>NC_083242.1:7487638-8198409 GCF_032191835.1 Heteronotia binoei
GTGGGGAGGGGTGGAGCCTGTGGAGTGCAGGGGCTGGAAGGGGAAGGACTTCAGTGGGGCACAATGCCCTCGAGTCCACCTTCCAAAGCCGCCATTTTCTCCAGGGGAGCTGATCTCTGTTGCTCGGAGTTCAGTCGTAATCCCAGGGAAGCCTAAGGTGGAGTGGTCTGAGTGGTACCATTTCAGATTCGGGGGGGGGGGGGAGCCCAAACGAATGCCCTACCAACCAAAACTATTCTTATTGGGGCTAGACGAGAACGCTTCCCTTGAAGCGATAATATTTCCGCATGTAAGGAGTTTTCCGCCAAAACTGAAGCCTCTTTAGTCCCGTGAAATCTGCAAGGACCAAGGAACCTCCAGTCCCCGTGGATTGCAGAAACCAGACAGAGAGCTCTGAGCTTCCGTTCGACTCCCACGCTTGGCCGTGTTCGGGCAGAAGCCGCGCAGGCCTGATGGGCAGTCAGAGTGAAGCCAGCTTCCAGCGTCATCTCCCAGGTGAGAAGGTTCAGTCCCAGACGTTGCCCTCCTGAGAGTAATCCAGGTAAATCCTACAATCCATCTCTCGCTGCAGAGCACAACAGATTGGAGGCTGGCCGGAGGGACTCAGCGGGAGTCTGAGGTGGGACGGGCAACCACTGTGCTGGTGGTGGGGGGAGCTCAAGGGCAATGTGGCTCCTCTCCCATGCCTCATTAATCGGGATTAGCTCTGCAGGGGGAGAGGGGGTGGTTGGCCATTAACTCCGAGCATAGCTTCCCCCAGGTGGGCCGTAAATCTGGCCAGAACACAACAAGCCTCGCCTGGACTGGCTTGTTCTCAGAAGTCTGAACTGCTCTGAAGCACAGAATGGAAGCCGTGCAATCGAGACAAGAACAGATATGGCTGCGGGGACCGGAGCTGCCATCCTCCAGAGAGGGCCTGAAGGTCTCCCACTGTCGCAATGGGCAATAGAGGTCACTTCTGCCGGAGGAAATGCCTGCGTTGTATAGTGGACTCTAGGGCAGGGGTGTCAAACTCATTTGTTATGAGGGCCGGATCTGATATAAATGAGACCTTGTTGGGCCGGGCCATGTCGGGTTGGGCTAGGCCATGTGTGTACCTATTTAAGATTCGGTAGCAGAGATATAACTTTATATGGGACGCAGATACGCACAATTAATTTTTAAACAACTTAAAACTTGTTTAAAACGTTAGCACTTGTTGTATTAAAGGTGCTTTCTTCTTATCTCTCACATGGGATCCAGGGAACTGGGCAAAGGAAGCTCTGGCTCCTTCCTTCCTTCCTTCCTTCCTTCCTTCCTTCCTTCCTTCCTTCCTTCCTTCCTTCCTTCCTTCCTTCCTTCCTTCCTTCCTTCCTCCCTCCCTCCCTCCTTCTCAAAGCCCCCACTGCCCCCATCAGCCACCTTGGAGAAGGCATTTAAAGCTTCTTTCTTTCCACCTCTCCCTCCCCCATCGAACTTCCTTCCTTCCTTCCTTCCTTCCTTCCTTCCTTCCTTCCTTCCTTCCTTCCTTCCTTCTTCCTTCCTTCCTTCCTTCCTTCCTTCCTTCCTTCCTTCCTTCCCCAGAGGACCAGGAGGGTGAAGGAAGCTTGGCTCAGTAGCTCTGCTGTGCAATTGAGAGAGTCTGGAAAAACAAGCTCTGCCTTCCCCTCTTTCTCCCCAAGGGAGGGAGCCTCAGCCAATGGAGAAAATAGAGGCTTTGCTTTGTAGCTCCTGTGCGATTGAGCAAGCCTGGCAAAGCAAGCTGTGATGCAGAAGGAAGCAAGACAGAGGGAGAAGGAAGCAGATGGCAGGCAGTTGCTCGGGAGCCTGATAGGAGCCCTCTGGGGGCCTAATTCGGCCCCAGGTTGCATGTTTGACACCCCTGCTCTAAGGCATTGCACCACACTGCGGTCTTTCTCCCTTCCTCAAACCCCACCCTCCCAAGCTCCACCCCCCCCCTGCAAAATCTCCAGGTATTTCCCAACCATAGTTGGCAACCTTCACAGTAACTGGTGTGAATAATTTTCCTGGTTTTGCTAAGCCAATCAGTATGGCTCAGACCTTGTTAGGCCCTATCTAGAGGCTTTCCTACATTCTCATTTAATTCTCTTGTGTATTCAAGCTGCTTTGGATTTGTTTGTTTTTTTCTCTTCCTGCCATGTTTTGCTCCCTCTAGTGGCCTACTGGATATTACATTGGTGTACATTCTGCATGTATATATGCCGGACACAAAGTGATGTAATATCAAATTTGACCACTAGAGAGAGCAAAACATGTGCAGAAAAAGAAAAAAAATGAAGGAACAGGAATATATGAAGAAAATGAAATTGTGGAAAAGCTCAAAGACAGCATAAAACTTTTTGATGGATCGTAACTCACCAATGTCAAGTCTCCCTTCAAAGTTCATCCATTGGAGAATAATGACTTTTAGACCAGCAAACAGTGTGCCCTGTTTTTCATTTCATGACCTCTGCTGTTTATAATTTTTCCAGGGCTTTTTTTTGTAGCAGGAACTCCTTTGCATATTAGGCCACACCTCCCATGATGTAGCCAATCCTCCAAGAGCTTACAGGGCTCTTCTTACAGGACCCACTGTAAGCTCTTGGAGGATTGGCTGCCTCATGGGTGTGTGGCCTAAAATGCAAAGGAGTTCCTGCTACAAAAAAAGCCCTGATTTTTACCTTCGTAACCTGACGTATAAATGTCTGCTTAATGAGGATTCACATTTCACACATCAGACAACTTAGAATATCCAAAACTAAAAAAAAAACTTACTAGTTTAATTAAAAAAAATTCAAAGAAGAAAGAAGGAGAAGACTGTAGATTTACACCCCGCCCTTCTCTCTGAATCAGTCTCAGGGCGGCTTACAATCTCTTTTCCCTTCCTCCCCCACAACAGACATACCCCGTGAGGTGGGTGGGGCTGAGAGAGCTCAGACAAAAGCTGCCCTTTCAAGGACAACTTTGTGAGAGCTACGGCTGACCCAAGGCCATTCCAGCAGCTGCGAGCGAAGGGTGTGCTCTTACCAGAAATGGTGAGCTCCGGCGGGCAGATGTCTGGCGACGCAGAAGGCACAGGGAAGGGGCTGTCGTGTCTGCTCTGGAAAAAAGGAACATGAGGGAAGAAGCATTAGCAGCGAAAGGACTTGAAGGCGAAAGCAGAACAGGGAACTTCTTCTGGTGTCAATGCTAACGTGGAAATGGATTTTCCCGCTATCGCAATGCAGGATGGATTCAGCTTCGTGCACCCCAGCAAGCTGAAGGGTGGATCTCTGAATGAACCAGCCTACAATATGGCCCCTTTCACAACTGCCTTTTTAAATGTGGGTGTACGCCTCTATTCCCCTTACTCTGCTTGAAAGAAATGGTGATGTCAAAGACCTCTGCCTGAGAGCTGCTGCCAGTCTAGATAGACAATACTGACTTTGACGGACTGAGTCAGTAGAAGGCAGCGTCAGGTGTGTTTAGGGGAAGGGGCTCTGGCGCAGGGGAAGAGCATCTGCTTGGCATGCAGGAGGTCCCAGGTTCAAACCCCGTCAACTCCAGTTAAAACAGGGGTGTCCAGAATCGGTACTTTTAAATCTCTGGCCAGATAGTTTTTCCACTCCTCAACGCAAAGAGCTTATTGCTGACTTGCTACTGGCAGGTAAAATTTTAGTAGCTCAGAAGTGGAAAAAAACTAGTGTTCCTACTATGGATGAATGGTTTGCGAAAGTCAGGGAGCTTATAGTGCAAGATAAATTGTCCACACAGCTTTCAATCATGGAAACACCGAACTATAAGAATAACTTTATTGAAAAATGGTTTCCATATCTTGAATATGTGAACTCAATTGCCTCTGTAGAAGAAATATTGCCTCCAGAATTGTTGAACTTGATTGTTCTGTAATTGATTGATCTGTGCTTGTTCTTTTTTGTAAAACCAAACTTTGATATAACTTTTGTATAAGCTTTATTTAAGTTCTTGTTTGTAACATTTTTTTTTACAATAAAATTGAAATTAAAAAAACAAAACAAAACAAAACAGGGGTGTCCAAACTTGCTTAATGTAAGAGCCACATAGAATAAACATCAGATGTTTGAGAGCCACAAGACAGGAATGTCAGATCTTTGAGGGAAGGAAGGAAGGAAGGAAGGAAGGAAGGAAGGAAGGAAGGAAGGAAGGAAGGAAGGAAGGAAGGAAGGAAGGAAGGAAGGAAGGAAGGAAAACAGGATGGGGAGAGGAGAGAGATGGCAAGAAAGCAAGTTTAACTTTAACTGCATTCTCCAAGCTGCTGGCTGGCTTGACTTGGAGAAATGATTTAAAGAGAGCAGTGCCTTCTCTGAGCCGGCTGATGGGGCAGGGGGGGCTTCGAGAGCCACAGGTGGCTCCTGAGCGGCAGTTCGGCCACCCCTGAGTTAAAAGGACCAGGCAGTAAGTGACTTGGAAGGCCTCCACCTGAGGACCCTGGAGAGCGGCTGCCAGTCTGAGTAGACAGTCTTGAGCTGGATGGACCGAGGGTCTGATTCAGTAGAAGGCAGTTTCCTGGATTCGTATCTCCATGGCTCTGCTATGGAGAAGGTGAGGTCAAACAAGGCTTCCTTGCCAATTTGCCCAGGCGCCCAATCCAGAAAAATCACACCCAAGCAGGGGGGTTTTTTGTAGCAGGAATTCCTTTGTATATTAGGCCACACCCCCTGAGGCAGCCAATCCTCCTGGAGCTCACAGCAGGCTCTGCACTAAGAGCCCTGTAAGCTCTTGGAGGATTGGTTACATCAGGGGGTGTGGCCTAATATACAAAGGAGTTCCTGCTACAAAAAAAGGCCCTGCACTCAAGATTTCATAAGTGGGGATACCATTCGAAATGGAGATCTGTCGCGGCTCAGAGCTTGCAAGTTCACCTAGATGGCCAAACTGTGGCTCAGGAGCCACATGTGGCTCTTTCACACATACGGTGTGACTCTCAAAGTCTCACTGCCCTATCAGCCGGCTTGGAAAAGGCATTTGTCTCTTTAAATCAAGCCAAGCCAGCGGTGGCTTGGAGAATGCATTTAAAGTTAAAGTTGCTTTCTTTCCACCTCTCTCCCCATCTATTTTCCTTCTTTCCTCCCTCCCTCCTCCTTCCCTCTCTCTTGTGGCTCTCAAACATCTGACGTTCATGTCTTGGGGCTCTCAGACATCTGATGTTTATTCTATGTGGCTCTTACGTTAAGCGAGTCCTGGCCACCCCTGACCTAGAACAACAGCCTTACCTCAGGCGACCTCACATGGACTTTCAACCGGGAGGATCCAGGCCGTTCCCTACGGCCTTGGGGGGTGAGGAATGGATGCTGTTGTGTGCCGAGAGTCCGGGATGCAACCGTCCCCTTCCAGGAATAAAGGCCACTTCGTTGTTTCCTCATGTCTGAAAAGCAACAGAGCCACGTGCTTTAGATGCGTCTGGAGTGGGGAAAGCAGCCACCAAAGTGTCACATGTTGGCCACTGTACGCAGCACGGGACTGAAATGACCCCAGCTCCAGGGGGGTGCCACTGCAATGAGATGGAGGGGAAAGATGCAGGGCGATGGTGAATGATTCAGACAACCTGCTTATGTGAAGCTTGGGCTGAAGAAATGTTACCCTACTGGTGGACCTCCTGATGGCCCCTGAGTTTTGGCCATTGTGTGCCACAGACTGGATGGGCCATTGGTCCGATCCAACATGGCTTCTCTTCTGTTCTTATGTCTGGGGCAGGAATGCTCTGACTTCTTGGTTCTTGGGGGGCCACAGTGGGAGGGCTTCTGGCATTCTGGTCTTACTGATGGACCTCCCGATGACAGCTGGGTTTTGGCCACTGTGTGACAAAGAGTGTTGGACTGGATGGGCCATTAGCCTGATCCAACATGGCTTCTCTTATGTGACAAAGAGTGTTGGACTGGAGAGGCCATTAGCCTGATCCAACATGGCTTCTCTTATGTGACAAAGAGTGTTGGACTGGATGGGCCATTAGCCTGATCCAACATGGCTTCTCTTATGTTCTTATGTGACACAGAGTGTTGGACTGGAGGGGCCATTAGCCTGATCCAACATGGCTTCTCTTATGTTCTTATGTGACACAGAGTGTTGGACTGGAGGGGCCATTAGCCTGATCCAACATGGCTTCTCTTATGTTCTTATGTGACACAGAGTGTTGGACTGGATGGGCCGTTGGCCTGATCCAACATGGCTTCTCTTATGTTCTTATGTGACACAGAGTGTTGGACTGGATGGGCCATTAGCCTGATCCAACATGGCTTCTCTTATGTTCTTATGTGACACAGAGTGTTGGACTGGAGGGGCCATTAGCCTGATCCAACATGGCTTCTCTTATGTACTTATGTGACACAGAGTGTTGGACTGGATGGGCCATTAGCATGATCCAACATGGCTTCTCTTATGTTCTTATGTCTGAGGCAGTGATGCTCTGTCTTCTTGGTGCTTGGGGGGGCACAGTGGGAGGGCTTCTGGAGATCTGGCCCTGCTGGTGGACCTCCTGGTGGCAACTGGGTTTTGGCCACTGTATAACACAGACAGTTGGACTGGATGGGCCATTGGCCTCATCCAACATGGCTTCTCTTCTGTTCTGATATCTGGGGCAGTGATACTCTCTACCTTTCCTGGACCCCTGACCTTGGATGGAACAACTGGCCATGATACTCACTGGGACTTTTCTGAGTGAGCTGATTCTTTCTCCTGGGCTGGGCCAGCCCAGTGGGAGAAGGGTCTCTCCGAGCCCACCGGAGAGAGGGGGCACCTCATGGCACCGCTAGGCCAAGTGGTGTCCTAGACGGCTGCCTATTTGGCCTACTCCCACGTGCCAGCCCAGCAGAGCTGGCAACCTTATCCCGATTGAAGACCACCCACAGTGTTCCTTCTGCCTCCATACTGCTATCGCCTCCTGGGCTGATGAGAGAAAACCTCCGCTTACCGGAACTTTGTTTTCACCAGGATCCTTTTGGCCTCCTCGTGAGTGGCCCCCACCAGTGAGTCCTTGTTGATGGCGATCAGCTGGTCGCCGGGTCGGAGACGCCCATCCTGCAAGAGAGGCAGAGAAGATCAGTGTGGGCATCGAGGCAAATGAAAACCCACGGACCTTCGGGCATTTAACCTCCGCTCTATATTGCATGGGGGAGCCAAAGCACAGGGCTAAGGAAGAGAAGTGCAAAAGAGAAAGGCAAGGCAACAGCTGTGTGTGTGTATTCTGGGCTGCACACCATGAAAAGTGAAAGGAAGGAAGGGAGGGACTGGATTTATACCCTGCCCTTCACTTGGAGTTCCAGAGCAGCTTAAAGTCTCCTTTCCCTTCCCTTCCCCACAACAGACACCCTGTGAGGTAAGTGAAGCTGAGAGAGCGCTGACAGAAACTGTTCTCCAGAGAAACAGCTCTGCAGGAACTTGTGACTGACCCAAGATCACTCCAACAGTTGCATGTGGAGGAGTGGGAAATCAAACCTGGTTCTCCCAGATAAGAGTCCACTTAACCACTACACCAAAGAGGGAGGGAGGAAGGAAGGAAGGAAGGAAGGAAGGAAGGAAGGAAGGAAGGAAGGAAGGAAGGAAGGAAGGAAGGAAGGAAGGAAGGAAGGAAGGAAGGAAGGAAGGAAGGAAGGAAGGAAGGAAGGAAGGAAGGGACAATCTCCAGCTCACCCGACAGCAGTCGCCTTCTGGCTGCACTTCTTGGACGTAAACCATGGGCCCGTCTGGCCTGTTGGCTCCTCCACTGATAATCAGACCTAACCCAGAAGATTTGGCTATAGAGATGCTCTGAATCCCAGATTCGATCGAACAGCTGTAAGGAAAGTGGAAGGAGGCAGATGAGTGGCTGTCCAAGGACAGCAGCGGTCAATCAGGCCCAAGGTCCATCTCATCCGGCTCCTGCTATCCGAAAGAGGTTACCCAGATGCCTCTGGGAAACACAAACGCAAGGCATGAAGGCAGAACTCTTCTTTTTCTGTGCCAACACTGAAAGGTGCGTGGCCTCTGCAAATGAAGGCTCCACTGAGCCACAAAAAGTGGCAAAAACTCCGTCAGGCTTTGAACTGTCATTCCTCAAGAGAAGGAATTTAGCGCATCCTGTTCCACACCACCCTTAGAATTAACTCACAATAAGCTGGTTTCAGTACCCAGCTTGCTGGTGGGGGGGGGGGCGGTGGGGGGAAGTGTATAGGACTGGGGAAGGCAATGGCAAACCAGCCGATAAAAAGTCTGCCATGAAAACGTTGTGATGCAACGTCACTCCAGAGTCGGAAATGACTAGTGCTTGCACAGGGGACTACCTTTACCTTTACCTTTTTAAGCTGGTTTCAGACGTTTGGAAAGAGAATGTGGTGTGGCCCAACATGGACAGCATCACTTTAGACTGTCCATGAAAGATTGCATGCTTCAATGCTCCCTGCATATTAGGAAGGAAACTAGGCTAAACCCCTTCTCATTGATGCCTTAGTTTCCCATGTGCAATCTCTCTCTCTCTCTCTCTTTTGCACGTAACAAATATAGTATTATTAATGCACATAATAAATACAGAATTAGGGCATTGTCTTCCCTTTCCCCAGGGCTTTTTTGTAGCGGAAACTCCTTTGCATAGTAGGCCACATATCCTGATGTAGCCAATCCTCCTGGAGCTTACAGCAGGCCCTGTATGAAGAGCCCTAGAAGCTCTTGGAGCTACATCAGGGTATGTGGCCTAATATGGAAAGAAGGTTCCTGCTACAAAAAAAGCCCCGTCTATCCCCCCTCTTAAACTGTGCTAATTGTTTTGCGTACTGCATGTGTTCTCCTTTTATTATTATTACTGACTCTCCGGATCTGATTTTGTATTTAAATGAGTGCACCATGTGCAGAATATATGTGACGGGGCGGGCCGCTTATACTCCTGTGTGTCCCACTCCATCTGCGAGAGTCAATATAATCAAAGATTTCAGGTTTTCACGGCTGGCAACATCATTAGGGTTTGTAGAATCTTTCGGGCTCAAGTGCCGTGTTCTACTGGAGAAAGTTTTCCGTCCAGACGTTTCGTTCTCGGCTGCGGAGAACATCCTCAGTGGCGTTGCAGCCGGAGCAGGCGCTCTGACCTTCTTGGCTGCTGTGCATTGCTGCTTGCTGCTTGCTGCATTGGCTTGCTGCTCAATGCACAGCAGCCAAGGTCAGAGCGCCTGCTCCGGCTGCAACGCCACTGAGGATGTTCTCCGCAGCCGAGAACGAAACGTCTGGAAGGAAAACTTTCTCCAGTAGAACACGGCACTTGAGCCCGAAAGATTCTACAAACCCTAATAGTCAATATAATGTTTGGCGGAGAGATTTCACAAGAGAACCCATCGTTCTTTTTGTCCCTGGGATGTTCTACACAGCAGGAGGAGGGGAACAGGGACACAACGGTAGATGATGACAATGACATTGGATGACACTGGATTTATATCCCACCCTCCACTCTGAATCTCAGAGTCTCAGAGTGACTCACAATCTCCTTTATCTTCCTCCCCCACGACAGACACCCTGTGAGGTGGGTGGGGCTGAGAGAGCTCTCACAGAAGCTGCCCTTTCAAGGACAACCTCTGTGAGAGCTCTGGCTGACCCAAGGCCATTCCAGCAGCTGCAAGTGGAGGAGGGGGGAATCAAACCTGGTTCTCCCAGATAAGAGCCCGCGCACTTCACCACTACACCAAACTGGCTCTTGCCAAGCAACTCGGTGGAACAGAATTACAAAGCCGGCTCTGAGTAACGCGTTACGTACTGTGAGGCGGGGTGCAGGGAGTGTCCTGAATTTCCAATCAGTGGACCGTGGGAGTTTGCCGGGCTCAGCAGCAAAGGACTCTGGGAGCGAGAGGACGACCCCGAGGAAGTGCTTTCCAAATACCTGCCTGGGAGAGAAAGCCAGGGGTCTGCAGATGGATAAGAGATGGCACTGATTTGCAGTGGATTATTTCATTTATTGGGTTAGTTTATTCATACCACCACCACCCCTTTGACCCCAACGGGAGCTACATCATTCTCCTCTTCTCCATTTTACCATCACAACCACCCTGCAAGAAGAAGAAGATGATATTGGATTTATATCCCGCCCTCCACTCTAAAGAGTCTCAGAGCGGCTCACAATCTCCTTTACCTTCCTCCCCCACAACAGACACCCTGTGAGGTAGATGAAGATATTGGATTTATATCCTGCCCTCCACTCTGAAGAGTCTCAGAGCGGCTCACAATCTCCTTTACCTTCCTCCCCCACAACAGACACCCTGTGAGGTAGATGAAGATATTGGATTTATATCCCGCCCTCCACTCTGAAGAGTCTCATAGCAGCTCACAATCTCCTTTCCCTTCCTCCCCCACAACAGACACCCTGTGAGGTAGATGAAGATATTGGATTTATATCCCACCCCCCACTCCGAAGAGTCTCAGAGCGGCTCACAATCTTCTTTCCCTTCCTCCCCCACAACAGACACCCTGTGAGGTAGATGAAGATATTGGATTTATATCCTGCCCTCCACTCCGAAGAGTCTCAGAGCGGCTCACAATCTCCTTTCCCTTCCTCCCCCACAACAGACACCCTGTGAGGTAGATGAAGATATTGGATTTAAATCCCGCCCTCCACTCCGAAGAGTCTCAGAGCGGCTCACAATCTCCTTTACCTTCCTCCCCCACAACAGACACCCTGTGAGGTGGGTGGGGCTGGAGAGGGCTCTCACAGCAGCTGCCCTTTCAAGGACAACTCTGCGAGAGCTATGGCTGACCCAAGGCCATGCCAGCAGGTGCAAGTGGAGGAGTGGGGAATCAAACCCGGTTCTCCCAGATAAGAGTCCGCACACTTAACCACTACACCAAACTGGCAAGGTCAGTGAGGCTGAGTGTGAGCAGCTGGCCCAAGACTGCCCAACACGCTTCCATGGCACAAGGGTGGATTTGAACTCGGGTCTCCCTGACACGAATCCAACACTCATAATCCTGACTCCACCAAGCCCAATGTTGTCTAAGTCTGGTCACTGTTCTCTACCAGAGATAGTGAGGGCTACTGATTTAGTGCCCAATTACACCTTCAGGGTTTTTAAAAACAAAATCATTTGGGTTTCCCAGTTTGAACGTGGGTTCCCTGCAGCAACACAACAGCTTTGTAGGAACGCTTTTGCATATTAGGCCACACCACCTTGATGTAACCAATCCTCCTGGAGCTTCCAGTAGGCCCTGTACTAAGAGCCCTGTAAGCTCTTGGAGGATTGGCTACATCAGGGAGGTGTGGCCTAGGGGTGGAATTCTAGCAGGAGCTCCTTTGCATATTACACCACACACCCCTGATGTAGCCAATCCTCCTGGAGCTTATAGTAGGCCCTGTATGAAGAGCCCTGCAAGCTCTTGGGGGGATTGGCTACATCAGGGGGAGTGGTTTAATATGCAAAGAAAGCCCTTGCTGCAGGGAATGGCTTTTTAAAAATACAGGAGTCCAAATATGCTTGAAACATTGACCTAGGGAGGAATAAAAAACTCCTTCCCCCTGCCCAAGCTGTTTTCCCAAATGGAACTAGCACTGGAGGGAGGTCTATAAAACAGCATCTTATCCATATATAAGGCAGCCTCATATAGGACAGGATTTCCCAAACTTTTTCCATCTGTGGCCCGGTTTTATCCCCGTGGTCCAGGCGGAGGTCACTCAGGGAGCAATACAGAGACTGTGAGTCGGCCAGGAGCTTTCTCCATCCCTCTCTGATGTTTCCAAACATCAGAGAAGGGCGGAGGAGCGTGCCTGGTTGGCACACAGTGTCAGTATCGCTCCCTGAGTGTACTACAGGCGGAGGATGCTCAGGGAGCGATACAGAGACTGCAAGTTGGCCAGAAGCTTTCTCCGTCCCTCTCTGATGTTTCCAGACATCAGAGAAGGGTGGAGGAGTGTGCCTGACTGGTGCGCAGTC
This sequence comes from Heteronotia binoei, assembly GCF_032191835.1. Classification (NCBI taxonomy): domain Eukaryota; kingdom Metazoa; phylum Chordata; class Lepidosauria; order Squamata; family Gekkonidae; genus Heteronotia; species Heteronotia binoei. Next base: position 7,499,509 of record NC_083242.1, read on the forward strand.
TCAGTATCGCTCCCTGAGCATACTACAGGCGGAGGATGCTCAGGGAGCGATACAGAGATTGCAAGTTGGCCAGAAGCTTTCTCTGTCCCTCTCCGATGTTTCCAAACATCAGAGAAGGGCGGAGGAGCGTGCCTGGTTGGCACACAGTGTCAGTATCGCTCCCTGAGTGTACTACAGGCGGAGGATGCTCAGGGAGCGATACAGAGACTGCAAGTTGGCCAGAAGCTTTCTCTGTCCCTCTCTGATGTTTCCAAACATCAGAGAAGGGTGGAGGAGTGTGCCTGACTGGTGCGCAGTCTCAGTATCGCTCCCTGAGCATACTACAGGCGGAGGATGCTCAGGGAGCGATACAGAGATTGCAAGTTGGCCAGAAGCTTTCTCTGTCCCTCTCTGATGTTTCCAAACATCAGAGAAGGGCGGAGGAGCGTGCCTGGTTGGCACACAGTGTCAGTATCGCTCCCTGAGTGTACTACAGGCGGAGGATGCTCAGGGAGCGATACAGAGACTGCAAGTTGGCCAGAAGCTTTCTCTGTCCCTCTCTGATGTTTCCAAACATCAGAGAAGGGTGGAGGAGTGTGCCTGACTGGTGCGCAGTCTCAGTATCACTCCCTGAGCGTACTCCAGGCAGAGGACGCTCAGGGAGTGATACAGAGACTGTGTGCTGGCCAGGAGCTTTCCCTGCCCTCTCTGATTTTTCTGAACAACAAAGAGGGATGGGGAGGGCTTCTGGCCAGCACACAGTCTCTGTAGCGCTCTCTGAGCGTCCTCCACATGAAGGATGCTCAGAGAGTGCTACAGTCATTGTCGGCGTGGGGGGGCAGGGGCTGGAGCACGGCACTGCATTGTGGCACCAAAGATGAATAGATAGGGGAGCGGGGTAGGGGCAGTCAGGCCACCCCTGGTGACCCAGCATTGAGGCTTGCGTGGCCTGGTTCCGAGTCATGACCCTGCAAATGGGAAACGCTGATATAGGACATAGGGCAGCCTCATCCATTCCTGCGACATCAATCCACGTGCCTGCTTGAACGAAACGTGACCAAGAGACGCGAGAAGGCAATTCAGACGGGTAAGCGTCATGTATATTTCAGGTAATGGGTGTGTCGTTTAGGGTTGGGGTACGAATGAAAGGGAGGGGCCAGGGATCAGTAGAAAAGCATCCGCTTGGCAGGCAGAATGTCCCAGGTTCAATCCCTGGCATCTCCAGTTGAAAAGGACCAGGCAGGAAAGACCTCAGCCGGAGACCTTGGAGAGCCACTGCCGGTCTGAGTAGACCAGACAGAGTGTGAGGGACCAGTGGTCCAATTCAGTGCAAGGGAGTTTTGTATGATCATCAAGGATTTAGATATCAGATGAACCTTCACCAGGGAAGTTCTCCCCTTCTAGTCATTGCAGATATCACCCTCCCCCTGAATTCCATTGTCCCGCCCCTCAGGAGTTACAGATGCTCACCCCCGCCATAGAGAACGGGCGAACTCCGAGCTGAACCCGTGTTGCTGTGAGAGCCGAATTTGTCCAGTAGCTCAGAAAACTCTCTCCTAAAAGGCAAAAAGAAAACGCCGTCAAATCCAGCTGCAAGCCATCGTCCTCCCCAGCCAATAATTTCTTATTATTTGTTCATTTACTTCACTTACACCTCACCTTTGACCCACAGGGGGACCCAAAATGGCTCCCCTTGTTTTTGTCCCTTCCATTTTATCTTCACAACAACCCTGTGAGGTAGGTTCAACCAAGTAAGATTCGAATCTGGGTCTCCCAGGTCTGGGTTTGATTCCACACTCTTCCAGATGAAGCCATCTGGGTGACCTCGGGTCAGTCACAGCTCTTTCGGAGCTCTCTCAACCCCCAAAAGAAGACTAGCTTGCCACCTAGTGGTGCATCAAGCTAAAAGAGCTAAAACTTCTGGCTGCCAATCTTAGCACCTCCTGGCTTTACTACACACAATACCATACAATAATGATCAATTATTTAGGGCAGAAGTCCTCATCCTTTTTGAGCCACAAAACGGCTATTGCGGGAGGCAAAACCAGCCACAGACTGGCAGCCACAGGTTACCTTCGGCCACACAGCGAAGATCTTGATGCTGTAGGGGCAGCTGGTGCCGAAACAACATTTTCAAAAAATTGCACAGTCCGTCAATTCTCCAATGGCCAATCGGAAGCCTTGCTGCGCAGAAGCCGCTCCTGACCATGCTCCCTCTCTAAAAACATTTGGCGGGCACCAGAGAAGGCGACAGAATGTGCCATGGTGCTCATGGGCACCGTGCTGGGGACCCCTGATTAAGAGACCCGGGTTCAAATGATGACGCGTTGGACCAGTCACTCCCTCACAGTAGCCTATCTCAAAGGGTTGCCTTTCGTTTACGCCACTGAGCTCCTGGGAGGAATAGAAAATACACTAGACTGGTGTGGGGGGGTTGTAGAAAAAACCCAGCAGGAATTCATTTGCATATCAGGCCACACCCCCTGACATCACCATTTTGCAGAAAAAGTCCAGTGGGAACATTTGTAAGTCAGGCCACACCCCCTGATGCCACACACCCCGTGTTCTGCACCCTCTGCGTTCCGGTGCGTTCCTGCTCAAAAAAAGGCCCTGCCTAGACCACTCAGCCAGCCTCTCAGCCGTATGTTTCGGATGGGCCAAATCCTTCCTAGCGCTCGACAGCTGATCTGGGCGCTGAACCTACCGCCGGCCCATCTGCGTCAGCCGAGCACCCCTGACCCAAAAGTGGGAAGAAGGATGATTACTCCTCCCGGAGATAATAAGGGATAAATAAAATAATAAAAAGGCATCCAAAAAAGGACCTCTCGCCGTCGTGTTTCCCCCTTCCCCCTCCTCCCTAATCTTGGAGATATGTATTCGTGTGTATTAAACATTTTGAGAGATGATTATGGATGCGAAATCTCTGCAAATCTTCAATTACCCGCCCGTTCCCCCCTTCGGGTGACCTTCTAGAGATTTAGCAAAACAACCCCAGTCGCGAAAGGGTGACCGTCGGTGCGACTTCGGCTTGGGACGACCTTCCGGACTGAGCACGTGTTTTGCTCCCAGGACAGCTCTCTAAGAGCAGGGAAGCCTGCTGTATATTTGGCAAACGCACATGCCGTTTAGGAGCCGGTATTAAGCAACCGGGTTTGCGTGGGCGGGAGAGAATGAGGTGGCAAACGGGACCAGCCCTGTTCGGAAAGCAGGTGGGATTTAGACTTGGCAGATCCCTCTGGGCTCCCAGCGGTGGATGGGGAGTAGAGCTGCCAGATCTAGGTTTGGAAAGTCCTCTAGAATTGGGAATGGAGCCCGAGTAAGACAGGAACCTCCATGGGGGACAGGGCCGCAGAGCCCACCCTCCAAAGCCTCGATCTCTCTAGAGATGAGCTGTAATTCCAGGGGGCTGCCTAGGTAGGGTTGCCAGACAGGCCTGTAGCTAACCAGGGGCCCACGGAGCCTGGCCCTAGGGTTGCCAATCCCCAGGTGGGGGCAGGGGATCCCCCGGTTTGGAGGCCCTCCCCCCGCTTCAGGGTCGTCAGAAAGTGGGGGGAGGGGAGGGAAATGTCTGCTGGGAACTCTGTTATTCCCTATGGAGATTTATTCCCATAGAAAATCATGGAGAATTGATCTGTGGGTATCCGGGGCTCTGGGGGGGGGGTCTGTTTTTTTGGGTAGAGGCACCAAATTTTCCATACAGCATCTAGTGCCTCTCTCCAAAATACCCCCCAAGTTTCAAAATGGTTGGACCAAGGGGTCCAATTCTATGAGCCCCAAAAGAAGGTGCCCCTATCCTTCATTATTTCCTATGGAAGGAAGGAATTGAAAAGGTGTGCCGTCCCTTTTGAATGTGATGGCCAGAACTCCCTTTGGAGTTCAATTATGCTTTTCACAGCCTTGATCCTGGCTCCATTCCTAATGTCTCCTGGCTCCACCCCCAAAGTCCCCAGATATTTCTTGAATTGGAATTGGCAACCCTACCTGGCCCCCTGACAGTTTTAGGGGGGCCCTCTCTTCTGAGCAATTTAAATTGGGTGGGAGGGGCACCCAGGAGCAGCCGCTGCCCCTCCCATGCCATTTAAAGGGCCCACAAATCAGCTGATTGGTGGGGTCCAAATAGCACAAGACGAGTGGCAGGAACAGTCAGCAGCCTCCTGAATTATTTAAATGGGCCCCCTCCTCCTGCAGCCCCTCATGGCCCCTAACTATGGGGCCGTTGCCAGGTCTGGGTTGGAAAATACCTGGAGACTTTAGGGGTGGAGCCAGGAGAGGGCGGGGTTTGGGGATGGGAGGAGCCTCAACATGGCCCAATGCCCCAGACTCCACCCTTCCAAGCAGCCATTTTTTCCAGGGGCTTAACTCCGACGAGCTTCGGCGTAATTAGCAGTGGAAACAAATTGCACCGAATCACAATGCCAACAATGCCAATTCTTCTCTAAAGAATGCGGTATCACAACACAGTGCCAACATTCATGAGGAAATCCCAATTACAATAGCCAAATGTCCGGGAGTCTGCGTCAATGTCCTTTCAAATATCTCTTTAAATCCACGTGCCGCAGAGCTCGTTCACTGTCAGCTAGGGTTGCCAATCCCCAGGTGGGGGCAGGGGATCCCCCAGTTTGGAGGCCCTCCTCCCGCTTCAGGGTCGTCAGAAAGAGGGGGGGAGGGGAGGGAAATGTCTGCTGGGAACTCTGTTATTCCCTATGGAGATTTATTCCCTTCGAAAATCATGGAGAATTGATCTGCGGGTATCTGGGGCTCTGGGGGGGGGCTGTTTTTGGGGGTAGAGGCACCAAATTTTCAGTATAGCATCTAGTGCCTCTTCCAAAAATATCCCCCAAGTTTCAAAAAGATTGGACCAGGGGGTCCAATTCTATGAACCTCAAAAGAAGGTGCCCCTATCCTTCATGATTTCCTATGGAAGGAAGGAATTGAAAAGGTGTGCTGTCCCTTTAAATGTGATGGCCAGAACTCCCTTTGGAGTTCAATTATGCTTGTCACAGCCTTGATCTTTGCTCCATCCTTATGGTCTCCTGGCTCCACCCCCAAATTCTCCTGGCTCCACCCCCAAAGTCCCCAGATATTTCTTGAATTGGACTTGGCAACCCTACTGTCAGCAAATCTAACTTCAATGAGAAAATAGTTCAAAGTCCACCTGTTCTGGAGCCGTGCACTGAAAAGGTTTTTTTTTTCCACAGAAGGCAAAACTTGGGAGAGGAAGAGAACTTGTCCTTTCCGGAGCTTCGAGACAGTTTCAATGTTCTTTCCCTGCTCGAAGTAGTAGTCAACGTTGCATTTTTAAGATCAACTAGGTTTTATTCGGAATGTAAGACCCCAATTTGTGATTCTTTTCACCTGCTAAAAAACATCATTTCCATGACTCTGCATACTAACTCACTGCCCACTTTCTCGATATTTAGGGCCGCTTGCCATTCCATATTTTTGTCTGACGAAGTGTGCTTAGAGCACACGAAAGCTTACACATTCTGAATAAAACTTTGTTGGTCTTAAAGGTGCCACTTGACTACTACTTTGTTCTATTGCTTCAGACCAACACGGCTGCCCTCTTGGATCTTCTCCTGTTCAACAAAGCAGGAGTCAAGGCGCACCTTTACAGACCAACCAATTCTTATTTAGAACGTCAGCTTTCGTGTGCTCTCAAGCACACTTCATCAGACGAGGAATCCAGCACAATGAGCAAAGCCATACATAGCTGAGCAGAGCCATACAGAGCTGGTAGGCAGTGGCCCAGAATGCGACACGTTCAGTCTCTCAACGATCATTCCAGATGGAGCTGCAGAGTACATATTTTCCGGTCCGGATCAACGCATCTCTATCAAGTCTCTGTAAACCGGCTTCACCAAAAGAAGCCCGACTGGACCCCCAAAACAGCACAGCAGTGAGAAAGGTTCTCCCCCACTCCCTTTCTTTTTCACTTGTTCTCAGGCCTTGAATTCAGCAGCGCAGCTCCTGAACCTTTCTGAGGGTTCCCCCTCCTCCTCCCCACCTCCCGTGTCCATTGAATAGGAGGTGCAGCTGCATAACGATCCCTAGATTAGGAGAGCGGGCAGCCAGCCAGCCACCAAGAGCTTAGCCATTCCCCCAGCAGCCCTCATCAACCCCTGGAGAAGCCCACGCCACCCTTTCTTGGCAAACGCGAAAGATGGCCAGAGATTCAGAAGCTTCAGACGCCGCATGGGAATAGAGGCATGTTTCCCAGCCTCCAAAAACTCACCCCTGACACCCCCTAGCAAGCCTCTAAAGAGGGGGATGGAGAAGAAGACTCTCCACCTATGGTCTGTGTAGCCCAACATCACCTGCAGGAAGTTCTCAGGCACAGCATGAAGGGAACACCCCTCTTGTCTTGTTTGCACCTGGCATCCAGCGTTCAGTGATATACTGCCTCTGAACATGGAAACTCTGTACACCTATTCCCACCCTCTGTTTTGGGGTGATTCAAGCAGCAACCAGGAAGAGGAGGAGGAGGAGGAGAAGACCACAGATTTATACCCCACTCTTGTCTCTGAATCAGAGTCTCAGAGCGGCTCACAAACTCCTGTATCTTCTCTCCCCACAACAGACACCCTGTGAAGTGGGTGGGGCTGAGAGGGCTCTCCCAGAAGCTGCCCTTTCAAGGACAACCTCTGCCAGAGCTATGGCTGACCTGAGGCCATTCCGGCAGGTGCAAGTGAAGGAGTGGGGAATCAAACCCGGTTCCCCCAGATAGGAGACCACACACTTAACCACTACACAAAGGAGGAGAAGAAGATTGGATTTATGCCATTCCTTTCACTCAGGGTCTCCGAGCTGCTTAAAATCTCCTTTCCCTTCCTCTCCCCATAACAGACACCCTGCGAAGGAGGTGGGGCTGAGAGAGCTCTGAGAGAACTGCTCTTGAGAGAACAGCTTTGAGAGAACCGTGACTGGCCCAGCTGGCGGCATGTTGAGGAGGAGTGGGGGAATCGAATTCGGTTCCCCGGATTAGAGTCTGCCGCTCTTAACCGCTACGCCAAACTGGCTCTCACAAAGTTAAAAGCCTTTGCCGTAAACCAATTCTCTTAGCCGCAGGAATCCTCGGACGACATCCACCTCTTCCTCGAGCAGAACAAGGCCAGTCCTTACCGGGCGTCGTCGTCTCGGGCGATGAGAAGGCGCATGTAGCTGGTGGCAGAGGCCGTCCTGAGAATATCCACAGCTCTGGGGGGAGAAGTCAGGAAAGAGAACAGAAAATGAGGCGTGGCGCAGATCGGTGCTTACAGAAGGGAGGGCTGCCAAGTCCTCCTTCCACCCAGGAGGTTCCCAACCCGCCGGCTGCTCTAGGCGTTTCTGGGAAAACTCTATGGTTTGCCCGGACGCTCTAGCAATTTGGGAGGGAAAACTCTATGGGGGGGACTTGGCAACCCTAACAGAAGGGCCAGGCTGATTCTCTTCTCCACACACCAAAAACCCTTTGGTGCCACGCACGGGTGGGGAAGCACCCAACAAGTTTTCATTTTAGACAGGCGCGAAGCATACGGATCATGAATGATGAAGAGGGAATAAGGAAAGAGAGGGCGTTTTCGCACAGGGCTTACCCCGGAGCGACGTCCCTCTTCACCGCGCAGCGTCTGCACGGATTTCGCACCAACTGCTCCACAGAACCCGGAAGAGCCGCGTAGTGCCGCGGCTTTTGTGTCGCAAATGTAAACGGCCAAAAACCAACTTTACATTTGTGATGCAAAAGCCGCGGCTCTTCGCGGCTCTTCTGGGTTCTGCGGAGCAGTTGGTGTGAAATCCGCGCAGACGCTGCGCGGTGAAGAGGGACGTCGCTCCGGGGTAAGCCCTGTGCGAAAACTCCCAGAGTTCTTATTCAACTTATTTTTTTTTAAAAAAAAAGGCGTTTGAGGTGGCATTTTGGATGAGGCCCGGTTAGACCCGGGTTCGATGGTTGTTTGCGATGAAACGAGTTGAGGGACGGGAAGGATTCTGTTCTGAGGATTCGATCAATGGGTATTCCCTTCACCCTCCCATTTTCTAAAGCCCAATCACAGTGCAGCAGGGAGACTCCAACAGATATCAGCAAGGAGAAAACTTCTCGGTCCGTTTCAGAAATAAGGATTGCCAGTTGAAAGTTTCCTGACCTGGATAGCTCAGGCTATCGGAGTCGGCCCAAGTTGGTATTTGGATGGGAGACCACCAAGTCCAGCGTTGCTATGCAGAGGCAAGCCATGGGAAACTGCCTCTCCTCGCTTTGAAAACCCTACGGGCTCACAATTAAGTCGGCTGAGGAAAGGAAAGGTCCCCTTTGCAAGCACCAGTCGTTTTTGACTCTGGGGGTGACGTTGCTTTCACAATGTTTTCACGGCAGACTTTTTACGGGGTGGTTTGCCATTGCCTTCCCCAGTCTTTTACGCTTCCCCCCCAGCAAGCTGGGGACTCATTTTACCGACCTCGGAAGGATGGAAGGCTGAGTCAACCTTGGGCTGGCTACCTGAACCAGCTTTCGCTGGGATAGAACTCAGGTCATGAGCAGAGAGTTCAGATCACATTGCTGCAGTACCACTCTGCGCCATGGGGCTGTGAAAACCCTACGGGCTCACCCTATGGGAAAACCCTACAGCTTAAGTTGTCTGAGACTCAGCAGCAAATAAAACGAAGGGCGTTTCCATGCAAATGGTACCCAGGGCCCCAGGACGAACCAAGGGTGATATAAATCTGGAGTCCCAGATGGGATACCGTCCGCACCTCTCACTTGTTACTCCGATAAGGCTGTCTCCGTTCACTTCTAAGATCTGGTCTCCGGGTTGCAGGCGGCCTGCGGAAGAGAGAAGGGGCAAAAAAGAAAAATTGTTGCAAGGGAAAACAAAGATCAGCGTCCCTTCGGAAGGACAGCTGTGACGCCCCATCTCCCCACACACAGACTGCCTAACACCAGTGTTCCCTCTAAGCTGAGCTAGTGTAAGCTAGCTCACAGTTTTTTAGCCTCTGGCTCACAAATTTTTATCTTCGCTCAGGAAGGAGGACCCCAGAGCAAACAAATTGATGCAGGAGCCAAATCACTCTCTCACAACTTGAATGCCAGTAGCTCATGAAGTAGAATTTTTGCTCGCAAGACTCCACAGTTTAGAGGGAACGCTGCCTACCGCCCTCTGCAACGTTTCTTCTCCAGGCTTTCGGTTATGCGTAGTAGGTCAGGACTTCACACTCACAACAACCCTTCTTGTCTCTCTTAAGATCTACAGGGAGTCCTGACGATCTCAGGTTCTCTCTCTCTCACTTTCAGAGGCAGGTCCACGCAGGGGATAGAGAAGGCAGAGAAAGAACTGCTTTTCTCCCTTTCTCACAGTACAAGAACTCCTGGACACTCCATGAAATCGATAAGCAGAATATTAGGAACAGATAAAAAAGAAAGCCCTTCTTCACCCAAAGAGTCATTAACATGTGGAATTCACCGCCACAAGATGTGGGGGTGGCTAAAAGCACAGGAAGCTTGAAGAGGGGACTGGATAAACATCTGGAGGAGAGGTCCATCAGTGGCTGTTAGCCACAAAGTATAGATGGAAGTTGGGTCACCCCTGATCTAGCCTGACCATTGAAACAGCTAACAAAATATGGACTTTTTAAAAAAAAAATGTACTTATCAGTTTTGTTGATCAATGAAAGAATAAACACGCCGCGTACCGTCAGCGTACGCAATGCCCCCTGGGAGGATCCTCTTGACGTAAACCCCGTATTCCTCTCCTGTGAACTCCCTGATGCCACCAATCACCTTGATACCTGCGAAGAAAAAAAAAATTCCATGACATAGAAGCAACTTCTACCTTCCCCTAGGTTGTCAGCTTCCAGGTAGGGCCTAGAGATCTCCCAGAATTATAACCAGGGCGGGGGGGGGGGGTTGTAGCAGAAACTCCTTTGCATATTAGGCCACACCTCCTCGACGTACCCAGTCCTCCTGGAGCTTAGAATAGGCCATGTGAGAAGAGCCCTGTAAGCTCTTGGAGGATTGGCTACATCAGAGGGGCGTGGCCTAATAGGCAAAGGAGTTCCTGCTACAAAAAAGAAAGCCCTGATTACAATTGATCTCCACATAGCGTTGCTGCTCTTCTACTGGAGATCTCCTGATATTATAGTGGATCGTCAGACAACTAAGACCAGTTCCTCTGGAGAAAACAGCTGCTTTGGAAGGGGGCCTCTAGGGCATTACACCGCACTGAGATCCCTGTTCTTCTCAGGCTGCACCCCCAAATATCCAACCTGGAGCTCACGACCCTGTCTTCAGGTGACAGAGACCAATTCCCCTGGAGAATCAGAGAATCACAGAGTTGGAAGGGACCACCCCCTGCACAATGCAGGACATTCAGAAATATCTCTCCTACACACACACACACACACACCCAGTGACCAATGTTCCCTGTAAACTGCAGAGTCTTGTGTGCTCCTGGCATTCAAGTTGTGAGCTGCTGCATGAATTAGTGTGCTCTGGGGTCCTCCTTCCTGAGCGAAGACAAAAATGGGAGAGCTGGAGGCTAAAACATATGAAGCTGCCTTCGACTGAATCAGACCCTTGGTCCATCCAAGTCAGTATTGTCTACTCAGACCGGCAGCAGCTCTCCAGGGTCTCAAGCGGAGGTTTTTCACGCCTACTTGCCTGGACGCTTTTTAGTTGAAGATGCCGGGGATTGAACTTGGGACCTTCTGATTACCAAGCAGATGCTCTACCACTGAGCCACCATCCTGTAAAAATCCTGTGAGCTAGCTCACACTAACTCGGCTTAGAGGGAACACTGCCAGTGACCCCTGCGGCACGCCCAGGAAATGGTAAAAACAAAACTCTCCGGGATCCCTGGCCAAACTGGACTGGAGGAAAAAGAAATGCTTCCCGGCCCCAAAGGTGTTTCCCTGGGCATGTCAGGAAGGGCCATGAGAACTAAGCACTGATGCAACCCCTCCTGTCCACCTTCTCACGATCTGCCTAATTCCACAAGATCGTCATCGCTGTCAGAGGGCCATCTAGCCTCTATTTGGAACCCTCCAAAGAAGGAGAGCCCGCCACCTCCCGAGGAACCGCTCTACCAGGAAGTTCTTCCTAACATTTAGCTGAAAATGACAGAAAACGGCAGCTTTGGAGGGCAGACTTTATAGGGGTATCTCTGCGGTTTCCCCTCCCCAAACCCTGCTCTCCTCAACTTGAAGCCGGCAACCCTCTCCTTTCACGGGCACACCAACAGGGCTAGTTGCCACAACAGCTTCACGGTTGTGGGTTCTTCCTCATGTCCTGTTTCCCATTCAGTCCTACAGCAAGGCTCCAAGAAAGCAGGAAATCGGGACTCAGATACATCTTAGATCCGGGGTGCCCCAAACAGTGCCTGCCAAGTGTTTTTAGAAAGTGGGCAGAGTCTGCCCTCCAAAGCCGCCATTTTCAGTGAAAAGTGTTGGTATTGACTTTTAAAGTCCTCTATGGCCGAGGACCTGTCTATCCAAGGGACCGCCTTTCCCCATATACACCCCAGAGAGCACTGCGTTCGGGAGCATCTGTTATCCATCCCCAGATCAAGGGAGGCCAGTCTAAGCTCTACATGGGTTAGGGCACTGACGCTATGGAATGCTCTCCCAGAGGCCACAAGAGCCCCGTGGGAGGGCCTTCTCAGTGGCAGCACCGACGCTACGGAATGCTTTCCCAGAGGCCACAAGAGCCCCGTGGGACCTCTCCCAATTCCGCAGGGCCTGCAAAACCGAACTTTTTCTACAGGCCTTAACAACTAATGTGGGAGAAGGCTGCCACCTCCGCTATGCCGCTGTGCAATACTCTCTGTAAGACCGCTAATAGATTAACAAAGGAACTGAGAACTAAGATATTGACATAAACTGCCCGTCTCACAAAATCTTTTATAGCACCAAATGTTTAGTTTTTTAAATTGTGTGTGTATATATATATTCTTTTAATGTTGTAATTTAAATTGTTTTATCATGACTGTTAGCCGCCCAGAGTCTGCTTGAGGAGTGGGCGGCATAAAAATCAAAAGTAAATTAAATAAATAAATAAGTTAGGATCCCCAGCAAATCTTCAAACGGGCCACTGGAGATATGATCGTCCGCCATGCTGTAGCAGAATGCCAAAGGTGCCCACAGGCTCAAAAAGGTTGAGAATCCCTGTCTTAGATTAAAAGAGGGTGCCAATTTGGAGTTAGGATGAGCTATTCTTCCTGTTGATCCCATGCTGGGATTCAGCAGGCTCAGCTTCTGTCCTGCAAGAATTTGCCAGCCTGCACCGTGACCTAGCATAATATTTCCTGGGTAGCAGTGTGCGTGAACAAGATCTTGAGGGTACCAGTGGACCGTCAATTACATATGAGCAGCCAGTGTGATGCAGCGACAAAAACGGCTAATGCGATCTTGGCGTTTATCAACATTCAAATCTCAAGATGTACTAGTGCCACTGCACACTGCATTAGTCAGGCCGCACCTGGAGTATGGTGTGCAGTTCCGGAGGCCTCATTTCCAGAAGGATGCGGACAGAATGGAGTGGGTGCAGAGGAGAGAATAAGGGTGATGAGGGGCCTGGAAACCAAGCCCTAGGAGGAAAGGCTGAGGGGCTTGAGAATGTTCAGTCTGGAGAAGAGGAGGTTGAAGGGGGCCACACTTGCTCTCTTTCAGTATCTGAAGGGCTGCTGCTTAGAGGAGGGCAGGGAGCTGTCCCCGCTGCTCGCAAGAATGGGTGGGAAGGTACCAGCTGGATATTAGGAAAACCTTTTTGACAAGTCAGAGTTGTTCAACAGTGGAATCAGCTACCAAAAGAGGTGGTGAGCTCCCCCTCCCTAGCAGTCTTGAAGCAGTGGCTGGACACACACTGGTCAGGTTGTTCTAGGCCAGAAGTGACCAAACTTGCTTAACCTAAGAGCCACATAGAATAAATGTCAGATGTCTGAGAGCCACAAGACATGAATATCTGATGATTGAGAGCTGCAAGGCATACACAGGAAGGGAGGGAGGGAGGGAGGAAGGAAATAGATGGGGAGGTAGAAAGAAAGCAGGTTTAAATGCATTTCCCAAGCTCCCAGCCGGCTCGGCTTGGAGAGGTGATTTAAAGAGACAGATGCCTTCTCCAAGCCGGGCAATGGGGGCTTCAAGAGCCACACAATATGTATGAAAGAGCCACATGTGGCTCCTGAGCCACAGTTTGGCCACCCCTGCTCCAGATTGATCCTGCATTGCGCAAGGGATTGGACTAGATGGCCTCTATGGCCCTTTTCAACACTGTGATTCTATGATTCGATCCCCATTCTTTATCCATGTGCTCCTATTAGGAAGCTTGAGGTTCAAATTCTGGCCTTTTATTAAAATATAAACAGCTGGGGCTGAGTGGAATTGAATTGTAAACCACCATATCAGTCCCAGAAGCGACAATCAAGTTTATCACGCAGTGCACTCTAGTGGCAGACCTATAAAAATTCATGCTCAGAGCTCAAGCAAGATTTCTGAGGCAATTCAAAACTCGGCACACGCCCCCCCCCCCCCCCCCAAAAAAAAAAAAAAAAAGAGTTTTGGGTTTTCAGCCTGGTTCATCAGACATCTGCACTCTCACAAATCTAGTTTTAGAAAAGCCAGGAAACCTTCACTATCTAGGTCTATCAGTGGCTACTAAAGGGAACCTCCCCATTCACAGGCAGTCAACCTCTGATTCCCACAGCCAGAAGGCAACAGTAGGGGAGGCCTCAGCCTCTGCGCCCTGTTGTTGGATCTCCAGAGAAACTGGTTGGCCGCTGTGTTAGACAGGATGCTGGACTAGATGGACCACTGGTCTGATCCAGCAGGGCTCTTCTGATGTTCTTAATCACTGTTAAGTTTATGACAGGTGTGTGGGGGGGGTTGTAGCAGGAACTCCTTTGCATATTAGGCCACACACCCCTGACGGAGCTAATCCTCTAAGAGCTTACAGGGCTCTTAGCACAGGGCTTACTGTAAGCTCCAGGAGGACTGGTTAACATCAGGGGTGTGTGGCCTAATATGCAAAGGAGTTAGGGCTGCCAGGTCTGTGTTAGAAAACACCTGGAGACTTTGGGGGTGGATCTGGGCGAGGGAGGGGAATGGGGAGAGGGTGGGGTTTGGGGAGGGGAGGGCCCCCAGCATGGTGCAATGCCATAGAGTCCACCCTGCAAAGCAGATCAGGGGAGCTGGTCTCTGCCAGCTGGAGATCCGTTGTAAAAGCAGGAGATCTCCAGGCCCCACCTGGAGGCTGGCAACCCTAGCTGCATGCCACAACCAGCACCACTCTCAGGTGGCTTGATTACTCAGCGATCAGAATAGACCTGGGTTCAAACCTACCCCAAAAGCCCTGCTAAAAGTACTTAAGGAGTGACAGGCAGGTGTGGAATTCTAGCAGGAGCTCCTTTGCCTATTAGGCCACACACCCCTGATGGAGCCAATCCTCCAAGAGCTTACAAAAAAAAAAGCCTTGTAAGCTCTTGAAGGATTGGCTACATCAGGGGTGTGTGGCCTAATAGGCAAAGGAGCTCCTGCTAGAATTCCATCCTGACGGGAAAGGTTTTGACCCTGGCAAGGGCCATCCCATCCCCAGGCACTGTGTCAGGGACCCCTGTTTCAAGCCACGGTCTGCCGATGACGGTTCTCAAAGACAAAACTACAGGGGCAAGGAAAAGGAGCTCCAGGTTTCTCGGTCCTTTTCTCCTGCTGTGTATCCCAACAGCCCCGCACCAGAAGCGACACGCTCACCCAGTCAGTTGGCGCAGTCGTAGAAGTCCACGCAGTGCACAGTCCGATCCATGCCGTATGGTCCCATCAGAGTCCTGAAACGAGAGACCGGGTGGAAAGAAGTTTCATGACGGATGGCGGAGGGCCTGCAGAGGCTGAAGAGAGGAAGGGTTGTTCTACGGTTGTCGGGTTCGTGTTGGATAATACCTGGAGACTTTTGGGGGTGGAGCCAGGAGAGGGCGGGGGTGTGGTGGAGGGGAGGGGCCTCAGCACGGCACAGTACCCTAGCCCACCCTTCCAAGCAGCCATTTTCTCCAGGAGAGCTGATCTCTGCCAGCTGGAGATCAGTTGTAGAAGTTTTATTACACTGCCGGCCCTTTTAACTGGAGATGCCGGGGATTGAACCTGGGGCCTTCTGTGTGCCAAGAAGAGGCTCCACCCCTGAGCCCTTCTGGTAAAGCGTTGGCGGAGGGTTAACATATCCATGGAGGTTAATGTCTCCCAGCCACCGCCAGATAACTTCACGGGACACTGAGGATTCCATAAACAGGCCCAAGGCAGACGGGTCTCTTATTTTCCCTACTGTAGTCCTAACTCTACCAACTGCAGAGCTGAATCTTAAAGTGACAGTCCTGTGAACGCATGACAAAAACAGTGAGCCACGGCTTTTACAGCTAGGTTCAAATCCAGTGCCACTTTAGAGACCAACAATTTTTCCAGGGTATGAGCTTCCAAGAGTCAAACCTCCCTTCAACCTTCCCTGAAACTTGTATTGGTCTCTAAGGTTTTCCTGGATTCAAATTGACTCAGGGCTTTTTTTGTAACAGAAACTCCTTTGCATATTAGGCCACGCCTCCCTGATGCAGCCAATCCTCTAAAAGCTTACAGGGCTCTTCGTACAAGGCCTCCTGTAAGGTGCAGGAGGATTGGCTACATCAGGGGGATGTGGCCTAATAGGCAAAGGAGTTCCTCCTACAAAAAAAGCCCTGATTCTACTTTAGACTGACTTGGCTATCCTCTGAGAGTTTTTACAATGCTTCAATAAAACACACTATCGGATTGACCAGCGCAAAATAAAGGCGTTGCATAAACCAATATCGATGCCTCAGTTCTCTTGAAAGTTATCACCTGAATTGACAGACTCTTCTGGAAAAAAACACTGCACATTTATTGTCACAACCATTGGGTACCAGATCCAGATTTGGCATCTCTGGATTTATCCTACTGGTACATCCCCCAACATCTAATCTCCAGCCTTGAGGAAGGAAGGAAGGAAGGAAGGAAGGAAGGAAGGAAGAAGGAAGGAAGGAAGGAAGGAAGGAAGGAAGGAAGGAAGGAAGGAAGGAAGGAAGGAAGGAAGGAAGGGGCAACAAATAGGGTTGCCAAGTCCAATTCAAGAAATACCCGGGGACTTTGGAGTGGTGCCAGGAGACTTTGGGAGTGGAGCCAGGACAAGGAAGGAAGGAAGGAAGGAAGGAAGGGAGGAAGGAAGGAAGGAAGGAAGGAAGGAAGGAAGGAAGGAAGGAAGGAAGGAAGGAAGGAAGGAAGGGAGGAAGGGAGGGAGAGAGAGAGAGAGAGAGAGCAACAAATAGGGTTGCCAAGTCCAATTCAAGAAATACCCAGGGACTTTGGGGGGTGGTGCCAAGAGACTTTGGGGGTGGAGCCAGAGGAAGGAAGGAAGGAAGGAAGGAAGGAAGGAAGGAAGGAAGGAAGGAAGAAGGAAGGAAGGAAGGAAGGAAGAGCAATAAATAGGGTTGCCAAGTCCAATTCAAGAAATACCGGGGACTTTGGGGGTGGTGCCAGGAGACTTTGGGGGTGGAGCCAGGACAAGGAAGGAAGGAAGAGAGAGAGAGCAACAAATAGGGTTGCCAAGTCCAATTCAAGAAATACCCAGGGATTTTGGGTGTGGTGCCAGGAAACTTTGTGGGTGGAGCCAGGAGAAGGAAGGAAGGAAGGAAGGAAGGAAGGAAGGAAGGAAGGAAGGAAGGAAGGAAGGAAGGAAGGAAGGAAGGAAGGAAGGAAGGAAGGAAGGAAGGAAGGAAGGAAGGAAAATATATGGGAGAGGGATGTGGGAGGAGAGAAAGGTGGAAAGAAAGCTACTTTAACTTTAAATGCATTCTCCAAGCTGTGGCTTGACTTGGAGAAGTGATTTAAAGAGACAAATGCCTTCTCCAAGCTGCCAAACAGGGCGGGGTGGGGATTTGAGAGCCACACAATATGTATGATACTGCCACATGGTGGCTCCTGAGCTGTAGGTTTAGCCACCCTCGTCCTTCTACACTGATTGCTTCTTTAAAAAAAAAAAAAGTCTAACGAAGCAGCAGAGCTACCCAGCATTAGAAGAAGGCATCCCGTGGTCTGCAGGCATCTGACATTTTGCATTGACAAAACAGAAGGGGTAAATGTGGGGTATAATCGGGGCCTGCATCTCTTCGTCACACGGCACACCGAACACTGCAAACTTTCCCCCCCCCCCCCAGAGCCACCTTTCAGCCTGCCCTGAGCCCGTTACCTGCTGAAGGCGACAATGCCTTTGTAGAGGATGGAAAGGGCAGGCATCTTGTTCCCCGGAGACGTCCGGTGGCACTCTAGCCCGTGACCCGTAAATGCTTTGGCCAAGATCCGAGAAAGCGGGTGGGAAAGGGAAGACACTCATGTGACCGTCCCCCCAGGGGGCTTGTTAATTCCACCCCGATGGCACCACAGATCAGGAAGCCAACATGATTAAATGCTGACGAATGCAGCCAGCCCAAGTTGGCCTATTGGTGAATGAATCCCCCTCCTCCCCACACACAGACAACAGGGGGGGTAAATCAATTCCATTATCCCTACAACAAATCCTCAGCCTTCCGCCCCCTTCCCCCCCCACCCCCACACCCCACAGCCGCTTGTGCATAATTACAGCCGGCGAGTAATTATTCTGATGCATTTTGATTGTTCATTTTGTTCGCCCAGCCTCCGGAAGTGGAATCGAACGGCTGGCGGTGCTTAAAATAAGGTCACCGCGTTCCCTAGAGGGCGGCTTAAGACCTTGGGTGGTAAGACAAGATGCCCGTCTGATGCCCCTTTTAATGCCACCCCATGCTGCGAAGACTTAATGTTCATAAAGACATCTGTTGTCTCTCTTAGCGTCAAGACGAATGATCACTTCTCAGGCGGGGCAAGCTGGAGGGAGCAACAAATAAGGCTGCCAGGTCCAATTCAAGAAATACTCGGGGACTATGGGGGTGGAGCCAGGAGCAAGGGTGTGACAAGTATCATGGAACTCCAAAGGGAGTCCTGGCCATCACACTTCAATGGACTGTACACTTATTAAATGCCTCCCCTCCAGAGAGCCAGTTTGGTGTAGTGGGTTAAGTGTGCGGACTCTTATCTGGGAGAACCGGGTTTGATTCCCCACTCCTCCACTTGCACCTGCTGGAATGGCCTTGGGTCAGCCATAGCTCTGGCAGAGGTTGTCCTTGGAAGGGCAGCTGCTCTGAGAGCCCTCTCCAGCCCCACCCACCTCACAGGGTGTCTGTTGTGGGGGAAGAAGGGAAAGGAGATTGTGAGCCGCTCTGAGACTCTTCGGAGTGGAGGGCGAGACATAAATTCAATATCTTCATCTACCTCACAGGGTGTCTGTTGTGGGGGAGAAGGGAAAGGAGATTATGAGCCGCTTTGAGGACTCTTTGGAGTGGAGGGTGGGATATAAATCCAATATCTTCATCTACCTCACAGGGTGTCTGTTGTGGGGGAGGAAGGGAAAGGAGATTGTAAGCCGCTCTGAGACTCTTCGGAGTGGAGGTGGGATATAAATCCAATCTCTTCATCTACCTCACAGGGTGTCTGTTGTGGGGGAGGAAGGTAAAGGAGACTGTGAGCCGCTCTGAGACTCTTCGCGGAGTGGAGGGTGGATATAAATCCAATATCTTCATCTACCTCACAGGGTGTCTGTTGTGGGGGGAGGAAGGGAAAGGGAGATTGTGAGCTGCTTTGAGACTCTTTGGAGTGGAGGGTGGATATAAATCCAATATCTTCATCTACCTCACAGGGTGTCTGTTGTGGGGGAGGAAGGGAAAGGAGATTGTGAGCCGCTCTGAGACTCTTCGGAGTGGAGGGCGGGATATAAATCCAATATCTTCTTCTTCATTGGAAATAATATAGGGGCACCTTCTTTGGGGGCTCATAGAATTGGACCCCCCTGGTCCAATCCTTTTGAAACTTGGATGGATTTTGGAGAGAGGCACTGGATGCTATGCTGCAAATTCGGTGCCTCTACCTCAAAAAAACAGCCTCCCAGAGCCCCAGATACATGCAGATCAATTCTCCATTATACCCTATGGGAATCGATCTCCATAGGAATCATGGAGTGCCCAGCAGACATTTCCCTCCCCACCCCCCATTTTCTGATGACCCTGAAGCAGGGGGAGGGGGATCCCCTGCCCCCACCTGGGGATTGGCAACCCTAGCAACAAACTGGATTTCGGAGGGCTGTAGCAATTGGGGAGCGGGGCGTAAGACAAAGACTTGGGGTCAGTGGTCAGGCGCTGACGTTGCACACAGAAGGTCCCAGGTTCCATCTCGAGCATCACCGGTTCTCAAGCGACGGGAAAGGCCTCGCAGTCTGAGACGACCTAGAACAGGGGACCCCAACACGGTGCCCGTAGGCATGGTGGCACTCGCCGACACCTTTTCTGGCTCTCGTGTGTTTTTGGCAGGCCTCGTTTTGGGACAGGAGCTCACAAGAGTGGAGCTCCACAACCTCTACATTTTATTGTGCTCTTTCTTTCTTCCCTCCCTCCCTCCCAAAAAAGCACCTTCTTAGGGTTGCCAATCCCCAGATGGGGGCAGGGGATCCCCCGGTTGGGAGGCCCTCCCGATGCTTCAGGGTCATCAGAAAGCGGGGAGGGGGGGAGGGAAATTTCTGCTGGAAACTCCCATTATTCTGTACGGACACTTTTTCCCATAGGAAATGATGGAGAATTGATCTGTGGGTATCTGGGGTTCTGGGGGGGGGGCTGTTCTTTGAGGTAGAGGCACCAAATTTTCAGTATAGCATCCAGTGCCTCTCCCCAAAGTACTCCCCAATTTTCAAAACGATTGGACCAGGGTGTCCAATTCTATGAGCACCCAAAGAAGGCACCCCTGTCCTTCATTATTTCCAGTGGAAGGAAGGCATTTTAAAAGGTGTGCAGTCCCTTTAAACGTGATGGCCAGAACTCCCTTGGAGTTCAATGATGCTTGTTACACCCTTGCTCCTGGCTCTGCCCCCAAAGTCTCCTGGCTCCACCCCCAAAGTCCCCAGATATTTCTTGAATTGGACTTGGCAACCCAACACCTGCTTCTGGGCTCAGTTGTTCAACCCCCCTGTGAGAATTTTGCTGAACTCTTTAAGATTTGACAAACGTTACCCACAAAAAATGGGGAAAATAATAATAAGAAGAATTGCAGATTTATACACTGCCCTTCTTCTTGAATCAGAGACTCAGAGCGGCTTACAATCTCCTATGTCTTCTCCCCCCACAACAGACACCCTGTGAGGTGGGTGGGGCTGAGAGAGCTCTGACAGAAGCTGCCCTTTCAAGGACAACTCCCTTTTCTCTGAACTCAGAGAGGCTTACAGTCTCCTATATCTTCTCCCCCCGCAACAGATACCCTGTGAGGTGGGTAGGGCTGAGAGAGCTCTCGCAGCAGCTGCCCTTTCAAGGACAACCTCTGCCAGAGCTGTGGCTGACCCAAGGCCATTCCAGCAGGTGCAAGTGGAGGAATGGGGAATCAAACCCGGTTCTCCCAGATAAGAGTCCGTACACTTCACCACTACGCCAAACTGGCTCCCAAACATAGAAAGCAGACAGATGGAAATCTTCCTCATGCCACTGTGGTCACCTAGGAGAAAGTTATTCAAAAAGTATGATGGGAGTAATTACAAGTCAGGAAGCATTTTAAGATAGATGCTGAGCTGATATAATTGAGTCCACCTTCCGGCAATGTCAGGGGGGTGTGGCCTATGCAAAGGAGTTCTGAAAATAAGTTGTGCTAATGAGCTCCGACACCTCTTTTTCTATGAAATGACCCCTGGTTTTTAGGAAGTGGGCGGGGTTGGTTAGGGCTTATGCCCAGTGAAGCTTCTGATTGGCTATGGGAGATTTGATGGGCTGTGCAGATTTTTGAAAGCATTGCTTTGGCAGCAGCTGCCAGGGCAGCGCAAGGATCTGCATCGCGGGGCTGGCGTTAAGCTGCGGCAATCATTCTGTGGCTGGCTCCGCCTCCTGCAGCCGCCATTTTATGGCTATGCCTATTATGCCACGTCCGAATTCCAAAGGTGCCCGCAGCCCATTATGGGGAGGGTGGGATATAAATCTAACAAAATAAAATAAGGAAGGAAGGAAGGAAGGAAGGGAGGGAGGAAGGAAGGAAGGAAGGAAGAGAGGAAGGGAGGAAGGAAGGAAGAGAGGAAGGGAGGAAGGAAGGAAGGGAGGAAGGAAGGAAGGAAGGAAGGGAGGAAGGAAGGAAGGAAGAGAGGAAGGGAGGAAGGAAGGAAGGAAGGAAGGGAGGGAGGGAGGGAGGAAGGGAGGGAGGGAGGAAGGGAGGGAGGGAGGGAGGAAGAGAGGAAGGGAGGAAGGAAGGAAGGAAGGAAGGGAGGGAGGGAGGGAGGAAGGAAGGAAGGAAGGAAGGAAGGAAGGAAGGAAGGAAGGAAGGAAGGAAGGGAGGGAGGGAGGGAGGGGGCCCTGATCTAGAGGGGACAAAGGTCGGACTTGATGTAAGACAACTTCCTATAACGGAAATAATCGATTCAGCAAAGGCACCTGCTTTCTTGCATCAAGCAACTGGGCATTAAGCCCCATTGACTTCACTAGGAATTGTTGCAACTAGGGACTTCTGCCTGCTCAGAAATGCCCAGTGAGACCCCTTGCCATGACAGAAGACAGCAGAATGACAGCAGCGGGGGCGGGGGGAGGGGGGCGGGTAGAAGCCAGAGGTCGAGAAGTGTGTGCCTTCTCAGATTGCAAGTAGGAGAGGCGTCAACATTTTGGGATGCTGCTCTACAAAGAAAGGAAGAGAGGTTATAACCAAGCCTTCCCCCTGAGCTGCTAGGTTTCTAACCCCAGAGAGATTTTTCCATAGGGGTGCATTTAAAAAAAAATGTCATCCCTTCTCCCTTCCATCTGAAATGATATAGTCTAGTCCAGGGCTGGCCAAACTTGATTAACATAAGAGCCACATAGAATAAATCTCAGATGTTTGAGAGCCACAAGACATGAATGTCAGATGTTGAGGGAGGGAGGGAGGGAGGGAGGGAAGGAAGGAAGGAAGGAAGGAAGGAAGGAAGGAAGGAAGGAAGGAAGGAAGGAAGGAAGGAAGGAAGGAAGGAAGGAAGGAAGGAAGGAAGGAAGGAAGGAAGGAAGGAAGGGAGGGAGGAAACAGATGGGGAGGGGTGGAAAGAAAGCAACTTTAATTTTAAATGCCTTCTCCAAGCTGAATGACACAGTGGTGAGGGCTTCAAGAGCCGCACAAGATGTGTGAAATAGCCACATGTGGCTCCTGAGCCACAGTCTGGACACCCCTGGTCTAGTCTATAATCTGCCTGCTTGTTTTGTCAGATGTGTAGACCAAGTAAGGAAAGAGAAGAGAGAATTCCTGTTAACCTGGCCCCTGGTTAACCAATGGAACTTTTACATTTCATCATCTGGAATAGGCTTGATCTATCAATCACTTGATGTTCACTTGAGTCAACATTGCAGCTCTGATAGAACTGTTGTACTGAGCGGTAACTCATGCAGATATGCAACAGGCAGCTTCCCTAGAGAGCATCTCTGCAGTTGAAGTGTGTCATTGCATATGGCGCTTCTGTTGCACTCTAGCAACCTTCGCAACCGGACTGTCTTCTCCACCCAAGAATGTGCAGCCACAAATGATTTTTACAGCATAAAAATACTGGTAGCTCGGTATCCAATGACATATCAATGCCCCTGGAATGATTCAACTACACAAATGTAGTGTCAGAACTACTTTTTTTCCCAAGTAGACCAGAAAGAGGCAAAACCACTGCAGTGAATCATGCAGAGATGTGAAAGGCAGCATCCTTAGGAAACATACAGAGATGCGACAGGCAACATCCCCGTGGAAACACACAGAGTAGCAACGTCAAATGCACCCTTCCATGATTTAAAAAACTGATTTCTCACAGCACACACTGCTGCACCCTGGCACACATTTCGAGAATTATCGGTGAGCGATTCCTGTGTGTATATGTGTGGTTCGCCCTAGAGATAATATTGAATTTTCTCACCCCTGCTATTTCTGCCCCAAGCTCCATGTATCTGAGAAGGGGGGGGGGGGGATATTTCAGCACACCAAATTTCCCCCAGGAAATGGATGCCCCTTTTAAATATATTTGAGGCTCAGGAAAGAAAACAAGGAGACTACAGAGGAAAGCAGCACAAACTTGGCCAAAGTCTGTGGTTCGCGAGAGGCCAAACGTTCACCTGCTCGGTCCCAGAGAGAGATCTGCTCTCCTAACTTGCTAACTCATGACTTTCGTTTCCTGCGACCGAGCGCGGCAACAACAGCTCCAAATCCTCTAAGGCACCCATGACCTTCCAGAGGACGATCAGTGCCACAACGATCACCGCAGCTGACAAACACCGCCAGCCCGTCCCCTAAAGCCGCGTTAGACGGAGCTCGCCTTTTAACCATGTCGGCACTTCCCTTGAACACCAAGGCCAAACGTGTCCTTCAGTGGCCTCGATGCCAGAACTATCAAGAAGGCAGCTGCCTTTCCAAGGAACTGGAGAAGGAGCCAAGGTCTTCCAAGCAGAGGTCGAGATCCAAGCGCCAAAGCTGGGTCGCCAACTCTGGGTTGGGGAATTCCTGGAGATTTTGAGGGCGGAGCGTGGGGAGGGCGGGGCTTTTGGAGGGGAAGGAGTTCGTCAAGGAGGTGGCCAAACTGCAGCTTGGGAGCCACATGCGGCTGTTCTGCACATATTGCGTGGCTCTCAAAGTCCCCATTACCCCAAGCCACCCAGGGCTTGGGGAATGCGTTTAAAGTTGCTCTCTTCCCACCTCATCCTTCCCCCCTACAATCTATTTGCCTTCGTGCCTGTTTGCTTTCCTTCTGGCTCTCAAACATCTGATGTTTATTCTAAAGGTCAAGATAGTTCCCTGTGCAAGCACCAGTCGATTCCAGCTCTGGGGTGATACTTCCACGTTTTCACGGCAGACTTTTTTACAGGGTGGTTTGCCATTGCCTTTCCCAGTCATCTACACTTCCCCCCTCTTCCCAGCAAGCTGGGTCCTCATTTTATCGACCTCGGAAGGATGGAAGGCTGAGTCAACCTCAAGCCAGTTACCTGAAAACCCAGCTTCCGCCGGGGATCGAACTCAGGTCGTGAGCAGAGCTTAGGACTGCAGTACTGCAGCTTTACCACTCTGCACCACAGGCCCCCCCAGTGTTTAAGAACATAAGAGAAGCCACGTTGGATCAGGCCAATGGCTCATCCAGTCCATGTGTCTATGTGACTCTTACGTTAAGCAAGTCTGGCCACTCCAGCCCTACAGCCTGCCTCCCAAAGTGGCCATTTTCTCCAGGGGGACGATCACTGTTGTCTGAAGAGCAGTTGTGATTCTAGGAGATCCAGGTCCCCAGTGGAGGTTGGTGTCACGAGCTGGGGCCAGGCCAGGCGAAGTCCAGGGGCAGTCCAAGGTCTGTAGCTGGTGAGCAAAGAGGGTCCAAGGCGCCAAAACCGAATCACAGTCCAGGTATTGCAGGTCAGAGGTTCAGAAGCCGAAGTCAGGGGGTCCAGAAGTCAAAGCCAACGTCAAGGGGTCCAGAAGCCAAAGTCAGAAGCCGACGTGGATGCTAGAACATCAGGTATGTGACTAGTTGCTTCCACAAAGCCTTCTCCCAAAGCCCACAGCTATATAGCCCTCTGCTGTCTGTTGCCCATTTGGGCTAATTGCTGGCTCAGAGAGGCAGCCAGGATCCTGCTGAGACCCAAGCATCCTCACTCCTAGAAGGGCCAGAATCCTTTCAGAACTCAGGGCTCAGGGAGCGTCTTGCTCGTGAACGTGCCGCCCTCCTCCGATCCCTGAGGTCCTGATGAAGGCGGTCACGCACACGAGCCACCCGAGAGGGCGAGGCAGGGGGGCTTGGATCTTCTCCAGTAGGGGGCAGGGGCACTGGTGCAGGTGGCAGAGGCACAGTTTCTTCTGCAGGCTCAGCTTCTTCTGCAGGGTCCCCAGCACCCATGACAGTTGGCAGACCTCATTCAAAGAGCTGTTCTAGGAGTGTAACCCCCTAGCTAGGAGCCAGGACAGCGTGGAACCTCCAGATGCAGAAGGGCGTGGAATGTGCGGAAAGCAGAGGGGTTGAGCAAGACTGCCCCGCTGGGAAACTTGAACCTTGACGCCTTGTCTCGGGGCTGTGTTCTCTAATGGGGGGCTCTTGTCTTGGAAGCTGCCTGGTGCACAGAGTGTGTAGCTGGAGACTTCTTGGGCCAATTGGAAATAAGGAAGGGTAGGGGCACCTTCTCTTGGGGCTCATAGAATTGGACCCGCTGGTCCAATCTTTTTGAAACTTGGAAGGTCTTTTGAGGAGAGGAACTGGATGCTATGCTGCAAATTTGGTGCCTCTACCTCAAAAGGCAGCCTCCCCAGAGCCCCAGATACACACAGATCAATTCTCCATTATACTGTGGGAATCGACCTTCATAGGGAATAATGCACACAGATGGAAAGCAGACAGATGGAAATCTTCCTCATGCCACTGTGGCCACAATGGAGAAAGTCATTTTAAAAGTATGACAGGAGTGAAGGTTTTGTTATGACAATTGCGATTCCAGAATCACTTTAAGGTAGATGCTGAGCTGATATAATTTAGTACCCCTTCCGGTGATGTCAGGGGTGTGTGGCCTTTGCAAATAAGTTCTGCAAATGAGTTGTGCTAATGAGCTCTGGCACCTCTTTTTCCAGGGGGGAAAAACCCTGGTTAGAGCCTGTGGAGGGAAAGGTTCGGGGAGGGGAGGAGCCTCCGCTGGATACGATGGCCTAGACTGCACCCTCCCAAGCAGCCATTTTCTCCAGGTGAACTCATCTCTGTCACCTGGAGCTCTATTGTAATCCCAGGAGATCTCTGGCTGCCCCCTGGTGGTTGGCAACCTGAGTTGGCAGTCGTCCTTGGCTCTTTCTGAGTTGCCTAAGAACAGGGCTACTTTTGTAGCAAAAGCCCAGCAGGAACTCATTTGAATAAGAGTCCACACACCCCTGACATTGCTTCACGCAGACCTTTTTGTAGCAAAAGCCCAGCAGGAACTCATTTGCATGTCAGGCCACACCCCCTAACATTACTATTGTTTCACACAGGGCTTTTTTCGTAGACAAAGCCCAGCAAGGACTTATTTGAATAGTAGGCCACACCCCCTGACATCACCATTGCTTCACACAAGGCTTTTTTGTAGGAAAAAACCAGCAGGAACTCATTTAAATAGTAGGCCACACCCCCTGACATCACCGTTGTTTCACACAGGGCTTTTTTGTAGAAAAAAACCAGCAGAAACTCATTTGAATAATAGGTCACACCCCCTGACATCACCGTTGTTTCACACAGGGCTTTTTTGTAGGGAAAAAACCAGCAGGGACTCATTTACATATTAGGCCACACCCCCTGATGCCAAGCCAGCCGGAGCTGCATTCCTGTGCTTTCCTGCTCAAAAAAAAAAAGGCCCTGACTAGGAACAAAGGTCTTTATGTACATTGCAAAAGCCCCCCCCCCTCCATTCACCCTGTCTGTTCTCTCTCCCTCCCTCCCCTTCCTCCACCTCCCCACAGCAGAGGGTGAAATCTCCAAGGGTTAAATCCCCAGCGGCCAAACCGCCGCGTCATCTCCTCCCCGCTCCCCCCTCTGCTGAGTTGGCTGTCTAATCTGATCAGCGGCCCACAGTGTGCCGGAACAGGACGATTAGAGCGCGGGGGATGATGCGGAATGGCCGTGGCCATGGCAACGGGGGGGAAAGGCCACAGGCCACGGCCGAGGTGCACTGCATGGTCGGTGGCAGAGCCGATGCCACCTCGGCTCTGAGGTGCTTTGAGGCTGAGGCGACGAGCAAAGGGCACCATGAGAGACCCACTGCTGGGGGAGGCAGCCAAGGCCACAACCGATGGATTCAGGCGAGGCTAATCTGCGTGGGGAAAGACACCGTTTCAGGAGGGGCAGTGGCTCAGGAGGAGGTGGGGAGACAACCTCCAAGTGGGGCCTGGAAGTCTCCAGGAGCTACAACTAATCTCCAGAGGTCGGTTCCCCTGGGGAAAATGGCTGCCTCAGAGAGTGGGCTCTACGGCCTCATATCCTGCGACGGTTTCTCCCTTTCCCATACTCAGCCTTCTGCATAGGGTTGCCAGGTCTGTGCTGGAATATACCTGGAGACTTTGGGCACGGAGCCAGGAGAGGGCGGGGTTTGGGGAGGGGAGGGGCCTCAGCGTGATCCGATGCCCTCCAGTCCACCCTTCCAAGCAGCCATTTCCTCCAGGGGAGCTAAGCTCTGCCAACTGGAGCTCAGTTGGAAAAGCGGGAGATCTCCAGGCCCCACCTGGAGCCTGGCAAGCTACTTCTGCAGGATTCGCCCCCCCCCCCAACATCTCCAGCTGAAAGGACAGGGGAGGCCAGCCTCCAGGTGGGACCTGGGGATCCCTTGGAATCACAGCTCATCTCCGGATTGCAGAGATCAGTTCTCCTGCAGAAAATGGCTGCTCTACGGCATTGAACCCCACTGTCTTCCCCAAATACCTGCCTCTTCCATCCCCAAATCTGCAGGGGTTTCCCAACCTGTTTTTGGCAACCCTAGCCTTCCATCCTCCCACTGATGGTGGGCAGTGGGGGGATCTGGCAACCCTAATTATTATGCATCAAAAGGTAATGGGAGGCAGGAACTCCTTTCCATATAAGGCCACACACCCCTGATGTAGCCAATCCTCCAAGAGCTTGCAGGGCTCTTCGTACAGGGCCTACTGTAAACTCCAGGGGGATTGGCGACATCAGAGGTGTGTGGCCTCCTATGCAAAGGAGTTCCTGCTCCAGAAAAAGCCCTGATGGGAGGAAACCGAGAAAATGGATTTCCTGTCCAGTCTGGAACTCCAACAGAACATGAAAATACACAGTCCATTTTGGAATTCCTTTCCCCCCCCCCGCCCCCCAGGGATATTCTAGCTAGCAAACTGCACATAGGCAGTTTTTACCCTTCAGATACAGATCTTCTAATGGGAAGCTCAGTCTCTCTGTGGAAGAAATGAGTTCACTTCACTTCAAGTGTCGCTGATATAAAAATAAAGACAATAGCCACGTTAGCAGACAAACAAACAAAAATCCAACTAATAAAGTACTGGTAAGCTGTCTGGCTTTGGTACCAGGCACGGTCCTCCTAGGTGGAAGAGAAACGGCAAGTGTGTGTTTCAGTGGGTTTGTACAACATGCCACATAGCATCGTAGAATCATAGAGTTGGAAGGGATCTCCAGGGTTGTCTAGTCCAACTCCCCCTGCACAAGGCAGGAAATTCACAGATGCCTCCCCTCCACATCCCGTTTCTCCAAAGGACAAACCAAGTATTTGCCTTCTTCAGTTTTAGGGTTGCCAATCGCCAGGTGGGGGCAGGGGATCCCCCGGTTTGGAGGCCCTCCTCTCGCTTCAGGGTCATCAGAAAGTGAGGAGGGGGGAAATAGTTGCTGGGCACTCCATTATACTCTATGGCAGGGGTGGGGCACAGTGGCTCTCCAGATGTTTTATGCCTACAACTCCCATCAGCCCCAGCCAGCATGGCCAATGGCTTGGGCGGATGGGAGCTGTAGGCAAAAAACATCTGGAGAGTCACTGTTCCCCACCCCTGCTCTATGGAGACCAATCCATTGGTATCTGGGGCTTTGGAGTGGCTGTTTTTTGAGGTAGAGGCACCAAATTTTCAGCATTGCATTTGGTGCCACTTCTCAAAAAACTCGCCAAGTTTCAAAAAGATTGGGCCAGGGGGTCTAATTCTATGAGCCCCAAAATAAAGTACCCCATCCTTCATTATTTCCAACGGAGGGAAGACATTTAAGAAGAAGAATAAGAAGAATTGCAGATTTATACCCTGCCCTTCTCTCTGAATCAGAGACTCAGAGCGGCTTACAATCTCCTTTATCTTCTCCCCCCACAACAGATACCCTGTGAGGTGGGTGGGGCTGAAAGCAGCTGCCTTTCAAGGACAACCTCTGCCAGAGCTATGGCTAACCCAAGGCCATTCCAGTAGCTGCAAGTGGAGGAGTGGGGAATCAAACCTAGTTCTCCCAGATAAGAGAGCCATGGCTGACCCAAAGCCATTCCAGCAGCTGCAAGTGGAGGAGTGGGGAATCAAACCCGGTTCTCCCAGATAAGAGAGCCATCCACTTAACCACTACGCCAAACTGGCTCTCGTGGTGTGTGGTCCCTTTTAATGTGGTGGCCAGAACTCCCTTTGGAGTTTAATTGTGCTTGCCACACCCTTGTGCCTAGCTCCACCCCTGGTGTCTCCTGGTACCACCCCCAAAGTCCTCAGATATTTCATGAATTGGACTTGGCAACCCTATTCAGTTGGGGGGGGGGGTGTTAAGCTTTCAGGGTTGGGTGGGGGGAGAGAAACACATTTCCTGAATAAGCCATTCACTGTAAAAACAGTCACCTTCACCCCACCCCATCTTGCTCTCAGTTCCCTCCTCTGCTGGGGCTGCTTTGGTTCCATCCGCCTCCCCTCCCCCAGGCGGAAACAAAGAAGCAGCAGACATAATGCCCTGAATAAACCTTGTCCATTCAAGAAAATAATCATTTGCTTTGTACTGGGTCAGGAATTTGGATGCATGGAAAGGGTTAACGGGATTATCCTTCTCCCTACATTTCTAAATCCCTCCATGTCACTCCACCCCTACCCCGCCCCCTACCCCGCCTCCCTGGCCTCTAGGATTTCACCGGTTATGAACTTACTAAAAGAGGCAGGTGGCCAGGGGAACTGAACCCAGAGATCTTGAGACCCTCCCGTCTAGACCGGTTTCTTGGGGCCAACCTTGCCCGTGACCGTGTAGACCGGGGATGGCCGAACTGTGGCTCGGGAGCCACATGTGGCTCTTTCACACATATTGTGTGGCTCACAAAGCCCCCACAGCCTCATCAGCCGGTTCGGAGAAGGCATTTCTCTCTTTAAATCTGGCATGGAGAATGCATTTTATTTATTTATTATTTATTTTAGTATATTTCTATTCCGCCCATTCCCTGTAGGGCTCAAGGCGGAGTACAGCATATGATAAAACAATAAAATGCAATTAAAACATTTTAGAAACAGATAGCTTAACAGCACTCAGAGAAGTTTACCATATCACATTTTGCCCAGCCTGGCCATCTCACATCATGATATCTCATAGAGATGGCAGATGATAATCCATTTTGTTACACAGGTAACAGCGCCAATACAGGAGGCCAACCAGATCAAGAATAGACGCCCACGGCCTCAACTAAAAGCCTGGCGGAACAGCTCCATTTTACAGGCTCTACGGAAGGCTAATAAGCTCTCTGTAGGAAGCTGATTCCACCAGGTTGGGGCCATGACCGAAAAAGCCCTGGCTCTAGTTGAGGCAAGGCGAGAGCCAGTCTGATGTAGTGGTTAAGTGTGCGGACTCTTATCTGGGAGAACCGGGTTTCATTCTCCACTCCTCCACTTGCACTTGCTAGCATGGCCTTGGGTCAGCCATAGCTCTGGCAGAGGTTGTCCTTGAAAGGGCAGCTGCTGTGAGAGCCCTCTCCAGCCCCACCCACCTCACAGGGTGACTGTTGTGGGGGAGGAAGGTAAAGGAGATTGTGAGCCGCTCTGAGACTCTTCAGAGTGGAGGGTGGGATATAAATCCAATATCATCTTCTTCTTCTTCCTCCTCCACATGCACCTGCTGGAATGGCCTTGGGTCACCCATAGCTCTGGCAGGAGTCGTCCTTGAAAGGGCAGCTGCTGTGAGAGTCCTCTCAACCCCACCCACCTCACAGCGTGTCTGTCGTGGGGGGAGAAGATATAGGTGATTGTAAGTCGTTCTGAGTCTCTGATTCAGAGAGAAGGGTAGGGTATAAATCTGCAATCTTCTTCTTCTTCTCTTGGGTCAGGGACGGCCAACAGATGTTGGGAGGCCGAACGTAACGACCTCCTGGGCATATATGGAAAGAGACGGTCCCGCAGGTATGTTGGTCCCAGGCCGCGCAAGGCTTTAAAAGTTAGAAACATGGCTCTTATGTTAAGCAAGTTTGGCCGCCCCGGTGCAGGGCTTAAAGGAGGAATGGATGGCTTTGTCACAGCCAAAAGAGAACAGGAGAATCCTTGCTCAGGGCCAGTGTGAGCATGGCCTGAGGTCTGCACTTGGAAGACTTCCTCGCACCCACCAGTATATGCTGCCCGGTATCATCTGGGGAGGGGTGAGCACATGGTTCATGGGGCTGAGAGCAGAGGTAGGGGGAAGAGAAGGATGCACAGGGGGGCGGTGGGAGAGATGGATGGAAAGGCATTGCAAGCAGATGGAAGCAGTGGGGAAGGGAGGGGCTCTTTCTGCCCAACCCCCCCCCCCAAAAAAAAATACCCCTGGAACTGGCCTAGCTGGTGCTCAACAGCAAGAATGAGCAAATATGCCCTTCTCCATCCTTTTATGTACTTGGTACCATCTGTGGACCATTCTGTTGCTGGCATTCCTGATATATTGGGTTTCATCAGAAGAGCCCTCTAGTCCAGCATCCTGTCTCACACAGAGGCCAACCAGTCTCCTGTCTCTGGAGAACCAACAACAGGGCAGAGAGGCTGAGGTCTTCATCAGAAGAGCTCTACTGGATCAGACCAGTGGTCCATCTAGTCCAGCATCCTGTCTCACACAGTGACCAACCAGTTCCTCTGGAGGACCAACAACAGGGCAGAGAGGCTGAGGCCTTCATAAGAACATTAGAAGAGCCCTCCTGGATCAGATCAGAGGTCCATCTCGTCCAGCATCCTGTCTCACACAGTGACCAACCAGTTCCTCTGGAGGACCAACAACAGGGCAGAGAGGCTGAGGCCTTCATAAGAACATTAGAAGAGCCCTCCTGGATCAGATCAGAGGTCCATCTCGTCCAGCATCCTGTCTCACACAGTGGCCAGCCAGTTCCTCTGGAGGGCCAACATAGAGACTGAGCATAAAAACCAGACACTTTAAACCTGTAGCGAGTTATGGCGGACATACATCGATGTAATCTCGTCTTGGCCAATAGAGGGAGCAAAACTTATGCAGAAAAGAACAAAAAAAAGAAGCAACGAAAACGAGAATGCAGAAGAGTGTTTGAATGATTTAACCACTTTGACTTGGAGGCTCTGTGAAAGACAGAGACAGCTGCGAGTTGGAAAAGAGGCCCATTGTAACTTCTCTGCCTGGTTGAAGAGTTGAGCTGCATCAGTCAGTAAGTTCAGAAGAAAGAGGGTGTTTTTACATTCAGTTTGATCCAAAGTTTTAGAGTCTTCAAATCGCCTGCCACTGTTCCGCTTTAATTATTTTCCTTTTACGTTCAAGCATTTCAATTTGGGGGGAGGGGGGTATCTCTTATCAGAGGGCAGCCAGAATACCAGTGCTTAGTTAAATGTATACGATTGCTTGAAAATCGTGTCCACACTGCAAAAACAATACAAATTTAAATCACTAGATGAGGCAGGCAATGATATGTAAAAATTTCAAATGCTGTCAGTTCTCATGCAAATTACTGCACCTTGTGGTGGCTTTTGGAGGAGTCTTTTAAAACGCAGGAAAACTTTTACAATACAAGTTTGCAACGCCCGTAGAGAAAACTTTTACAATACAAGTTTGCAACGCCCGTAGAGAAAAGACCAGGCCAAAACTAGTCTCGAGAAAAACGCTTTTGTGGCGTCGTCGAAACCCATCTCACTGAAACAAATGTAAATGCCTTGGGAAGCAGCGATGCGAAACAATTATGGGAACGTTATGTAATGTAAAAGGTGAGTTTACAATGCAGAGATAGAGAGTCGTAAACTGCCAGTGTAAAAACACCCAGAGGCACAGCTCTGCCCCATCAGCAGCTCTCACAAGCTGCCCCCAAGACCTCCAGAGAGAGAGAAAGAGATAGACACACACAGAGAGAAAGCAAAAGAGAGGCTTCCGATGTTCTGCCCCATCAGCAGCTCTTACAACCTGCCCCCCCCAGACCTCCAGAGAGAGAGAGAAAGCGAAAGAGAAGCTCCCAATGTTGACAAGCGTGGAAAATCTCATTTGCTTGATCCTTGTTCCTCTAGAAGTTGGCAGAATAAACCGTGCAGTTTCATGATAATTTCGCAAAGCTGATTTCATAGCTTCAAAGCAACAAGGACGCCAGAAGGATTTCGGGGGGGGGGGGGAACGCCCTGCTCATTGGGCACTATCGACAACCGGCATCTTCAAAGTCCCGGCTTCCTCCCTCCAATATGCCAGCATTGCGGCTTCCCTGGAGGAACTGCTCTCTGGAGCCCTTCAGAAAGGCAATGATTCTCCCCTCCCTACCCCGCCCCACTACAAGAACCTCAGCTGCTTTTTACACCCAGATGTAGTGAAAGCAAAGCACCGTTTCATGCTCGTGTCCCTCTTGGAATTGTCTTTCCTACAGATTTTTGGTGCTGTCCTGCTTTTGGCATTAGTTGCATTTTGTGAGTACTCTGCTGGATTATTTAAGCAGTGAGTTTTTAAAAGCTAGATTTGTGTCAGCTAATTTTTCTTCCCATTGCTTGTATGATTTGGAAATTGTCATTCTTTCCAAGTTCTGTGTTTTCTTCTAAATACATCTTATTGGAGAGAGAGACAGAAAGACACACCAACAGATAGATAGATGATAGACAGGTAGATAAATGGAAGATGGCAGGCAGGCAGGTAGATAGGTAAGTAGGTAGGTAGGTAGAGTGAGAGAGAGAGATAAGAGAGAGATATGATAATCATAAATGACTGATAGATAGATGATAGGTAGGTAGATGATATAGACAGACAGATAGATAAGTAAATAGATGATAGACGACAGATAGACAAATGGATGATGATGATGAAAATAGATAGATAAATGGAGAGACAGACAAACAGATAGAGACAGAGAGACAGGCAGATAGATAGATCATAAAGAGGGAGAGAGACAGAGACAGATAGAAAGATCAATAGATAGAGAAACAGACAGATGATAGATAGATAGATAGATAGATAGATAGATAGATAGATAGATAGATAGATAGATAGATAGATAGATAGATAGATAGATAGAAAGACAGACAGACAGACAGACAGACAGACAGACAGACAGACAGACAGACAGACAGACAGATAGATAGATAGATAGATAGATAGATAGATAGATAGATAGATAGATAGATAGATAGATAGATAGATAGATAGATAGAGACAAAGACAGATCGATAGACAGACAGACAGATAGATGATAGAGAGACAGAGAGAGACAGAGAGATAGATATGTAGACAGAGAGAGAGACAGGTCATATGTTCCCTCTCCTCCCTCTGCACTCTGTGTTGGGATCGGATCATTCCTGGTTTAGAACAAATTACAGTTTGTCATGATGTCCAAATCTGGGTGTTGCAATAAACTGCCATCTGTTTCCAGCCAATGAATCAGGATTCAAAACTACAGTTTCCCTTTAGATCTGGCAAACTGTGGCTTACTTTAACCGCTGAAACCTTCGATCTCAGCGGAGGGATGCCGAAGGGGAAGGATGCAGGGGCATGTGAGCTTCATGGCTGGCCCAGGGTTCCCTTAGTCATCCAAACACGGCCTGCTGTAACAAAAACCTTCGTGTTTGAGGAGGGGTGGGG
Source organism: Heteronotia binoei (assembly GCF_032191835.1). Lineage (NCBI taxonomy): Eukaryota > Metazoa > Chordata > Lepidosauria > Squamata > Gekkonidae > Heteronotia > Heteronotia binoei. Next base: position 7,534,004 of record NC_083242.1, read on the forward strand.
GAAAGCGAGCTTGAATCCAGAAGCAAAACTCCTGGTCATAGCCATGAGGGTCAGTGGTCTTCAAGTAGCTCAAGGAGCTCTAAAGGCTGGGTTGCGAGACCACCGAGAGGTGCCATTTCCCTGCCTGCCTCTTAGAAAGACCCTCGACAAGCATGCATGTGTAGTGAGTCAACCTTGAGCCGGCTACCTGAACCCAGCTTCCACCGGGATGAAACTCAGGTCGTGAGCAGAGAGCTTGGACTGCAGTACTGCAGCTTTACCACCCTGTGCCACGGGGCTCCTTTAAGACACAATTACTCATCAGTATATAGCAGGAATCCTTGACACGGTGCCTGTGGGCACTGCCAAGACCTTCCCTGGCACCCACCGAGTGTTTTAGAATGTGGGTGGGGCCTGATTGGGGGGGGTCTTCACAAAGGGAGGTTTGACTCTCAAAAGTTTGTACCCTAAAATTCGTGTCAGTTCCTAAGCCGCTAAGGGACGCCAATCTAGCTGCTCTTTAGCGGTCATTTCCCTAGTGCTATGAGAACAGCAGGTAAAACACAAAGAACAGGAACCAGTGTATTTGCATACGCCAGCTGCAAGTCCCAAGGTGAAATCTTTAGACCAGCATAATCGCTAGCAACCATGAAAACTCTTCTCTTATTCCCATTTCTCTTGTGGGCCAACCTCCTCCTGCATCCTTTTGGCGGAAACAGCAACTGGCTATATGCAACTGATAAGACATGCTCCGCTCTTTAGTCATGGGATCTTTCCCACTGTGGGCCTTCCTGCTAGCTACTTTTACCAACTTCAGACTCCAGCATTACGCAGAATCTTTTCTCTTGCTAGGTTCAATGCCCTCCCTTCAGCGATTTTCACTGGGAGATTTAACAGTACACCTTTTGCTAGCAGACTATGCCCTTGTGCAAGTGCGGCCATTGAAACTGTGCCTCTTATACGCAGTAATGTATTATAATTTAAATTTGTATTAGACAGATTGACTTTTGACTTATTTTTGTACAGATTTTAGACCCTTTTAGAATGTTCTTTTGTCTCAACTCATGTTGGGATGTTTTATCTATTTATATGCATGTGTGTGTGTACATCTATGTCTCTCTCTCTCTCTCTCCTTTAATGCCAATAAATCAAGAGCCCCGTGGCGCAGAGTGGTAAAGCTGCAGTACTGCAGTCAGAGCCCTCTGCTCATGACCTGAGTTCGATCCTAGCGGAAGCTGGGTTCAAGTAGCCAGCTCGAGGTTGACTCAGCCTTCCATCCTTCCGAGGTGGGTAAAATGAGTACCCAGCTTGGGGGGAAAGGTAGATGACTGGGGAAGGCAATGGCAAACCACCCGACAAAATAGTCTGCTGTGAAAATGTTGTGAAAGCAACGTTACCCCAGAGTCGGAAACGACTGGTGCTTGCCCAGGGGACTACCTTGACCTTTTCAATGCCAATAAAGGTAATTGAACTTTAACTGGCTAAATGGAAAAGAGAACGTATCATTTTAAGCCAAGCCTGCCACAACAGATCTGCTCAAAGTACTGCACTTTAACCCCACAGCTGTATTTTGCTAGCCTTCGTGTCTTTGGCACACTTTGTGGTGCCCACCAAGTGTTTTAAGAAGAACAATCAGAAGCAAAATGCAGGCTCGAACTGTATGATTAACTCCAAAGCAAGGCTTTCAAGTTTTAAGAAGACATCGTAGTGCTTGCTGATTGTCCTCAACCACTGAGTGACTGCCAGTCTAAACACGGAATAGCAGGTTTATTTCCCCTTTTATTTCTTTTTAAAAACTGGAAGCTCGCTGAAATTTGGGGGAAGGGTCTCAGCAGCTCCAAAGCCTGCAGGAACCTTTCAGATGTTGTGTGCTTGTGAGTTAGCTGTGGGGCATTGTCTCCTTTCATCTGGAGAAGAAAGAAAGAAAGAAAGAAAGAAAGAAAGAAAGAAAGAAAGAAAGAAAGAAAGAAAGAAAGAAAGAAAGAAAGAAAGAAAGAAAGAAAGAAAGAAAGAGGAGGATATTGGATTTATATCCCACCCTTCACTCAGAGTCTCAAAGCAGCTTACAGCCTTCTTCCATTCCTCTCCCCACAACAGTCACTCTGTGAGATCAGCAGGGCCGAGAGAGCTCTGAGGCAACTGCTCTTGAGAGAACAGCTCTGAGAGAACTTGTGACTGGCCCAAGGTCACTCAGCTGACTGCACGTGGAAGAAGAGAGAGGAATCAAACCCAGTTCTCCAGGTTAGAGTCCACAGTTCTTAACCATTACACCAAACTGGCTCTCTGGAAATTGTATTTGCTTGCCTTTACATAAAGATAGAGAGGCCCTCTTTAAAAAAAAAAAAAAAAAAAAAAGATACCAAACGCCCCCACGTATGTTCCAGTTCATCACAGTAAGGAAAAGTACCAGGAAAAGATCCTCTTCATTTCCTTTCCCCTCCCTCCTTCTTTCTTCCCCCCCGGCCCCCAAACTCTCTAACAAATTAATCTTTTAATCAGTCACTGAATTGGGCCATATTTATCGAAGGGACGGGGCCGCATTATTTCTCCGGCCATCTGTTTCCCACCCGCCAAAGCTGCCTTCCTGAACAAAATCCTAATAAAAGTGTAAGGACAGCTGAACATCAAGCCACACAGCTGGCCGTTTTCACACGCAGGGCCTGTTTGGGGAGCTGGGCGGAACACTTCCTGCCGCTGCGTCACCCGGCACTAATCGTCCACATATTGGAGCACAAACAGAGCGACAGGAGGATTGCTGTGCCGAGCTCTCCTTCCTTGGGGATGGCCAGTACTTTTCCATCTCTCTGCTGACCGGGCCTAGGGTTGCCAAGTTCAATTCAAGAAATATCTGGAGACTTTGGGTGTGGAGCCAGGAGACTTTGGGGGTGGAGCCAGGAGCAAGAGTGTGACAAGCATCATTGAACTCCGAAGGGAGTTCTGGGATCACATTTAAAGGGACCACACACCTTTCAAATGCCTTCCCTCCATTGGAAATAATGAAAGATAGGGGCACCTTCTTTTGGGGCTCATAGAATTGGACCCCCTGGTCCAATCCTTTTGAAACCTGGGGGGGTATTTTGGGGAGAGGCACTGGATGCTATGCTGCAAATTTGGTGCCTCTACCTCAAAAGATAGCCCCCCCCAGGGCCTCAGAAACCCACAGATCAATTCTCCATAGGGAATAATAGAGTTCCCAGCAGACATTTCCCCCCCCCCGCCACCTTCTGATGACCCTGAAGCAGGGGGAGGGCCCCCAAACCAGGGGATCCTCTGCCCCCATCTGGGGATTATACAACAAAAAATGCAAGCGAGTGACCAATTTACTAAGAAGTATATAGAAACCAGTTCAAATGTCCAAAACATGTATATTCAAGTCCCAAAGTAGTGTGGTGACAAGCCAATCAATTAAGTACTTGATAAAGAGGGACGCAGAGCGTCTCCAGCAGCAATTTCACATTGGCTATAGCTCAGTATGTGGCTTACTGAGCTGTAGCCGATGTGAAATTGCTGCAAGAGACGCTCTGTGTCCCTCTTTTTTTGAAAATTGTGTAAAGTATCTATATAATTGAATCAATATTGGTCCCAGGTCTGATGGAGACTGGAAAGAAACAAGTACTTAATCGATTGGCTTGTCAGCACACTACTTTGGGACTTGTATATACATGTTTTGGACATTTGGACTGGTTTCTATATACGTCTTAGTTAATTGGTCACTAGTTTGCATTTTTTGTTGTGTTATCCATTATAGTGACCTCTCTCGGATTGTATTTTATCCCACCTGGGGATTGGCAACCCTAACCAGGCCTACCGTAAGTGGTCAGTGGTGCCGGGTATCTGCAGAGGGCCGTGGCCTGGTAGGCAGCATGCCACTGCTACCCTCGTGGCCTTCCCGCCACATTTTGATCCCAGAATTCCTGCGAGGCAGTCAAGTCCGCAAACATGGCTCTCCCCCTCTGTTTTACCACAACACAGAGAGGTGGCTTTCATTTGTGAGAGAATCTAAGGTGTAGGGTTGCCAGCCTCCAGGTGGGGCCTGGAGATCTCCCACTCTTACAACTGATCTCCAGCTGGTAGAGATCAGCTCCCCTGGAGAAAACGGCTGCTTGGAAGGGTGGGCTCTCTGGCATTGTGCCATGTCGAGGCCCCTCCCCTCCTCAAACTCCGCCCTCTCCTGGCTCCACCCGCAAAGTCTCCAGGTATTTCCCAACACAGACCTGAAAACTCTACCGAGGGTTGCCAAGAGAGTTTTCCCTCCCAAATGGCTAGAGCATCTGGGAAAACCATAGAGTTTTCCCAGAAACGCCTAGAGTGGTTGCCGTGGGCCTTCGCTGGTGCGATGACATCACGTCCGGGTGATGTCATTGCGCCGGCAATGTAGGGGGAGGTTCCCCCCTCTGACCCAATGTGGGCTGGTGGGTTGGGAGCCTCCCAGACAGCGGAACCCCTGCCCAGACCAGGGGCTTAACAGCCCTAACTGTACCCCAGCCACTGGCAGGGAGATGGTGGGGTTAGGGCTACCAGAACCAGTCTGGGAAACTCCTGGAGATTTGGAGATGGAGTCTGGGGAGGACAGAGACCTCAGTGGGGCACAAGGCCAGTGAGTCCATCCTCCAAAGCAGCCATTTTCTCCAGGGAAACTGATCCAGTTTGGTGTAGTGGTGAAGTGTGTTGACTCTTATCTGGGAGAACCGGGTTTGATTCCCCACTTCTCCACTTGCACCTGCTGGAATGGCCTTGGGTCAGCCAGAGCTCTCGCAAGGATTGTCCTTGAAAGGGCAGCTGCTGTGAAAGCCCTCTCAGCCCCACCCGCCTCACAGGGTGCCTGTTGTTGGGGGAGAAGATAAAGGCGATCGTAAGCCGCTCTGAGTCTCTGATTCAGAGAGAAGGGTGGGGTATTAATCTGCCATTCTTCTTCAACGACTTCCCTCTGTTGGAAATCATGAAGAATAGGGGCACTTTATTTTGAGGCTCATAGAATTGGACCCCCTGGTCCAATCTTTTTGAAACTTGGAAGGTTTTTTGAGAAGTGGCACCAAATGCAATGCTGAAAATTTGGTGCCTCTACCTCAAAAAACAGCCACCTCACAGGGTATCTGTTGTGGGGGGAGATGATAAAGGAGACTGTAAGCCGCTCTGAGTCTCTGAATCAGAGAGAAGGGCGGGGTAAAAATCTGCAGTCTTCTTCATCATCTCTGTAATTTGAAAATGACCTGTTATTCCAGGGGATCTCCAGGTCTCACCTGGGGGCTGGCATCCCTAGATAGAGGGGGTGTGGCAAAAATGGGAGTTTGAGTCTAACTCTCTCCTGTCTTAATCCACCAGTCTAATTACTAGATTTGAATCCTGTACCAGTCTAGAGACCCACAAGATTTTGCGGTATAAACTATCTAGAGTTAAAGCTCTCTTCTACAGATATTAGGGGAATGGTGACTCTGGAGAGGTTAGTCTCCCCCAAAAAATCTTGTTGGCATCTAATGCGCTCTTGGGCTCCAATCGAGTTCTTCAACATGGCTACTCACTGAAACTAATGAATTAATAATCATTATCTTATGGCAGTGTCTGTAGTATAGCCAAAAGATCCTAAGATGGTCTGGCAGCCTAAAGTTCTAGCTCTTTTCGCGTTACACATCACTCAGTGAGGAGCTAGACTTGTCTGGGGGGCTGAGAGAGCTCTGAAAGAACTGGCCCGAGGTCACCCAGCTGACTTCACACGGAGGACTGAGGAATCGATCTCGGTTCTCCAGATTAGAGTCCGCTGCTCTTAATCACGACACCCTCTGAAACTCTAACCACAACATACATTGCCCCCTCCTCTTCGTCCACTGTCACAGTCTTTCCTTTCCAGCATGTGCTTTTGGATAATTAACTGCTTTCCTACTGGCTGGTGCTCAAAGCAGCATACAAACCAAACAGGTGCTCAAAGTGGTATACAAAAGTAGCCCCTCTTACATATAAAAACAAGGATGAAACCCTGTTTTGACATATGAAATTCGTAGAAACTACCATCCAAAAAGCCACGACAGCAGCGAAAGAGCTGAAAGTCAACAGGCCCCAATCCAAATGGAAGGCCCCTAGAACAACAAGTTTTTTTTAAAGAAGAAGAGAAGGAGGAGGAGTTTGGATTTATACCTCACTTTTTGCTTGGAGTCTCAGAGCGGCTCACAATCTCTTTTCCCTTCCCCTCCCCATGACAGACACTCTATGAGGTAGGTGATGCTGTTGAGAACCTCTCGTGACAGGAGAGCTCTGAGAGGACTATGACTGACCAAGGTCACCCAACAGCTGAATGTAGAAGACTGGGAATCAAACCCAGTTCTCCCAGAATAGAGTCCACGCTCTTAACCACGACACCAGGGGTGACCAAACTGTAATTCAGGAGCCACATATTGTGTAGCTCTCAAGGCCCTCCCCCTCGAAGCGGCTTAGAAAATGCATTTAAAGTTAAAGTTGCTTTCTTTCCATCTCTCCATCACCTATCTATTGGCAGTTCTCAAACATCTGCCATTCCTGTCTTGCAGCTCTCAAACCTCTGTTGTTCGTGTCTTGCAGCTCTCAAACATCTGAAGTTTATTCTACGTGGCTCTTAAGTTAAGCAAGTTTGGCTACCCCTGTTGTAAGAGGAAACAAGACACAAAGCACATTTCTTCCTTCCAGCGTAACCTCAGAGGGGCCACTTAAATCACAGGAGGAGGAAGAGGAAGAAGGACGAGGAGGTGGTGGAGGAGGAGACAGTGACAACAACTTAGTTTTTATACCCGGCTTTTATTTACTTATTTTAGTAAATTTCTATCCTGCCCATTCCCCATAGGGCTCAGGGCAGAGTACAACACATAATAAAACAATAAAATACAATAAAGAAACATTTTAAAACAGACAACTCAACAGCACTCAGATTACCATGACATCACATATTGCCCAGCCTAGCCATCTCACATCAGGATATCTCCTAGGGATGGCAGTTTTTATTTCAATTCCTAGCACGATAGTGTTGGCTGGGGAGGAGAACCAGATCAAGAATAGACGCCCGCAGCCTCAGCTAAAAGCCTGGCGGAACAGCTCCGTTTTACAGGCCCCACAGAAGGCTAATAAGCCAGGCGGGGCCCGGATCTCAATAGAGAGCTGATTCCACCAGGTCGGGGCCAGGACCGAAAAAGCCCTGCCCCTAGTTGAGGTGAGGCGGGTGTCTCTTGGGCCGGGGACGGCCAACAGATGTTGGGAGGCTGAACGTAACGACCTCCTGGGCATATATGGAAAGAGACAGTCCCGCAGGTATGTTGGTCCCAGGCTGCATAAGGCTTTAAATGTTAGCACTAGAACCTTGAAGCGGATCCAGTACTCGATGGGCAGCCAGTGCAGACTGCGGAGCACCGGCCGAATGCCCACCCATAAAGGTGGTGCAGTCAGCAGGCGAGCCGCTGCATTCTACACCCGCTGCAGTTTCCGGATCAGTCTCCAGGGTAAGCCAGCGTAGAGCGAGTTACAGTAGTCTAGTCTGGAAGTAACCATTGCACGGGTCGCTGTAGCCAGGTCCTGGGGGTGGGGGTAGATATGGTGCTAGCTGCCTGACCTGCCGAAGATAACAAAAGGCAGACTGTTTTTTACTACCCTGTTTTTCACTAGACCTGCTTTTCACTACCCGAAGGAATTTCAAAATGGCTTACAATCTCCTTCCCTTCCTCTCCCCACAACACACACCCCGTTAGGTAGGCGGGGCTGAGAGAGCTCTGAGAGAACTGTGACTGGCCAAAAGTCACCCAGCAAAGGGTGATTAACAAATGGAATTCACTGCCACAGGAGGTGGCTGCAGCTACAAGCATAGACAGCCTCAAGAGGGGAATGGATAAACATATGGAGCAGAGGTCCATCAGGGGCACTTAGCTGCAGCTTATCATTGGAACTCTCTGTCTGCGGCAGTGATGCTCTGTATTCTGGTGCTTGGGAGGCGCACAGAGGAAGGGCTTCTAGCCCCACTGGTGGACCTCTAGATGGCACTTGGTGTGTTTTTTTGGCCACTGTGGGACACAGAGTGTTGGACTGGATGGGCCATTGGCCTGGTCCAACAGGGCTTCTCTTAGGTTCTTAGCAGCTGCATGTGAAGGAGTGAGGGATCAAACCTGGGCCTTCGGCTTAGAATCCATGGCTCTTAGCCACTACGCCAAACTAAAAAGGAGCAGGAAGAAAGACGCAAACATTCCCTCCCTCCAGTGACTCCTCTGGGCCCTCCATCTGTGGGGCAGGACTTCCCGTTCACTTTCAAAACATAAGGAGGGGGGGAGATCACAATTCTTTCTGACCACATTTGATTAGACTCTAGATCTGACCCAGGACAGAGACCTGCATTCCTTTCAGGAACTACTGGGGTTGTAGCAAAGGTTTCATGGGACAAGCGGATTGGGGAAGCCGGGCAGTGAAGGTAAGCCAGAACGAGGGGCATATCCCCACTCCCCTGCAAGTCCTCGCAAGTCCCCCCCCCCCGTTTATTTTATTGCAGGTGGGATCTTCAGCCATGAACAGGACACTGGTTGGACAATTCTGGCCCGGAACGACCGTGCAATCTACACAATGCAAGGATGGAGGGGAGATCGAAGCAAGGTCACCAGATACACCCAAAATCTGGGATTTTAATTCCTCATTTCCTTGGCTTTTAGTCTGATATTTTGTGGGACTCGTCAGATATTTTGTGCAGGGGGCTCAAAGACATGTTTTGACATACTATGACCCACCCAGCCAGATCACCCCTTCTGGCTGAGCCAAAAAAAACCCCCAGACATTTGCTAAAGATTAGTCCAAATTTTTCTAGTTCCTCTCATTGACCAGGTGCCTTCAACTGACAATGAATGCTGGGAATGATGCAACAGTTGTGGGAGCCATGGTAATCACAGTGATAATAATTATTGTATGGCATTGTGTGTAGAATAGCCAGGAGATGCTAAAATTGTCTGGCAGCCAGAAGTTCTAGTTCTGTTCACATCATGCACCACTAGGTGGCGAGCTAGACTTGCTTTTAAGGCATGAGATGCTTCAGGGGTGGTTTGCCATTGCTTGCCTCTGCGTCATGACCCTGGTATTCCTTGGAGGTCACCCATCCGAATACTAGCCGGGGCCGACCCCGCTTAGCTTCCGAAATCTGGTGAGATTGGGCTAGCCTGGGCCACGGTGGTAGAAGATCAGGCGAAGCCTGTGTTTGGAACTTCCGGCCCAGAAGAAAATATAGCTGTGTAATGTTATAATTCTCAGCACTCAGGGAACCAAACTGCCACAAACTCAGGAAGCAAAACTACCATTCTGCCTTCAATCCCCCCCCCAACCCCCCAACCCCAATTTTGCAGCTCCCACATCCCAAGCTTGTGCGCCCGGTTTCAGTAAACTTGTTATGTATGTGAATCGATGAGGGAATCCATGGTGTTCCTACCTGGCTCATTGGAGCCTGAAGGACTGAGCATGGGGACTTGGGAACAATAGGCAACTGGATCCAAATCCAGACTGCCCTGCTCCAATCACAGGCCCCCTGCTGGTTTGAACGACCCAATAACGGGCTTGCGCAGGAACCCAGAAGAAGAAGAAGAAGATATTGGATTTATATCCCGCCCTCCACTCCGAAGAGTCTCAGAGCGGCTCACAATCTCCTTTACTTTCCTCCCCCACAACAGACACCCTATGAGGTAGATGAAGATATTGGATTTATATCCCGCCCTCCACTCCGAAGAGTCTCAGAGCGGCTCACAATCTCCTTTACCTTCCTCCCCCACAACAGACACCCTGTGAGGTAGAAGAAGATATTGGATTTATATCCCGCCCTCCACTCCGAAGAGTCTCAGAGCGGCTCACAATCTCCTTTACCTTCCTCCCCCACAACAGACACCCTATGAGGTAGATGAAGATATTGGATTTATATCCCGCCCTCCACTCCAAAGAGTCTCAGAGCGGCTCACAATCTCCTTTCCCTTCCTCCCCCACAACAGACACCCTGTGAGGTAGATGAAGATACTGGATTTATATCCCGCCCTCCACTCCGAAGAGTCTCAGAGCGGCTCACAATCTCCTTTACCTTCCTCCCCCACAACAGACACCCTGTGAGGTAGATGAAGGTATTGGATTTATATCCCGCCCTCCACTCCGAAGAGTCAGAGCGGTCACAATCTCCTTTACCTTCCTCCCCCACAACAGACACCCTATGAGGTGGGTGGGGCTGGAGAGGGCTCTCACAGCAGCTGCCCTTTCAAGGACAACCTCTGCCAGAGCTATGGCTGACCCAAGGCCATGCTAGCAGGTGCAAGTGGAGGAGTGGGGGAATCAAACCTGGTTCTCCCAGATAAGAGTCCGCACACTTAACCACTACACCAAACCCAGAGTTGTATACAGTCGTGGCCCCGTCTGGTTAGTGCAGCCACCTAACATGCTGTACTCAATAAAGAGCATGTTATCACACTAACACCTCGCCTCTTCCATGTGTAGAACCCACTACATCAGGGGTGTCGAACTCATTTGTTATGAGGGCCGAATCTGACATACATGAGATCTTGTTGGGCCGGGCCATGTTGGGTTGGGCCGAGCCATGTCGGGCCAGGCCGTATGTGCACCTATTTAAGATTAGGTAGCAGAGATATAAACTGCATAAAGAACACAGTCAAACACACACACATATATATAGAGAGAGGGAGGGCTTGGCTCAGTAGCTCTGCTGTAATAATAATAATAATAATAATAATAATAATAATAATAATAATAATAATAATAATAATAATAATAATAATAATAATAATAATAATAATAATAATAAATTTATTTTTGTATCCCGGCCTCCCCCGCCAGAGGCGGGCTCAGGGCGGCTCACAGACATGGAATTCCATGATTCAAGTAAAACAATGTAAACAACAGTTTTAAATATAATAAATTACATAATAAATTATTTAAAATAGATAAAATAGGTGCTATAAAATACTGTAAGTCACAATATCCACAAGATGGTTAAATGGCTACACGTCAAATTAATCAGGTTCTGTCTCAAAAGCAAGCTGGAAAAGAAATGTTTTGCAAGCCCTGCGGAATTGGTTCAGGTTGTGCGATTGAGAGAGCCTGGCAAAGCAAACTATGATGCAGAAGGAAGTAAGAGAGAGGGAGAAGGAAGCAGAGGACAGCCAGTTGCTCGGGGGGGCCTGATAAGAGCCCTGTGGGGGCCTGATTCAGCCCCCAAACTGCATGTTCGACACCCCTGCACTATATTATAAAACTTCAGCTAGAATTTCCCAACTTTCTCCCTGTCTCCTGGATTCCCTTGAAATTTAAACAGCAAACTGACTCCAAGATGTTTTGGAGGCTCTTCCCAATAGCTAACCTTCCTACACTCTGGCAGTCGCATCATTCCAAAAGTCCGAAGAAGCCCAACAATCCAGAAACATTAAGGTTCTACTTGTTAACTTCCCCTCCCTCCCGGCAGGGCTGCTCCAGCCACTAGGCAAACTAGGTGATCGCCAAGGGCGCTTGCCCTCTGGAGGCACCAAATTGGGCACCCCCCATGTGACTTGGTGATATCAGTGGAGGGTTGGGGCACCAGAAGTTAGCTTTGCCTTGGGGGCCAGACCGTCTAGGTCTCGCCCTGCCCCCTCACCCGACGTTAGCTGGCACTCCACGCAAAACTGCCCCAAACACCAAGTCACAGGCGCCAAGGAGGAGGGACTTGAATGGGTCAGTGTTAGACCCTGTGCTCCTCTGTGCATTCTCCAGGGTAACATGGGCTATGCATGCTGATGAGCCGTTTTCAAAATCCCCTCTGGATACTGTGAACGTGTTTGGATTATAAAAGTTTCGACATGGAGCGAAATGGACAAATTAACAAGAATATTAAGAGACTACGATTTAGAAGTTTTTTAAGATGGAATGGAAAAAGTTTAGAAGATACGTAGAAAAAGAGTGGAAAATAAAAGGACATTGGACCATCTTTGATAATGATTAAGTTTTAAAAAGAAGAAGAATATAAATTTTTGTTTTAATAGTTAAGGGTACCTTAAGGGAGAGAGCCAGTTTGGTGTAGTGGTTAAGTGTGTGGACTCTTATCTGGGAGAACCGGGTTTGATTCCCCACTCCTCCACTCGCAGCTGCTGGAATGGCCTTGGGTCAGCCAGAGGTCTCTTATCTGAGAGAACCGGGTTTGATTTCCCATTCCTCCACTTGCACCTGCTGGCATGGCCTTGGGTCAGCCATAGCTCTGGCAGAGGTTGTCCTTGAAAGGGCAGCTGCTGTGAGAGTCCTCTCAGCCCCACCCCCCTCACAGGGTGTCTGTTGTGGGGGAGGGAGATAAAGGAGATTGTGAGCCGCTCTGAGACTCTTGAGTGGAGGGCGGAATATAAATCCAATGTCTTCTTCTTTTAAATATTTGCATTTTAAGCAAATAACACCGGTGGGGGTCAAGTAACGGGGGGAGGGGTGGGTAGAAAGTAATATATGGGGTAGATAAAAGAAGTGTTTTTTTAAAGATGTAAGATATAGATTTATTACCAATAAAATTGTTTTAATACGATACTGTGAACGTATGCACGTTTTGCACACCTTCATGTGACTGTATACCACCACTGGTGTTTTGTGTGCATACACGGCTCACCCACATCAGTTGCAACGCATAGGCACAAGGAAATGTGAGCCCAAGGTGGACGCGCAAATGCAGAACATACAAAGTGCATCGATGCACATTTGCTATTTAACACATGCGGGTGTGTGAACCGCATGTCTTCACGTGGGTACCCATGGTATCCCAGCATGCATCTGGCGCAGCCGCGCAGAGACACGATCATGAACGTGCGCAGCCTGGCTTTACGCCGGAGAAGTCTATTTCAACATGCGCTAGCGAGTTTATGTGAACACTTCAGGACTTCTCTTTGAAAAGCACCCTGCCACATGGTACAAAGATCCAAAGCAAGAGAAGGCCACCCACTCACACCTTTGGGTATGTCTTAAACAAATCGAGACGGCTGTGTGCATGACATTGGAACATGCTGCTTTTGTGTTATGGTCAGGAAGATTGGCAGAGATGCTCCACTTGTGCAAAGGCATGCTCACAATTAATGTACAAAGTGCACATGTAAGAAAATAAGAGAAGCCATGATGGATCAGGCCAATGGCCCATCTGTTCCTGCTCAAAGCGGAAGCCCCTCCTGACTGTCCTGCCAATCAAAGAAGCTGGTCTGATGGGTATATGTGACAGGGCCTTTTCTGTGACAGCCCCATGATCATGGAGCAACCTTCCCAGGGAGGTGCACCTGCCCCCCCCCTCACTTTCAGTCTTCAGGAGGCAGCGGAAGAAAGTTTTATTCAGCACTGCATCTGACTAATTTAGGGTTTTTAAAAAAACTGGCATTCCTAACTGAGATTTTAAGTTGTGGTCTTTTAGGGTATTTTTAAAATATATATAATCACTTTATTTACATTGTAAGCCGCCTTGAGTTCACCAAGGGAGAAAGGTGAGGAATAATTGTTTTGAATACATAAAGAAAAAAAATAAACTTCACACACATGGCAAATACCAGGCAAGATCCATCTTGCACCATTCAAAAACCCCCTTCCAGAAACGGTCTCTATGGTGGCCCTTCGCTATAGCCAGAGCTCAGACAACACTTCATTTCTCTGGCTGCATGGGACCACAGTCCCATTCCTGCCTAACTATTCCATGCATCGAGAAAGGAATTTCTTTTTTTTATTTCTCAAATGACCTGAACAGATAAGAACATCAGAAGAGCCCTGCTAGATCAGAGCATTTGTCCCTCTAGTCCAGCCTCCTGTCTCACACAGTGGCCAGCCAGTTCCCCTGGAGGGCCAACAAGAGGGCAGAGAGGCCGAGGCCTTCCCCTGAGGAAAAAAAACAAAACAGAAGAGCCCTGCTGGATCAGACCAGCAGTCCCTCTAGTCCAGCATCCTGTCTCACACAGTGGCCAGCCAGTTCCTCTGGAGGGCCAACAACAGGGCATAAAGGTCAAGGCCTTTCTTTGAGAAGAACATCAGAAGAGCACTGCTGGGTCAGACCAGTGGTCCATCTAGTCCAGCGGTCTGCCTTACACAGTGGCCAGCCAGTTCCTCTGGAGGGCCAACAACAGGGCAGAGAGGCCAAGGCCTTTCCCTGCTGTTGTCTCCTGAGGGCTCTGGGTCTCAGAGGCTTAGTGCCTCTGAATGTGAAGGTTCCCCTCAGCGGCCAAGGCTGGTAGCCACTGATAGACTGATCCTCCTTGAACCTGTTTAATCCCCTTTGAAAGCTGTTTCTCCCTGCAGCCCTCACAACCTCCTCCGGCAGCAAATTCCACATTTCAATCACTCTCCGTATAAAGTAGCAAAGTCGATGGTTTCAAGGCAACGACGTCCCCAAGACTTCCAGGTTCCGGTGCCGTAGATCGGTTCTTTGATTCCCTGGTTAGGCCTCAGTTTTTGCCGTGCGCAACCGCACCCTGAAGTCCATGCCCCCTCGCTCTAAAAGACATTCTGACCTGTTGTTTACCCCCTCCAAATAGACGCACACATCTCCCAGACACACTGTCTCGCAAATGTGCCCCTTCTGGGAGTCCCGTCCAGCGTTCCCGCCCAGCTGCAAAGTCGTGTGAGCAAAAATTCTACTTTGTGAGCCACTGGCATGAATGTTGTGAGCCACTGCATAAATCAGTGTGCTCTGGGGCCGTCCTTCCTGAGCAAAGACAAAAATGGGTGAGCTGGAAGCTAAAAATCTGTGAGCTAGCTCACGCAAACTCAGCTTAGAGGGGACCCTGGTCCTGTCCATTCTTAACACACACACCCCGAGTCCCCACGCCACTCTATGTGCAACGTTTAAATGAAACAGAATACACAGCCCGCCCCCCCCCCCGACCAAGACAGGTAGCAGCCCTTCTTACCAATAAATGAGAGAAAGGCCGTCGAAGCGTTCGAGATCTCCCCCAGTGGGCTTGAGATAGGACATTCTTCTCCGGCGCCGCAAATCCAGTTTATCGTCCCCAGAGCCAGAAGTCGACGGTGCCGCAGGCCCAGTCCCTCAGTTCCGAAGCCATGTGTGGCTGAAGAGGACCGACGGCCACCGTTCCGCTTCTAATCCAGGCTACCTACCCAGAAGGGCCGTTTCCCAGAATCGGCCTGCCACTAATCCCAAGGAGACGGGCTGCGTGACGGGCTCCCCAATTGGCTATGCCCGGTGCCAAAAAGCAGGGCCGAAAGAGAGAGAGAGAGATGAATCAGGGTCCAAAAGGCAAATGTCCTTCACTCTCCCCGCCGCCACCGCTCTCCAAGGTGGCCCCCGCCTGCCCCAGCTGACTTGGCCCCAGCATTGTGCTCTGGCCAGCTTTTCGAGCGCAGCGTGATGGGAACAGATGTTACGACTCTTGCTTAATCCTAAGTGGCAGCTCCGTCAAGGGCGGACTCATTTCCAAGGGCTTCCAAGGTTTTAGCGCCGGCTCCAGACGAAACCGCCGAGGGAGGGACGGAGAAGCCACCTGGAGGGAGTCCCCTGGGCTCTCAGGAACCCCGCCGCGTGTCTTCTTTGTGTCCCTCTGGTGCAATGGGAATACAATACAGATTATCCTGGAGAGAGGACCTCAAGGGTCATAAAGGTCGCGAGGTCTCTTGAGAGGGAAAGGCAGAAGAGGACAGATGTACCCCACCTGGAGCTGGTCCCCTTGACATGCGATTGACAGCGGGTGGGGCCTAAACCTTTCGGTCGCCAGCTGCCTTTCTGGGTCTCAGAGCCAGCCCGTCCCTGTCTCCCACTCACTAGATGAAAGAGCTCCTGCCCCTGTGAAGAAGATTTCATGGGTTTTATTTAGCATGTCGACAACAGGACGAAGATTCCCGCCTGCCGGTGCAGGGGAATAAAAAAACAGCAACAACAAATTAAAAAGGAAAAGATGTTCATTAAGCCTCGGGGCATTCAGAAAGCGTGCCTGCGTGTAAATTCGTTTCAATCGGATTATTTTTTTAAAAAAAATACAGATGCTATTAATATCCTTAAACTCCAGCTAAGGCTTGACAGTGAAGGGTGAATAGCTAGGGGTGTGTATGAAATTAACCTATATTAAATGCCCCCATAACCGCCAAACAGAAAGCTACTTTATACGCGCGCAGCCGTTGTGTTTGCCATCGATTCAGGGCCGTTGCAGCCGTGTGGTTCGAAGGCATCGAACGAAGAATGCCAAGAATGCTGTAATAGACATCACCTGCTTTTAATATTAGGCTCCAAACAGATAAGGTGATTTCTAGATGGCACCTAACCCCTGCTCGACTCTCGCACTCAGTCCCTGACCTGCCCCCACATTGTTGGAAAGGTTGTAGTTCTTTTTTCATGCTTGGTGGTCTTGCCTTGGGATGACCTTTTTTTTGGGGGGGGGGGGAAACAGGTGATTAAGGAAATTTTCAAGATCACAGGTGTTACGATTCCATTTTCTCCACGTTTGATTCTTCTCAATCTACGGGGATCTGGTTCTGCCTCAAAATGAGATGGAGAGCTTATAATGAATTTACTTACAGCAGCTGAAGCGTCTTTTCTTGTAAATAGAAAGAGGGTCAGTCTCCTAATATTCAGGCTTGGTATCTCAAAGTATGGGGCTATTTTACTATTGATAAGATCACTGATAAGATCACAGAATTCACTGCCACAGGAGGTGGCGGCGGCTGCGAGCATAGTCAGCTTCAAGAGGGGGTTAGATAAAAATATGGAGCAGAGGTCCATCAGTGGCTATTAGCCACAGTGTGTATATATATGTGTGTGTGTGTGTGTGTATATATATATATATATATATATATATATATATATATATATATATATAAATTCAACCCTAAATTCAGGATAAGGCAGCTTCCTGTATATATATATATATATATATATATATATATATATATATATATATATATATATATATATTGGCCGCTGTGTGACACAGAATGTTGGACTGGATGGGCCATTGGCCTGATCCAGCATGGCTTCTCTTATGTTCTTTTGTTACACAGAGTGTTGTACTGGATGGGCCATTGGCCTGATCCAACATGGTTCTCTTATGTTCTTATGTGACACAGAGTGTTGGACTGGATGGGCCATTGGCCTGATCCAACATGGCTTCTCTTACGTTCTTATATGACTCAGAGTGTTGGACTTAATGGGCCATTGGGCTGATCCAACATGGCTTCTCTTATGTTCTTATGTGACACAGAGTGTTGGACTGGATGGGCCATTGGCCTGATCCAACATGGTTTCTCTTATGTTCTTTTGTTACACAGAGTGTTTTACTGGATGAGCCACTGGCCTGATCCAACATGGTTCTCTTATGTTCTTATGTGACACAGAGTGTTGGACTGGATGGGCCACTGGCCTGATCCAACATGGCTTCTCTTACGTTCTTATATGACTCAGAGTGTTGGACTTAATGGGCCATTGGGCTGATCCAACATGGGTTCTCTTATGTTCTTATGTGACACAGAGTGTTGGACTGGATGGGCCATCGGGCTGATCCAACATGGCTTCTCTTATGTTCTTATGCGATGCAGAGTGTTGGACTGGATGGGCCATTGGCCTGATCCAACATGGCTTCTCTTATGTTCATATGTGACACAGAGTGTTGGACTGGAGGGGCCATTGGCCTGATCCAGCATGGCTTCTCTTATGTTCTTATGTGACACAGAGTGTTGGACTGGAGGGGCCATTGGCCTGATCCAACATGGCTTCTCTTATGTTCATATGTGACACAGAGTGTTGGACTGGAGGGGCCATTGGCCTGATCCAACATGGCTTCTCTTATGTTCTTATAATCAGGTGCAGTCACGGGCTGTAACTCCTCCCTATAAGTCCGTAATGGAAAAGCGGTCGCCTTTTTTAAGAATTCATTTTGCTAAATTATTTAACTTAGATTTATTTTTTATTTTTTTGCGCTATTCTCTACGTGCAGATTTTAAGCTGTATCGTGTTTTGAAGTTTTCATGATTTGATGTAAGCTGTTTGAAGTTTCCAATAAAGAAAATTTTGAAATTAAAAAAAAAAAAAGGATGCCGAGGAGGAGAGGTGGGTTCGAGGGGAGTCCCGGGTCCAAAAACCTCCGGCCTGGCCTGGTTCAAAAGCGGCAAAATCCCATGGCCCGTTTCCACCCCTCCACCCCAACCCCAGCCCTCTGTCACTCTGTGTGCTACGTAGAAATGAAACAGAAGACTATACAGCCCCCCCCCCCCCGCTCCCGACCAAGCAGGCCCCTTACTGGGCAAGACATGCAAGGGTTAAGATTGAGGGTTCGCCTGTGATCCTTACGAGGAGAACTGGGGCCCTGTGAGCAGGGGGGGGGTTCATTCAGTAGAAAAAGAGGTGCCGGAGCTCATTAGCACAACTCGTGTGCACGTGCCACACACCCCGACATCACCAGAAGGCGGACTCAATTCTATCAACTCAGCATCTACCTTAAAATGCTTCTGGAATTATCGTGGTCGTCATCAAGCCTGACTCCCGTCAGACTTTTTCAAGTACTTTCTCCTCTGTGGCCACCGTGGCATGAGGAAGGTTTCCATGTCTGTTCGATGTGTTCTGGTTATTTCCCCATTTGTGTGTGTGTGTGTGGGGGGGGAAATATTAGAAAGTTTGTCGGATCTTTAGAGTTCAGCAAAATTCTCACGGGGGGGGGGGGCGGGTTTGACCAATGGAGCCCAGAAGCAAGTGTTGAGGGGGAGGGGAGGAAAGAAAGAGCCCAATAAAATCTAGAGGTTCCGGAGCTCCACTCCTGTGAGCTCCTGCCCAAAACGAGGCCTACCTGTTTGCATATTCCCTTTTTTCATCTGTGAAGCCACCTGGAGATCAGGCAGCGATTTTCCTCCATGCCAGTTTGGCCAGGGATTCTGGAGGGTTTTTCCCCCTTCTTCTGGGGACGGAGCAGGAGTCACTGGGCGTGTGTGGGGGGAGGTCATTGTGAATTCCCTGCCCTGTGCAGGGGGGTTGGACTAGATGACCCTAGAAGACCCTCCCAACTCCGTGACTCTAAGCACCGGAAAGCAATACGCTGTTTTCCAAACGCCTACCCATTGGCGACGGTCACGGTGCTCCACCAGCCGCGCGCTTTCTCACTTTGAGGCCTGACCTCTCTGCTGTATATTTCAGGAGCTCTGTGGGAGCCACAGGTGGGGGCACGTGAGGCCACAGGTGGGCAGGAGGACCGCCCGTTTGTATAAGTCTGTCGGATCATGGGTGTCACTGCGGTTGAGAGATTAAGTCCAGAGGGGAGGCGTTGCCCTTTGGCAAAGGGATTCGGGCCAGGCTGACTGGCAAGCGACAGAATTAGCCGTGCAAAGCTGCAGAGAAGCGCCGCTCCCGTTAATAGGGGCTGGGGTGAGCCAATGGCTCCAGTGTTCCGATGAGGGCTGCTCTGCTCCATTCAGGGACTTGCGAGAGGGTTGAGACCAGGGCTTTTTCTGAGCAGGAACACACAGGAACGCAGTTCCGGCTGGCTTGGTGTCAGGGGTGTGGCCTAATATGCAAATGAGCTCCTGCTGGTCTTTTCCTGCCCAAAAGCCCCACGCAAAACAATGGCAAAGTCAGAGGGTGTGGCCTAAGATGCAAATGAGTTCCTGCTGGAATTTCCTACCCAAAAAAGCCCTGGTTGAAACAAGAGAACTGCCTGTAGAGAACCAGTGTCGGGGAGTGTTTAAGAGCAGAGAAGTCTAATCTGGGGGACTGGGTTTGATTCCCCACTTCTCCTCCACACACAGCCAGCTGGGTGACCTCGGGCCAGTCACAGAGCTCTCAGTCCCACCGACCTCACAGGGTGTCTGTTGTGGGGAGAGGAAAGGAAGGCTCTGAGCCCCCAAATGGGGAAATGAGCAGAACATAAATAAACAAATAAAAATAATAATAATACGCTCTGAGACTCTGCTTCCAGGACTTTTGTTGTAGCAGGAACTCCTTTGCATATTAGGCCACACCCTACTGTTGTAACCAATCCTCCTGGAGCTTACAGGAAGCGCTATACTAAGAGCCCTGTAAGCTCTTGGAGGATTGGCTACAACAGTAGGGTGTGGCCTAATATGCAAAGGAGTTCCCGCTACAAAAAAAAGCCCCGGTTCCATGCCAAGAAACAGGACCACAGGGGACGGAGCAGTCTAGGGTTGCCAACCTCCAGCTGGGGGAGGGGTGTGCTGGAGATCTCCTGGGATTACAACTCCTCTGCAGATAACAGAGATTAGTGCCCCTAGAGAGAATAGCTGGGGTCCCAGCCTTTTCATGCTCACACGCACCTTTGGGTTTCTGGCACAGGGCAGTGGGTGCAACCGCAAAATGGCTGCCACAGGAGGCGGAGACAGTCACAAAATGATTGCCGCAGGAGGCGGAGCCAGCCACAAAATGGCTGCCACGGCTTGCCTTCAGTCACAGAGGGAAGATCACCATGCTGTGGTGGCAGCTGTCACCGAAGCAACGTTTCTTTTAAAAAATTCTGCACAGTCGATCGAAAGCTTTTCTGGGTAAAAGCCCCATCTGCTGCCACTCACATTCTAAAAGAGTTGGCGGGTGCCAGAACAGATGTTGGTGGGCACCATGGCACCCACGTTGAGGACTCCTTTACTATGGGCCTGTTGAGGTCTCTTCCCCCCCCCCCCCCCCAAGCCCTACCCTCCTAAATCTCCAGGTAGGTCTACATTTAAATATCGAGCCTCCTATCACTGGCAGAGCATCACTGGCAAAGCATCTGCTTGGCGTGCAGAAGGTCCCAGGTTCGATCCCCGGCATCTCCAGCTAAAGGAACAGATAAGAGGTGATGTGAAAGACCTCCGCCAGAGACCCCGGAGAGCCACTGCCAGTTGGGGTAGACAAGACTGACTTTGGTGGGCCGAGGGTCTCATTCAATAAAGGCAGCAGCTTCTGCTTGTGTGTTCAATATTGCAGTTGTGTGGGGACCAAAACATAAGAACATAAGAGAAGCCACGTTGGATCAGGCCAACGGCCCATCCAGTCCAACACTCTGTGTCACACAGTGGCCAAAAAAATCAAGTGCCATCAGGAGGTCCACCAGTGGGGCTAGAAGCCCTCCCACTGTGCCCCCCCCCCAAGCAACCAGAATACAGAGCATCACTGCCCCAGGCAGAGAGTTCCAGCTATACCCTGTGGCTAATAGCCACTGATGGACCTCTGCTCTAGATGTTTCTCCAATCCCCTCTTGAAGCTGTCTATACTTGTAGCCGCCGCCACCTCCTGCGGCAGTGAATTCCACCCGTTAATCACCCTGACAATTGTAACTGACAATTTTTCACTGACTGGTAGCCCTTTGGGGAACAATGAGAAGAGACCAGTTACAGACTAGAAGAGAAATTTAAAGTACATGGCAAAGCTTTGAAAAAGCCTACAAAGGTGAAAACGAGGCTTAAGGTCTCTGGAGAAGCCCCTTTGCACTTATGAAAAGTGATAAGAACTAATTGCGCACCAAAGACTCTTCAGACTTCCTCCAGCATGTTTGAAGCTATTTGAGGAGGTCCGTCTTTTTCATCTTGTTTACAAACAAGCAGGAATAGACACCGAGACAAGAATTCCACGAAAGGGACTGATCCTTTAAGAGAGTGTTGATTTGTATTGTGTTTGCCTGTTCTGTTGTATTGTATTTGCCTGTTCTGTTTCCGCAAGAAGGTTGTGTAAAAGGAAAATATTTTTGTAATGGTTTACGTTATTAGATAAGCTGTTCTAGTCTTCAGAGTATGTTTCGTTTGTGGGACATTTTTGCACAGTAGTTTGCCTAGTTTCCACCCCTCTCTGTGTATTTCACTTGGTTGCCAAATCTCCAGGTGAGG
This sequence comes from Heteronotia binoei, assembly GCF_032191835.1. Lineage (NCBI taxonomy): Eukaryota > Metazoa > Chordata > Lepidosauria > Squamata > Gekkonidae > Heteronotia > Heteronotia binoei. Next base: position 7,555,748 of record NC_083242.1, read on the forward strand.
GCAGGGAATCTCCCAGTTAAGAAGCCCTCCCTCCACTTCAGGCTCATCAGAAAGCGGGGGAGGGGGGAATGTCTGCTGGGCACGCCATTGTTCCCTATGGAGACTGATTCCCATAGGGTATAATGGATAATTGATCCTTGGGTATATGGGGTATGGAGAGGCTGCTTTTTGAGGTAGAGGCACCAGATTTTCAGGAAAGCATCCAGTGCCTCTCCTCAAGACACCCTCCAAATTTCATAACGATTGGACCAATTCTATGGGCCCCAAACAATGTGCCTCTATCCATTATTTCCAATGGAGGGAAAGCATTTAAAAGGTGTGTGGTCCCTTTAAATGTGATGGCCAGAACTCCCTTTCGAGTTCAATCCTGCTTGTCACACCCTTGCTTTTGGCTCCACCCCCAGTGTCTCCTGGTTCCACCGCCAAAGTCCCCAGATATTTCTTGAATTGGACCAGTTCTCAGTGGCAGCAGTGGGGCAAGCTGCCCAGTTATTCCAGGAGAAAAAGCAATGTAAGGTACGCCGTTTTCGCCACATGATGGAACCAAATGTAGTGCAGGAGCTCCCTCTTGTGGGAGAAGGGAACTACAGCAGCTTAGCGTGAACCAAAGGTTCCCAACACCTGGCCACACCCCAGTCGCTGACCAACAAACTCTCCAATGTTTCCCTTTCCAGCTTTCACATTGATGCAAACATAACGGGCATGCAGTTGTTTGAATCTGCAGACTCCCACTTACCAAATTAAGGTGTTTCTGGTCTTCATCTGTCTAGAACAGGAGTGGCCAAACTTGCCACATAGAATAAATGTCAGATCTTTGAGAGCTGCAAGACATGAATGTCAGATATTTGAGAGCAGGCGGGAAGGAAGGAAGGAAGGAAGGAAGGAAGGAAGGAAGGAAGGAAGGAAGGAAGGAAGGAAGGAAGGAAGGAAGGAAGGAAGGAAGGAAGGAAGGAAGGAAGGAAGGAAGGAAGGAAGGAAGGAAGGAAGGAAATAGATGGGGAGGGAGGGAGAAGTAGCAAGAAAGCAATTTTAACTCCATCAGTCAATGGGGCAGTGGGGCTTCAAGAGCCACGCAAAATGTGTGCAAGAGCCACATGTGGCTCCCTAGCCGCAGTTTGGCCACTCCTGGTCTAGAGTGTCAATACCTGGGAGACCAGTGCTCGAATCCCCCCTCTGCTATGGAAATTTGCTGGGTGGACTTGGGCCAGCCGCATGCTCTCAGCCTGACCTACTTTATGGGGTTGTTGTGAGGATCAAATTGGAGGAGAGGAGAAATGCATAAGCCGCTTGGGTCCCCAGCAAAGGGGGAGAAAAGGTAAAGGCAGTCCCCTGTGCAAGCACCAGTCATTTCCGACTCTGGGGTGACGTCGCATCACAATGTTTTTGCAGCAGATTATTTATGGGGTGGTTTGCTATTGCATTCCTCAGTCATCTATACTTTCCCCCCAGCAAGCCGGGTACTCATTTTACTGACCTCGGAAGGATGGAAGACTGAGTCAACCTGGAGCCGGCTACCTGAACCCAGCTTCTGCTGGGAATGAACTCAGCAAAGGGAAAGGCAAGACATAAAATAAATAAAGTAAATAAACAGGAACAAAGTAGGAGTCCAGAAGCACCTTGAAGACCAACAAAGTTTTATTCAGAAAGCTTTTGCATGCATGCATAAAACTTCGTTGGTCTTCAAGGTACTATTGGACTCCTACTTGGTTCTGTTGCTTCAGACCAACACGGCTGCCCCACCTGGACCAAAGTAAATGAATCTTAGGTCAGCTCCGAAGAAAATAAATTGCTATATGACCTTACTGCCTTTAGGGGGAGCTCTCAGATTGAGATGCTGGGAGCTGCGAAAGCAGTTAACCTCCCCTCCCTTTGCCATGGGTATAGGGAGGCTGGGAACAGTTGAGCAACCTGCAAAAATACCTGGCTGGCCCAACCCACTCTATTTTTACACATTCCTGAGCTATTCTTGTTCCCTGCTCTGGATCCAGCTGGGCCATCCATTGTTCAGGCCTGCGATGGGCCTTTGCTGTTGTTGCAGGAAGCCAAAACCGCAAGGTCCGGCCACCAAATTCCTCCTTTGAAAGAAAACACCCTCTGGCAGACAGGGCAGTTGGATGCCCTCAGCTGGAATCCTGGCTCCACCTTGAACGGTTCTGTGTTTTGCACAGAAGTGCCACAGGTGACAAGTTTTGCATTTCGTGGCTTTTTGATGCACAGGTCATCGACTTAGGGTTGCCAATATTTAGGCAGTGGCTGGAGATCTCTTGGGATTACAAGTGGTTTTCACATGACAGAGATCAGTCCCACTGGAGCAAACGCCTGCTTTGGAGGGTGGACTCTGGGGCCCCTCCCCTTCCCAAGCCCCACCCTCTCCAGGCTCCACCCCCAAATCTCCAGGAATTTCCCAACCTGGAGTTGGCAACCCTGTAATAATAATCAATCCCCCAGTATGTGTGTCTCTGTGTGTTTCTCTCTCTCTCTGGATTTATAAAAGTAGAAGATGGCCTACCTACCTACCCACCTACCTACACCAGCTTATCTGGGAGAACCGGGTTTGATTCCCCACTCCTCCACTTGCAGCTGCTGGAATGGCCTTCGGTCAGCCATAGCTCTGGCAGGAGTTGTCCTTGAAAGGGCAGCTGCTGCGAGAGCCCTCTCAGCCCCACCCACCTCACAGGGTGTCTGTTGTGGGGGAGGAAGATTAAGGAGATTGTGAGCCGCTCTGAGTCCCTGATTCAGAGAGAAGGGCAGGGTATAAATCTGCAGTCTTCATCTATCTATCTATCTATCTATCTATCTATCTATCTATCTATCTATCTATCTATCTATCTATCTATCTATCTATCTATCTATCTATCTATCTATCTATCTATCTATCTATCTATCTATCTATCTATCTATCCATCCATCCATCCATCCATCCATCCATCCATCCAGCCAGCCAGCCAGCCAGCCAGCCAGCCACTGACTGAGAATTCACTCCCTGCTTCAGACGAAGTGGGTTCCAGTCCACAAATTTAATTAACTTAATGTAATGTTAATTAAAATCAAATTAATTTAAATTAATTTAATAGCAGCTGATGATTCAACAACTGCATTAACGCCACAGGAGTCTTGTTCACCGTGGAAGTGTTCAGAAGGGGTATTTGCCCAAACTGCCCACTGTGCCCTGTCTCCCTTGCCAGTGACTCTGAGTTCGAGGCCTTCCCCAAAGAGCAGCCCAAGGGCTTGGGTGCAGCAGCTGCCGCCAGACAGCAAAAGGCTTTCACCCTTCTCAGTTCCCTGTTTTTTGTTGTTTCTCAGCCAAGCGTTTCTATCAAGAGTGTGTGCCGATCCAGTCAGCCACCTGGGCAAGAGACAACTCAGGCGTGGAAAGGAAAGAACGCCAGTTATGAAGGAGCAGGAGGGAGAGGCCAAGGTGGGGGATTCGCGGTCTCAGGCCAGTTTTCGGTTCTGGAAGTGCTGCATGGAGAAATGGAATTAGGTGCGGAAACAATTTGAAAATAAATCACAATCTAAATGGAGGATCCCGTCTGATCATCTTCCCCCTGCTAAGACTGCCAAGTTTTTTTCCTACCCCAGCTCCTCCATACACTCGCAAAACAGGCTTATTGGCATCTGCCTAGCCAAAATTCCAATTCCCAGGGCCTCATCCAGTGATCTTGGGTGTCTTCCCTCTTGAATGTCGCCATTCATCAAGCCAAGAGCCAGGGTGAAGGAGCAGTTAGAAAGTCAAGCTAGAATTTGAGAACCCTGAGTTCGAATCCCTTCTCAGCCATGAAGCTCACTGAATAGTCGTGAGCCATTTGGCCGAACCTACCATGCAGGGTTGCTGGGGGCAGGGGCTTTTCTTGTAGCAGGAACTCCTTTGCCTATTAGGCCACAACCCCCTGATGCAGCCAAGACCTTACAGGGCTCTTCGTCCAGGGCCTACTGTAAGCTCCAGGAGGATTGGCTACATCAGGGGGGTGGGGCCTAATATGCAAAGCAGTTCCTGCTATAAGAAAAGCCCTGAGGGCAGCGAATTTGGGGGAGAGCCCCCAGGGTTCCTCCGATACCCCTCCCAGCTGTGCTCTCTCTCTGGGACGGGCTGCAGATTCCAGCTCATTGACATGGTAAGCCGGAGAAGAGGGCGCGTGACCTTTTTGGGTTTCTTGACAGCGCAGTCCTTAGTGCCGTTACACCCTTTTCAGTCCACGGAAGCCCATGGAAGGGCGGAGCCGGGCTTAGGATGCCTTGAGAGCGGTGGAATGAGGGAGGGCCGGCAGCGGAGCCTGGGCAGGCCAGACCTGTTCCTGAAACCCCGGAGCTGGTTCCACAAGGGAGCGGTCTTCCCCCGAGCGAGGGCTGGGAAAGGCCCTGCTGGCTGGGTGCAGTTTCAGGTGTGCGAGCTGGGGACCTCTCGCACCTGCACGCCGGTGGAAAAGGAAACAAGAAACTCCTTCGGCCGTTACTCAACACAGCTCCTTTCCAAACCGGCTGGGCGCTACCGTTCCGGTGGTGTCCTATCGCAGCTCTGCGATAAGGCACTCTGAGGCAATTGGGTGGGGCGGTTTGAGTGTTGGGGGCGGGGATCCTGGGTTCAAATCCCCTCTTGGCCACAGCGGGGTGCCTCAGAACAGTCGTTTTCTCCTCCGGTGCTGACCGACATCGCAGGGTTGTCGCGAAGGGGAAACGGAGTGGGGAGAGCCGGGGGCACTGCATGCTGTTCCTGGGACGACCAAGGACAGAAAGTAAAATAATAATGAAAACGGATCCGAGGGAGGGGTTATTTTCCTTGGCGCAACGATGGAGCGGGGCCATCTGGCTTTCTGATACATTTTTAATCTGGCTGCCGCCTCGAAGGTGCTCAGGGTGGCATGCACACCATTCTTCCCATCCGCATTTTTATTCTCACAACATCCCTGCAAGGCAGGTCTGTCTGAGAAAGAGCAAGAGGGGGGAGGGGGGAGAGAAACGGAATGACCGCAAATGGCCAAGGGTCTCTAAAAGATCCTCTTTTTAATGGCTTCGCAGCGCAGGCTAGAGACAAAATGAAAGAAAGGAGCAAAGCCAAGCAGACAAAACCAGATAAAAATCTTCCTGCCGTTTGGAGACCTTCCCCCTCTCCCACTTCAGGGTCACCAGAAAGCGGGGGGGGGGGGATGTCTGCTGGACACTCCGTTATTCCCTATGGAGACTGATTCCCATAGGGTATAATGGAGAACTGATCTGTGGGTTTCTGGGGCTCTGGGAGGGGCTGTTTTTTGCAGTAGATGCACCAAATTTGCAGCATAGTATCCATTGCCTCTCCTCAAAACATCCCCCACGTTTCCAAAGGATTGGACTAGGGGGTTCAGTTCTAGGAGCTCCAAAAGAAGGTGCCCCTATCCTTCACTATTTCCAAATGGAGGGAAGGCATTGAACATATGAACATACGAAGCTGCCTTATACTGAATCAGACCCTCGGCCCATCAAAGTCAGTATTGTCTTCTCAGACTTGCAACGGCTCTCCAGGGTCTCAAGCTGAGGCTTTTCACACCTATTTGCCTGGACCCTTTTTTGGAGATGCCAGGGATTGAACCTGGGACCTTCTGCTTCCCAAGCAGATGCTCTACCACTGAGCCACCGTCCCTCCCCATTTAAAAAGGTGTGCGGTCCCTTTAAATGGGATGGCCAGAATTCCCTTTGGAATTCAATGATGCTTGTCACAACCTTGCTCCTGGCTCCACCCCCAGTGTCTCTTGGCTCCACCCCCAAAGATATTTCTTGAATTTGACCCGGCAACCCTAGGCGAGTCAAAAAGGGCTGCCCTGAGAGGCACACATAGGCAGAGTTCTGGCAAGTTCCGGGTCTTCCCCTCCTCACGTGGAGGCACAGGTATGTGCGAGGCATTCCTGTATCACCCGTCCCTTGACAGCAAAATGAATCACCTCTCTGGCACTTTGGGCTGTGTGGGCGGGGCCCGTGCTGCTGAGTCCGAAACGGTTTATTAGATGACCTGGGGCCAGGCTCAGATCTGAAATCTTTGCAGGAAATCTTGGCTTTTTCCACCTGCTGGCGCCCTTCCTGCCGCGGCCTCCTCCTCTTCCTTGAAATGAAGTCACCCGCGGACAACAGGTGGATGTCTTGCTCCAAAGTGCCCGCCGATCTCTTCCAGATTGTGCTGAAGGGTTTGGGAGCAGAGGCTTAGTGTGGGCAGCTGCTTCAGGCAGCAAAATTCCAGGGGCTCCCACGGGGCTGAGAGCGTGGATGGAATTCCTGATGTGCCAGCACCTGGCTTTTGCCAATTGCAATCCATTGTCCCTAGCTCCATACAAATGAATGGAGCAGGAAGTCCATTCAGTTCTAAGGAGAAGGGGGTGCAATTCAGAAAAAGCTTTGAGGCAGAACAGACCTTTCCTCCTCCAGTTGTGCCATTAGCCTGGGATCAGGGAGAAGTGTGTGTCTCTACCCTCAGCCGCACATGTGACTTTTCGAGTTCTCAGGAAAGCCAGCATGGGGTAATAGTTAAAGTGTAAGACTGGGATCTGGGTGAACCTAGGTTCAGATCTCCCATCTGCCTGCTGGGTGACCTTGAGCCAATCACAGCCTGACCTACCTTGCAGTGTTGGTGTGAGGATAAAAAGCAGGACAGGAGATCAACAGAAGGTTGTGGTGGAAACTGCCATTAGGTCACAGGTGACCTAGTGGAGTTTTCAAGGCAAGAGACGTTCAGAGGTGGTTGGCCATTGCCTGCCTCTGCGTAGCAACCCTGGATTTCTTTGGGGGTCTCCCATCCAAATACTGGCCGGAACCGACCCTGTTTGGTTTCTGAGATCAGGCGAGACGGGGCTGGCCAGGGCTATCCAAGTCACGGCAGACAGACAGAGAGGTAGGTAGGTAAGTAGGTAGATGATTGACAGACAGACAGACAGACAGACGGACAGACGGACAGATGGGTGGATAGATAGATAGATAGATAGATAGATAGATAGATAGATAGATAGATAGATAGATAGATAGATAGATAGATAGATAGATAGATAGATAGACAGACAGACAGACAGACAGACAGACAGACAGACAGATGGGTGGATAGATAGATGATAGATAGATAGATAGATAGATAGATAGATAGATAGATAGATAGATAGATAGATAGATAGATAGATAGATACGATGTTGTGAGCCGCCCTGAGTCCGCTTGCGGAGAGGGTGGGATATAAATTGAAATAAATAAATAAAATAGATAGATAGATAGATAGATAGATAGATAGATAGATAGATAGATAGATAGATAGATAGATAGATAGATAGATAGAGAGACAGACAGACAGACAGACAGACAGACGGACGGACGGACGGACGGATGGATGGAGGGATGTGAATACTCTGCTGGATTAGTAAAGCAGTAGAGTTTTTTAAAATATATATTTGTGTCAGCTATTTTTTTTTCTCCATTGCTCGTATGATTTGGAAATTGTGATTATTTCCAAGTTCTGTGTTTTCTTTTAAATACATCATATTGGAGAGAGAGACAGAAAGACACACAAACAGATAGATAGATGATAGATAGGTAGATAAATGGAAGATAGTAGGTAGGTAGGTGATTGAGAGAGAGAGAGAGAATAATCATAAATGATTGATAGATAGATTATAGGTAGGTAGATAATACAGACAGACAGACGATGATAGATAGATAGATAGATAGATAGATGATAGATAGATAGATAGATGATAGATAGATAGATAGATAGATAGATAGATAGATAGATAGATAGATAGATAGATAGATAGATAGATAGATAGATAGATAGATAGATAAATTGCAACCTCTCCAGTTCACTTCTGTACAACAGGGAAGGGGGTTAATACTCAAGAAGGAAATCCCCTCCCCCAATCAACAACACATGTTGGAAAATGGAGGAAAAACATTAATTTCTACACAGACCAACAAAAGCCCTTGAATTCTCACCATGTACCAGGCAGCAGTGACGAAGGCAAAGGCATTGATGATTGGCTGAACTGAGCTGATGTCACAGAGGGACTCAGCAGGGAGAAGGGTCTCTTGCCTGTCATTGGCTGAGAGAAGGCCTCTTGCCTGCCATTGGCTGAGATCTTAGCCCAGGGCCTGGGGAAAGAAGGGGTGGGAGGATCGGGAGTTTGGGAAAGGAGATGGGAGGGGCTGATAAGGTAGCCACAAACCAAGTGCTCTAAACCAACGGGCGGGTTCACACACCCAGGATGCTGGGATAGGAATGGGGAAGTTGGATGTTGGGGAGTGGGGAGGGCTCTACCTGTTGGAAGGCCCCCCATCTTACAAATATCCTGCCCAGTAAAATGAGGAGGGGGCCATCACCTGAGCATGCCCCTCATCTTAGAAGAAACCGGTTGTCTGCTTTGGCACTTGCCCTGGGATCTCATTTCCTCCTCCTGATGGGGGGGAAAAAACAAAAGCAAGATCAAGGTGTGATTCGCTCAGAGCAGGTTTTTCAGCCAGCTCCTGCGCGTAGGTGGGAGAGGTTTGAGAGAAAAAAGCACCCAAATCATCAACAATTCTCTGAGGCAGCGGTTGGGCTGGATAGGCGGGGGGAAAATACCCCAAAGAGACAAGCGACTAATTTATTACTTCCTGCCGTGTGACAGGACCGGTGTCAGCTCACAAGCACTATTTGTTCACACTGGGAACCTGGAGAAGACGCAGGCTGATTTGGCCCTGTGTAGCTGGCTCGAGGTTGACTCAGCCTTTCATCCTTCCGAGGTCGGTCAAATGAGCACCCAGCTTGTTGGAGGGAAAGTGTGGACTGGGGAAGGCAATGGCAAACCACCCCGTGAAAAGTCTGCCGTGAAAACATTGTGAAAGCAACATCACCCCAGAGCTGGAAACGACTGGTGCTTGTACAGGAGACCTTTCCTTTAAGAGCCCTATGGTGCAGAGTATTAAAGCTGCAGTACTGCAGTCCTAAACTCTGCTCATGACTTGAGTTCAATCCTGGCGGTAGCTGGTTTTTCGGGTAGCCGGCTCAAGATCGACTCAGCCTTCCATCCTTCTGAGGTCGGTAAAATGAGCACCCAGCTTGCTGGAGGGAAAGTGTAGGCGACTGGGAAAGGCAATGGCAAACCAGCCCGTAAAAAGTCTGCCGTGAAAATGTTGTGAAAGCAATGTCCCCCCCCAGATCCGGAAATGACTGGTGCTTGCACAGGGGACCTTTCCTTTTTTCCTATGGAGCTCCTTCAGAGATGAAAGCAACTGTGGCTCTTTGCGAGGGCTCTAAAGGCGGGAGGATGGATACAAACTGGAGGGATAGGGGAGCAGGAGTACCAAGGCAAGTCCCGGCCTAAGCCTATACAGATTTTTTGTTTTGAATGCATGTGGATAATCCCATGCACACAGGGCACTTTTCATGCCGTCGGGACAACTGAGAGAGCAGGGTATAGAAAAGGCCCTGCCGGCATAGCAGCATTGGCCCGCTAGACGATGCTTCCCGCCCTGCAGAATCGTTCATGGATGAAGCACGTTAACTGTTCACCAGCGCAGCAATGTGCTTCTGTATACCCCTGAGCCTGTCGGGGGAGGGTAGGATATAAATCTGATACATTAAATAAATTAAATAAATAAAATCAATACCCAGGACAGGAAAGAAAGCTCACAGCTAACCGGAAAGCCAGTAGGGTGTAGATGTGTGAGTCTCACTTCAAACACTGTGTGGGAACCAGTTCTAGTTCACTCAACACGATCCAGTGACTTGTGTCTACCCTAAGAGCAAATCTACCCTTGTGTCTACTCTGAGAACCACTTTGGTGTAGTGGTTGAGAGCCGTGGATTCTAATCTGGAGATCCGGGTTCAATCCCCCATGCCTCCTCCACATGCAGCCCGCTGGGTGACTTTGAGTCTCTCAGAGCTCTCTCAGCTCCACCTGCCTCATAGGGTGTCTGCTGTGGGGAGAGGAAAGGAAGAAGACTATAAACCACTCTGAGACATAGAGTGAAGGGTCGGGTACAAATCCAATCTCCTCTCCCTCCTCTCTCCTCCTCCGCCTCCTGACTTGGCAATTGGACACCAACTGGAGGAACCATAGATTCGAGTTATAGTATTTAGCTCAGACATTGTTAACCCTCCTCCTCCTCTTCACCAATAGATTACAAAGCTTTGATACTGCAGCCAGTGAGGTCATAGTAAGGCAAAGGCTTTGTGGGCTATGTTCCGGGTTTGAAAGAAGAAGCAGCACTTTGTAGGGGAGTTCCTGCTCTAACGGGCAGTAAGGGAGGAAGGGTAGAGAAGAAAACTTGGTTTGTACATCACAAGGCTGGTTCTCTGCTCAAGCAACCCAAATAGGCAATTGGAGCAACCTGGTGAGGAGGTGACTGGAGTTGGACATGCTTACCACTAGTGGTAGTGTGGGGAAAGGTTACGGGCCCAGTATATGCCTTTTAGCGATGTCTGGACCCTCATTTCCATCAGCCACATTCAAGGCAGCCCTTGAGATGCAGCAGGGGCTTGGCTTGCTCCTAGACATTGCAGGCGTCGGAAGGAGCAACAGGTATGCTTTATATCTCTTGTCACTTCCTAGATTCACAGCATCGACAGCCAGGTCCATGCTGAGCCCCCACTGCAGTGCTAACATCTCTAGGGCCCATCTTGCTTCCATGGGAGCTCTCTCTCTCTCGGCTTGACTTCGCGAACGAAGATTTAAGAAAGGTGCAGTAGTCCACGTCTGCTGCAGGCTCGCTGGTGGCTGACAAGACCAATGCAGGACAGGCAGGTCCGGCCACAGTGGCTGCAGGGAAAAGTCTGATTTGGGGTAATCTCTTGGCCATGGGAGCATCTGACAACAGATGCTCAGGGTGGCAAAAGACCTTGAACTGGCCATGTAGAGTGGGAGGAGCAAAGTTCATGAGTGACAGGAGAGGAGGATCCAATGCCACAAATCCTGGGGACTTTATTTCTGGGCAGGGTTACCAACATTCTCACTGACTTCCAGTCCTGAGCCTATCACATTCGTTCAGTCTGTGAACATTAGCAGGGGAGGGGCTATGGCTCAGTGGAAAAGCCTTTGCTTAACATGCAGAAGGTCCCAGGTTCAGTCCTCAGGATCTTCTGTTAAAAGGACCAGGCAGGAGGTGACGGGAAAGACCTCTGCCGGAGACCCTGGAGAGCTGCTGTCCGTCTGAATCAGTACTGCCCTTGATGGACCAATGGTTCAGTATAAGGCAGCTTTATGTGTCAGGCTGATTTCTGCACCACTAAATCTCCACCTCCAGATAGGGGTGCTAATCTCCAGGTGCCATTTCCCCTCCAGCATCCACTAGCATCTATCATTACCGCAGTCCTGGATGAGTATAATAGCCACGATTTATTCTTGAGACACCTAAGCGGAAAGGTCTTATTTCATTAATTGCATGTGTTCTGTGCTGAAGCCCTGTGACCTAATCCTAGGCCCCACTCCCGGACTGCCTGTTTGTATGAGAAAGGGAGGGGATAGACAGAGGCTACACAACATTGGCCCCTGTCATCATCAAATAGCCCCGATCCATTCCACCCAGCATAAATTCAGGTATCCAAATCATCCGGAGGAATGTCCGTGGGTTGTGACAGACAGACACCCACAGCGAATAGGGGACATCTGGTCCTAGTATTTAAATTTTACACAAAATAGTAAACCGTCCAGTAGCACCTTTACAACTAACAAATTCTGTTGTAGCAAATTTAGCACAGAGATTTGTCCAACTGTAAAAGATGAGATCTTTTTATTGTTACTAGAATATCGCAACTAAGAAAGGTAACTGCTTATTCTTTTAAAGAGCGAATGCACTTCAAAATACTGTGATAATGATACTTTACTATCCACTCTCACATTGGAAACGTATTTTTACTAAAGGAGTTGATTTTACTTGTTGTATGTAACTATTCATCACCAGGGCTTTTTTTTGTAAGGAACTCCTTTGCATATTATGCCACACCCCCTGATGCAGCCAATCCTCCAAGAACTTAAGAACATAAGAGAAGCCATGCTGGATCATGCCAATGGCCCATCCAGTCCAACACTCTGTGTCACATAAGAACATAAGAGAAGCCATGTTGAATCAGGCCAATGGCCCATCCAGTCCAACACTCTGTGTCACATAAGAGAAGCCATGTTGGATCAGGCCAATGGCCCATCCAGTCCAACACTCTGAGTCACATAAGAACATAAGAGAAGCCATGCTGGATCAGGCCAGTGGCCCATTCAGTCCAACACTCTGTGTCACATAAGAACATAAGAGAAGCCATGATGGATCAGGCCAATGGCCCATCCAGTCCAATACTCCGTGTCGCATAAGAACATAAGAGAAGCCCTGTTGGATCAGGCCAATGGCCCCTCCAGTCCAACACTCTGAGTCACATAAGAACATAAGAGAAGCCCTGTTGGATCAGGCCAATGACCCATCCAGTCCAACACTCTGTGTCACATAAGAACATAAGAGAAGCCCTGTTGGATCAGGCCAATGGCCCATCTAGTCAACACTCTGTGTCACACAGTGACCAATATACACACACACATATACATATATACATATACACACATACAGAGCTTACAGTAGACCCTGCAATAAGAGCCCTGTAAGCTCTTGGAGGACTGGCTACATAAGAGGGGCATGGCCTAATATGCCAAGACGTTCCAGATACAAAAAAAGCCCTGTTCATAATAACGGAAAAGTATTGATTAATTTATATTAAAATTAAAAAAAAACCCAATCACACACACACACCAATCCATTCAGCACAGCATAAATTCAAGCATCCAAATCGCCCGGAGGAATGTTGCTGGTTTGTGAGAGTCAGACACCCACAGTGAATAGAGCACATCCGTTCCTAGTATTGGTGGGGAAAGAACTATGAAGAAGAAAACAAAAGATATAAATCCTTTTAATCTGGACTCATTCTGTCATCTCCGTGTGGCAGGGGTGGGAGAGGGCGACACATTTCAATCTACTGAGTGACTTCAAACATCCTGGTTTCACGATGTGTCACTGGCGTTTTACCCAAATGGCAGGGTTTACTTTGTTCTCGAATGTCTGACATAATTCGCCAAACTGTAAAGGTAAAGGTAGTCCCCTGTGCAAGCACCAGTCGTTTCCAATCCATGGGGTGACGTCGCATCACAGTGTATTCACGGCAGACTTTTTTACAGGGTGGTTTGCCATTGCCTTCCCCAGTCAGCTACACTTTCCCCCCCAAGCAAGCTGGGTACTCATTTGACTGATCTTGGAAGGTTGGAAGGCTGAGTCAACCTGGAGCCAGCTACCTGAACCAGCTTCCACTGGGATCGAACTCAGGTCATGAGCAGAGAGCTTTGACTGCAGTACTGCACAATCACCACTCTGCACGAGATACCAAAGGGGAAAAAAAATGGGTTCGAGTCCTGCCGGGAGACCAAAACTTTTCTCTCTACCGCATTGGAAATGCGGCTTTTGGGGGATTGTATAATATCGTGGGTTCCATACAATGATGAGGTGAAGTGGTAGTGCAACATCAGCTCTTTATTGATTTCAGCCTACTCAAGGCTAAGCATACGACTGCCAAACTGTTTCAACGGGGCCAACTATATACACACCCATGTTCCCACGCAAGTGTTTGATTGGTCCATTCAAACCAGTAGGGGGGCCGTGATTGGAGCAGGGCAGCAGGGTTTAGAATGCTGCTGCTCATTGTTCCCAAGTCTCCAAGCTCTGGCCGTCAGGCTCCAATGAGCCAGGCAGGAATACCCAGCTCAGTTCTCACTTGAGTCCATATACGTTATACATTGTGGCCCGCAGCAGGAGGAAAGCCAGCTTCTGTCCTACCCCCGGGGGCGGTGTGTGGGGTTCTGCCACCCGAGGCAGAACCCCGACGTGCGCCCACTCCCTCGCAAGGGGGGAAATTTTCGCTTTGCACCAGGATGACATCGCCCACAGGTGACGTCATCACGTCTGTCAGGAGCGCCATTCCCCCTCCCCCCTTCAGCGCCCAGAAGCAAACAGCGGCGCTATCAAGCCTCGGCGTTCTCTGCAATCGGAGAACGCCGAAGCCTGAAAGCCCGGTGGTTTCTGGGTGCTGCTAGAGGCAACCTCCTGCCCCCCCCCAAAGTTCCCTCGTGCAGGGCGGCAGGGAGGAGAGAGTGACGGGCGGCGCACAACAACGCTGCTGCACCGCCGCTTTCCCTCTGCAGTCAGCTCAGCGTGCTGTTTTAGCAGCGCTGGTCACTTTCAGGTTAAAAGCGGCCGAGCGGCACCTCCCAAAGGCGCTGCTTGGCTGCTTTAAACCCGAAAGCGACCGGCCCTGCTAAAACAGCGCTCTGAGCTGACTGCAGGGGGAAGCACTCCTCCGATCCTGTCTTCAAGGGTAAGGGGGCGGCCAAGGCCGTTGCTAACCCCACCTACTACCACGTGCCGGCCCTGCCTACCCCCTTTGGGGAAAACTCTCTCCGGCCTCCCTCTCCCGGCCTCTCGAGAAGCAAGCACAACATGGAGCGGAGGAGAGAAGAGCTGGAACTCTTTGAGTCGCAAAAGGCCCCTCCCTCTCAAGAATGCGCTTTTCATATCTCTAGAGAAGAGAGGCAGGTTTGAAAAACCCAAGAGAAAGAGTTGGCACCTCGCGTGGGCATGTGTTTGAGATGCAATCTCAGTTGGCGGCGGCGGGCACGCAGATCCTTGCCTATGGCCAGAGGGAAGTTTTCTGTTTTTCTGTTTTTCAGGAGGACTTGGGGAAAAGAGAGGCAGCTGCAGATGGAGTAAGGAATCCCCGCGGGCGGAGCTCCCTCAATCACAACCAGTTGCCAAGACGACAGCGATGACTTGGCAATGGCCCACGTGTTTGGGCCTAATCTCGGGCAGGAACTCACAGGAGCGGAGCTCTGGAACCGAGGGTTGCCAAGTCCAATTCAAGAAATATCTGGGGACTTTGGGGGTGGAGCCAGGAAACACTGGGGGTGGAGCCAGGAGCAGACTTGTGACAAGCATCATTGAATTCCAAAGGGAGTTCTGGCCATCACAATTAAAGGGACCACAAGCCTTTTAAATGCCTTCCCTCTATTGGAAATAATGAAAGACAGGGGCACCTTCTTTGGGGGCTCATAGAATTGGACCCCCTGGTCCACTCTTTTTTGAACCTGGGGGGTGTTTTGAGGAAAGGCACTGGATGCTATGCTGCAAATTTCGTGCCTATACCTCAAAAAACAAGAGCCCCAGATACTCGTGGATCGATTCTTCATTATACCATATGGGAATCAGTCTCCATGGGAATAATGAAATGCCCAGCAGACATTTCCTCCCCACCCCCGCCTGCTTTCTGATGACCCACAAGCGGGGGAGGGGCCTCCAAACCAGGAGATCTTCTGCCCCCACCTGGGGATTGGCAACCCTACTGGAACCTCTAAATTTTATTGTGCTCTTTCTTTCTTATCCCACCCCCAAATACTTATTTCTGGGCTCCATTGTTCAACCTCCCTGTGGGAATTTTGCTGAACTTTCTAATATTTTCCCCCACAAAAAGATAGGAAAATAACCAAAACATATCAAGCAGACGGAGGAAGATTTTAAAAATATGATGTGAGTAAGGTTTTATTATGAGAATTCTAATTCAAGAAGCATTTTAAGGTGGATGCTGAGCTGATGTAGCTTAGTACACCTTCCGGTGATGTCAGAGCTGTGGGGCATATGCAGATGAGTTCTGCATGTGAGTTGCACTGCACTCCGGCACTTCTTCTTCTACAAAACGACGAAGATGGTGAGGGGTCTGGAGAACAAGTCCTATGAAGAAAGGCTGAAGGAGCTGGGCATGTTTAGCCTGGAGAGGAGGCGGCTGAGAGGTGATATGATCACCATCTGCAAGTACTTGAAGGGCTGTCCTATAGAGGAGGGTGTGGAATTGTTATCTGTGGCCCCAGAAGATAGGACCAGTTCCAATGGGTTGAAATTAAATCTAAAAAGTTTCCAGCTCAACATTAGGAAGAACTTTCTGAGCTTTAGAGCGGTTCCTTAGTGGAACAGGCTTCCTCAGGAGGTGGTGGGCTCTCCTTCCTTGGAGGTTTTTTCAACAGAGGCTAGATGGCCATCTGACAGCGAGGAAGATCCTGTGAATTTGGGATAGATATTTATGGGTTTCCTGCATTGTGCAGGGGGTTGGACTAGATGACCCTGAAGGTCCCTTCCAACTCTATGATTCTGTGATTCTATGATGTGCAAAACCCATGCATGGGACACAGAGGTCTCATCCTGGGAAGCC
Source organism: Heteronotia binoei (assembly GCF_032191835.1). Classification (NCBI taxonomy): domain Eukaryota; kingdom Metazoa; phylum Chordata; class Lepidosauria; order Squamata; family Gekkonidae; genus Heteronotia; species Heteronotia binoei. The sequence continues at coordinate 7,571,953 of NC_083242.1, forward strand.
GCTCGTCTGGACGACGTTCCCCCACAGGAGAGAATACAGCATTCAGGGCAAGGCTGCAGAAGGGCGTGGGGAGCGTCTTGAGAGACAGGAGATGAAAAAAAGAACATAGTGGCATAAGAGGTTCCTTCACGCTTCCCAGGGCCTCCCTGCCTGTGCTTTTTGTGCACAGGGTCCCGAGGTGCCAGCCTCCAGGCAGCAACTGGAGAAAACCCAAAGGTTCCGTGATAACCAGCTTCACACAGAGCAAAACACCTCTAAGCAATAAATGCAGGTAGTATAATTACTTATCAACACTCTCATACAAAACACTACAAGTTACATCCCCTGATATACGGAAAACCTCTATTTGAACAGCTCAGAAGGATATGTCAGTATTAAAAGGCACAGTCCTGAAATATTGCCACAAATCCTGCTTCGAAGGAAACCTCAGTCCAGTTTTCTTGAGGAATCCACTGGATAGCAGAGACTCCGAACTGTCCAATGCTTCTTGTGCACAGCACTCTTGGTACATACGCAGCTTGCAAGCCTGTTGAAACGACAACCTCCTTGTGTGCAAAAATGTTGGAATCTTGCCATGCTCTGTTAAGGGTGTTGAAAGCTGGTCAAAGCTTCCAGGGAAACGAGGGGATTTAAAAGTACTACCTCATTGCTGTGTATTAAGACCCAGGGCTTTTGTTTTGAGCAGGAACGCAGTTCTGGCTGGCTTGGTGTGAGTTCCAGCTGGCTTGGTGTCAGGGGGTGTGGCCTAATATGCAAATGAGTTCCTGTTGGGCTTTTTCTACCCAAAAAGCCTGTGTGAAACCATGGTGATGTCAGGGAATATGAATATATGAAGCTGCCTTATACTGAATCAGACCCTTGGTCCATCAAAGTCAGTATTGTCTTCTCAGACTGGCAGCGGCTCTCCAGGGTCTCAAGCTAAGGTTTTTCACACCTATTTGCCTGGACCCTTATTTGGAGATGCCAGGGATTGAACCTGGGACCTTCTGCTTACCAAGCAGATGCTCTACCACTGAGCCACCGTCCCTCCCCAAGTCCCTCCCCAAGGGAGTATGGCCTAATATGCAAATGAGTTCCTGCTGGGCTTTTTCCTACAAAAAAGGCTGCGTACAAGCTGTGTGCTGGAGGGGACTTGGCAACCCTAATAACAGCTCAGTGCTTCACCTTACCTTGCTTGGGATATTAAAAGTTTGTCCTGAGAAAGTTTGTCCAAGTTTTGTTCAGCAAAATTCTCACGGGGGGGTGGGGGGTTTGAAATACTTTTGGGGAGGAGTAAGAAAGAGCCCCATGGCGCAGAGTGGTAAAGCTGCAGTACTGCAGTCGGAGCCCTTTGCTCACAACCTGAGTTAGATCCCAGTGGAAGCTGGTTCAGGTAGCCGGCTCCAGGTTGACTCAGCCTTCCATCCTTCCGAGGTCGGTAAAATGAGTACCCAGCTTGCTGGGGGGAAAGTGTAGAGGACTGGGGAAGGCAATGGAAGCTCTGGCTCTTTCCTCCCTCCCCAGGGGACCAGGAGGGGAAGGAGCCTCAACCAATGGAGAAAATTGAGGTTTTGCTCTGTAGCTCTTGTGCGATTGAGCAAGCCTTGCAAAGCAAGCTGAGATGCAAAAGGAAGCAAGAGAGAGAGGAGAAGGAAGCAGATGACAGCCAGTTGCTCGGGGGCCTGATAGGAGCCCTCCAGGGGCCTAATTCAGCCCCCAGGCCGCTTGTTTGACACCCCTGATTTAGAGGTTCCAGAGCACCGCTCCTATGAGATCCTGCTCAAAATGAGTCCTGGAGGCAAGCGTGATTGAAAGTAAGCGGTGGAAGCTCCAGACACTCAGGCAGGCTCAAAAGGTTGGTCCCTGTCCTCTGCAAAACGCAGCAAAAGAGAGAGAGAGAGAGAGATCCCAAGTAGCAGAAGAAGCAGAAAACCTGGACAGCCACGGCGAATCAGAACAGCGCTGGGCTTGAGATCCAAAACTTGTGAAAGGCCGCTTCACAGGTTTATAGTCACTAGATTATTGTAGTGCCGTAGAAGAATCGGTTGGTGTGAAAGGAGGCAAGCCAGAACAACTTGGGCAATTCCCCCTCAAGGGCCTACGAGGGAATCTCTGCTCTTTGTTCTTGCCTCCCCCTTTTCCCCTTCCCCCCCCCCCCAAACCTCCTCTCCCTTCAGGCCTGTTGCGTCTTGTTCCCGTTCTATTCCTTGCTTCCCGCCCCTCCCTGGTTGCTGCGCTGTTTGACGTGGATTACTCTTCGGTGTAAATAAGACAGCTTGCGAGTCAGCCAGAGTTTCCAACACGCTTGTGCAATTGCCGTGGAGAGCTATAGTAGAGTATAGTTTGCAAGGTTCGTCCTCACAACTGGGTACAAAGGACAATCTTGACTTGACTGGAGTTATATTTTGCTTTTTAGGGAATCTTTTCCGCTGAACAAAAAGGTATATTTTACTAATCTGGGACGGAGGGTATCAAATAGAACTCAAACAAAGGCATAGGGTTTTTATAAAAGGGTTTAATCTGGTGTGATACCAACCGCAGAAGGGGGAAATATATATAGTGTTTTCCTTTGGCAATCCAGGAATAGAACAGTGGCAGAGATGGGGAGGGGGGAAAAAATACTTTTCTTAATTTCCACTTAGATGCTCAGTTCCCTTTCCTGTTCAGGGTGCGTAGGTAAGGTCGCCAGCTTCAACTCAAGAAATATCTGGGTGGAGCCAGGAGACATTGGGGGCGGAGCCAGGAGCAAGGTTGTGACAAGCACAAATGAACTCTGAAGGGAGTTCTGGCCATCACATTTAAAGGGACCACACACCTTTTAAATGCCTTCCCTCCATTTGGAAGTAATGGTGGATAGGGGCACCTTGTTTAGGGGCTCATAGAATTGGACCCCCTGGTCCAATCTTTTTGAAACTTGGGGGGATTATTTGAGGAGCGGCACCAGGTGCTATGTTGAAAATTTGGCATTTCTACCTCAAAAAACAGCCCCCCTGAGTGCCAGATTCCCACAGATCAATTCTACACTATATCCTATGGGACTCATCTCCATAGGGTGTAATGGAGTGCCCTGCAGACATTTCCCTCCTCACCCCCCCCCGATGCTTTCTGATAACCTGCAGCAGGGGGAGGGCCTCCAAACTGCCCCCAACTGGGAATTGGAACCCTACAAGTGGGGTTAATCACAACTCCAGCCCCATTGGTGAATGAAAGGTGCAGAGAAAAACTACCTGTACAAGACTGTTTGGGTGTGAAAGGTGACAGTGAAGAAAGCTGAAGAAGAAGAAGAAGAAGAAGAAGAAGAAGAAGAAGAAGAAGAAGAAGAAGAAGAAGAAGAAGAAGAAGAAGAAGAAGAAGAAGAAGAAGAAGAAGAAGAAGAAGAAGAAGAAGAAGAAGAAGAAGAAGAAGAAGAAGAAGACGACGACGACGACGACGACATTGGATTTATATTCCACCCTCCACCCTGAATCTCAGAGTCTCGGAGCAGCTCACAATTTCCTTTATCTCCCTCCCCCACAACAGACACCCTGTGAGGGGGGTGGGGCTGAGAGAGCTCTCACAACAGCTGCCCTTTCAAGGACAACCTCTGCCAGAGTTATGGCTGACCCAAGGCCATTCCAGCAGGTGCAAGTGGAGGAGTGGGGAATCAAACCCGATTCTCCCAGATAAGAGTCTGAACAGTTAACACTACACCAAACTGGCTGTTAACAGAACAAAAGTCAAGTCCAGGGACACCTTTCAGACCAACAAAGGTTTCTTCAAGGCATACGCTTTCGAGTGCAGGCACACTTCCTCAGATATATTGAGATGGAATTTACCAGTCCATACATATAGGTAAGGGGTAAGCAGCAATTAGCATACCACACAATGAAGATGTTTAACAGATGCAAGAACCAAAGAGGAATAACAAGCTCAGTTGATATGGTCACCGTTTGTTTGGATTTAATTCCAGGGGACATAGGGAAGCAAATAATATATCAGAATGGGAGACTGGTGTGTAAATGTACCCTTCTCAATTGTGGAATGCTGAGAATAATCCACTAAGACCCTATTGTTACTCTCCATCCATCTCGAGCATGGAGGTAACTTAACAGCATCTTTTCCTTTAAGGTGGGGAGATTTGTTGTGTAGTGTTATGTCTCTTCTGTCTCCGGACCTGAGAAATACATTCTAATCTACCATTCCAAATCATATTACATTCTACTGTTCGCTGTGTCATGTTACAATCACTATTCCAATCTACAATCCAAATAATACAGTAAATAAAGAGGATGTATAGCCCTTCTCGGTGAGAGGGTACTTCGATCTGGATCCCAAAATTTATTGGTAATCCCAGGCGAAGGAGGCCAAGTTAAAAGTCATCAGAGAAAGGGCCTTCTCGATCGCAGCCCCCACTGGTGGAATCGACTGCCAGAAGAAGTGAGGGCCTTGTGGAACCTTGCCCAGTTCCACAAGGTCTGCAAAACCGCTCTCTTCCGTCTGGCCTTCAACTGACATGGAGCCTATATTGTAGAAAACTGAAGGACACCGTTGTCACTGAAAATGCATTACACCGTTGTCACTGAGAATGCAAACATCGGTTTTAGCACCGAACTAATTTTGACTGTTTTAATTATAGAATGAGTAATTTTATAAAATGTGTAATTGATAATATGTATTGTTTTAACTGTTTGTAGTGATTTTATGTTGTGAGCCGCCTGAGCCTGCTTTGGCGGCGAGGGCGGGATATAAATAAAATAAAAATAAATAAAAATAAAATAAATGTAAGGGCTGAATGAGATTAGCATGTGTAGTAAGATAAGAAACCAATATCCCTGTTAAGTCCTGGGGTTTTTTGCTGCAAGTCTTGTAATAACTGGTAATTCAGCAATTTCCCTCTCCAGTCTGTTCCTGAAGTTCCTTTGCAATAAAGAGGAAGACCCAAGATGAGATAGACGGACTCAATGAAGGAAGCCGAAGCCCTCAGTTTGCAGGAACTGAGCATGGCTGTTAGTTTATTATTTATTTACTTCATTTTTTAGATTTATATTCCGCCCTCCCCGCAAGCGGGCTCAGGATAGGATGTTTCGGAAGCAACAATCATAGGGTGGGCTGTGAGTCAGAAACGACTTGACGATACTTAATACCAGGGTAGAATTCTAGCAGGAGCTCCTTTGCATATTAGGCCACACACCCCTGATGTGGCCAATCCTCCAAGAGCTTACAAAAAGAGCCTTGTAAACTCTTGGAGGATTGATTACATTAGAGGGGTGTGGCCTAATATGCAAAGGAGCTCCTGCTAGAATTTCACCCCTGTTTAACACATATCTATTCCCTAGAGGTATATTATTTTTCACTATATCTCATTGGCTCCAGCTGTATACACCTCCCATCTCTCATTCATTTGTACCACATCTGGACTTCCAGAAAGAATTTTGCATGGAGAATTTCAGTGGAGTTTCTCAGTCACCGTAGCCAGCCAGCTGGTGGCATTTTCTCTTTGGGACAAGTGGAAGAACTTCTGGATTTCTGCCACCCAGCTAAAATTAGCCCTTCTGAATTGTTGGCAGTGCCCTTTTGTCTGTTTCAATGTCTCTCCAGAGAGTGAAGCAAGCCGGCTCTCTGGAGTTCAAATCCCCCTTTCACACAAATGCTGGCTCAGGAAACCGTGCCCGCCGCTTTCAAGTCTTGTCTGCTAGTGGCGAGACGTCACCCATCGGAACTGCGTGAAATGAGATGGGAGCACCAGGGAGCTGTCTGACAAAAAGGACTGCAGCACAGATGAAAAAGGGGCATTTTTGTATTTTTTTTTTATGTGTAGGTGCGTGTGCACCTGGAAGTCATGGCAGCCTCTGGTAACTGACCCCTACTGGGGGGCCTGGAGGATATTCAGGGAGGTGGTTGAATTGATCCTGCCCCTGCCTCCCAGCTCTGGTATTTCAAGGCAGTCTCCCATCCAAGTACTTGCAGGAGTTGGGCCTGCTTAGCTTCCGAGATCTGATGAGATTGGGCTTGCCTGGGCTATCAGGTCAGGCAAAAAGAGAGTCGTTTCTTAATGCAGCTCACACAAACACGCGCATGAAGCTGCCTTGTACCAAACCAGACACTTGGTCATCAAAGTCAGTGCAGTCTACTCGGACCGGAAGCACGCTCTCTGGGGTTTCACACCATCTCAACTGATCCTTTAAACCTCGTCCGGCTAAGCAAATGTCCTGTTCCGATGCTGCTATGCGTCAGAGTCTTGCCCAGGGCCTTGATTAGGGACAGTACCGGGAAGGGCAAACGACGTCTCTCGACTGCATGGAGCATTTTGCAAGCTCTTGCCACATGTTTTATGGCTCTTCCGAAGCATCAGTGACAGCGACTGCTGCTGATTACACAAGGCCCCCTGGGGCTTCTCCCTGTTCATATTTCTTTCTGCCTCTTTAAAAAAAAATCTTTAGATTAAGAAGAGGGCAGGGCTTGCCCCGTTGGGGTTTCTGTCTCATCATTCTGCATTGAACATATGAACATATGAAGCTGCCTTATACTGAATCAGACCCCCCTCGGTCTATCAAAGTCGGTATTGTCTACTCAGACTGGCAGCGGCTCTCCAGGGTCTCAAGCTGAGGTCTTTCACACCTATTTGCCTGGACCCTTTTCAGCTGTAGATGCCGGGGATTGAGCAGATGCTCTTACCAAGCAGCTGCTCTACCACTGAGCCACTGTCCCTCCCTTCATTCCTATCTCTGCCTCTAGCTGGCCCTGGCAGTCACTTAAGGCTCAGGAATTGTTCTGCATATGCTCACGTGCTCCCTTGCTAATGTGAATTCGCGGCTAATTTTTTTTACAGAAAAGGAGAGCTTTTGTTTGCACACGGCGCTTCACTGGGAGTCTCAGAGCAGCTTACGATCTCCCTTCCCTTCCTCTGCTTGCAACAGACACCTGTGAGGTAGGTGGGGCTGAGAGAACTGCTCTGGAGAGAACGGCTCTGAGAGAACTGGGACTGACCCAAGGTCACCCAGCGGGTGCATGTGAAGGAGTGGGGAATCATCCTGGTTCTCCTAGATGAGCGTCCATCAGGGCTGGATTAACAATTAGGCCAAGTAGGCACTAGCCTATGGGCCCCTCACGGCTCCCCCCCCACCCCGGTTTTCCTCCTGGAGCCAGCCTGCTCAGCCAGCAGCCGAGCCGCTCTTTGCCCAACTCGCCTGGTGTGGCTGCTGCTGGTGTCGCCAAGTTTGCCTCTCTCTGCCTCTCCCCACAGCTTTGTCAAGGGGTCTTTTGAGAAGGTGCCTGCAGGGACCATGGGTGGCAGGGTGGGCGCTCCGACTCTGAGATCATTTGCAAGGGCCCCCCCAAGATTTTGACTGCCTAGGGGCCTCCGCAAGGTTTAATCCGGCACTGGCGTCCATGCTCTTAACCGCTATACCAGGGGTGGGGAACAGTGGCTCTCAGACGTTTTTTTTTTGCCTACAACTCCCATCAGCCCCAGCCAGCATGGCCAATGGCTGGGGCTGATGGGAGCTGTAGGCAAAAAAAACGTCTGGAGAGCCACTGGTCCCCACCTCTGTGCTATACCAAATTGACTCTCTCCGTTTGAAGCTTATGACCAGTTTGCTAAACTGAAGCCTCTACTGTTTGAACATGACTGCCGGGTAAATTACGGTTGTATCCCTGGAGCAAAGATTTTCAACTTCCACCACAGCCACAGAATAACACAATGAGAAAAACACCACGTACCGAACTAGTATGAGTCAAACTCCTCGACGGAGGCATAACAATTAACAACCTTCTGAAGTTTTCATAATAAAATGGAGTATGTGACTCAATGTGTGTATTGGTCTCTTGTTCTTAATCACTCAAAAGCATTATTGGAATATTTAGCTGACAATAGCATTGCAAGTATTACAATTGGTATTAGTCTCTAAGGCTGTACAAAATTATTAGATACGGAAAAAAAATGCATAACTGCATATATAATCTATTATGTCGGGTTTAAGTTGTAGATTGTTTTATGGAATGTGTTGTACATCACCCAGAGCCCGGCATGAAGAGGGATGGGGCAATTAACAAGCATAATAATAATCAGGGCTTTTTTGTAGCAGGAACTCCTTTGCATATTAGGCACACACCCCTGATGCAGCCAATTCTCCAAGAGCTTACAGGGCTCTTCTTACAGGGCCTACTACTGTATGCTCTTGGAGCAGGGGTTCCAGCCCTGGGCTGTGGACCGGTACCAGTCCGTGCCTGTTAGCAACCAGGCCATGAGTTGTATAATTATTTAACGTAAGAACATAAGAGAAGCCCTGTTGGATCAGGCATTGGCCCCTCCAGTCCAACACTCTGTGTCACATAAGAACATAAGAGAAGCCATGTTGGATCAGGCCAGTGGCTCCTCCAGTCCAAACACTCTGTGTCACATAAGAACAGAAGAGAAGCCATGTTGGATCAGGCCAGTGGCTCCAGTCCAACACTCTGTGTCACATAAGAACATAAGAGAAGCCATGTTGGATCAGGCCAGTGGCCCATCCAGTCCAACACTCTGTGTCACATAAGAACATAAGAGAAGCCATGTTGGATCAGGCCATTGGCCCCTCCAGTCCAACACTCTGTGTCACAGAAGAATATAAGAGAAGCCATGTTGGATCAGGCAATGGCCCATCCAGTCCAGCACTCTGAGTCACATAAGACATAAGAGAAGCCATGTTGATCAGGCCAATGGCCCCTCCAGTCCAACACTCTGCGCCACATAAGAACATAAGAGAAGCCATGTTGGATCATGTCAATGGCCCATCCAGTCCAACACTCTGTGTCACATAAGAACATAAGAGAAGCCATGTTGGATCAGGCCAATGGCCCATCCAGTCCAACACTCTGTGTCACATAAGAACATAAGAGAAGCCATGTTGGATCAGGCCAGTGGCCCATCAGTCCAACACTCTGTGTCACATAAGAACATAAGAGAAGCCATGTTGGATCAGGCCAGTGGCCCCTCCAGTCCAACACGCTGTGTCACATAAGAACATAAGAGAAGCCATGTTGGATCAGGCCAATGACCCATCCAGTCCAACATTCTGTGTCACATAAGAACATAAGAGAAGCCATGTTGGATCAGGCCAGTGGCCCCTCCAGTCCAACACGCTGTGTCACATAAGAACATAGAGAAGCCATGTTGGATCAGGCCAATGACCCATCCAGTCCAACATTCTGTGTCACATAAGAACATAAGAGAAGCCATGTTGGATCAGGCCAATGACCCATCCAGTCCAACATTCTGTGTCACATAAGAACATAAGAGAAGCCATGTTGGATCAGGCCAGTGGCTCCTCCAGTCCAACACTCTGTGTCACATAAGAACATAAGAGAAGCCATGTTGGATCAGGCCAATGGCCCATCCAGTCCAACACTCTGTATCACACAGTGGCCAAAAATTTATATACACACTGTGGCTAATAGCCACTGACGGACCTCTGCTCCATATTTTTATCTAACCGATTTAATTATATATTGCAATGTAGTAATAAGAAGAAGAACAACAGACACCCTATGAGGTAGGTGGGGCTGAGAGAGCTCTCACAGCAGCTGCCTTTCAAGGACAACTTTGCGAGAGCTATGGGTGACCCAAGGCCATTCCAGCAGCTGCAAGTGGAGGAGTGGGGAATCAAACCCGGTTCTCCCCAGATAAGAGTCCACGCACTTCACCACCACACCAAACACTTTAGAAATAAAGTGCACAATGTATCATCCTGAAACCATTCCCCTCCCCCCCCGGTCTGTGAAAAATTGTCTTCCACAAAACCAGTCCCTGGTGCCAAAAAGGTTGGGGATTGCTATCTTGGAGGATGGCTACATCAGGGGGTGTGACCTAATATGCAGAAGAGTGCCTGCTGCAAAACAAAATCCTGATATGATGATACAGAAGTAAAAATACGCAAGTCCACAATAACTGTCCTGATGAATAAGATGAGATGAGTGGCCAGTTGTCCTTCCGTTTCAATATAATCTCTTCTTCCAGTCTTGTTTTTGAGTTGGTAAAGAAGGTCAGTGTCTACTGATAAATTAGTGTGACAAGCAAGCATGAATCAGAAAAACAGACAATGCTCAAGGGTAAATTGGTTAAATCCTAATAGCGTAGTAGGAATTGCCGATCAAATATGAGACGTCAGTGGCTATGCAGATTCATTATGTGGCATTAAGATCAGATACAAGAAAAGTGTGTGCACGTGAAGGTTTCTACCCAGAATTAATCTTTGTTGGTTTGAAAGGTGCACTGGACTCAAGCTTTGTTTTATTTTATTTATTTATTTTTGTTAACTTGTATTCAAGTTAACAAAAGTTGTATTCAAGTTGTATTCAAGAGAGCCAGTTTGGTGTAGTGGTTAAGTGTGCGGACTCTTATCTGGGAGAACCGGGTTTGATTCCCCACTCCTCACTTGCACCTGCTGGAATGGCTTTGGGTCAGCCGTAGATCTCACAAGAGTTGCCCTTGAAAGGGCTTGTCCTTGGAGAGCTCTCTCAGCCCCACCCACCTCAGGGCTGGTCTGTTGTGGGGGAGGAAGGTAAAGGAGATTGTGAGCCGCTCTGAGACTCTTTGGAGTAGAGGGCGGGATATAAATCCAATATCTTCATCTACCTCACATGGTGTCTGTTGTGGGGGAGGAAGGTAAAGGAGATTGCTGAGCCGCTCTGAGACTCTTCGAGTGGAAGGGCGGGATATAAATCCAAATCTTCTTCTTCTTCTATTTCGTCCTTTCCCGTAACATGGGCTCAGGATGGTATAACCATAGGTTAAACACAGCTAAAACTGACAAACTAAAACCAAAACAATACAATAACACCACGGCAGTATTCTGCTGCTTCATGTTAACACAGATACCCACCTTAGGGTTGCCAAGTCCATCCAAGAATATCTGGGGACTTTGGGGGTGGAGCAGGAGACATGGGGAGGAGCAGAAGCAAGGTTGTGACAAGCATAACTGAACTCCAAAGGGAGCTCTGGCCTCATATTGAAAGGGACTATGCTCCTTTTAAATGCCTTCCCTCTGTTGGAAATAATGAAGGATAGGGGCACCTTCTTTGGGGCTCATAGAATTGAACCCCTTAGTCCAATCTTTTGAAACTTGGAGGGTCTTTTGAGGAGAGGAACTGGATGCTATGCTGCAAATTTGGTGCCTCTACCTCAAAACACAGCACCCCAGAGCCCCAGATACCTGTGGATCAATTCTCCATTATTCCCTATGGGAATCAGTCTCCCTAGGGAATAATGAGTGCCCAGCAGACATCCACCCCCCAGCTTTCTGATGACCCTGAAGTGGGGGGGGGGAGGGCCTCCAAACTGGGAGACCCTGCCCCCACCTGGGGATTGGCAACCCTAACCTAGCTACATGGTACTTTCATGTGCATTCTCCTCTCTTGATCGCCCTTTCCCCTGCATCTATCCCCTCGCCCCACTGACACTGAAGAGATAATCAGGCTTTTGAAAAAGAAACAGTTATCACTACCATATGATAACATTCGAACTATCAGTCGCCATGATCTTCTATTTCCTCTGAACTCTTCATGTTTTAATAAGTACTTTGGCCCTTTTCATTACAGAGATATACCTGGAAATGTGAGCGTCTTAACTGGTTAGGCAGCCATTTTAGTTTAGTGTGTGGAGGGGACATAATTTGGGCATGGGTTCTAACGGGCGCCATTTTATCTCCTGCTGTGTGAAGGGCAGTATTGTGAGACAACATCATGCCTGAGACGGGGGAGATGGCAACTGTCAAAGCAGAGAAGGACATTCTCTCACTCACCAGATCTTTGTCTTTTCAAATTACCTGGTGGGGGGATAAATTTGGGGTCAGATCCCACTTATGAACTATCCAAAAGCAAAACAAACAAACAAGCAAATATATTTTTGGAGTAAGCTTACAGGCAAAGGCGGCAGTCTCCGAAAGATTTCTTCTTCTTTTTCTAGTTTGCACATGAGCTGATTTCGATCATGTCCGTGCATGGGCTTTTGAAAGGGCTGATCTGTACATTTTGGTTAGGGTTGCCAGCAGGCAATTCCCTCGCACTCGGCTCACTGCACGGTCGCCCGGACATGATGCAGCCGGACATGAGCAGGTAAAAAACACACACAGGAAAAGGAAATTGTGGGGTCTTTCTTTACAATATCTGCTGGCGTGGGAGGTATTCCTTTATCAGCTCTCTAATTTGGAATGTAAAACTCCACGTCGCATTTCTGTAGGGAGCTGGGTGAAACACTGGCACTGGGCCCAGGCCAAGCTGGTTTTATAAATGATGATTTGATAGGAGTGCTAAGAAGGCGTGATGCAATTAGAGTGTAAACGGAGTCCCGATGCTCACACACGCCGGAGAGAATTCACAGGTCTCTTCTAAAAGCTCTCCACTGAAGCTCAGATCAACAAACCAGAGCTTGGCTCAGAATATATTTCTCCAAACCTAAACAACACAGGAACCTTGTCCTGGCAAGAATGCTCTGTTGGCAAGAGCCATAAAATTGGGTTGACGGCAGAGACAGGTGGCTCTTTTCTAAACTGAACACATCCAAGCCTGCAAATGGGAAGGTGAAAGGTGAATTTCTCTTGACCTTATCAAGCAAAATAGGGTAGCCAACCTGCAGGTGGTGGCTAAATTATTCCATCCATCCATCCATCGCCTCTCTCCCCAGCGGGCATGCAAAGCAGCTTACATTGTTCCCCTCTCCTCTATTTTATCCTCACAACAACCCGGCAAGGTAGGTTAGCGTGTGACTGGCCCAAGATCACCCAGTGAGCTTCCATGGAGATTTGAACCTGGGTTTCCCAGATTCTAGCCTGACACTTTCACCATTGCACCACACTGGTTCTCTGGTTTGCAATTTCAGCATGGGTTCCAAAGAAGAAGGGAGCTGTACTGACCACCAGTAAGCTCGGAGTATCAGGCACCAGAAGTCAGGCAAGGCAAAGTTGTCCAGTCTAAAGATCAGGGTTCTAGAAAGTCAGGTGAGTCAGTGGCTGAGCGTCTATTGTACGCATCATATCCACACATAACAGTCTCTCTTGGCTGGTTTTTATAGCCATACCTTTAAAGGTCATGCTTGCAGCTAGCAACTCAGGAGCAATCCTGCAAGGACTCATCTTTGTTATCAGCAAGTAGCTGGCATTGAGCCAGGAGGTGTGCATTTTGCTGTCTCTTCTGTAGCTCTGTCATTAGCCTCCACTTGTAGCACTTGAACGGTGTGGGTGATACTGGTGGACTGGAAACAGCCAACAGAGCGCCACCTGCTGAACCAGGGCTGGAGGGTGTTTTTGTGGTTCCTGCAACAGCTGTGGGCTGTGAATCCTGGCCAGGCTGCAGCTCATCTTCCTGCTTTCTGGTTTCTGCTGGCTCCGAGTCAACTACACTGGGATCCTCTTAGGAGTCCTTGCTAACACTGAGCCCTGGCTGACTCATGACAGGAGCATGCAGGCTCAGGGACTTTGGAGATCTGAGCTGGCTCAAATCACGGCTTCCCATTCCTGTCCCAGACACTGTTTTCAGGATAAACTCTGATGAGTCTATCTTGAAAAGCTCATCACAATTGCTAGTTACCTCTTTAGATAATTATACCCATTTCTCTCCCCAGTGGAGACTCAAAGCAGCTTAGAACATTGCTCTTTCTACCTCCATTTTATCCCCCAAAACAACAGCTCTGTAAAGCAGGTTGAGCTGAAAGTGACTGGCCTAACGTCAGCCAATCAATTTCTGTGGCAGAGTGGGGATTCGAACCCAGGTCTTCTAGGGCCTAGTCTGACATTAACTCCTACACCGTACTGGTTCTCTCTATTAGAAGAGAGATTAGATAAAAGCTACACTGAACCATAAGAAAAAAATTGGGCATAATTGTTTTAATAAATAAATAACAATTAATCATTTATTATTAATTTATTGCATTGGAATACTTGTTATTCATATGTATTTTGGAGGGGTGGCATCTCAATGCATATAAACTCACAACCAGTGTTCCCTCTAAGCTGAGTTAGCATGAGCTAGCTCACCGATTTTTTAGCCTTCAGCTCACGCGTTTTTGTCTTAGCTCAGGAGAAATGGCCGCAGAGCACAATAATTTATGCAGTAGCTCACAACTTTAATACCAGTAGCTCACAAAGTGGAATTTTTGCTCACAAGATCCTGCAGCTTAGAAGAAACATTGCCCACAACATAATATAGGGATCCCAACCTCTGAGCACTTTTGGAATTCTGACAGTGTGGTGTGCCTGGCCACAAAATGGCTGCTGCAGGAGGCAGGTACAGCCACAAAATGGCTGCCACCGTTTACCATCAGCCACACAATGAAGATTCTTATAGTGTGGTGGCAGCTGCTGCCAAAACAATTTTAAAAAATCTGCATAGCCAATCAACTCTCCAGTATCCCCTCAGAACATTTGCTGGGGTAAAGCCCCAATTGTCCCTGGCTGGGTGCCCAGATGGGAGTTGGTGGGTGCCCAGAGGTGCCATGTTGGAGACCCCTGACATAGGGTTGCCAAGTCCAATTCAAGAAATATCTGGGGACTTTGGGGGCGGAGCCAGGAGACTTTGGGGGTGGAGCCAGGAGACATTAGGGGTAGAGCCAAGATCAAGGCTGGGACAAGCATAATTGAACTCCAAGGGGAGTTCTGGCCATCACATTTAAAGGGACGGCACACCTTTTCAATGCCTTCCTTCCATAGGAAATAATGAAGGATAGGGGCACCTTATTTTGGGGCTCATAGAATTGGACCTCCTGGTCCAATCTTTTTGAAACTTGGGGGATATTTTGCGGAGAGGCACTAGATGCTATACTGAAAATTTGGTGCCTCTACCTCAAAAAACAGGCCCCCCCAGAGCCCCAGATACCCGCAGATCAATTCTTCATTATTTTTTATGGGAATGAATCTCCCCAGGGAATAACAGAGTTCCCAGCAGACATTTCCCTCCCCTCCCCCCGCTTTCTGACGACCCTGAAGCGGGGGGGGGGGGCTCCAAACCGGGGGATCCCCTGCCCCCACCTGGGGATTGGCAACCCTACCCTGACACAATCTATATATAGTTTATAAGCACATTTTTTTTTCTCCAGACCAGTTTGACCAGGGACCCTGGAGAGTTGTTGCTGTTTTTTTAGCCATCTTCTGGGCATGGAGCAGGGCTCACTGGGGGTGTGCGTGTGGCTGTGGGGGTAGTTGTGAATTCCCTGCATTGTGCAGGGGGTTGGACTAGATGACTCCAGAGGTCCCTTCCAACTCTACATTTCTATTATTCTTTGATTCATTTTTGTTTATGATTTTTGCTTCACCAAGGACAGGTATTGGCAAAGCGATAGAGAGAGACCAATGGCTTGTTTTCACCCTGTCTGCTTGTTACCTGAATATCCCTCTGGCTTGGTAACAGTATTCTTTGAAGCAAACCCTGCTATCGAGATTGGCCCATTCTTCCTGTTGTGGTATCGTCATGACCTCAGGTCCCAGAGACTTCCGATCCTCCACCTGTAAAATTGAGGGACATTGGTCATATCCCATTTTTTATGAGGGAAAAAAAGAACAAAAAAACAACCCCATACGCCAGAGTCAGACACACTAAGAGAGGATTGTTAATTTTTCTTATTCCACATTTGGCGTCACACCCCGTGGGCAAGGAACGCCCTCCCCAAACCTGTTCATTCAGTCATGGCTTTAAGTCACACCTGTCCTGTCAGGGATGAGAAAAAATATTACCTGCGATCAGGCAGGGGTGTTGCCTAGCAATCAAATGGGTGTACTCTTGGCTGTGGCTTGCTGAGGCCTAGTGGAACCGCCAGACCCACAGCCTCCAATACTAAGCTCTGGTTATGAGAGTTACAAAAGCCACCCCACAAAAAAGGGAGGGGGCTATATAACATCCCCATCTGCCTCAAATTTGGGGGTTGTCAGTTGTGGGACAGGGAATTGCTGGAAATTTGGGAGCCTCGGCTGGGTGATTTGAGCTTTAGGAGTAGGGATGCCAGCCTAGGGTTGCCAATCCCCAGGTGGGGGCAGGAGATCCCCCGTTTTCGAGGCCCTCCCCCCCGCTTCAGGGTTATCAGAAAGTGGGGGAGGAGAGGGAAATATCTGCTGGGAACTTTGTTATTCCCTATGGAGATGTATTCCCATGGGAAATAATGGAGAATGGATCCGCGGGTATCTGGGGCTCTGGGGGGGGGCTGTTTTTTTTTTAGGCAGAGCCCCCAAGTTTGCAGCGTAGCATCTGGTGCCTCTCCCCAAAATACCCTCCAAGTTTCAAAAAGATTGGACAAGGGGGTCCAATTCTATGTGCCCCAAAAGAAGGTGCCCCTATCCTTCATTATTTCCTATGGAAGGAAGGCATTTAAAAAAGTGTTCAGTCCCTTGAAATGCGATGGCCAGAACTCCCTCCACCCTGCATTGAAATGCTTTTCTCTGCGCCCTCTTCACCTGTTGAATTTCAGCCTGTCGGTAGAGTGACAGGCAAAGACTGATTATTATTATTTATTTATTATTAAAGGAGAGCTGGCCTGCTGGCAACGCGGGTAGAAAAGAGCGTTCAGCCCCGGACTGGGTTCCCTTAGCAACTTGCAAAACAGAGCAAGAACTTCTAGCCCGGGCAGCTCCGCCTGCAATAGGTAAAGCCCCACCTCTGCCCTGGCAAGAGGCCGTCCCAGCCCGCCTTCCAGCCTCCCACTCCCCTGGCTGCTGGGCCAGAGACTCAGGAGCCCAGGTCGGCTGCAAAACTCGCTCCTTTCCCTTCCTCTCCGCCGAGCTCTCCTCTCCTCTCCCAGCAGCAAACACACCTGGCTCTCTGCCAAAGGGGAAGGAGAGCCGGCAGCAGTCCTCCTTGACAATCCCTTGATTATTATTTTTTGATTTTTTTTAAGAGAAATTTTTGCCCTGAGACCAGATTTCCTCCTCTGGTTCCTGGGAGGTCGGAAGGATGCACTCGCTCTTCAAGAAACGAAACAAGGGGAAATACAGCCCTACGGTCCAGAAGAAGAGGTGAGTGGCCCCCAGGTGGGGAATTCAGCACCTGTCCCAGGTGCTTGGTGGAGGGAGGGGGAGAGCGGGGTTCCCTAGATGGCTAGCCCCAGAGCTGCCGGGCCAGTCCTCCAGAATAGGTTCTTGGCCAGCGCGAACAACATCTGTCTCTGGTGTGACCAGCAGTGTTTCCTCTAAGCTGCAGAGTCTTGTGAGCAAAAATTCTACGTTGTGAGCTGCCGGCATTCAAGTTGTGAGCGAGTGCACGGATTAGCGTGCTCTGGGGTCACCCTTCCTAAGACAAAAACGTGTGAGCTGAAGATCTGTGAGCTAGCTCAGGCTAATTCCGCTTAGAGAGAACACTGGTGACCAGATCTCCAGGGCTGTTGGTTCGACTGGCTGTCAAACTTACTTTTGCTTGCCTTTGAGAGAGTCGGTGTTTGGCATGAGGGGCAGAGAGGTTTAATCCTCCTGGGATAGGAGTGTGCCAAGAATCCTCTCACATGCTCGGTGGTAGCATGACTTGAAAGTTTTAGGACAGAGTGTCTGAAATTAAAAGGAGAGCTGGGAAAGGGGGGGGGCGGTTTGGCCCCGATCCGGTATCTTTAGGAACAGCCACACAGAATCCTACACAGAAACCGACGTTTACCTGGAAGGCAAAATTTCTCTTGGTTAATTTCTGTGTCTGGAATGAGTCAAGAGCATAGCTCAGGAAACCTTGACTCTTCTGCATGCTGAGTTTTAGTTCCATTTTACGGCTGGCAAGAGATGGGCAGGGGGGGGGGGAGGGTTGGGTGGCCAAATCCAGGTTGAGAACCCCCTGGAGATTTTGGGGAGGACAGAGACCTCGGCGGGGTACGATGCTAGAGCCCCTCCAAAGTATCCATTGGGAACTGATTTCTGAAGTCTGGAGAGGTGTTATGTAATTCCGAGGGATCTCCAGGTCCCACCTGGAGGTTGGGAAGTGCTATGGTGTATATGCAGCAGCGGCTGAGTCCCTGGCACTGAGACAGGGGAAGCCATGGCTAGCCCTCTCTCGTATTCGGCTCTGGGTTTCTTCTTTCTCTGCAGCTTTGCAATGTTTATCCAAACAGTAAATCCCACTGTGTCGAAGGGAACGAACTCTGAGAAGTACGCTTTCTTCATTTCCTCTCCAGCCTATTTCACTGGAGTCTGTTGACACATTCCAGAATTTAATCTCACAGGGTGCGGCCTTATGCACCCTCTCTCTCTCTTTCTGTCTCTTTCTCCTCTCCAAAATACTGGCATACACCTGACATGCTGTACTTTCAGAGCCAAGTAACATGTCCGGATGCATCCCAAATTAAAACCGAAGCCCAGGCTGATTGGACGCAAACAGGGATTGAATTCACGTTGTCGTGTTCTAGGGTATGAGACCCCTGGGCTCTGCAGCTTAGCGTCTTGGGCTCTCAGACAGCGCTCCAAATTTAATTTATTTAATGCATGAATTAATTAACTAATGTATCTTGCTCACGCAAGGCCAGCGCTGAAAGCACCACACCCCAGAGGTACGCAAAAGGCTTGCTAGCAGATTCGCAAAACAGAACGCCACCGTGGTGAGGTGGACAGAGGCAGTCCCTGGGTGAGCTGGGTTCGAATCCCCGCTTGCCAGGGAAGTTTGCTGGGTGACTTTAGGCCCGTCACAGACTCCCGGCCTGGCCTACCTCACAGGGTTGTTTTGAAAAAATGGAGGAGAGCAGAGTCCCAACTGGGGAAGAAAAAAATAGGTAAAGGTAGTCCCCTGTGCAAGCATCAGTCGTTTTTGACTCTGGGGTGACGTTGCTTTCAGAACGTTTTCATGGCAGACTTTTTACGGGGTGGTTTGCCATTGCCTTCCCCAGTCATCTTTCCCCCCAGCAAGCTGGATACTCATTTTACCGACCTCGGAAGGATGGAAGGCTGAGTCAACCTGGAGCCGGCTACCTGAACCAGCTTCCGCTGGGATCGAACTCAGGTCGTGAGCAGAGGGCTCTGACTGCAGTACTGCAGCTCAACCACTCTGCGCCGTTGGGGAGTAAAGGGAGGGGTAAATAAACAAGTACATGGGTGCAAATCCAAAACAGGGACTCAGACAACAACAAGAAAGATGCTTTGTGTTGGATGGGGGCCAGGAGTATGGGCCCAGGTCTCCAGCTTTATTTATTTTATTTAATAAATAAATGCTGGGGTGGCCAAACTTGCTTAATGTAAGAGCCAGATAGAATAAATGTCAAATGTTTGAGAGCTACAAGACATGAACATCAGAGAAGGAAGGAGGGAAGGAAGGAAGGAAAATAGGGTGAGAGGTGGAAAGGAAGCAACTTTAACTTTAAAAGCATTCCCCAAGCCGACAGCTAACTTGGCTTGGCGAAGTGATTTAAAGAGCCAGTTGTTGTCTCCAAGCTGGCCAACAGGGCAATAGGGGCTTGAAGACCCACATAATATGTGTGAACGAACCACATGTGTTCCTGAGCCACACTTTGGCTACCCCTGCGCTAGCAGGATAAGGCGTTCAGCATCTCCGAAGAGTAAATTGCATTCAGAATTCTTGTACCTTTACTCGCTCTGTAGAACAGGGACTTTGCAGGGGGTGGCTTGGCCTGGCACTTGCTACATAACCGCTGAAATCACCATCTCCTTGTCTGTCACTGAGTTTTTTAGTGCCAAGAGGCGCCACGGAATTAATACTGCACGGCCCCTATCAGTATTTGGTGGTGTCTGGGCTTCCCGCCACTGTTTGACACGATCAGCGAGCAAAATTGCGTGCTGTGTTCTAAATTCCCTTTTGGCTTAATGTGCGCCCTGATGCACTCGGTTGTGTCCTGGATTAGAATCCTCTTGCACCTGAGAGGGTTGCCAGCCTCCAGGTTTCAGCTGGAGATCTCCACCCATCACTGATCTTCAGGGGACAGAGGCCACAGTGGAAGGCGGATTCTAGGGCATTATTATGGCATTGAAGCCCCTCCCCTTCCCAAACTCCGCCCTCCTCAGGTTCCACCCCTAAAATCTCCAGGTATTTCCCAACCCGGAGCTGATAGTTTTAACCATGAGAACCAGTTTGGGAGAGCAGTTAAGATGTCAAACTTGGATCTGCAAGACTCAGGTTCGAATCCCCACACTCAGCCTGGGCCAGCCACCCTTCCTTCACCTAATCTGCCCCACAGATCTGGGGACAACAGAGTCAGGCCTGCTGCCCTGGGCTCCGTGAAGGAAGGGTGTGATGGGAAGGGAGAAATTAATATGTAGATCAAAGCATGTGCGGGTTTTTTTGCCCAGATCTTTTAGATCTTAACAGCCAATCATACTGTAGTTTAATAAAAATAATGTTCCCCAATTTATGGCATTTGGGCCCCCAAAGCAGCTTACAGCATTCCCCTCTCCTCTGCTTTAGCTTCACAAGAATCCTGTGAGGCAAGTACGTGGCTGGGCATGAGGTCACCCAGCAAGCGTCCATGGCAGAAGGGGGGATTCGAACCCAGGTCCCTTTAGCCCAGGGGCGGCCAAACTTGCTTTAATGTAAGAGCCACATAGAATACACATCAGATGTTTGAGAGCCGCAAGGAAGGAAGGAAAGAAGGAAAATAGGTGAGGAGGGAGAGAGAGGTGGAAAGAAAGCAACTTTAACTTTAATGCATTCTGAAAGCTGCCAGCTGGCTTGGCTTGGAGAAGTGATTTAAAGAGAGAAATGCCTTTTCCAAGCTGGCTGCTGGCGAGGTGGGGGCTTCAAGAGTCACACCATATGTGTGAAAGAGCCCTCGCTTTAGCAGTGCACCAAACTGGCTGGAACTGGTATGCAGCTCTAATATCCCCCTGTGGAACGTTGCCTAACTCTGCGGGGCCCCTGTAAGTGCTCCTAATTTTGTGCCACTTACGCCCCCACCTCGGTAGCCCTAATTGCACTTCCGCAGCCTTACCCGCTCCTTACAGTAGCCCGGAATGTTGCTTTTTTCATGCGTGAACAAACACAAGAGTTATTTGTTGCGACATCCTTACAACACCCTGAGTGACAGATTGCACACCCTTCCTTGAACAAGGAATAACATGCCTTGGGACATGTGCTAAGTGCCTTTCCTCCTCCCTCTTCCCCACTACCTACCTGGCTTCCCAGGGTGGCTATGAGAGCCCTTGTGCCTGACAATAGCAAGAAATCCATCAGGTGAAGCTTTCGCAATCCTTGTATCTCCCCGCTGGGAAAAGCTGCACCAGTTGAATTGTGTCTGCCATGCTGCTGTTATAGTTGACCCCTTTGGCCACAAATCTGTCCATGTCAGGCTGTGATGCGGGGGGCAGGGAATATTTTTCAGGCTGGTCTGTAAAACTTCCAAGGGAGATCTGAGGCCCAGCAACGGAGGACCTCAAGACAGCCCTGTTGTCCTGCTCTGGGAGCAGGTTCCAAGTTTCCATATAAGCAGGGGATCGAATCCTCCTCCTTCCTTACAAGCCCCCAGAGGAGTTTTTTGGCCCGCTCTTTTGCAAACAAGCACGTGGAAAAAGTTTTGTGAATGCAAACACATGACTTCTCTTGGGGGATATCTTGTCGCAAGAGCAGCCGGGGAGGTGTGCCATGTGTGGGCTCTCGTGCCTTCTTGTTCCAAGGGGAGGGGAGTTTGTTATGGGGAAGCAGCCAGCAGGAGGGCGGAACTGCAATCCTTAGCCCTTGCTGCGTTCTTTGGAAGCGGCACTCCCGGGTCAAATGCTCTTGAAGCTGAACAAGAAGGACACGGCCCAGCCGGGCAATGTATCCAGGCTGGGTTAGACTTGCATTCTTCCTCCCTCTCTCTTATCCAGGATGCGGGGCCTAGTTGGGGGGGGGGCACCCTCTTTAAAGCAAAGTTTGCAGATAGGCAGACTTTGGGCGATGCTTGGCCCAGAAGCCGCAAGCTGGGGTAACTATACCTGCCGGAGTTTAGCTGCCAGACGGACAGAGTTCTATGAGGCAGCAACATTGGCAGTTCATGGAATCCTAGAGTTGGAAAAGGCCATAGAGGGCATCTAGTCCAATCTCCTGCTCAGTGCAGGATCAGCCCAGAGCAGGGCTGGCCAAACTTGCTTAACATAAGAGCCACGTAGAATAAGCGTGAGAGCTACAAGACATGAATGGCAGGAGTTTGAGGGAAGGAAGGAAGGAAGGAAGGAAGGAAGGAAGGAAGGAAGGAAGGAAGGAAGGAAGGAAGGAAGGAAGGAAGGAAGGAAGGAAGGAAGGAAGGAAGGAAGGAAGGAAGGAAGGAAGGAAGGAAGATCTTTTCCTGTAGCCATTGCTACATCCTTTGGCAGCAAATTCTCCATTTTAATCACTGGTCTAGTAAAGAAGTCTTTCCTTTTGTTTGTCTTGAACCGACTGCCCCAGAGTTCTAGTACTTTGGAAGCAGAAGAAAAAAGTTCTCTCTGTCGCTTTGGTAGCCCTTTCTGTCCACTCTCTCTGGAGCTTTAGTGAACGGCAATGCCCCTCTCCAAGACCCAGCATTGTATGGTGGTTAATATCGGAGAGACTCAGATTCAAATCCCCACTCGTGCCCTGGCCAGTCACACGCTCTCAGTCGCACCTACCTTACAGGGTTGTCATGAAAAGGGGAATGATATAAGCTGCTTTGAGCCTATTGAGGAGAAAGGCAGGGCATAAGCAAACTGAACAAATAAATTAAATAAATGAATTGGATAAATAAAATAAATCCTGAAAAGGCATTTTTCTGTCACCTTTTTCTGGCTCTGTTCTGGTTGAGAACAGCCAGAGAGACAAACATAATAGAGAGCTGGTTAAGTGTGTGGACTCTTATCTGGGAGAACCAGGTTTGATTCCCCCCTCCTCCACTTGCAGCTGCTGGAATGGCCTTGGGTCACCCACAGCTCTCGCAGGAGTTGTCCTTGAAAGGGCAGCTTCTGGGAGAGCTCTCTCAGCCCCACCTACCTCACGGGGTGTCTGTTGTGGGGGGAGAAGATATAGGAGATTGTAAGCCACTCTGAGTCTCTGATTCAGAGAGAAGGATGGGGTATAAATTTACGGTCTTTTTTTCTTTTAATATAAGCTTTTCTGGCTATGGAATAGTGGGAAGAGAAGCTATATTTCCTCCATGCGTCTAAGGCCGAGAACAGCATGAGTTGTGCGTGTGTGTGTGTGTTTTGTTTAAACAGCCCAGCTGATGGGTTATTTGCTCCATATTTGTTTTTTGTATAGTCAAAGCCGGAGAAGAACATAGCAGAGAGGGAGGGGCAGATTGGTCTGTCGGGGATGGAAAAAAAGATGCTCTGGGCTGGAGAAAAAACAGACGAGCGGCCACTCATTTTGTTGAATGACTCATTGTAGCGAGGAGGGGAAACTGGCATGGGTCCAGGTTCCGAGATTAAACTGGCCTTTGCAAATGAGGATCAGGGACCGGATTGATTCTACCAGCAAAAGTGGGATGGCTCCCAGAAACGCTGTTGCGATGACACAGGTTGCCAATCCCCAGTTGGGGGCAAGAGATCCCCTGGTTTGGAGGCGCTCCCCCAGCTTTGGGGTTATCAGAAAGCAGGGGGGGGGGGTTGATTGCCTACTAGGATTTCCAGGGCGGTGTTGGGAAATACCTGGATACTCTGAGGGTGGAGCCAGGAGAGGGTGGGTTTCAGGAGGGGAAGGGCCTCAGCATTGTACAATAGGGTTGCCAAATCCAATTCAAGAAATACCTGGGGACTTTGGGGGTGGAGCCAGGAGACTTTGGGGGTGGAGCCAGGAGCAAGGTTGAGACAAGCACAATTGAACTCCAAAGGGAGTTCTGGCCATCACATCGAAAGGGACTGCGCACCTTTGAAATGCCTTCCTTCCATAGGAAATCATGAAGGATAAGGGCACTTTCTTTGGGGGCTCATAGAATTGGACCCCCTGGTCCAATCTTTTTGAAACTTGGAGGGTACTTTGGGGAGAGGCACTAGATGCTATACTGAAAATCTGGTGCCTCTACCTCAAACAACAGCTCTCCCAGAGCCCCAGATACCTGCGGATCAATTCTCCATTATTCTCTATGGGAATAAATCTCCATAGGGAATAATGGGGTTCCCAGCAGACATTTCCCTTCCTTCCCCCACCTTCTGATGACCCTGAAGCGGGAGGAGGGCCTCCAAACCGGGGGATCCCCTGCCTGGAGGTTGGCAACCCTATTGTACACTGCCCTAGACTCCACCCTTCCAAGCAGCCATTTTCTTCAGGGGAGCTGATCTCTGTCAGCTGGAGATCAGTTGTAAAAGATCTCCAGGTCCCACGGGGAGGCTGGCAACCCTAATGTCTACTGGGCACTCCATTATTCCCTATGGAGACCCGTTCTCATGGGGTATAATGGAGAATTGATCAGTGGGTATCTGGGGCTCCAGGGAGGCTGATTTTTGAGGCAGAGGCAACAAACTTGCAGCACAGCATCTGGTGCCTCTCCTAAAATAAGTTTCAAAAAGATTGGACTGGGGGGGGGTCCAATTCTGTGAGCCCCAAAAGAAGGTGCCCACATCCTCCATTATTTTCAATGGAGGGAAGACATTTAAAAAGAGTACGGTCCCTTTAAATGGGATGGCCAGAACTACTTTTGGAGTTCAATCTTGCTTGTCACAACCTTGCTCCTGGCTCATAAGAACATAAGAGAAGCCATGTTGGATCAGGCCAATGGCCCCTCCAGTCCAACACTCTGTGTCCCATAAGAACATAAGAGAAGCCCTGCTGGATCAGGCCAATGGCCCATCCAGTCCAACACTCTGTGTCACATAAGAACATAAGAGAAGCCATGTTGGATCAGGCCAATAGCCCATCCTGTCCAACACTCTGTGTCCCATAAGAACATAAGAGAAGCCCTGCTGGATCAGGCCAATGGCCCATCCAGTCCAACACTCTGTGTCTCATAAGAATATAAGAGAAGCCATGTTGGATCAGGCCAATGGCCCATCCAGTCCAACACTCTGAGTCACACAGCGGCCAAGAAAAACCAGGCGCCATCAGGAGGTCCATCAGTGAGGCCAGAACACTAGAAGCCCTCCCACTGTCCCCCCCTCCAAGAACCAAGAATACAGAGCATCACTGCCCCAGACAGAGAGTGCCAACAATACACTGTGACTAATAGCCACTGATGGACCTCTGCTCCATATGCTTATCCAGTCCTCTCTTGAAGCTGTCTATGCTTGTAGCCGCCACTATCTCCATTGGAAATGAATTCCTTTGAGTGAAGAAGTGTTTCCTTTTAACCTGTGAGTGAAGAAGTACTTCCTTTTTGGCTCCACCCCCAAAGTCTCTTGGCTCCACCCCCAAAATCCCCAGAGTTGGACCAGGCAACCTAGAAGATAGACACCCTGCTAATGCTGAAAAAAAAGGACGCCAACAAGACTAGAGAGCCTGCCCCAGAAAGCGCTTATTGTAGTAGCTGATCCGGGCTTGGTTGCTTTGCAAAGCCAAGTGCTAGGCTGGAGTTGTAGACAAGAGATACAGTGGCCCATCCCTCAAGGCATAGGTGGCCACCTGGTTTGACACTTGCTCTCTTGCAGTAATTACTCGGCAGTGGGGTACACAACAAAAGGATTTTTGATGGCAGCGCGCTGAGTACAGCCCTGCCTGCTATTATCCTGGCTTTGTAGGGGTTTGTAGGGCTTTGGGAACCTGTTTGACCGGAGACAAAGGAACGATGCACCTGCCCTAGCACCTATTGTCCGTCTGCAATGTAGAATTTCAGCCGTCCTGCAAAGACAGGCATAAAAGAGTCCTCACAGAGGGTCTTTCGATGCTCTGGTGAGCTAGCCTTCTGCACATCTATGCAGTCGGAATGGCGTGTGGGGAATATTTCGCCTCAGTGTAGCCAAACCTAGGACCTGTGTAGCCGCCACACCTGTCAGACTTCGGTCTGCTACCCATAGGGGGAATCCTATACAAGCGTGGTCCTGTCTGCGTCTTTCAAGCAAAGGAGAACTGAGACAGTGGGCCGTAAAGCGCTGCCTTACACGAGTGCTGTGAAATAACGTTCTGATTTTGAAAGTGCTACCTTACAAGAGCGGTGTGAAATAACTCTTTGATTTTTCTACGGCCATTTAATGAATTTTGGTTTGTGATGATGATAATATGATTGCATCATTATGTAAGAAATTGCTTCAGGATTTATTTGCAACATAAAAACGCCGTGGTTTATTCCATAGAATCATAGCATTAGAAGGGACCTCTAGGGTCATCTAGTCCAACCCCCTGCACAATGCAGGAAACCCACAAACGCCTCCCCCTAAACTCACAGGAACTTCATTGCTGTCAGATGTTTGCTAATCCCCAGTGGGGGCAGGGGATCCCCCCGTTTGGAAGCCCTCCACCCACTTCAGGGTCAACAGAAAGCGGGGTGGGGGGGGTGGGAGGTGGGGAATATCTGTCGGGCCCTCCATTATTTTAAAAAAATCTTCTTGGCTGTTTCATGACCCTCTTTTAGCCTGAGGACTGTTTGGGGAATATTTATAAATCACACAGGGATTGTTTTATGCTGTTATTGTGCCCGAGGTTTGTTATAATGTTATAATATGACTTTGGGTCAGTCACAGCTCCCAGCCTAATACGGTCGACAGGTCTCCCTTAACCGCCAGCATGGGATGGGTGGGTAAGGTTGCCAGCTCCAGGTGAGGGGACTCCTGGAGATCTGGGGATGGAGCCTGGGGAGGACTGGGGACTCAGTGGGGTACGATCCCACAGACTCCACATTCCAAAGCAGCCATTTTCTCCAGGGGGACTGATCTCTGTAGTCTGGAGGTCAGCCGTAATTCCTGGGGATCCACCTGGAGGATGGCATTCCTGCAGCCTAACCTACCTGGCAGGGTCGTTGTGAGGATAAAACGGAGAAGTGGAGCATCACGTGAGCTGCTTTGGCTCCCCCGCTTGGGAGAAAAGTGGGGTCTAAATGAATTCCAATAAAAAATCTGTCCTTTTATGGTATTATGGACCTTTTTAAAATTTATTTTTTTAAAAAAATTTAACACATAGAAACATAGAGTTGGTAGGTACTTCCAGGGTCATCTATTCCAACCCACTGCACAATGCAGGAAACTCACAAACACCTCCCCCTAAATTCACAGGACCCTCATTGCTGTCAGATGGCCATCTAGCCTCTGTTTCAAAACCTCCAAGGAAGGAGAGCCCACCGCCTCCCGAGGAAGCCTGTTCCACTGAGGAACCACTCCAGCTGTCATGAAGTTCTTCCTAATGGCTAGAGAGCCAGTTTGGTGTAGTGGTTAAATGTGCAGACTCTTATCTGAGAGAACTGGGTTTGATTCCCCACTCCTCCACTTGCACCTGCTGGCATGGCCTTGGGTCAGCCATAGCCCTGGCAGAGGTTGTCCTTGAAAGGGCAGCTGCTGTGAGAACCCTCTCCAGCCCCACCCACCTCACAGGGTGTCTGTTGTGAAGGAGGGAGATAAAGGAGATTGTGAGCCGCTCTGAGACTCTTCGGAGTGGAGGGCGGGATATAAATCCAATATCATCTTCATCTTCTTCTAATGTTGAGCCAGAAACTCTTTTGATTTAAATTCCAACCCGTTGGTTCTGGTCCTTCCTTCTGGAGCCACAGAAAACAATTCCACACCCTCCTCTATAGCACAGCCCTTCAAGTACTTGAAGATGGTGATCCTATCACCTCACATGCATAACCACAGAGGGTCCTGAAACAAAGGATTTACTTTGTGAAGTCACAGATCTTTCGCCTCAGTGGAAAGATGAAACGGGAGATTTTGTGCTACTGTTTTTGTCTGTAAGTGGCCCTGAGTTATCCCCGCCTCGCCGAGGTCTAGCATTTGAAGGGCAGAGTTCTCTTTATGTATGCAGATAATAATACACTGGAGAATGATTTGCATAGCAATCACTCGCCTTCCCACAGTGCCTGGGACAGACTGTCTGCCTTTGCTAAGAGTGAAAGCAATATCTAGGGTTACCAACCTCCAGGTGGGGCCTGGAGATCCCATGGAATTACAGCTCACCTCCAAGCAACAGAGGTCAATTCCCCTGGAGATAAGGGCTGCTTTGAAGGGTGGACTGTACGGCATTATAGCATGCTAGGGTTGCCAGCTCCAGGTTGGGAAATACCTGGAGATTTTGGAGGTGGAGAGGACTTCCGTTTGGAGAGTCAGTTTGGTGTAGCGGTTAAGTGTGCAGATTCTTATCTGGGAGAACCGGGTTTGATTCCCCACTCCTCCACTTGCACCTGCTAGCATGGCCTTGGGTCAGCCGTAGCTCTCGCAGGAGTTGTCCTTGAAACGGCAGTTTCTGTCAGAGCTCTCTCAACTCCACCTACCTCACAGGGTGTTTGTTGTGGGGGAGGAAGGTAAAGGAGATTGTGAGCCACTCAGAGGCTCTGAGATTCAGAGTGGAGGGCAGGATACAAATCCAATATCATCCCCCTCCTCCTCCTCCTCTTCTTCCTCTTCCTCCTCCTCTTCCTCCTTGTCCTCCTCTTCCTCTTCCTCTTCTTTGTATAATTCCATAGAGTTCTTTTTTCAAAATGGCCATTTTCTCCAGGTGGACTGCTCCGTGTCACCTGGAGATCACAGTTGCAAATATAGGAGATCTCCAGCCACCACCTGGAGGTTGGCAACCCTACGTCCCCATGGAGAAAACCTCCACTCTTGGAATCTACCAGAAATCCTGAGCAGAATTGGCAGCCGCCTCTCTGCCCACCCACAGTGTGGCTGTCCCAGTGCCTTGCGTGACGCAACGGCCTCTAAACCTTTGCGTTTCCATGCCAAAAGAGGGCTGGTAGGCGGCTCTTGGTTTTGCCTCTGACATTTTTTAAATAGAAAAAAGTTCTCCGTGGGAAGGGTGTGGGCATGGAGGGTAATTGCCCCCTGATTGGGGGTTGCAGGCCCGAAGCGCCTCCACGCACCCTGTGTTTCGAACACGTGTCACCAATCATCTCGTTGCAAAGCAGGCTGTAATTCAACACGGCGGAGTGTTTGCGACTTCAAGAAGAGCTGCTGATTCCAAACTGGCCTTCTCAGAGTGGAAAAAATGAAGGGGAACCTGACCTAGGCTAATTGGAGAGGAGCCCATTTGCCATTTCTGGACATTAGTCGAAGGTTCTGTTCCAGGGCAAAATGTTCTGGGAAATTCTCTCGTGCATAATTTGCGCATGGCCAACGCACAGTACTAACGCCAAACAACAGGTTGTGTCAAGTGGCTAATCATGCAGTCCTTGATAGAGTTACGCCCTTCTAAGCGCTTTTAAGCCAATGGCCTTAAAAGGGCATGACTCTGCTAAAGATGGCACCGTAAGAACCTCAGCTGGGCAGTTCTTCCCACACTGCTGCCTCCAGACTGAAGAAGATGTCTTTCTGTTCCCCATGACAATCAAATGGAACCTCCAGGTTCAGAGGCAGTACACCTGTGAATACAAGAGACAAGGGAAAGGCAGTTGGGGGTCTATCTGTCTGTCTGTTTACTATCCAGGATGCTAGCACGAGATGGGAAAATGGGAAACTACAGGGCTTTTTTAAGGGTTGCCAGGTCCAATTCAAGAAATATCTGGGGACTTTGGGGGTGGAGCCAGGAGACACTGGGGGTGGAGCCAGGAGCAAGGTTGTAGCAAGCATCACTGAACTCCAAAGGGAGTTCTGGACATAGCATCTGGAAGGACTGCACACCTTTTCATTGCCTTCCCTCCATTGGAAATGAATTGGGGCACCTTCTTTGGGGGCTCATAGAATTGGACCCCCTGGGCCAATCCTTTTGAAACTTGGAGGGTATCTTGGGGCGAGGCACTGGATGCAAATTCGGTGCCTCTGCCTCAAAAAAGCAGCCCCTCCAGAGTCCCAGATACCCCCGGATCAATTCTCCATTATACCCTATGGGAATCGGTCTCCATAGGGAATCATGGAGTGCCCAGCAGACATCCCCCTCCCCGCTTCCTGATGACTCTGAAGCAGGGGGAGGGCCTCCAACCCGGGGATTGGCAACCCTAGCTTTTTTTTTAGCAGGAACTCCTTTGCATATTAGGCCACGCCCCCTGATGTAGCCAATCCTCCTGGAGCTTGCAGTAGGCCCTGTACGAAGAGTCCTGTAAGCTTTAGAGAATTGGCTACACAAGAGGGGTGTGGCCTAATATGCAAAGGAGTTCCTGCTACAAAAAAAAGCCCTGACAATCGCTGTGTAAACTATAAATACTATTACAAGTTCAGTGGAGATAATTGAGGATTTGGACCCTAGACAAAGGAGACATTCAAAACGGAGCACTTGGCCGGCAATCCATTGGGGCTATTAACTCCACAGACTGGACTACTATTTTTTGGTGCCAAAACAGTGAGCGCTTTAAGGAAGCAGTGACTATAATGTATCAGGAGCGTGGAGATGTTGTATAATTTGTGATTTTTGTAATATGTTTTCTATATGTTGTTAATGTAGCCTGTGGCTGTATGTAATAGGAAATCAAAAAACCACAAATAGGCATTGGTGGTATATTAATTACTTTATTTGATTTATTTACACGAAATAGTATTTATTGTTTCCACAGCGATTGTGTTACACCATACTCTCCAGGATGTATGATATTCTTGCTGGAAATGATACTTCAGTTGTAAAGATCATCAAATCAATGGCTGTGGAGCTCTTTGGATGCTGCAAAAGCGCTATACAAATGTTGATGCTATTTGTACTGCGCTTATTCAGCCAAGTGAAAGATGGGGGTTGTGTTGAGCTCTGAGAAGTTGGCAAGGTTGGAATGATTATGTTTGAATGATATGCAAACGGACTTGAACGGGGATTAGACAAACTGATGGAGGGTGGGTCCTGACCCGGATAGGCCAGGCCGGCCCAATCTTGTCAGATTCTGGAAGCTGAGCAGGGTCAATTCTGGCTAGTATTTGGATGGGAGGCCTCCAAGGAATACCAGAGTCGTGACATGGAGGCAGGCAATGACAAACCACCTCAAAGTGAGTGTCTCTTGCCTTGAAAACCTGACACAGGGGTCACCATAAGTCAGCTGTGACTTGACAGTGCTTTCCATCCCCACCAGCTCCAATCAGTGGCTACTAGCCATTATGGCTAAAGGGTCCTCCAAGTCCAGAGATAGTTGGCCTCTGAATCCCAGTGCCAGGAGGCGACATCTGAGGAAAGGCCTTGGGCCACGTGCCCTGTTGCTGGGCCTCTGGAAGAATTGGTTGGCCACTGTGTGAGAAAGGATGGTGGACTAGATGGATCACAGGTCTGATCCAGCAGGGCTCTTCTGATGTTCTTATGAAGGTCTCAGCCTCTCTGCCCTTTAGTTGGCTGTCCAGAGAAATTGATTGGCCAATGTGTGAGACAGGATGCGGGACTGGATGGACCCTCACTGGTCTGATCCAGCAGGGCTCTTCTGATGTTCTTCTCAAGGGAAGGCCTCAGCCTCTATGCCCTGTTGTTGTCCATCCAGAGGAACTGGTTGGGCACTGTGTGAGACAGGATCATGGACTAGATGGACCACTGGTCTGATCCAGCAAGGCTCTTCTGATGTTCTAATTAAGGCCTCGGCCTCTCTGCCCTGTTGTTGGCCCTCCAGAGGAAATGGTTGGCTGCTGTGTGAGACAGGATCATGGACTAGATGGACCACTGGTCTGATCCAGCAGAGCCCTTCTGATGTTCTTATGAAGGCCTTTGCTTCTCTGCCCTGTTGTTGGCCCTCCAGAGGAATTAGTTATCCACTGTGTGAGACAGGATGGTGGACTAGATGGACCACTAGTCTGATCCAGCAGGGCTCTTCTGATGTTCTAATAAAGGCCTCTGCTTCTCTGCCCTGTTGTTGGCCCTCCAGAGGAATTGTTTGGCCACTGTGTGAGACAGGATGCAAGACTAGATGGACCACTGGTCTAATGCAGCAAGGCTCATCATGTCCTTATGATTGAGGGTTCAAATATGGATTTTAATTCCACGAGGGCTAGACATTTGACAGTTCATTGTTGTTCCTGACTTTCGTGATGTTCTTGGCCTCCTGCTACATTCCAGGGTGGGGCCGTAGCTATGGGTCAGAGCTCACCTGCTTTGCATGCGGAAGGGCTTCTGGTTCAGATTTCTGGTGTCTTCAGCTGAAAGGATCTCAGGCAGTAGGAGAGGGCAGGGCCCAACCCGAGACCTTGGAAAGCGACTGCCAGTCAGAATGGAGCATACCGGGAGACCAGACTAGCCGGATAGGGCAGCTTTGCGGGTGCATCTTTCCACGTTCTGCAGAGCTGCACGACAGGACCGAACACGTCCTGGGCTTGTGGTTAGATTTTAATTTTAAAACCCGATGTGTGTTAATTCAAGAACCTGTTGGAATGATGGGGAGGGATAAAAATAGCTGTTCTTGGCTTGCCCCTGCAAAGCCGTTTGTGATTTTATTTTTTTTGTTAACAACCCAACAGCCGGTTTTGTTTGACTCGGTTCAGCCATAACTGAACTATGGTTTTACGTTAACCAGTTACAGGTGGCACAATTGTCTGCAAGAGGGTAATCCTACTATGTTTAGTCAGGAAACAGTTCCTGAATGTATCCACCATACTTTCCTGGGAAGCTGCCCCCCACCAGAATGTTTCAGAAAGCGGGCATATTAGGCCACACACCCCTGATGTAGCCAATCCTCCTGGAGCTTTCAGTAGGCCCTGTACGAAGAGCCCTGTAAGCTCTTGGAGGATTGGCTACCTCAAGGGGTGTGGCCTAATATGCAAAGGAGTTCCTGTTACAAAGAAAGCCCTGGGCATGGCTATTGTAAGGCAGGGTTTGTGATTGGCTGCCATCTTTCAAGTGAAAGCGTTTTCTGCTGAAGGATCAGGAGGAATAGCGAGCACCTGTCCTTAGTCAAGGGTGCGTCTGCTCCCCCTTCAGGATTTTCTTCTTCCCAGGAAGTATGGGAGCAAAGTATTCTGTCTGGCTCTGCCTCTTGAGGTAGCCATTTTGGGTTGGCATTCACCACCCTCTCCAACATTCTAAAGGTGTCCACAGGCTTGAAAAAGATTCGGGGTCCCCTGAGCTCGGGTCTATCAAACTAGGATCTGAAACCATGGTTGGTTAACCACAGCTATCCTTGACTAAAGAAGTTCCTGACCTGCATAGGTTCAGCCAACCCAGGGTTTGAGTGCTTGTGAGCTGAATCGCATACACTAATCCTGGTTAAACTTAAACCAGGGGTGGCCAAAGTGTGGCTTGGGAGCTACATGTGGCTCTTTCACACATATTGTGTGGCTCTTGAAGCCCCCACCACCCTGCCAGCTGACTTGGAGAAGGGATTTTTCTCTTTAAATCACTTCTCCAAGCCAAACCTGACAGCTACTTGGGGAATGCATTTAAAGTTGCTTTCTTTCTACCTCTCCTCAAGGATCTTCCTCCCTCCCTCCCTCCTTCCTTTATTTTTCTTCCTTCCTTCATTTTCCTTCCTTCCTCCCTCCCTGATCGGATGTTCATATCATGCATCTCTCAAACGTCTGACGTTTATTCAATGTGGCTCTCACATTACTAATCTCCCGGTGGCAGCTGGAGATCCCCTGGAATTACAGATGATCTCCAAGTGACAGGGATCAGTTCTGGAGAAACTGGCTGCTTTCAAATGTGGACTTGATGGCATTTGACCCCTTGAAGCCCCTCCCATCCCCAAACCCCACCCTCCTCAGGATCGACCTCCAAAATCTCCTGGTATTTCCCATCCTTAAATCCCAAGTTCCGGGGTGGCCTGGATTAGTCGCAGTACCCTTGTTACAATACCTGTTGGTACCGTAACACAGAAACTTTTATTTCATGAGAACTGCAAGGAGGGA
This sequence comes from Heteronotia binoei, assembly GCF_032191835.1. Classification (NCBI taxonomy): domain Eukaryota; kingdom Metazoa; phylum Chordata; class Lepidosauria; order Squamata; family Gekkonidae; genus Heteronotia; species Heteronotia binoei. Next base: position 7,605,582 of record NC_083242.1, read on the forward strand.
TATGGTTTGGTGAGAATGTGTGTCTCAAGCATTGTCCCGGATCCAAAGAAATAATCTGTGCCCCTTTACAAGCACGTCCTCCTTTAAGGAACCACCAAGATGAAAGTTATCCGGGGGACCGCTTGTCATCTTTAAGCGTCAGCATTAACCAACTCATGAAATCAACGGCGGTAGCAACGCTAAGAAACAAACAAACATGGGTACTGGGTGTGGATACAGCGAAGGAATTCTGTCGCAATTCTTCACTCATTTTGGGCAGGAGCTCACAGGAGGGGAGTTCTGGAATCTCTAAATTTTATTGTGTTCTTTCTTTCCCTCCCCCCCGCCCTCACACAAAATACTTGCTTCTGGGCTCCATTGTTCGAACCCCCTGTGAGAATTCAGTATAAGGCAACTTCATATGTTCACATATGGAATGGCCTTGGGTCAGCCATGGCTCTCTTAGGACTTGTCCTTGAAAGGGCAGTTTCTGTCAGGGCTCTTTTAGCCCTACCTGCCTCCCGGGGTGTCTGTTGTGGAGGGGGATGGGGCAGAGGTAAAGGAGATTGTGACCTCTCTGAGACTCTAAGATTTAGAGTATAGGGCGGGATATATGAGAATATAAGTAACATCTGATTTGTTAGCACCAACTGTAGATCGTTTTAACTCGTACTGTGTGGTTTTATTGATTTTATGATTGCAATCAGAGTATACTATGATTTGATGTAAGCCGCCCTGAGCCCGCCTTGGCGGGGAGTAGGCTTCCCAATCCCCAGGTCCCAGCGGGGGATCCCCTGGTTTTACAGGCTTCTCCCCTCCCCCAGCCAGCTGGCCGGTGGGGGAAGCCCCACCCCCACAGCTTTTATGCACCTCCATGAACAATTCCCATAGGGAATGATGGGGAATTGATCTGCGGGTATCAGGGGCTCTGGGGGGGCTGTTTTTGGAGGTAGAGGCACCAAATTTTCAGTATAGCATCAAGTGCCTCTCCCCAAAATACCCCCCAAGTTTCAAAAGGATTGGACCAGGGGGTCCAATTCTACGAGCCCCAAAAGAAGGTGCCCCTATCTTTCATTATTTTCTATGGAAGGAAGGAATTTCAAAAGGTGTGCTGTCCCTTTAAATGTGATGGCCAGAACTCCCTTTGGAGTTCAATTTTGCTTATCACACCCTTGCTCCTGGCTCTGCCACCAATGTCTCCTGGCTCCACCCCCAAAGTCTCCTGGCTCCACCCCCAAAGTCCCCAGATATTTCTTGAATTGGACTTGGCAACCCTTGCGGGGAGGGCAAATCGAATTAAACATAAATCGAATTAAACATAAATCGAACTAAACATAAAAGTTACTGAACTCTTAAGAGCTGACAAACTTTCTAATATTTCCCCCCACAAAAAAATGGGGAAATAACCAAAACATATCAAGCAGAGAGCTGGAAATCTTCCTCAGGCCACATAGGAGAAAGTAATTTTAAACACACAGGAGAAAGTGATTTTAAAAGTGTGATGGGAGTAAGGTTTAACGGTGACCGTTATCATTCAAGAAGCATTTTAAGGTAGATGCTGAGCTGCTATGATTTAGTACACCTACCGGCGATGCCAGGGGGTGCGGCATATGAAATAAGTTACGCAAATGAGTTGTGCTAATGAGCCCCAGCACCTCTTTTTCTACAAAAAGAACCCCTGCTGAGCAACAAGACTCACTAGAGAGCCGTAGGCAAGTCCCCCCTACCACCTTTTTCATAGACTAACCTACTTCGCAGGGCTGTTGTGAATCTGCAACCATGCTTGGATACAACTCGTATTCCAACCCTCGCAACGCAATTTGGGCTTAGCAGAGAATCACTCTGAAGGTCGTCGCCTCAACCGGGAGAGGCAAGTGCCTCTGCTTTTTTTTAAACGAAAGCTAAGATCCTGGTGGAAATTAGGCAGGGCCATTCATGTGGCTATTTAGTCGGCCCCGCAAAACCATGATCACCGACTGGGTGTGGAGCGGAGCAGAGCAGTGTCCTGTGGACTCTTAAACGGTGCCTGGGGTGGTGGGTGAAACGTTCACCAGTTGACATAATACTCTGTAAACAACTTCTCCGTGATTAATCCTTGGTGGGGAAACGGCAAATTGCAGCAAAGAACAATCCATTCCAGTCCAGTGCAATTCTGGGGCTGGTGCAGCCAGGAAAGAATGACAGGGGAAGTTTTTCGGTGTGACTAAGCACCACAAACAAAAGCTCGATCTGGAGCCCATCAGGTCTCGAGCCCAATCCCCGCCCCCCTCATACACACACCTCCCTCCCAAAAGCCTGTTTAGCATTTGTGAAAATGCATTTATTTTGTCTGCCTTTCAAAATGGAGGCGTTTGTGCAGGGTTGCCAACCTCCAGGTGGGGCCTGGAGACCTCCTGCTTTCACAACTCATTTTCAGACTGCAGAAATCAGTTCCCCTGGAAAAAATGGCGGCTTTGGGGGGGTGAACTTTATGGCATTATATCCTGCTGGGGTTGCCAAGTCCAATTCAAGAAATATCTGGGGACTTTGGGGGTGGAGCCAGGAGACTTTGGGGGTGGAGCCAGGAGCGAGGTTGTGACAAGCATGATTGAACTCCAAAGAGCGTTCTGGCCATCACATTTCAAGGGACCACATATTGGAAATAATGAAGGATAGGGGCACCTTCTTTTGGGGCTCATGGAATTGGACTCTCTAGTCCAATCCTTTTGAAACTTGGAGGGTGTTTTGAGGAGAGGTATCGGATGCTATGCTGCAAATTTGTTGCTTCTACCTCAAAAACAGTCCCTCCCCCCCACAGAGCTGCAGATACCTGCAGATAAATTCTCCATTATACTGTAGAGGATTCACTCTCCATAGGGAATAATGGAGTGCCCAGCAGACATTTCCCTCTGAGCCCACTCTTTCTAATGACCCTGAAGTGAGGGGAGGGCCCCCAAACCAGGGGATCCCCTGCCCCCACCTGGGAATTGGCAACCCTATCTGAATATCCCCAGTAAGAAAAAGATTATTTTCTGTTTTCAGCTCATAAAGCCTCCTCGGGTCTCTTGGTGGAGTTTGTGCAGGCAAAGCGTTTTGTGAGCAGATGAGGCCAGAGCAGACTTAGCCGAGGGCTCCCAGGTACGGTGGCCTGGCAGGGTGATTTGGGCTATCCGGAGTTGGCTTATTGTGGCTTATCGCAGGCTTACGGTCTTACCTTAACAATGGAGCTGCTGGTATTGACTTAGCGATCTCGGCCTCCCCGTGCCCTTGCCAAATCAAACAGGACCCGGCTGCGCTACTCAAAGCTTCCCGTTGAAAAGGCTGACGAAGGAAAAGCTGTTGGGCGAGAGGGGAGACAGCGTGGGACAGGCTTAGAGGGTCAGACTAGGATCCGAGAGACACCCCCCCACCCCCGTCAAGACCCCCACCAGAAAACTGGGCATAGGGTCGCCAACTCCAGGTAGGGACGACAGCCTCCAGAAGGGGGTGCCTAAAGAAGAAGATCCACAGAACAAAGACAAGGCAACGTCATATCTGATTGTATCCAGCTTCATCTTTCCTCCGTTAGGATACTGAGGAAAGATGGAGCCGGATATGATCAGATGCAACCAATTGCAGAGGTGTCTCCCGTATTAAGGACATAGTGGCCCTTTGGATTCCAGGTGCACACCTGGGGCGACCCAGCTTCCCATCTGCACCCAGCCAAGACGTTCCCCAGGTGACCTTGAGGTCGTTACTCTCGCTCAGCCTTCCCTCCCTCGTGTTCGCTTGACAACTGCTAAGAATATATATTTGTCCCCCGGCGGGGCCAGCGCTTTAATTCCAGGCGTTCATGTTTAGCGCTCGAGAGTTTGTTGGTGGGCAGGTGCCTGTTAGCAGCCCAGAGGTTTGCTATGCCTGGAATGTACCTGAGTGAACTCCTCCTGGATTCCTTCTGCAGGTGCCTTTCATACCTGAGCACAGGTACGAAACCTGCAAGGAGTTTGTTGGCTAGGAGTTTGGACCGGGGAAGGTGGGGAAGAGGGAAGTCACCTGGTATGTCAGTACAGAGCTAGGGGGCTCCGTAATGTCTTCAATTTTGGATTCCTGCCGCGACCTCTTTGCATCTCAGCCTAAACCAGCTCCTGACAAACCTTCTTTCACCTCTTTGACAGGTGCTATCTCTTTCCACTGTATTTTGGGTGGTTAGGGGGGGCACAGTGGGAGGGCTTCTAGTGTCCTGGCCCCACTGATGGACCTCCTGATGGCACTTGGTTTTTTTTGGCCACTGTGTGACGCAGAGTGTTGGACTGGATGGGCCACTGGCTTGATCCAACACGGCTTCTCTTATGTTCATTTTTTTTGTTCTTGAACAGGATCAAGTTATTTGGGGGTGGGGGGAACACGGTCAATTATTAACACGACCAACAATCCTCCTCGGCAAATATTTATCCGCCTGGGCAGGTGTGTTGACAAAGGGATACAAAAATAATAGGATGGAATTCTTTTATACACAGTTCTGTCGGAGGCTCAGTCAAAGTCATTACATTTTGTTCCTTGTTTCGGGGAAAGGGGCGGGGAGGAAGAGATTGCTGTAGTGGGTAAGTTTGGGAGCCAAACTTCACGTGCCGCATTCGGCCAAATCCTCCGACAGCGATGAAACTCATGCAGCGCTGCGCTGGTTTTTCTTTGTCGTTTTGGTGCAATTCCACCCACTTGCTTCCACAAAGAAGAAGATTTATACCCTGTCCTCCTCTGAATCAGAGACTCAGAGCGGCTTACAATCGCCTATATCTTCTCCCCCCACAACAGACACTTGGTGAGGTGGGTGGGGCTGAGAGAACTCTCCCAGAAGCTGCCCTTTCAAGGACAACTCCTGCGAGAGCTATGGCTGACCCAAGGCCATTCCAACAGGTGCAAGTGGAGGAGGGGGGAATCAAACCCGGTTCTCCCAGATAAGAGTCCGCGCACTTAACCACTGCACCAAGCTGGCTCTCTTTACTGTATATGTATGTTCTTTCCTGGTCTTTAAGAAATAGCACAGAGAATCTTCTGAGATAAGATGGATGTTAGTGGCCGCTGTGAAAAGGCCTTCATCGGTGGCTTCCCTCACAAAATAATGGAACTACTCTATTCTGCACCTTGGCTGGTTTTAAGATAAGCCTGTTTGGTTGTCTTGCTGGCTGGATTTGGGGCTCTTCTCTTATCCCTCGTTTGTTGTTTCCTTCAGATCATTTTTATGAATGTTTTTATTGTCGTTTTGGTTTTATTTTTCTTCTCTGCCTGATGAGGGCCCATGCGATGTAGCGGTTGAAGTTTTGGACTAGAATCTGGGGGAGCCGAGTTCGAATCCCCCCCTGTGCCATGGAAATGCACTGGCTGACCTGGGGCCAGACGCTCCCTCTCTGCCTAAGCAACCTCACAGGGCTGTTGTGAACAGAAAACAGAGGACTCTAACTAAGGAAAAGATCCCCCTAATCCTCCAGTGGCAGCCAATAACAAGTAAGGTTGCCAATCCCCAGGTGGGGGCAGGGGATACCCTGGTTTGGAGACCCTTCCCCCGCTTCAGGGTCATCAGAAAGTGGGCGGGATGTCTGCTGGGCACTCCATTATACCCAATGGAGATCAGTTCCCATAGGGTATAATGAAGAATCAGTCTCTGGGTGGGGGGCTGTTTTTTTAGGTAGAGGCACCAAATTTGCAGCATAGCATCCGGTGCCTCTCTTCAAAGCACCCTCCAAGTTTCAAAAAGATTGGACCAGGGGGTCCAATTCTATGAGCACCCAAAGAAGGTGCCCCTATCCTTCATTATTTCCATTGGAGGGAAGACATTTAAAAGGTGTGTGGTCCCTTTCAATGTGGTGGCCAGAACTCCCTTTGGAATTCTATTATGCTTGTCACAACCTTGCTCCTGGCTCCACCCCCAAAGTCCCCAGATATTTCTTGAATTGGACTCTGAAAAGCTCATGGGGTGCCACCAAGGGAAGTACTGGCGGACGCAGTGTTGGGGAACCCTGTTCTAACCACTACACCGTGCAGGCAGCCCACAGAGAAAGGACAACTCACCAAGTGCGGCCGTCCAGTGAATTCCATGCGTGAACTGAGCTTGTGTGCCTCTGGTTTAATTCAACCCTTTTGTCCCTTGTGACAACACCACTGCAGAGTTACTAGTCCCTAACGTCCAAAGCCCGCCCCAAACCAAAACTAACCCTGGAGGCCAGCTGCCCCAACCTCTGTCCTCTTTGCAGTCTCCAATTTGCTGTTGACTGTTTCCTGAGATCTCTGAGCTCCAAACTAGTCCGTTCTTTCCGTGAAACCAGACCTATTCCCCGAAGTCACCTGCTGCAACCTTCGGCAAAGGACTAGAATCCTTTTTAAAGCAATCCAGATAAAGCCATGGTTGTTACAAGGTTGCGCCTGTGTGTTTACCGCCTCCTCGCTGCCTTTGAGACAAAAGGGTCACTGTTCTTTACGGCAGCCACTTACTTTGGAGAGAATTTTGATTGCCTCTCCGTGCGTCTTTACAGCTGTGGCTAGCGCCAGAGAGAACCTCCACGTCTGTATTTCTGTTACTGAGGTTGCAGCAGCCCATAGAGAGATGCTTATGTCCTGATTTTGCATTTTTGGAGGCTCTGTTGTGCAGAAGCTCTTAACGAAGTGATTGAGAGCATGTGCTTTAACGTACCACTCACCGTGCAAGCCTATGAAGCGGACTCTGTCTCGAGCGAGCATGTATAGAATTCCCCTGGCTTTCTCATAACCAGGCAAAATGCTGTCAGATGTCTGTAGCAGAAAAAAGGTTTGAGTCCAGTTTAACCTTTAAGAGCAACGAAGTTTTACTCAAGGTATAAGCCGGGATGGCCAAACTTGAACATAAGGGAAGCCATGTTGGATCAGGCCAGTGGCCCATCCAGTTCAACACTCTGTGTCGCACAGTGGCCAAAAAACCCAAGTGCCATCAGGAAGTTCACCAGTGGGGCCTGGACACTAGAAGCCCCCTCACTGTGCCCCCCCCACAAGCACCAAGCATACAGAGTATCACTGCCCAAAACAAGAGAGTTCCAACGATAAGCTGTGGCTAATAGCGGCTGATGGACCTCTGCTCCATATGCCTATCTTAACATAAGAGACACATAGAATAAACCTCAGACGTTTGAGAGTCACAAAACATGAATGTCAGAAGTTTTAAAGCTGGAAGGTGGGCAGGCAGAAAGAAAGCAACTTAAATGCATTCCCCAAGCCGCCAGCTAACAGTGCGGTAGGGGCTTTGAGAGCCACACCATATGTGTGAAAGAGCCACATGTGGCTCCTGAGCCATAATTTCGCCGCCCCTGATCTAGCATTACTCCAGAATAGAACCTGGGTGTGCACTTCCATAGGCTTTGTACCCGCAGCTGGGGATATTGCGTGCTGTCTAGGAGCTCTGGGTTGTGCAAAAAGAACCTCTATATGCAGGGGTGGGATTCTAGCGGGAGCTCCTTTGCATATTAGGCCACCCCTCCCCCCGATGTAGCCAATCCATCAAGAGCTTACAAAGCTCTTGGAGGATTGGCTACATCAGGGGTTCTTGCGGGAGCTCCTTTGCATATTAGGCCACCCCCCCCCAATGTAGCCAATCCATTAAGAGCTTACAAAGCTCTTGGAGGATTGGCTACCTCAGGGGTTTGGCCTAATATGCAAAGGAGCTCCTGCTAGAATTCCACCCCTGTCTATATGTGCAGTTTTGTTCACATCTGAGTGTCTTCATATGTTCCGTCTACAATAGGTAGGGAGGGGGATAGAGGGAATAGATGCAGCCTGCTCCCCGCCTCCCCACCCCCAACAGCCTCCAGAGCAGCCACGGTCTGGACATGTATAAAATTCCCATGTCCTAAATCCGTGATCCGTTTCGATGCCAGCCCTGTTTCAAAATGCCTTCCTTTGATGCTCATTTTCCAACAGGCATAGGCATCCAGTCCCCCTCTGGGAGTCATGCCTTCTGATTTGGAAGGCCAGATATTTACCGCCCAGATGTGAGCGGTCGGGACCATGAGGAAAGCTTGTTTCTGCCCCTGCATGTTTCAGCACCGATTGCACATAAAGTTACACAGCTCATCCTTTCAAAACAAGAAGATTTCGTAGCCAAAGAGCCCGGCAGGGAACTGAATTCGAGTCTTGCCTCTGCGTTAGGCTCGCTGCGTGAGCCACGGTCGCGTCACCTGTTCTCAGTCCCGGTTCCCCGTCTCTAAAGCATCGAGGAGGTTTGTCTCCCCTGCCTTGCAGAGAGAAACGCTGCAAAGAGGGAAGACTGCAAAGTACTTCTTTGCAGTTCGGTTCATGGTGGTAAGCAGTTTCTCCCCGGGGGAGGATGAATAATTGTTTGGGAAAGCTGCCAGTTTTTCTCTGGCACCAGCCCCATCTGTTTCCCCACCCCTTGCCTTTGCATAAAATAGGAAGGGCCGGGGTGTCCTTCCAATACACAAACAGCTCCCTCGTTCCTCTCTGCCGACAACGGCCAAATCTGCACTTTAAACTGAAAATTAATACCAGTCAAACGGACTGGCACCGTCAGTGCCTTGGATGGCCCTCTGCTACATCTGGCTTTCGTTAGCACTTCAGCCAGGGCTTTCCCGATAGCAGGGGAGAAGTCTATGTAGGGTTGCCAGGTCTGTGTTGGAAAATATTTGAAGGCTTTGGGGGTGGAGCTGGGAGAGGGTGGAGCTCAAGGGGAGGAGCCTCAGCATGGTCCAATGCCCTTCCAAGCAGCCATTTTCTTCCAGGGAGCTGATCTCTGCCAGCTGGAGCTCAGTTGTCAAAGTGGGAGAATTCCTGGCCCCACCTGGAGGCTGGCAACCCTAATCCTACGGTGCCTCTGAGCAGGTGCAGAGTTTCCCGGGCAACCAGCTGTCCTGACCTGCCATAGCATAGAGATGGTATGTGCTGTTAAGCTCCCCAGTTCCGAGTGCCAAGTGCAGGTTTGGAGGCCTTGCAGCAAAACGGTTTTGCTCTGCTTCTGTTCCTACTTTCTCCAACACACCATTGATGCCTAACGGCACGGTGGCTCAGCGGTAGAGCGATCTGCTTTGTGTGCGGAAAGTCCACGGTTCAATCCCCCAGCATTTCCAACTCAAATGATATGGGAAATAAAAGTTGTGTTGGAGAACCCAGAGAGCTGTTTTTAGTTAGAGGAGTCCAAACTGAGCTTCCAAACCAGGGGTAAGACTTGCTATAACGCATAGGCCCGACCTTACAGGGCTCGTGTTGCTACTAGAATGTTTAGGAAATACTTTTTTACACAGCGAGTGAGTAAAATCTGGTATTTGCTGCCAGAAGAGGCAATGATGGCCACAACCATAGATGTAGGGTTGCCAAGTCCAACTCAACAAATATCTGGGGACTTTGGGAGTGGAGCCAGGAGACTTTGGGGGTGGAGCCAGGAGACTTCTGTGATGTCATTTTCTGTGATGTCACTTCCAGGTCAAAGATAAAGTGATGTCACTTCCGCTCATTCGATGATGTCACTTCCAGCACACGCCACTAAAACCCCACTTCTTCCTTTGACATCATTTTCTGGGCACTCTCCCAAACCCGCCTTTTCCTCTGAAGAAACTTCTTCCCACCCCCAAACTTCAAACATACTGTCATATATAACTTCCCACCCCCACCTTTTCCCCATTTTACATTACCTCTAGGCCAGGGGTGGTCAAAATTGCTTAATGCTAAGAATCACATAGAATAAACATCAGATGTTTGAGAGCCACAAGACATGAACATCAGCTGTTTAAAACAGGCACGTAGGCAAATAGATGGGGGCAGGGCTTGAATTTGGTAGGAGCTCACAGGAGCACAGCACCTGAACCTCCAGCCAGGATCTGTATGCAGTGGGCAGTTCTCTCCCCACTGTACACAGATTCCAGGGCACACACAAATAGGGTTGCCAAGTCCAATTAAAGAAAAATCTGGGGACTTTGGGGGCGGAGCCAGGAGACTTTGGGGGTGGAGCCAGGAACAAGGGTGTGACAAGCATAATTGAACTCCAAGGGAGTTCTGGCCATCACATTTAAAGGGACAGCTCACCTTTTTAAATGCCTTTCTTCCATAGGAAATAATTAAGGATAGGGGCACCATCTTTTGGGGCTCATAGAATTGGACCCTCTGGTCCAATCGTTTTGAAACTTGGGGGGTATTTTGGGGAGAGGCACTAGATGCTATACTAAAAATCTGGTGCCTCTACCTCAAAAAATAGCCCCCCCAGAGCCCCCAATACCCACGGATCAATTCCCTATTATTCCCTATGGGAATCATTCTCCATAGGGAATAATAGAGTGCCCAGTAGACATTTCCCTCCCCCCCCCACGCTTTCTAAAGGGGGGGAGGGCCTCCATACGAGGGAATCCCCCTCCCTGCCCCCTCCCTCTCTCACACACACACACACACACAAATACTTACTTGGTCTTCTTCCGGAGAACTGTGCCTGCTGAGAAAAGGAAAGCAAAGGGAGGGGCCGTTCTCCGAAGCCCTTCCTGTTTCCTCCTTCCTGCCCAGCCTTAAAGGGACAGGGATTTTACAAACTGCTCAGGAGCTCTATAGGTATGTTCTCCCCCCCCTCCACCCCCCACCCCCCCGGTTCTCAATTTTTGAAGACCGGGAGATTAAGCTGGGAAACCAGAAGTCTCCCGCTAAAGCGGGAGGATTGGGACCCCTACATAGATGGCTTTAACAGGGGACTAGACAGATTCATGGAGGAGAGGTCTGTCAGTGGCTAACAGCCATGGTGACTAAAGAGAACCTCCATATTCAAAAGCAGTCAGTCTCTGAATCCCAGAGCTAGGAGGCAACATCAGGGGAAGGCCTTAGCCTCTCTGCCCTGTTGTTGGCCCTCCAGAAGAATTGGTTGGTTTCTGTGTGAGACAGGATGATGGACTAGATGGACCCTCACTGGTCTGATCCAGCAGGGCTCTTCTGATGTTCTTATGAAGGCCTGGGCCTCTCTGCCCTGTTGTTGGCCCTCCAGAGGAACTGGGTGGCCCCTGTGTGAGGATACTGGGCTAGATGGACCCTCACTGGTCTGATCCAGCAGGGCTTTTCTAGTGTCCCAGCAGCTACTGGAATGGCCTTAGGTCAGCCATAGCTCTGGCAGAGGTTGTCCTTGAAAGGTCAGCTGCTGTGAGAGTCCTCTCAGCCCCACCCACCTCGCAGGGTGTCTGTTGTGGGGGAGGAAGATAAAGGAGATTGTGAGCTGCTCTGAGACTCAGAGTGGAAGGCGGGATATAAATCCAATATCTTCTTCTTCATCATCATCTTAAGGAAAGGCCTTGGTCTCTCTGCCCTGTTGTTGGCCCTCCAGAGGAGCTGGTTGACCACTGTGTGAGACAGGAGGCTGGACTAGATGGACCCTCACTGGCCTTATCCAGCAGGGCTTTTCTGATGTTCTTATTAACAATATTTTCCAGAAGCAAGGAGGGTGGATTTCCTTGTAGGTCAGATACTGGACTTTTAGCCACTTTTTAGCCCCCATGCCTGCTTTTGTCCATTTATGCCATTCATAACATCTGTACCCCACTCTTTACATGAGCCATGCTGGATCAGACCAATAATACACCCAGTCCAGCATCTTGCTTTGCACCCTGGCCAGCAGCTAACCCAAAGGAAACCAACAAATAGGGCACAGAGACTCTTGTTGGATCCCCTAATATTGTTGAGGTCAGTCCCACTGAAAGTGGAGGTCCTCCTTTGGCATGATGGCCACTAGATCCAGGTGGCAGTCGTGCTGGTCTGAAGCAGTAGAAGAAATTTTGAGTCTAGTGGCATCTTTCAGACCAACAAAAGTTGTATTCGAGGTATGAGCTTTGGTGTGCAGCCACACTTCCTCAGATACGTAGAAATGGAAGCTAACAGTTCATATCTATATAGGCAGACACCTCTACGTAGGTGAACAGCAAATTAGCGTACAACATATTGAAGCGGTTTTGACATATGCAAAGACTAAGCAGCGAAAAGAAGCTAAGGTTATAGATCACAATATGTCTGGACTTAATTACAGGCAGGGGTGGAATTCTAGCAGGAGCTCCTTTGCATATTAGGCCACACACCCCTGATGTAGCCAATCCTCCAAGAGCTTACAAGGCTCTTTTTTTGTAAGCTCTCGAAGGATTGGCTACATCAGGGGTTTGTGGCCTAATATGCAAAGGAGCTCTTGCTAGAATTCCACCCCTGATACAGGGGGAAACAGTGGAGTAATACATTTTAGTTTAGTTTATTTATGATTTATATCCCACCCTTCCCACCAAGGTGGCTCAGGGCGGCTCACAGCAGATAAAATTTAACATAAGATATCTAATTCAAACATTACAAACAGTTAAAAACATTAACATTACATTAAATTACATTAAAACCATCACAGCGGTCTAATAAACTACACTCAATTTCTGCCAGTTAATTATTTAGTTAATATAATTATTTCGTTTATAAGTATGTCAGAACAGGAGTAAGAAAGGAAATATCAGTCTGTACCTGTGCAAATTCCTTTGCAAGGGTTTTAACCTATTTATTGGACATATTTGTCAAAACATTTTCAATAAGTTGTATTCTGATTTGCTGTTCACCTATGTAGAGGCATCTGGATATATAGAAACTGTTTTATATTAAATTTATATATATAAACTGTTAACTTCCGAGTTTGTGTATCTGAGGAAGTGTGCCCGACACCAAAGTGTATACCATGAATAAATGTTTGTCGATCTTAAAGGTGCCACTGGACTCAAAATTTATTACGGTCAGCAGCCATAAATTGACCCAGCCTCCGTGAATGTTTCAGATCCCACGCTAACTCCGCCAACTCATCTAGCAGCCATCACTACTTCCCGCAGCAGTCGATTCCTTTCGGAAAGAAGATGTGTTTCTTCTTGTCCGTCCTGAACCTTCTGCCTTCGGTTTCCCTGGCTTCCGCCCCGAGGCATTTGAAGCGACTTCCAAAGCCGACCAATAAAACAAAAACACTTGCACCCCATAAACACAAATAAAACTGCACAGGCCAGTAAAAGCTAAAAGCCATTATGGTGCTATTCAGGGTAGCCATATAAAAGGCAGGCGAGTTTTCTTTCCGGCGCTGAGAAACGCCTCCGAGCAGAAAGCCTCTTATAAACACAGCAGGAGAAGATGAAACTGAAGCAGGGAGGGGCCACGGCTCAACGATGGAGTCTCTGCTTTGGCTGCAGGAGGCTACAGGTTCAATCCCTGGCATCTCCACTTTAAAAAGGACCAGGCAATAGGTGATGGGAAAGACCTCAGCCTGAGACCCTGGAGAGCTGCTGCCAGCCTGAGTATACAAGACTGAACTTGAGCCAGTTTGGTGTAGTGGTGAAGTGTGCAGACTCTTATCCGGGAGAACCGGGTTTGATTCCCCACTCCTCCACTTGCACCTGCTGGAATGGCCTTGGGTCAGCCATAGCTCTCTTATCTGGGAGAACTGGGCTTGATTCCCCACTCCTCCACTTACACCTGCTGGAATGGCCTTGGGTCAGCCATAGCTCTGGCAGAGGTTGTCCTTGAAAGGGCAGCTGCTGGGAAAGCCCTCTCCAGCCTCACCTACCTTACAGGGTGTCTGTTGTGGGGGGAGAAGATATAGAAGATTTTGAGCCGCTCTGAGACTCTTTGGAGTGGAGGGCGGGATATAAATCCAATATCTTCATCTACTTCACAGGGTGTTGTGGGGGAGGAAGGGAAAGGAGATTGTGAGCTGCTCTGAGACTCTTTGGAGTGGAGGGCAGGATATAAATCCAATATCTTCATCTACCTCACAGGGTGTCTGTTGTGGGGGAGGAAGGGAAAGGAGATTGTGAGCCGCTCTGAGACTCTTCGGAGTGGAGGGCGGAATATAAATCCAATATCTTCATCTACCTCACAGGGTGTCTGTTGTGGGGGGGGGGAAGGCTCTGAGACTCTTCGGAGTGGAGGGCGGGATATAAATCCAATATCTTCATCTACCTCACAGGGTGTCTGTTGTGGGGGGGGGAGGTAAAGGAGATTGTGAGCCGCTCTGAGACTCTTCGGAGTGGAGGGCGGGATATAAATCCAATATCTTCATCTACCTCACAGAGTGTCTGTTGTGGGGGGGGGGGAGGGAAAGGAGATTGTGAGCCGCTCTGAGACTCTTCGGAGTGGAGGGCAGGATATAAATCCAATATCTTCATCTACCTCACAGAGTGTCTGTTGTGGGGGAGGAAGGTAAAGGAGATTGTGAGCCGCTCTGAGACTCTTTGGAGTGGAGGGTGGGATATAAATCCAGTATCTTCTTCTTGATGCACCAAGGGCCTGATTCAGTAGAAGCAGGGCTTTTCTTTTTGTAGCAGGAACTCCTTTGCATATTAGACCACCCCCCTGCCCATGTAGCCAATCCTCCAAGAGCTTACAGGGCTCTTAGTACAGGGCCGACTGTAAGTTCCAGGAGGATTGGCTACATCTGAGGGGGTGTGGTCCAATATGCAAAGGAGTTCCTGCTACAAAAATAAGCCCTGACAGCTTCATGCGTGTTCAGTGAGCTCGTGGTATGGTACGTGGCACTCCTTTTTGCAGATTGCACACAGTGGAGAATAAGCTTCACCCATGGGCAGGTGTTCATGAACTTCACGGCATTCTACCTCACTGAGGGGCTCCCCTCCCCAGCCTGCCCACCTCCGGATCTCCAAGAATTTCCCAATCCAGATTTGGCAACACTACTGGCAGCCCAGAAAATGGGTTGGGGTTGGCTATTATCATACAATTATGATTGCTGTTGCATCGGATCCTTGATTGCCATTTAGGCTCGCTACAAGCGCCCGGCTGGACCACAGTTTCCTCCGGACACAGTTTAGAGGCTTCGATTCTGGGCGTGCCACCCGACACCCATTTTGGGTCACTCGTTGCCCCAGGCTCCCAGCTTTCAGGGGCGGGAGAGGGAGCCAATCTGCTGATTCAGAGACCGAAGGCCAATTGAGCAGGCCGCAGGTGGGCGTTAAGGGCAGCCACGTCACGTCTGTCTTATGAAGACCCCTTCCTCCCCAAAGAGGAGCCTCAGCCAATGGAGGAAATAGAGGTTTTGCTCCGTAGCTCTGCTGTGCGATCGAGCAAGCCTTGCAAAGCAAGTTGTTATGCGGAAGGAAGCGAGAGAGAGAGAGACGGATGCTGATGACAGCCAGTTGCTTGGGGGCCTGAGAGGAGCCCTCCGGGGGCCTGATTCGGTCCCGTGGCTGCATATTTGACACATCTGTTCTAGACTGAATAGGTCTCAGTTCTCCAACCCCCTAATCATCTTTGTTGTTCTCCTTTGTACTTCCTCCAGTTCAGCAGTGTCCTTTTCGATATGCAAAGAGAACACCTTGTATTGTCTCTCCCAGACAAACCCTACTTTTGCGCATAAAGAAAGCGAGAAGAGCCTGTCTTAGAATGACCGGATAGTCGTGTCAAAGGGATGCTTCTTCTGACCCTTCCCAACTGTCTTGTTGTAGTTGCCAAGAAGAGAGGGGGGGGGAAGCAACTGGGTAGACAGTATGATAATTAAGGTGCTTGTTTAGCATAATTAGCTAACTGTTAGTTGCACGATTGGCAAATTGGGTTTTCTGTATTTGGAGAAGTGGCAACAGATGAGTCAGGAACATTTGGCAGCCCACGTGCAGACAGGCTGGTGTTGCCCGCACTGTCAGTTAAGAAACAAATCACCACAAACCAAGCAATTAAAAGGCGTGAGGACGGCAGGGGAAACGGTGTAAAGCAACATTGGTTCGGCAATGGTACCATCTGAATTCTCCAGGAAAACTGAATGAATTACGTAATTTCTGCGGGACAGGCTTGCAGGACAACACCTTGTAAGAGTGCCTCCATCGTTTTCGCACTCTGATGTTGCAATCCTATACATGTTTTCTTGGATTCTGTTAAATCAACCCTATTATAAACAGGTTTCGCAACAGGGAGAAATATTACACCTTTCATATCATTACCGTCATCTGCTGGTTGCCTCCAAGAATACCGATCTCTTTGTTTCGGAAGCCTTCCAGTAATACCGGGCTGCATATTTGTGAAGGGTGTAAGCAATTAGACTCTTTCAGACAGCGAATTAGGGCTCAAACCCAGGAAATGTTCGGAACTGGCCCAGCCCACCAGCAAAGGGAGGTGTGTGAATAGTTCTTTGCTCATCCATCACAGGGACATCTCGGTCCGATGCCAAGGACTGGGTCCCAAACAGGTTCCTGTTGCAGCTGCAAACTGGTATAAAACCGGTTTGCAATGTGCGCGGTTGGCAAAGATACAGCACAGTTCAGTGCAGTTTTCCTGCACCCTGAGCCCTCGGCTTTGAATGGGCTTTGAGCATAACAATTCTGCCCTCGATCACACCATTAATTCTTCTCAAATGCTAATGAAAAATTCTCCTTTTTGCTTAGCAATCAGGCCCCTAAGTTTACTCTGGCAACTGTAAAATTTGTCTTGATTCTTTTACCCTTTGTATAAGAAAATAGGAAAACGAAGCAAGTATCTTCTGCTGCTCAAGACCTGGGAATCAGTGAGCTTCTAGGGGGATAAAAGGAAAAAGGAAAGGAAAAATTCTTCCAGCCCTCAATAAAAGCGGGGGGGGGGGGGGTAGAGCAGGAACACACAGGAATGCAGTTCCAGCTGGCTTGGTGTCAGGAGGTGTGGTCTAATCTGCAAATGAGTTCCTCCTGGTTTTTTTCTATAGCCGAAACCCATTTGAATATTAGCCTCCCCCAACACCATAGAAAAAGCCCAGAATAAAAGGCAAGAATTCCCCCCTTCTGGTGGGGGCATCAATACTGATCCAAGTTTGAACTGGCATTGCATTTCTCAGCTCCAGGGGTGGAATTCTAGTAGGAGCTCCTTTGCATATTAGGCCACACACCCCAGATGTAACCAATCATCCAAGAACTTACAGTAAGCCCTGTAAGAAGAGCCCTTTAAGCTCTTGGAGGATTGGCTACATCAGGGGGTGTGGCCTAATATGCAAAGGAACTCCTGCTAGAATTCCACCCCTGCTCAGCTCCATCACAGAAACATGAAAAACGTCTCGGATTAAAACATACGTTTGATTTTCAAAATATTCGTAGCTCTTTCATGTCCAGTTTCTTGCAGCATCATTTGCATCTGGCCGAAACAGCACAAGAGAGATTTGTTGTTTTCTGGGCAACTTCCAGTTTGGTGTAATGGTTTACTGTGATGGTATAGAGCAGATTTGGTATAGTAAAGTGTGCAGACTCTTATCTGGGAGAACTGGGTTTGATTCCCCGTTTCTTCACACGCAACTGGTGGAGTGACCTTGGGTCAGTCATCACTCTCTCAAAGCTGTTCTCTCAGGAGCAGTTTCTGTCAGAGCTCTCTCAGCCCCACCTGCCTCACAGGGTGTCTGCTGTGGGGAAGGGAAGGGAAAGGAGATGGTAAGCTGCTCTGAGACTCCTTCAGGTAGTGAAGGGTGGGGTGTAAATCTAATCTCCCCCTCCTTCTTCCTGAAACTCAACCATAAGTGTGCCTCAGAAAAAAGAGAGAGAAAAGCTGGATGAAAGCATGGCGGGGGATGAAACCCATGACAGGAGTCAGGAGAGAGAGAGTTCATGTGTCTGTCCTGTGGGAGGCAAAACACACCCAGTCCTGGAGGGAGATCCGGCTGCCTCCCTCCAGCTCACGGGGACTGCGCAAGAGGAGGAAACCTGCAGGAGACCAAACTAATTGCGTGCAATTACAATTCAGTGAACAATCCCAAATGCATTTCAAACCTCTTTGTCAGGGGAAAATATGGCTTAACAGACTCATTATTCTAGCATCGCTTGTTGACCTTAAATCCCATTCTGCGATACTAATCACAATTCTATAATATGATGCAGCAAATTTTAATGAAAGAGTAGCCAGTCATCCCCAGCCAAGAGCTTGTGGGTGTCATGGTGGTTACTAGAAGATGATGATGAAGAAGATATTGGATTTATATCCCGCCCTTCACTCTGAATTTCAGAGCATCAGAGCAGCTCACAATCTCCTTTACTTCCCCCCACCCCCGCGCCAACAGACACCTGGAAGTGGGTAGGGATGAGAGAGCTCTGACGGCAGCTGCCATTCCAAGGACAACACTGGGAGAGCTATGACTGACCCAAGGCCATTCCAGTGGCTGATAGTGGAGGAGTGGGGAATCAAACCCAGTTCTCCCAGATAAGAGTCTGCACACTTAACCACTACACCAAACTGGCTCTCGAAAGCTAGGAGAGGTTCAGAGGTGGTATTTTCCTTCCTTCCTTCCTTCCTTCCTTCCTTCCTTCCTTCCTTCCTTCCTTCCTTCCTTCCTTCCTTCCTTCCTTCCTTCCTTCCTTCCTTCCTTCCTTCCTTCCTTCCTTCCTTCCTTCCTTCCTTCCTTCCTTCCTCCCCTCCCCTCCCCCCCTCCCTTCCTTCCTTCCTTCCTTCCTTCCCTCCCTCCCTCAAACAACAGACACCCTGTGAGGTAGATGGGGCTGAAAGAGCTCTGACAGAAACTGCCCTTCCAAGGACAACACTGAGAGAGCTCTGGCTGACCCAAGGCCATTCCAGCAGGTGCCAGTGGAGGAGTGGGGAATCAAAGCTGTTTCTCCCAGATAAGAGTCCGCGCAGTTCACCACTACACCAAACTGGTTCTAAGTGTACTTCCTTGCTAAGGTTGCCAGCTCTGGGTTGGGAAATTCCTGGGGATTTGTGGGTGGAGCTTGAGGAGGGCGGGGTTTGGGAGGGGAGGGGTCTCAGTGGGGTATAAAGCCATAGAGTCCACCCTCCAGAGCAGCCATTTGTCGTCTGGAGATCAGTTGTAATTCAGGGGGGGATCTCCAGTCCCCACCTGGAGGATGGCAACGATACATGGCATCCACTTGGTTCTTGAAACCTGGGAATAGAAATCCTAAGGGTCTTGAATCGAACAGGAAAAAGAAATCCAGATGTTGTCACTTCCTACTAACTGGCTGATTAGCAAAGGTCAGTGAATCTGATTCGACTGAATCAGATCCTCGGTCCATCAAAGTCAGCCTTGTCAACTCAGACTGGCAGCAGCTCTCCGGGGTCCTAAGCTGAGGTTTTTCACGCCTATTTGCCTGGACCCTTTTTAGTTGGTGATGTCAGGGACTGAACCTGGGACCTTCTGCTTATGAAACAGATGCTCTACCACTGAGCCACCGTTCCTTCCTAATCAATGCTCAAAGACCAACAGGTCAGAAGCATACAAAAGGATCATATCAGGGCTTTTTTGGTAGAAAAAGCCCAGCAGGAACTCATTTGCATATTAGGCCACACACCCCAGACACCAAGCCAGCCAGAACTGCATTCCTGCTCGAAAAAGAAAACCCCTGGGTTATATTAATATACAGACAATATAGAAGACATAGATATACAATATGGAAAACACAGATATAAAATTTCACGTTAGGAAATGATGCGATTAAATGCCGTAGACAAAACCTCCGCAACTGCCGGTTACATTTAGATCATTATCAGCTAATAATCCTGCTACAACTTCTTGTTTTGTGGAGGAACTCCATTTTTGGATATAGATCGTAATCCATTGAACAGGAGCCAAATTTATACTTATCACAATCCCTGGAGAAGTGCCAAGCAGAGCCCAGATCACCAGATTTAAGAGTCACCTAGCTGCCTGGAGAAAGGCATTCCTAGGAGTCCGCCTACTAATTCTCCTAATGGCAGGGCATTTAGTCTAGCCTCAGAGAAAAGTATTCTATACTTGGGAACTGTTAAATATTTACAGTAAAGAGGCAAAGACTTTGGGATTGAAAGAGCTAGAGCCGGGGTGTCAAACATGTGGCCCATGGGCCTAATCAGGCCCCCGGGGGGTTCCCATGAGCCCCCTGAGCAACTGGCTGTCATCTGCTTCTTTCTCCCTCTGTCTTGCTTCCTTCTGCATCACAGCTTGCTTTGCCAGGCTTGTTCAGCCAGTTTGGTGTAGCGGTTAAGTGTGCGGACTCTTATCTGGGAGAACGGGATTTGATTCCCCACTCCTCCACTTACACATGCTGGAATGGCCTTGGGTCAGCCATAGCTCTGGCAGAGGTTGTCCTTGAAAGGGCAGCTGCTGTGAGAGCCCTCTCCAGCCCCACCCACCTCACAGGGTGTCTGTTGTGGGGGAGGAAGGTCAAGGAGATTGTGAGCTGCTCTGAGACTCTTTGGAGTGGAGGGCGGGATATAAATCCAATATCTTCTTCATCGTCTTCTTCTTCCATAGCACAGGAGCCACAGAGCAAAAGCTGTATTTTCTTCATTGGCTGAGGCTCCTCCCTTGGGGAGGAAGGGGGGGGAGAGAGAGCTTACTTTGCCAGACTCAATCGCACAGCAGAGCTACTGAGCCCAAGGCTCTCTTCCTTCTATTGGCTGGGGCTCCTCCCCCTCCTGGTCCCCTAGGGAAGGAAGGAAAGAGCCAGAGCTTCCTTTGCCCAGTTCCCTGAGCCCCATGGGTGAAATACAAAGAAAGCACTTTTAAGACCAAGTGCTAATATTTTAAGGTTGTTTTAAGTTTTTTTTTTAATTGTGTTTGTCTGTGTCCTTTATAAAGTTTATATCTCTGCTACCTAATCATAAATAGGTACACACATGGCCCGGCCCAACCTGACACGGCCCGGCCCAACAAGGTCTCATTTATGTCAGATTCAGCCCTCATAACAAATGAGTTCGACACCCCTGCCCTAGAAAATATACCCAGAGGAGTTAGCCTGTTGCCGAAAAACAGCAAAGAATCCAGTAGTGTCTTTAACAAATTTGATTGTAGCATAAGCTTTCGAGAAACACAGATCTCTTCGTCAGATGCATGGAACAGTGCAGCAGAGATGCTTCCAACGAAGAGAGCTGTGTTTCTCAAAAGCTTGTGCTACAATAAAATTTGTTAGTCTTAAAGGTGGACTCTCTGCTAGATAATATAGGGAACACACCCTTCGAGCTCCGCAGCCGGCACTCCATTTGTCAAAATGTAAGATACTAGATCTGATCGATTGACATGCAGAAGAATCATCCATTTGGTGAAAGAACTCCAGGGAAAAACTGACTAGCAAAGGGCTGGGCAGGCCCATCACCGCCTCGACTTGGACACGGCCTTTCTTACGCCTCTGGGCTTGGCAACCTCTCTCTCTGGGATCGAACCGTGCCCTTTCTCTGCCAGCTGAAACTGAGCCCTGTCACTTTCCCAGAACAACAGAGGAAACCCACACGGAACGTCCCCCTTTTGGCACCGTTTAGGGAAACGTGCTGAAAAACTTGGAAAGCAGTGGAAGCTTTCCGGAGCCCGTAAATGTCACTGGTGTCGTTTCTGACCCTCTGCCAGGGCTTTTCGCTCCTTCCCTCAGGCCTTTCCGAGCCTTTTACTGCACTTGTCTTTGTTTCCTGCTTGAAGCTGCCAAACAGCTGTACTTCCCTCTCTGAGAAAATGCCTGAAGGAGAAGGAGAAGACCGTAGATCAGGGATGGCCAAACTGTGGCTTGGGAGCCTCATGTGGCTCTTTCACACATATCGTGTGGCTCTCTTTGAATCACTTCTCCAAGGCAAGCCAGCTGGCGCTAGAGAATGCATTTCAACTTAAAGTTGCATTATTTTCTACCTCTCCCACCCATCTATTTGCCTCCCTCCCTCCCTTTCCTCAAACATCTGACATCCATGTTTTGTGGCTCTCAAACATCTGATTTTTATTCTATGTGGCTCTTACACTGGCTGAGCAACTCTGGCCACCCCTGCTGTAGATTTATACCCCCGCCCTTCTCTCTGCATCAGTCTCAGAGCAGCTTACAATCTTCCTTTATCTTCTTCCCCCACAACAGACGCCTTGTGAGGTAGGTGGGCTGAGAGAGCTCTCCCAGAAGCAGCCCTTTCAAGGACAACCTCTGCCAGAGCTATGGCTGACCCAAGGCCATTCCAGCAGCTGCAAGTGGAGGAGTGGGGGAATCAAACCCGGTTCTCCCAGATAAGAGTTCGTGCACTTAACCACTACACCAAACAGGCTGTCCGGTTTGGGAGGCAGAAAGTTCTTGCTAAAGTCAAAGGCCATAAAGCGGCTGTACAACGCAGGCATTTGCTCTTACCAGAGAGATGCCTAGAGAGCCATTTCCCAGGATTCCTTGCTCATGCTGATAATTCTCACACTATATGGCATATAAGATAAGAGCTGCGTAGAATAAACATCAGATGTTTGAGCCACAAGGCATGAATGTCAGGTGTTTGAGAGTTGTTAGACATGAAGGAAGGAAAGGTGGAAAGAAAGCAAATAGATGGGAGAGGGAGAGAGATTGAAAGAAAGCAACTTTAACTTTAAATGCATTCTCTAAGCCACTGACTGGCTTGGCGAAGTGGTTTAAAGAACAAATGCCTTCTCCAAGATGGCCGAAGGTGTGGTGGGGGCTTTTAGAGCCACGCAATATGTGTGAAAGAGCCACATGTGACTCCCAAACCACAGTTTAGCCACCCCTCCTGTATGCCATGCAAAACAGACAGTGCGCCATATGAAAGAATGGAATTGAAGGCTGCTAGTAGAGATGAGCCAATATTCCTTTTAAAGAAACTTTTAAAATATTTCTGTTGGTTCTCTGCTTTCCACTTTGGATTTTGGAGATTTACTCATTCTTCGTTTTTAGTGCGTGCGCGCGTGTGCTATGTTTAGGTGTGGCATATCCAAATTCTGTCCCTCGAGTTTAGCAATTTGCAGGTAAAACCCTCAGTCTTGGTCCTTTCCTTTCCAAGTGGTTAACCGTTTCCTAGACAGTGCCTTCAGAAGAGGCAGCCAAACCAGTCCGTGAAACCAGAGCCAGAAGTGGATTTGCAAACACAGTTTTGACAAGCAGGGCTGAACCGATTTGCTGTGACTGACCCAAAGCTAAGGCCATCTGCCCCATCTCTAATCTCTCAAAATGTGTCTCGGTAACACAGTCTCCTTCTATACTATCCCCCAGACTTATCTTAACAAGCTATGCCATAATTTCATTGTGTGTTTGTTATCTTAACCAGGATTGCATAGGGTTGTCAGCCTCCAGGTGGGGCCTGGAGATCTCCTGCTTTTACAACTGATCTCCAGCTTTTTACTTTTTTACTTGCAAGTTGGATAAACATATGGAACAGAGGTTCATCAGTGGCTATTAGGAACAGCAGACTGTTGGAACTCTGTCTGGGGCAAGTGATGCTCGTATTCTTCGTACTTGGGAGGGGCAACAGTGGAAGGGCTTTTAGTGTCCTGGCCCCACTGATGGACCTCCTGATGGCACCTGGTTTTTTGGCCACTGTGTGACACCGAGTGTTGGACTGGATGGGCCATTGGTGTGATCCAACATAGCTTCTCTTATGTTCTTACGTTCAGCTGGCAGAGCTCAGCTCCCCTGGAGAAAATGGAAGCTTGGAAGGGTGGAGTCTATGACATTGGACCCTTGCCTACAACTCCCATCAGCCCCAGCCAGCATGGGGCTGATGGGAGTTGTAGGCAAAAGACATCTGGAGAGCTACCGTTGGCCACCCCTGCTATAGATTTATAGTCCACCCTTTCCCATGACGGGCTCAGGGCGGATTACAGACACACACACAAAAACAGTTAAAATCCAACAATGAAATAGTAATAACAATCAAAACAAGTCCTATGTCCATTATCCGCAATCCACACTAACCATACTTCATCCTTCTGGCTTCAGTCGCCATGTGAAGGAATGAGGGCCACCCACAGCCAGCCACAAACTCTCAGCCTTGGGCGTCTGTCTGCCAAACAGAGACAGCACATGTTATTGATAGACCACAGATATGGAATACTTCTGACTGGCGTTGCCAACCAGTTTGGGAAACTCGCGGCAATTTGGGGACATCCCAAAGGACATTCCAGCAGCTATAAGTAGAGGAGTGGGGAAGTAGAGGAGATAAGTGGAGGAGTGGGTATAAGTAGAGGAGCGTCTGTCTGCCAAACAGAGACAGCACATATTATTGATAGACCACAGATACGGAATACTTCCGACTGGAATTGCCAGATCCAGGTTGGGAAACTCCCGGCAATTTGGAGGGGGGGGGGAGAGTCTGGGGAAGACGGGGATCTCCGTGGGGTACAAGGCCACAGAGTCTCCCCTTCGAAGCATCTGTTCTCTCCAGGGGAATATGAACGCTGTAGACTGGAGAGGAGCTATAATTCCAGGGGATCCCCAGGTCCCACCTGGAGGCTGGCATCCCTGCCTCAGACCTGGCCCAGTCACCATGTGAAGGAGAAGATGCGTTATGTGCTTTCCAGTTATTTCCAACTTATATTTCCAACTTCCCTCTCTCTGCTACCTGGCTTTACATTTTATGACACACATGACCACTGTGTGACACAGAGTGTTGGACTGGATGGGCCACTGGCCTGATCCAACAGGGCTTCTCTTATGTTCTTATGTGACACAGAGTGTTGGACTGGATGGGCCATTGGCCTGATCCAACAGGGCTTCTCTTATGTTCTTATGTGACACAGAGTGTTGGACTGGATGGGCCATTGGCCTGATCCAACATGGCTTCTCTTATGTTCTTGTGTGACACAGAGTGTTGGACTGGATGGGCCACTGGCCTGATCCAACATGGCTTCTCTTATGTTCTTGTGTGACACAGAGTGTTGGACTGGATGGGCCACTGGCCTGATCCAACATGGCTTCTTTTATGTTCTTATGACCCGGCCTGACAAAGTCCCATTTATGTCAGATCTGGCCCTCATAACAAATGAGTTTGACACCCCTGCTCCACAGTTCCCTCTAGGCTGAGTTAGCGTGAGCTAGCTCACAGATTTTTAGCCTCCCGCTCACACATTTTTGTCTTCGCTCAGGAAGGGTGACCCCAGAGCACTCTAATTGATGCAGGAGCTCACCACTTTAATGCCAGTAGCTCACAAAGTAGAATTTTTGCTAACAAGGCTCTGCGGCTTCGAGGGAACATTGCCCTGCTCTGTATTAAACAGCCCATCATTAACAGCCTCACTCGGGTCTTGCGAACAGAAGGCTTTGGGTTCCTTTTATCATGTCAATCCACCTCATGTTGGGTCTTCCTCTTCCCGTAGTGCCTTTAACTTTCCCCAGCATTATAAGAGAAGATAGTGATCAATTTCCCACTAGCCGTACCTCGCTCTCGCTCTCTTTCCTGCAACTCACTCCGCCTCTTTCGCGCAGCAAACAAGAGCCTCTAAAAACCAGTTTCTGTTTGCCGCGTGAAAAAGGCGAAGCGAGTTGCAGCCTGGGGGCAGACAGTGTGGAATCTAACAAAAGCCCCGTGGAGGAGAGGAGTGTGAGAGCGACGTAAGGTTAGTGGGGAATTGGTCAGTGATTTTTTAAAAAGAGTTTGTTTTAGGATAGGTCAAGCCTCCTGGAAGACCTCTTTCTCCATCCCCAATTGAGCTGGCGGAGAGGTTGCTCAGCGCAGAGGTTGTTGCAGACACTTTGCGCATGCTCAGAGGACCTCTTCCTTGTGATTTCGGGCCCTTTGCGTCAGAAGAGATTCCGTGGCAAAGCCTCTGCAGTTGATCCCAGCGTTTTCTACCTTTCTTAAAATCTTCCCTCTCTTTCTTTGTCTCCTTGCAGCATTTCCAGCAAGGAATTGGCGGAGCTGATTGAAAAGCTACAGAAAAATGCTGACCAGGTGGAGAGGAACATCGTGGAGGCAGACACCAAAATGCAAAATGTGAGTGGCTTGGCTTAGCGCCTGGGCCAGTTCTGAACTTCATTGGGCCTTTTGCTTTGTCTTTTAAATGTGCATCGTTGTTAGAGCTCAATCAGGGTAGACGATCGCTCCAAGTGAGGTACACCCCTCGATCCCCTCTCATGCTGCTCCCGCAAAAACACGTGGAGGGTGGGGTTGTCCGATCTTGCCACCGATACGCGGAGGGTGGCGTTTTATAACTTTCCCTCATGCCTGCCATAGATGAGATGAGTGCCCAGATTAGCTCCAACCCAACCAGTCACCAGGGTGGCCTGGCTGGAGAGCCAGCTCCAGCCGCAATAAAAGATGCACATTTTTATTAGGCTCCGAGTGGAGCCCATGAATCAATGGCAGAGGATAAATGTTTAGATAATTAAGCAAATGAAGCGTCTAAGTGGCGCTGAAGGTGTGTGTGCCTCCCCGTGCAGAAAACATTTCCCCTCTAAGGCAGGGGGGACAGGCTAATTTGTTATGAGGGCTAGATCTGACATAAATGGGGCCTTATTAGGCCGGGCCATGGTTGTCTCCAAATGTAATGCCAGATAGTGGAGGTATAAACTTCATAAACGACACAGAAAAACACCAAGATTTTTTTTTTTTTTTTAAACATGCTTAAAGTATTAGCACTTTCACAAGATCGTAGTCAGTATCCAACTTTCTCAAAAAGGATATTATAGCATTGGAGAAAGCCCAGAAAAGGGCAACTAGAATGATTAAAGGAGAAAGTCCAGAAAAGGGCAACTAGAATGATTAAAGGGCTGGAACACTTTCCCTATGAAGAAAGGTTGAAACGCTTGGGACTCTTTAGCTTGGAGAAACGTCGACTGCGGGGTGACATGATAGAGGTTTACAAGATAATGCATGGGATGGAGAAAGTAGAGAAAGAAGTCCTTTTCTCCCTTTCTCACAATACAAGAACTCGTGGGCATTTGATGAAATTGCTGAGCAGACAGGTTAAAATGGATAAAAGGAAGTACTTCTTCACCCAAAGGGTGATTAACATGTGGAATTCACTGCCACAAAAGGTGGTGGCGGCCTCAAGCATAGCCACCTTCAAGAGAGGTTTAGATAAAAATATGGAGCAGAGGTCCATCAGTGGCTATTAGCCACAGTGTGTATGTGTGTGTATATATATATAATTTTTTTTGGCCACTGTGTGACACAGAGTGTTGGACTGGATGGGCCATTGGCCTGATGCAACATGGCTTCTCTTATGTTCTCCAAAGAGAGGAGTCTCAGCCAATAGAGAAAATAGAGGCTTTGTTCTGTAGATACTGTGTGATTGAGAAATCCTGGCAAAGCAAGCTGTGACACAGAAAGAAGCAAGAGAGAGGGAGAAGGAAGCAGACTTGCTCACGGACCTGATAGGAGCCCTCTGGGGACCTGACCTGTCAGACTACATGTTTTGACACCCCTGCTCTATGCTGTGGAGTCTTGTGAGCAAAAATTCTACTTTGTGAGTTACTGGCATTATATCTGTGAGCTACTGCATAAATTAGTTTGCTCCGGGACCATTTCCCCTGAGTTAAGATAAAAATGCGTGAGCCAGAGGCTAAAAAACCATGAGCTGTATCACACTAACTCAGCTTAGAGGGAATACTGATTCAGAGGCAGTAAACCTTGGAACTGATACGTGAACACTTGAAGCTGCTTATACTGAACCACACCATTGGTCTATCAAAGTCGGTATCACTTCCTTCAGGGTCCCAGGCACAGGTCTTTCCCATCCTCTGCTGCCTGGTCCTTCCCTGGAGATGTCAGGGATTGAACTTGGGACCTTCTGCATGCCAAGCAGATGTTCTGCCACTGAGCCACAGCCTCTCCCTAAGTCCCAAGAAGCATAGAAGCCAAGGGGGATGCCTTGGCTTCTATGCCCTGTTGTTGGCTCTCCAGAGGAACTGGTTGGCCACTGTGTGAGACAGACAGACGCTGGACTAGATCGACCACTGGTCTGATCCAGCAGGGCTGCTGTGATGTTCTTAATATCAGGAGAAGGTCTGGGGCAGTATGCCTTGATATGAAAATGTGTGTGCCCACAAGTTCATAAGCACCCTTCTTTCTGTGCTCTGTTGTTGGCCCTCCAGAGGAGCTAGTTGGCCACTGTGTGAGACAGGATGCTGGACTAGATGGACCCTCACTGGTCTGATCCAGAAGGGCTCTTCTGGTGTTCTTCTCAAGGAAGGCCTCAGCCTCTATGCCCTGTTGTTGGTGCTCCAGAGGAACTGGTTGGCCACTGTGTGAGATAGGATGCTGAATTAGATGGACCACTGGTCTGATCCAGCAGGGGTCTTCTGATGTTCTTCTCAGAAGGCCTTGGCCTCTCTACCCTGATGTTGTCCATCCAGAGGAACTGGTTGGCCACTTTGTGAGACAGGATGCTGGACTAGATGGACCCTCACTGGTCCAGCAGGGCTCTTCTGATGTCCTTATGAAGGCCTCGGCCTCTATGCCCTGTTGTTAGCTGTCAAGAGGAAGAAGGGCAGAATAAAAAGATACAGAAATATAGTAAATACTCAATTAAAGGAGAGAAAAGGGTTGTAACCGGGACTCCACGGACACCCTGTGGAACACCCTCAGCTGATGCCGACTCTAAGTACTGGAAGCAAGACCCAGTGGAAGGGAGAAAGTTCCTGTACAGTTTGATTCTCTTCATTGGTCACCTCTCTTTCCTTTTCCTGTCCCTCCTGCAGGATCTGCACAAACTTAAGGCCGGACAAGCTGCCCAATTTAAAGAGTACACGTCAGACAAGGTGATAGAATCCGATAAGCTCCTCTACGTCCTGGATGGGGATGCAGCGGTCGCGCGACACATGAAACACCCGCAGGGGGAGATGATCACGGAGGAGTGAGTCGGGGATGGGGTGGGGAGGAGAGCTTGTGGCAATATGCCTTGATATGCAAACATGTGTACTTCCATGAACTTATAGGCACCCTTCTTTCTGTACCCTGTGCATCGGGGGACATACGATTTACATCCTCCAGAATGTGATGCATTGGTGCAATTGATGCGTTAGTCCATTATATTCTCCAGAATTGGATGGGTTAGAGCATTGGATGTGGTAATCCAGTACATTCTCTAGAAATTGATGCGTTAGACCATTACATTATTTAGAATTTTATGTGCTAATCCATTATTTCTCCAGAATCTGATGCATTTGTCTATCACATTCTTCAGAATTTAATATGCCAGTCCATTTGATGGGTTAATCCAGGGGTGGCCAAACTGCAACTCAGGAACCACATGTGGCTCTTTCGGACATATTGTGTGGTTCTTGGAGCCCCCGCAGCCCTGTTGACCAGCTTGGAGAAGGCATTTCTCTCTTTAAATCACTTCTCCAAGTCAAGCCAGCCAGCAGCTTAGAGAATGCATTTAAAGTTGTTTTCTTTCCACCTCTATCTGTCTGTCTATCCTTTCTCTCTCTCTCTCTTTCTTTCTCTGTCTGTCTCCCTCTCTTCATCTTGCGGCTTTCAAACATCTGAAGTTTGTGTCTTGCAGCTCTCAAACATCCGATGTTTATTCTATGCGGCTCTTACGTTAAGCAAGTTTGGCCACCCCTGGGTTAGTCCATTATATTCTTTAGAATCTGATGTGTTAGTCCACTGGAGGTGTTAGTCCCAGGACTTGAATTCAGCAGGAGCGCAGCTCCTGAACCTCCAGTCAGGGTCTGCTTGCAGTGGGGAGTTCTCTCCCCGCTGTACACAGATCCCGGGGAATATGCAAATAAGACATGCTACTGAGCTCTTGCACCTTTTCTTCTACAAAATGACCCCTGGTTAGTCCATTACATTCTCCAGAATTTGATGTGTTAGTCCTTTGCAGATTAAAGACTCCGTGCAGCCTAAGCTTTCATGGAATGAGTCCAGTTTGCCAGGTGGAGAAAGAGTTACCCTCAGAGGTCCAATAAACACACAAATACAGGAGAAATAGTCATCAGGCAGGGCTGTATAGCTACAAAGAGCCAGTTTGGTGTAGTGGTTAAGTGTGTGGGCTCTTATCTGGGAGAACCGGGTTTGATTCCCCACTCCTCCACTTGCAGCTGCTGGAATGGCCTTGGGTCAGCCATAGCTCTCACAGGAGTTGTCCTTGAAAGGGCAGCTGCTGTGAGAGCCCTCTCAGCCTCACCCACCTCACAGGGTGTCTGTTGTGGGGAAGGAAGGTGGAGGAGATTGTGAGCCACTCTGAGATTCAGAGTATAGGGCAAAATATAAATCCAATATCTTCATCTTCTTCAAAATGTGGATATGTCTCATCGCGGACTTCTTACATTTTGTGGCCCTTTTCCTTTATAACCTCGTATATATATATGTCTAGCAACGATCCGCTCTATGCCTCCGACAAAGCCAGCTCTGTCGTTAAGATTGCATGTGACACCTATTTATTTTTCAACGCAGACTGACATAACACGATCCATAATTAGCCTGTGGAACTCACAGCCACAGGATATGACGACAGCCGATTGTATTAAGCAGCTCAAGGGGGAAGAGGGAAACACCTGAGGGAAACAACCATCAAGCAGAGCTTCCATGTACAGAACAAATTTCCCACAGCGGAAAAACCGTTCAAGCCTCCGTAAGCAGCTGGAAAAAGACACTGCCCCAAATAATTGCTTCAAGCTAGTCAGATGTCTGCTCGAACCCAGAGTAGCAGTTTAAGACATTAATAAGGTCATCCTAAAAAGAACTGAGAGCCCCGTGGCGCAGAGTGGTAAAGCTGCAGTCCTAGCTCTGCTCACGACCTGAGTTTGATCCCGGCGGAAGCTGGGTCCAGGTAGCCGGCTCGAGGTTGACTCAGTCTTCCATCCTTCTGAGGTTGGTCAGTTTCCTGGGGGAGAAGTGTAGAGGACTGAGGAAGGCAATGGCAAACCACCCCATTAAAAGTCTGCTGTGAAAACGTTGTCTTGCGACGTCACCCCAGAATCGGAAACGAGTGGTCCTTGCACAGGGGACTACCTTTACCTTTAAAAAGAATTACCGCCACTGCCTTGTAGTGGTTAGCGGAGAAGCCTCCATCCTTTTTGAGCCCGCAAGCATCTCTGGAGTTTGGATATGGGTGGTGGTGGGAGGAGCCACAAAATGGCTGCCGCAGGAGGCGGAGCCAACCACAGCATGTTACAGGATGAGGTCATGAACTAAATAACCATAGTGAATAATGGCTGCTATGTATTATAACGAAATTACATTACGTAGAGCCCTTATGTTGTTAAATAGATGACAAAGACATCACAAGAAATAACGTGATCCTGTCATGTAAATTAGGAATTTACATAGAAGGACTCTGCGTAATGCATATATAAAGGATAGCAGCCATTAGTCACATGATTGTTTCGTTTCTGTTCCTTTACCCTGTGATCCCGGGCCGTTTGTCTACAGAGCGAGGTCGTGCATAACTCGAATTTGTAACTCCATTCCAAACAGCAGCTCTGTTAACAGGATGGCTTTTTGAAATGAACATATTTAGAAACATTTCTCTGACATACACATAGCTCACCTTCAGAGATGGAAGCCCCACGGAGAAGAGGAGTGGAAGACCGGGACAAGGCTAGTGGGGAATTGGTCCTTGCATCAGTCACAGTTCTCTCAGAGGTGTTCTCTCAAGAGCAGTTCTTTCAGAGCTCTCTCAGCCCCACCTACCTCACAAGGTGTCTGTTGTGGGGAGGAGATTGTGAGTTGCTCTGAGACTCCTTTGGGTAGTGAAGGGTGGGGTATAAATCCAATCCAGTTTGGTGCAGTGGTTGTGTGCGGACTCTTATCTGGGAGAACCGGGTTTGAATCCCCACTCCTCCACTTGCACCTGCTGAGATGGCCTTGGGGAAGCCATAGCTTTCATAGAAGCTGTCCTTGAAAGGGCAGCTGCTATAAAAGAACTCTCAGCCCCACCTACCTCACAGGGTGTTTGTTGGGGGGGGGGGGAAGGTAGAGGAGATTGTGACCGCTCTGAGACTCTGAGATTCAGAGTACAGAGCGGGATATAAATCCAAAATCATCTTCTTCTCCTCCTCCTCCCTGAGCTCTCTCAGCCCCACCTACCTCATAGTCACAGGGTGTCTGCTGTGAGGAGGGGAAGAGAAGAAGAAGAAGATATTGGACTTATATCTCATCCTTCACTCTGAATCTCAGAGTGGTCACAATCTCCTTTACCTTCCTCCCCCATAATAAACATCCTGTGAGGCAGGTGGGGCTGAGAGCTCTCCCAGAAGCTGCCCTTTCAAGGACAACTCCTATGAGAGCTATGGCTGACCCAAGGCCATCCCAGCAGCTGCAAGTGGAGGAGTGGGGAGTCAAACCCGGTTCTCCCAGATAGGAGCCCGCTCACTTAACTGCTACACCAAACTGACAGGAGATTGTAAACCACTCTGAGACCCCTTTGGGTAGTGAAGGGCAAGGTATAAGCCTAATTTCTCCTGCTCTTCTTTGCCAGAGACTTCCTCGCAGGGCTGTTATGAGGATAAAAGTGGAAGAAAGGAGAACAACAAAAGGCAGGTCAAGTCCCCATTGGGGTGACAGTCAGGGTATAAATAAATACATATCCCTTGAAGTCAGTGTAACCCCAGGCGCAGCTCTGCTTATGATGGAACTAGACATTGCACACTCTGAAAGCTTTTAATCCATTGGTAACAGCAGATTTGCACAAGTTATACTGTTAACTTTGGGAGGGAATGGCATCGTGGTTTTGAACGAAGAGGGAAAGAGGTCTTGCAGGGGAGAAGGAAGCAGGGAGCACAACCGCGAGGGAGGGGGGATTTTCTAGTTTGCACGTGGCTCTTCGGACAACCCCCACGTCCTTCTGCTCCCCTCAGCATCCGGCAGCTGAAAGAGAGAGTGGCCAACCTGCGTGTGAAACACGACCAGATTTACAACTTCACCCCGCAGGTGATAGAACCGCAGGTGGACTGGTCCGCGGTGATCGATGAGAAGCAGGTAAGTAGTGTCAGCAGCCACGGTTGGGAAATACCTGGAGATTTTGGGGGTGGAGCCTGGAAAGGGCGGGGCTTGGGGAGGGGAAAGGCCTCGGTGGGGTATAATGCCATTGGATCCGACCTTGAAAGAAGCCATTTTCTCCAGAGAAGCTGACCTCTGTTGTCTGGAGAGCAGTTGTAATACCAGCAGGGGTGGAATTCTAGCAGGAGCTCCTTTGCATATTAGGCCACACACCCCTGATGTAGCCAATCCTCCAAGAGCTTGCAAAAAAAGAGCCTTGTCAGCTCTTGAAGGATTGGCTACATCAGAGGGGTGTGGCCTAACATGCAAAGGAGCTCCTGCTAGAATTCCACCCCTGAATATCAGGAGATCTCTCCAGGGCCTGCCTGGAGGTTGGCAACCCAGATAAAGCAGTATCAACCTTTTTTAAAAAAAATGGGAATGGTCCATTCTTCCGGGACAGTCGCCATGTAGACCGGAGAGGCCAGGTGACAAAGCATGAGGTGATGTTCTCCCTGAAAGCGGACAACTAGGACATCAGGAAAGGGGTGGGCCTAGAATCTTTCTCCCTGCGGCGCTAGCTTTCTACTTACTTAAAAACAAAATAAGGCAGGTTTCTGAAAGAGCTATGCGAAACAGCTTTTTTCTTTTGGTTCCAGGAGAAACTGCTCACCCAGGGCTTTGGAACCGACTTACCATCTGTCAACACCCAGGTAGAGGAACACAACATCTTCCACAACGAGATTATGGCGATCGGACCCCACATCAGCAAGGAGGGAGGCAAGGTACTGTGGCTCCGCAGGAGAGCGTCCGCTTGACACATGCAGAAGGTCCCAGGTTCAGTTCCCGCACCTCCAGTGCAACGGATCCTGAAATGGATGATGGGAAAGACCTCCCCCTGAGACCCTGGAGAGCCGCTGCCAGTCTGAGTAGACAAGATTGACTTAAAGAGAACATAAGAGAAGCCATTTGGATGAGGCCTGTGGCCCATCCAGTCCAACATTCGGTGTCACACGGTGGCCAAAAAACCCAAGTGCCATCAAAAAGTCCATCAGTGGGGTCAGGACACTAGAAGCCCTCCCCCTGTAGTCCCCCCAGCACCAAGAATACAGAGCATCACTGCCCCAGACAGAGAGTTCCATCTATACCCTGTGGCTGAGTCACTGATGGACCTCTGCTCCATATGCTTATCCAATCCCCCCTTGAAGCAGCCTATGCTTGCAGCCACCACCACCTCCTGTGGCAGTGAATTCCATGTGCTAATCATCCTGTGGGTGAAGAAGTACTTCCTTTTCTCGGTTATAATCCAACTGCTCAGCCTTTGGTCCATCCTGAACCTACTGTCCATCAGCCTTCATTGGATGCCCTCAAGTTCCAGTATTTTGGGAGAGGGAGAAAAAGTTCCATACACATCACCTCTTTCCCCTCCACACAAGCAACATTTGTGTTCTTCTCTCTTCTTCTAGGACTACATGAGTGGGTTGCAGGCAAAATATCAGAAATTACTGGTAAGAAAAAGTCGGGGTCCCTGGCTCTGGGGTAGGGGAGAGCTCTTAGGTTTGTAGCCGCTGCTGCTTATCACTTCCCGAAGGGAAATGGCATCTTCCATACCTTGCTTGATGCATTTTTCTGGGCACAGCTGGGAATGGGATAATAACCAGTCATGCCTAGTGGTTAGAGAATGTAGAGTTAGGGCCTGTGAGATGTGACCTTGTCTCAGTGACCAGCTCTCAGAGCTAGTTTGGTGTAGTGGTTAATTGTAGTGGTTAAGACTCTTATCTGGGAGAACCGGGTTTGATCCCCCACTCCTCCACTCGCACCTGCTGGAATGGCCTTGGGTCAGTCATAGCTTTCACAGGAGTTGTCCTTGAAAGGGCAGCTTCTGGGAGAGCTCTCTCAGCCCCACCCACCTCATGGGGGAGGAAAGTAAAAGAGATTGTGAGCTGCTCTGTGATTCAGAGTGAGTGTGGGATATAAATCCAATATCATCATCAAAATCATCATCATCTTCTTCTTCTTCTCATCCTTCTTCTCCTCCTTCTTCTTCGCCTCCTTCTTATTCTCCTCCTTGTTCTCCTCCTTCTCTTCCTTCTCCTTCTTCTCCTCCTCCTTCTTATTCTCCTCCTTGTTCTCCTTGTTCTCCTCCTTCTCTTCCTTCTCCTTCTTCTCCTCCTCCTTCTTGTTCTCCTCCTTCTCCTCCTCCTTCTCGTTCTCCTCATTCTCCTCCTTCTCCTTCTTGTTCTCCTTCATATCTCAAAAGGCCGTTGAAGGGAAGGGGGAGTGAGTAATGGAGAGCCACGTATGCCACTCTGAACTCTGTGGAAGAAGTGGAGGAGAATAGCTTACTAGACACATAGCAGCCTGAATAACCCTGACCAGCCTATTCTCGTCAGAGCAGGGTTAGCCACAGTCAGAACTTGGATAGGAGAGCTCCAAGGAAGTCCAGGGTTACTACGCAGAGGCAAGCAATGGCAAACCACCTCTGCTTGTCTCTTGCCCTGACATGGTTGGCCCAAGCTAGCCCAACCTCATCAGGTCTTGGAAGCTAAGCAGGGTTGGCTGTGGTTAGTTGCTGAATGGCAGTCCAGGGTTGATGCATTCACGGTTGATGCCAAGGAAGTCCAGAGTTGCTACGCAGAGGAAGGCAATGGCCAACCACCTCTGTCTGTCTCTGCCCTTCCATGGATGGTCCAAGGTGACCTGATCTTGTCAGCTCTCAGAAACTAAGCAAGGCCTGTCCTGGTTATTTGTTGGATGGGAGACCACTGAGGAAGTCCAGAGTTGCTATGCAGAGGAAGGCAATGGGTAAACTACCTCTGTTCATCTCTTGCTGGGGTGGCCAGGTCACCAATTAACAGCACGCAATCGTTATTACTATTATAGACAGGTAAATACTTCGGTTTGAGAATAAAGCAGTTTCATTCTAGAAGAGTCTTGTGTGGCTTTTGGTTTCCAGACCTGGACCCTCAGCGACCTTTCTTTTTGCTTGCAGGCAAGATCCCAGCAGAGGCAGCAGGATCTGAACTCGCTGCAGGATTACATGCAGCGCTGCACCAACAAGCTCTACTGGCTCGATCAACAGGCCAAGGACCGGATGCAGTATGACTGGAGCGATCGGAACCTGGACTACCCCAGTCGGCGCCGTCAGTATGAGGTAACCGGGTTTTTTTTTTAAAGCCTCCATGGCTGATTTCCACTAACAAAACACACCAGGCAGTGAGTAGCCAGTAGAATCATAGAGTTGGAAGGGGCCTCTAGGGTCATCTAGTCCAACCCCCTGCACAATGCAGAAAACTCAAACACCTCCCCCCTAAATTCACAGGATCTTCATTGCTGTCAGATGGCCATCTCGCCTCTGTTTAAAAAACCCCAAGGAAGGAGAGCCCACCACCTCCCGAGGAAGCCTGTTCCACTGAGGAACTGCTCTAATGGTCAGGACGTTCTTCCTAATGTTGAGCCGGAAACTCTTTTGATTTAATTTCAACCCCATTGGTTCTGGTCCTACCTTCTGGGGCCACAGAAAACAATTCCACACCATCCTCTAGATGACAGCCCTTCAAGTCCTTGAAGATGGTAATCCTATCACCTCTCAGCCGCCTCCTCTCCAGGCTAAACATCCCCAGCTCCTTCAACCTTTCCTCACAGGACTTGGTCTCCAGACCCCTCACCATCTTCGTCGCCCTCCTCTGGACCCGTTACAGCTTGTCCATATCCTTCTTAAAATGTTTTGCCCAAAACTGAACACAATACTTCAGGAGAGGTTTTACCAGAGCAGAGTAAAGCGATACTATCACATCACATGATCTGGACACTCTACTTCTGTTGATACAGCCCAAAATTGCATTCTCCTTTTTAGTCACCGCATCACACTGTTGACTCATGTTCAGCGTATGATCCACTAAGACCCCTAGATCCTTTTCGCACATACTACTGCTAAGACAAGTCTCCCCCAAGTTTTTGAGCTTGTGAGAACTTGTGCCTCTGTATTTATTTTGCTGGTTCGAGGAGATGCTGAATCCTAGAATCCTAGAGTTGGAAGGGGCCTCCAGGGTCATCTAGTCCAACCCCCTGCACAATGCAGGACATTCACAAATACACCCAGCAACCCCTGCCCCATGCCCAGAAGATGGCAAAATCCTTCAGGATCCCTGGCCAAACGGGCCTGGAGAAAAATTGCTGCCTGACCCCAAAGTGGTGGTCGATATTTCCCTGGGCGTGTCAGAAAGGGCCAAGAGAACTAAGCCCAGATGCGACCCTTCCTGCCCTCCTTCTCACGTCTTGCCCAAGTTCACAGAATCAGCCATCTAGGCTCTGCTTAAAAACCTCCAAAGAAGGAGAGCCCGCCACCAGTGTTCCCCTCCAAGCTGAGTTTGCATGAGCTAGCTCGCAGATTTTTAGCCTCCAGCTCACACGTTTTTGTCTTAGCTCAGGAAAAATGGCCCCAGAGCACACTAATTGAGGCAGGAGCCCACAACTTTAATGCCAGGGGCTCACAAAGTAGAATTTTTGCTCACAAGATTCTGCAGCTTAGAGGGACCATTGCCCACCACCTCCTGAGGAAGCCTGTTCCACTGAGGAACTACTCTAACTGTCTGTAAAGAGGAAGGGAGTCCCTTTCGCACTGGGACTTTCAGAACTGTCTGGCTATACAATCATACATAGCACTACGCCTCTCTCCCCCAAAGACCTGACACGCACATCCCTCTCCCCTGTTTTCGTTTCCTAGAATTTCATCAACCGGAAGTTAGAAGAGAAAGAAGAAGCCGTCAATAAGCTGCACAAAGACGGGGACAATTTGCTGGCTCAGAACCACCCCGGGAAGATCCCCATCGAGGTCCGTTGGTCCTGAGAATCCACCGTCTCCTTTCCCTGTTTGGAATCTTTGAACAGGCTCCTCAGAGGAGAATCGGGCATCCCCTGAGGCCTTCTCTCCCTGTCTTCCACAGGCTCACATGGAGGCCGTCCATGCTGACTGGAAGGAGTACCTCAACCTGCTCATTTGCGAGGAGAGCCACCTCAAGTTTATGGAGGACTACCATCAGGTACCAACCTGGAGGACTTAGGCCTCACTTTTCTTATTTTGCCTGGAGATGTTGTCCATGGGCAAGCCCTGCCTGGGCCTGATCATTCATTGCAGGGAGTGCTGTTCACACGTGACCTCTCGATGCTTTCAGCCAGACAACAGAGGTCAGCTCCCCTGGATTCTGGTAGACATTGTGAGGGTCAGAGGGCATTCTACAGTGTGTAGCTGGGCACTTTTTACAGAGCAAAAAAAAACAACGGGCAGCAAGACCTAGGATTTTGTGCATGTGGGGTTGAATATGGAGCGGAACTGTTTATTAAGGAAACAAGTCAGTAAGGGGGAGAAAAGACTATCAAATGCAAAGTGGAAGCCATGTTTCTCTATCACTTCTCCTTCTTTTATTCCTGTCTTTCTGTTAGGAAAATGTCCAGCAGACTACCAGATTTTAATAGTGCAAGAGAATGAGAATTGACAGTTGAACAGACAGCCAGTTTGGTGTAGTGGTGAAGTGCGCGGAATCTTATCTGGGAGAACTGGATTTGATTCCCCACTCTTCCACTTGCAGCTGCTGGAATGGCCTTGGGTCAGCCATAGCTCTCGCAGAGCTGTCATTGAAAGGGCAGCTTCTGTCAGAGCTCTCTCAGCCCCACTTACCTCACAGGGTGTCTGTTGCGGGGGGAGGAAGATAGAGATTCAGAGTATGGGGCAGGATATAAATCCAGTATCATCAGCGTCATCGTCTCTCCCTTCTTTTCAAAACAACCCTGCAAAGCATGTTATGCCAGGAGACAGCACTCACCTAGAGGGCTGCTTCTTTCTCCCTACCAACCGGACCATTTCTTGCTTGTAAGCAGCACGACAGATCGGTGCAAAGTACCGTCATCATACCGACAAGGAATTGCTTGACTTTTCTTTTTGCACAGTTTCAGAAAGATGCTAAAGACGCCCAGGACCTTCTCCGGAAAGTGGACACAGACCTGGATCAGAAGTTCAGCCCAGATTTCAAGGACAGATTCCAGATTGAATCCTTGCTCCGAGAGCTGGAGGCAAGTACCCCCCGTGTGCAACAGCTTAGCAGACCACAGCTGTGCTGTGTGAGAAATCCAGGAGACCAGCTAACACAAGGGGGGGGAACAAATTTGCTTAACATCAGAGCCACAGAGAATAAATGTCAGATGTCTGAGAACCACAAGACATGAACAAATGCTACGCACCGGGGCTTTCTTTGCAGCAGGGACTCCTTTGCATATTAGGCCACACCCCTCTGATGTAGCCAGTCCTCTAAGAGCTTACAGGGCTCTTTTCACAGGGCCTTCTGTACGCTCCAAGAGGATTGGCTACATCAGAGGGGTGTGGCCTAATATGCAAAGGAGTTCCTGCTACAAAAAAAGTGCCCTGCTACACACACATTTTAAATAAAACTCTTAATACCGGACCCGGCAGCTCTGCCACTAGCTTCCCTCCCCTACATGCTCACATTTCTCCTTCGGCTCTTGCGCTCTCCTTCCCTGCTCCAGGTGTCCGGGTGACCTCTGTGGTGGTAGAGAAGAGGTTGCAAGCCTGCCTATCTCCCCCCTCCTTCCCCACTTCACACATGGTGGGAAAAGTTGCCTACTGTGGGTCAGCACTCAGCGAGGCTGATTGAGGCCTTCTTGCTAGGCACACTTACTCAAGAGTAGGCCTCAGCCTCTGGGAGCGGCACAATATGTACGAAAGCACCACATGTGGCTCCTGAGCTGTGGTTTGGCCACCCCTGAGCTAACATCTGAGAACAATGAACATATGAAGCTGCCTTCTACTGAATCAGACCCTGAGCCCATCAAAGTCAGTGTTGTCTACTCAGACTGGCAGCGGCTCTCCAGGGTCTCAAGCGGAGGTTTTTCACGCTTATTTGCCTGGATGACCCTTTTAAGTTGGAGATGCCGGGGATTGAACCCGGGACCTTCTGCTTACCAAGCAGATGCTCCACCACTGAGCCGCCGTCCCTCCCCATGAGAAGCTACGCATTACAGATGCATTCTCACATGTGGGGGATTTTTTGTAGCAGGAACTCCTTTGCATATTAGGCCACGCCCCCCCACCCCCGATTTAGCCAATCCTCCAAGAGCTTACAAGGCTCTTATTGCAGGGCCTCCTGTAAGCTCCAGGAGGATTGGCTACATCAGAGAGGTGTGGCCTAATATGCAAATGAGTTCCTGCTACAAACCACCCCCCCCCCCCCCGTTCACATGAGAGTTGGGGATTCTCTTAGCTGGCGTAGCCTGAACTCCCTGCTGTTGATTGCCCCATCTCTGCTTTTGCCAACCTATCTTTGCCTTTCGCTCTTGGATGATTCTGACCCTCCCTTCTCCCACGCACAGGACCAAGAGAAGGCCTTGGACAAGTACGAGGATGTGGTGAAGTCCTTGCAGAAGCGCAGCCAGCAGGTGCTGCCGCTGAAGTATCGCCGGGAGACGCCCCTCAAGCCCATCCCGGTGGAAGCAGTCTGTGACTATGAAAACGAGAAGGTAAGCATCGAAGAACACCAGCAGAGCCCTGCTGGGTCAGACCAGGGAGGGTCCATCAAGTCCAGCCTCCTGTCTCACACAGTCGCCAACCAGTTCCGCTGGAGGGCCAACCACAGGGCAGAGAGGCTGAGGCCTTCATAAGAACTTGTGGAATTAAAAACCATATTTGAACCCTCAATCATAAGGACACGATGAGCCTTGCTGCATTAGACCAGTGGTCCGTCTAGTCTAGCATCCTGTCTCACACAGTAGCCAAACAATTCTTCTGGAGGGCCAACCACAGGGCACAGAGACCGAGGCCTTTGTAAGTACATCAGAAGAGCCCTGCTGGATCAGACCAGTGGTCCATCTAGTCTAGCATCCTGTCTCACACGGGGGCTAACCAGTTCCTCTGGAGGGCCAACAACAGGGCAGAGAGACTGAGGCCTTCATAAGAACATCGAAGAGCCCTGCTGAATCAGACCAGTGGACCATCTAGTCCAGCCTTCTGTCTCACATAGTGGCCAGCCAGTTCTCCTGGAGGGCCAACAACAGGGCAGAGAGGCTGAGGCCTTCTTAAGAACATCAGGAGAACCCTGCTGGATCAGACCAGTGGTCCATCTAGTCCAACATCCTGTCTCACACAGTGGCCAGCCAGTTCCCCTGGAGGGCCAACAACAGGGCAGAGAAGCTGAGACCTTCATAAGACCATCAGAAGGGCCCTGCTGGATAAATCTCCCAGACTGACGGAACTAGTGGTTGAGTGTTTGGCTATTGTACTGCATAAGGGCTATTATATTTCTAGGCAAAGACAATGAATATTTGCTTAATTCTGCTCCTATGCATTGTTTTTCTCCGATACTGTCTTAACAACCTTCTCTTGATAGTATAATTTGTATTTGATCCCTTTTAGACCCTGTTTGTATTTTATTTATCCTCTTATTATGCCATTAATAATTTGGTTTTCAACTGTGTAGATACAACGGCTTTTTTTTTGGTAGCAGAAACTCCTTTACATATTAGGCCACACCTCCCTGATGTGGCCAATCCACCAAGAGCTTACAGGGTTCTTCTTAAAGGGCCTACCGTAAGCTCCAAGAGGATTGGCTACATCAGGTGGGTGTGGCCTAATATGCAAAGGAGTTCCTGCTACGAAAAAAGCCCTGGTAGATACACAATCAAAAGCTGTCAGGGGACAGGTATCAACCCCCCAGGTGTGCAGAAGTGACACATGCATTTTTGGCAGCAAGCTCTTTCCTTCCCCAGTGTCAGATCGCTCGCGGAGCCACCTACCTGCTGCAGAAGAACAACGGTGACCTCTGGGAGGTGACGGACAATGTGGGAAGCATCATCACCGCCCCTGGTGTCTGCTTCATGATCCCTCCTACGGATCCAGAATCGCTGGCCTTTACCGACAAGTAAGCACAATCTCCTCCAGTCGGAGGCGAGTGGTGGGACAGCATAAGGACTCACTTCCTTGTCAAGCACAAAAAGACTGCATTATTCCCCACGTGACTGTGCCTCTTCTACTTCTGTAGCATCGCCGGTCAGTATCAGAGTGTGAAGCAGAAGACAGCTGGCACCAAAACCCTCCTGCAGCAGCGGCACGATGGCCTGAAGGCAGACAGCATTGGAGGTGGGTGCCCTGTAACTCCGGGGAGCCAGTTTAGTGTAGTGATGTAGTGTGCGGACTTTTATCTGGGAGAACCGGGTTTGATTCCCCACTCCTCCATTGCACCTGCTGGAATGGCCTTGGGTCAGCCATAGCTCTTGTAGGAGTTGTCCTTGAAAGGGCAGCTTCTGGGTGAGCTCTCTCAACCCCACCTACCTCACAGGGTGTCTGTTGTGGGGGAGGAAGATAAAGGAGATTGTGAGCCACTCTGAGATTCAAAGTGGAGGGCAGGATATAAATCCAATATCATCATCATCAACAATCATCATCATCAATCATCATCTTCTTCTTCTTCTTCCTTCCTCCTCCTCGATACAACCAACTCCCTGCTTCCTCTTCTGCTTTAATGATAAGCAGGGCTTTTTTGTAGCAGGGACTCCTTTGCATATTAGGCGACACCTCTCTTACGTAGCCAATCCTTCTGTAGCTTTCAGTAGGCCCCTGTACTAAGATCCCTGTAAGCTCTTGGAGGATTGGCTACATAAGAGAGGTGTGGCCTAATATGCAAAGGAGTTCCTGCTGCAAAAAAAGCCCTGATGCTAAGACTTCGAATTCGTGCTTGGAGAGCTTCCTGAATTACTGACCGGGAGCCTCAATGAATCTCCCCCCCCCCTTCTTCCCATAGATGCAGCGTCTGTCCAAGGGCGGCAGCTGCTAGCCGGGCTGGAGAAAGTGAACAGTGAGTTGGAGAAGCAGGAGAAGGCCATCACGGCAAACCTGCGTCCTCCACTGGAGCAGAGCCGGGCGGTGCAAGACAGTGCCGAGCGTTCCAAGGAGCTCAAGGTAAGGCTGCTCCAGGGATGGGAAAGAAGGAGAACTGGATGCAGAGTCCCCTAACCTGCATAGCTGGAGCAAAACTTTCATCTGAATTGTGTTCCGCTCCTTTGGGAACTTGCATCTAGACCGCCTGTTGAGCGCCGGGTGGGGTTGCCAACTTCCTGGTGGGTCCTGCAGATCCCCTGGAATTACAATTGAACTTTAGGCGACGTAGCGATCAGTTCCCCTGAAAGAAAACGGCTGCTTTGGAGGATGGATTCCCCAAACGCGATCCTCTCCAGACTTGTAGCGCCGTCTAAGTCTACAGCTGCCGAGTCCAGTTCCAGAAATAGCTGGGATTTTTAGGGGCAGAGCCAGGAGACTTGGGGGCGGAGCCAAAAGACATTGGGGGTGGAGCCAGGAGCAAGGTTGTGACAAGCACGACTGAACTCCAAAGGGAGCTCTGGCCATCACATTTCAAGGGAGAGCGCACCTTTTAAATGCCTTACCTCTGTTTGGAAATAATGGCTAGGGGTGCCTTCTTTGGGGGCTCATAGAACTGGACTCCCTGGTCCAATGTTTTTGAAATTTGAAGGGTCTTTTGAAGAGAGGCACCGGATGCTACGCTGAAAATTTAGTGCCTCTACTAAAAACACAGCTCCTCCAGAGCCCCAGATACCCACAGATCAATACCCTCCCCCCCCTGCTTTTTGATGACTGTGAAGCGGAGGGAGGGCCTCCAAATGGGGGGATCCCCTGCCCCCACCTGGAGATTTAAACACAACTTCAGTTGCTGACCAGGGACCTCAAGGAATAGCCCTGATAATCCAGGAACTTCCCGGCGAAGAGCTGGCAACCTTCGACGGAGCACTGAATCCAAAGCACACTGTCGCTTATGAGCATTTGGGTCTACTCGAGCCGGGCTGTTTTTGTCCTTCCAAGTGCTACTCCGGAAAGGCACAAGGAGGGCACATCTGGGCCGACTCCCTCGCTCCCCCAGCATCCCCAAATTTTAGGGGGCAGGAACAAAGCACCCAGCAGTCGGAACAGCAGATGGGGGAGCTAGCTGGGAGAAAAAGTAGGCAGGGAGTCTGAAAGAGGACACAGAAGATGGGCAGATAGAGGTACATGGGAAAAGATTACAGCACCAGACGGATAAAGGCTTCTCGTTGTCCGTGCAAAGCCCTAGTCCCAACCTGTGAGTCAATGGTGGGCCTATGCAGGGACCAGGCAAACCAGTAGCCCTCCTTTCATCCTCTGGGCTGCAGCCTCAAGTAGAGACCACAGGGGGGCACCAGTCAGCAGGATCCCAGTTTGAGGCTTAGCTCACAGGTGGGCAAACTGTGGCTCGGGAGCCACACGTGGCTCTTTCACACATATGTTGCGTGGCTCTCAAAGCCCCCACTGCCCCATCTGCTGGCTTGGAGAATCCATTTAAGGTTAAAGTTGCTTTCTTTCCAGTTTGGTGTAGTGGTTAAGTGTGCGGACTCTTATCTGGGAGAACCGGGTTTGATTCCCCACTCCTCCGCTTGCACCTGCTGGAATGGCCTTGGGTCAGCCATAGCTCTGGCAGAGGTTGTCCTTGAAAGGGCAGCTGCTGTGAGAGCCCTCTCCAGCCCCACCCACCTCACAGGGTGTCTGTTGTGGGGAAGGAAGGAGATTGTGAGCCGCTCTGAGACTCTTCGGAGTGGAGGGCGGGATATAAATCCAATATCTTCTTCTATCTTCTTCTCTCCTTCCTTGCCTTCCAGTTCTCAAACATCCGATGTTCATGTCTTGCAGCTCTCAAACATCTGACGTTTATTCTATGCGGCTCTTACATTAAGCAAGGTTGGGCACCCAGGCTTAGCTGATGGGAGACGGACAATAGGAAACGGGGCACTGTTTTCCCCAGGCCTTTTATTGTAGAAAAAGCCCAGCAGGAAGTCATTTGCGTATTAGGCCACACCCTCGACACCAAGCCAGCTGGAACTGCATTCTTCTTACTCATCCCCTTTGTGGCTCTTTCCCTGTCCTACCTTTGCAGAATATCACTAACGAGCTCCGGCGCATCGAGCCCGAGAAAGCGTACAAGGTCAAAGACTGCGAAGCCTTCGCCGAATCCGTCCCGGATACGGGAAGCGCCACGTTGATCAAGAACCGGGCACAGGAAACCAGCAACAAGTACAACCATGTGGTCCAGCTGCTGAGTGCTGCTCAAGAAAAGTAAGGCTATTGCTGAGGCTTCTGCGAGCCGGGTTAGGAGATGGAGCTGTTAGGAGAGAGACCTGCTTGTGTGAATGGGTGGATCCAGAAGCAGGCAGAGGTGG
The DNA here is from genome assembly GCF_032191835.1 of Heteronotia binoei. Lineage (NCBI taxonomy): Eukaryota > Metazoa > Chordata > Lepidosauria > Squamata > Gekkonidae > Heteronotia > Heteronotia binoei. The sequence goes on from NC_083242.1 coordinate 7,650,330, forward strand.
GGAGCTTCGGTCCCTGTTCTGGACTGGAAGAAAAAGCCCCGGCTTTAGTAGAGACTGCTGTGGAATGGCAGGTGCAATCCACTTCAGTTTTCTAATAGGTGAAGTTGTATTCGCTGCAGTTCTCTAACACACAAAGGTGTCGTCTCTGCAGTTCTCTAATGCATGAAGGTGTATTCTCTGAAGTCCTCTAATACATATAAAGCTTTGCACCTGGAAGAAGAGTCCTTGGCCAGACGGGAACAAACCCTGGTATCGGTTGCATCCTTAAAGGTGTTCGCTTTGTCTCTCGGTAGAGTCGATGTGGCCAATCGCCTTGAGAAGAGCCTCCAGCAGGGAAGAGACCTGCTTTCCGGCTATGAAAACAAGCTGGCCATTGAGGATACGATCCCCGAGGACATCCGAGGCCTGGACCGCAAAGAAGAGGAGCTGCGGGTGAGCGCTTGGGGCTTTTGTGCGACTCGTTCAGAACATGAGGAGGTTTCCAACTACCCCCTCCCCCCAATTTAGCAGGACAATCAGAAAAACTTCGCCATATCTCCCAATGGGTAAAAAAAAGCACCCTTGGCTGCAAATAGGGAATCGTTTCTGATTAGTATGAGATAGTTTATACAGAGTGTTCTCTGGACTACACTACATCTAGATATGGCCAAGAGGGGCGGATCATATGCCTCAATGTTCCCTCACAATGAAGTTTTTAAAAAAGAACTGTGTTCACCAGGGGTGGAATTCTAGCAGGAGCTCCTTTGCATATTAGGACACACCCCCTGAAGTAGCCAATCCTCCATGAGCTTACAAGGCTCTTTTTTGTAAGCTCTTGGGAGGATTGGCTACATCAGGGGTGTGTGGCCTAATATGCAAAGGAGCTCCTACTAGAATTCCACCCCTGGTGTTCACAAAAATAAAAACCTCCATGTGCAGGGACACCAAACCTCTGAATGCCAGATAAGAACATAAGTGAAACCATGTTGGATCAGGCCAATGGCCCATCCAGTCCAACACTCTGTGTCACACAGTGGTCAAAAGACCCAGGTGCCACCAGGAGGTCCATCAGGACACTAGAAGCCCTCCCACTGTGGCCTCCCCAAGCACCAAGAATACAGACCATCACTACCCCAGAGAGAGAGTTCCATCTATACCCTGTGGCTAATAGCCGCTGATGGACCTCTGCTCCATATGCTTATCCAGTCTCTTCTTGAAGCTATCTATGCTTGTAGCCACCACCACCTCCTGTGGGAGTGAATACCAAGTGTGAATCACCCTTTGGGTGAAGAAGGAGTTCCTTTTCTCCATTCTAGCCCAACTGCTCAGCAATTTCATTGAACGTTCACAAGTTCTCGTATTGTGTGAAAGGGAGAAAAGGACTTCTTTCTCTACTTTCTCCATCCCTTGCATAATCCTGTAAACCTCTATCATACCATCCCTCAGTCAACGTTTCTCCAAGCTAAAGAGCCCCAAGCGCTTTAAGCTTTCCTCATAGGGGAAATGGACAAGCCCTCGCACAAGCACCAGCGTGCAAATGCAAGAAAACCAGTAAACTAATCAGTACTGCCTTCTCCCTCCCCGCAGATCCTGGGTTCTGAGTTGCAGGCCCAGCAGCCCCTTCTGAACGAGGCAGAGCAAGATTTGCAGAGGGCCAAGAAGTGCTCCAGCACCCTGGCCAGCCGGTTCCAGGAGCACTGCCCGGACATCGAGCGCCAGGAGGCCGAGCTCAACAAACTCAACCAGCGGTTCAGCAATCTCAGCAAGCAGATTGATCACAGGTGAGGAGTTCAAGCCAGTAGGAGGCAAAAAGGAACAGCAAATCCATGGGTAGCCATGGCAATGGAAGGCAGGGGAAGTGAGGGCAGGGGAAACTGATTTGTAAAAGATACACTTCTATTTAATTTCTCTCTCTCTTTCTCTGTATTTGAAAAAAAAAAAGAATGGCAAACTAAAGGGAAGCAACAGCAAAAGAGGGCAGGGGAACTGAGGGCAGGGGGAAGGATTTGTAAAAGATACATCTATTTAATGGGTCTTTGTGTTCATTTGAAAAGTGGAATGGTAAACCAAGGGGAAAAGATGGCAATGAAAGGCAAGAGAATTGAAGGCAGAGAAAACTGATTTCAAATGATATTTAATGGGTCTCTTGAGCAAGAATTGCATTTAAGGAAGCCGGGCAACCTGATTGTTCCTGCTGACAAAATTCGAGAGCTCGCATGAATTTTGCAGGAAGTGGCAAAATCCCATGCTTCGACAAAGGAACTATCTAGCCATTTTAATCAGCATTCTTCCCAGGAACTCTGGGGAAATTTGTGGTCCCCCGCCCCCCCTTCCTTGGTTTGTCCCCACAACCACACTGTGAGGTAGATGGCACGGCGAGAGAATATTTCAAGGTGGCTCAACAGGAGGTTGAACGTGGGTCTCCCACACCCAGGGGTAGAATTCTAGCAGGAGCTCCTTTGCGTATTAGGCCACACACCCCTGATGTAGCCAATCCTCCAAGAGCATACAAAAAAGAGCCTTGCAAGCTCATGGAGGATTGGCTACATCAGGGGGGGGTGTGGCCTAATACGCAAAGGAGCTCCTGCTAGAATCCCACCCCTGCCCACACGCTAGCCTGACACTAACGCCAAACCTCACGAGAATCAGCCTAGTTTTCCCAGCAAGCGGGGCTTTTTTTTGTAGCAGGAACTCCTTTGCATATGAGGCCACACACCCCTGCTGTAGCCAATCCTCCAAGAGCTTGCAAGGGCTATTTGTACAGGGCCTACTGTAAGCTTCAAACCCTGTCAACAAGATTTGCCGCCATCCCTTTGTAGGTCTCAGATCCTCCAGAGAGCCAAATCGGCCTATTCTGACTACCGCGCCGGCTACGACGACCTGAGCCATTTCCTTTCCAACGTGCCCAATTACGAGCCGCAAGAAACTGACAGCGTCTCCAGTGTGGAAAACAAGCTGAAGAATCAAAGGGTAATCAATGCCTTTCACCTCTGCATCACTCCTGCCCCTTCCCCCGACCCACAAGCTTGCCAAGGGAGGGGGTGGAAATAGAAGGCTTCCCAGGTTGGTTCAGAACGATAGTCTTTTTAGCTTTCTGGGACCTTCACTTAAGGGTATGGTGAAGGGAAGCTGTCCCCTGTCTGAATATTTGTAGTCTGCGGTACGCTGCTCAAACACAGAAGCTGGGGCAGCAGAAAGTCTGTTTTGCACTTTCGACCGGGTGAGTTTTTGATTTGATGACACCCCCACCACACACACACACACCCTGGAATCCCCTTACAGCAAAATCTGGGACTTGACTACTGCTGGTTAGGGGCTACCCACGTTGCTGGTACAAGTAACCCGTCCTTCCCAACTAACCTCTTTCTGCAAAACGCATCTTTCTTGACCTGTATAACATAACAAATTGCAGGGAGGAAAAGATCAGTATTAGTGGGATCCCGAGAAAGACGATGCTTCCCGCTGTTTCACCTCTGTCTGCTTGGTCTGCTTTTTCCAGGCACTTCTGAGAGAAATTGCAAGCAAAGAGAAAGACGTCCATCGGGTCTCGGCGGATGCTCAGCGCTACCAGCAGGCAGTGAAGGTGAGGGAGGAGGAGTGTGTGTGTGTGTGTGAAGTGTCATCATTTTGCAGTCAACTAATGGCAACTCCAGCAAGTGAGAAGCAGAGGTGGTTTGTCATTGCCTTCCTCTGCAGAGAGCCAGTTTGGTGTAGTGGTGAAGTGTGCGGACTCTTATCTGGGAGAACCGGGTTTGATTCCCCACTCCTCCACTTGCACCTGCTGGAATGGCCTTGGGTCAGCCATAGCCCTGGCAGAGGTTGTCCTTGAAAGGGCAGCGGCTGTGAGAGCCCTCTCCAGCCCCACCCACCTCACAGGGTGGCTGTTGTGGGGGAGGAAGGTTAAGGAGATTGTGAGCCGCTCTGAGACTCTTCAGAGTGGAGGGAGGGATATAAATCCAATATCTTCACCTACCTCACAGGGTGTCTGTTGTGTGTGGGGGAGGAAGGTAAAGGAGATTGCGAGCCGCTCTGAGACTCTTCAGAGTGGAGGGTGGGATATAAATCCAATATCTTCACCTACCTCACAGGGTGTCTGTTGTGTGTGGGGGAGGAAGGTAAAGGAGATTGCGAGCCGCTCTGAGACTCTTCAGAGTGGAGGGTGGGATATAAATCCAATATCTTCACCTACCTCACAGGGTGTCTGTTGTGTGGGGGGGGGGGAGGGAAAGGAGATTGTGAGCCGCTCTGAGACTCTTCAGAGTGGAGGGTGGGATATAAATCCAATATCTTCACCTACCTCACAGGATGTCTGTTGTGTGGGGGGGGGGGGGAGGTAAAGGAGATTGCGAGCCGCTCTGAGACTCTTCAGAGTGGAGGGTGGGATATAAATCCAATATCTTCACCTACCTCACAGGGTGTCTGTTGTGTGGGGGGGGGGGAAGGGAAAGGAGATTGTGAGCCACTCTGAGACTCTTCAGAGTGGAGGGTGGGATATAAATCCAATATCTTCACCTACCTCACAGGGTGTCTGTTGTGTGGGGGGGGGGAAGGGAAAGGAGATTGTGAGCCGCTCTGAGACTCTTCAGAGTGGAGGGCGGGATATAAATCCAATATCTTCATCTACCTCACAGGGTGTCTGTTGTGGGGGGAGGAAGGTAAAGGAGATTGTGAGCCGCTCTGAGACTCTTCGGAGTGGAGGGCGGGATATAAATCCAATATCCTCATCTACCTCACAGGGTGTCTGTTGTGGGAGGAGGAAGGTAAAGGAGATTGTGAGCCGCTCTGAGACTCTTCGGAGTGGAGGGCGGGATATAAATCCAATATCCTCATCTACCTCACAGGGTGTCTGTTGTGGGGGAGGAAGGTAAAGGATATTGTGAGCCGCTCTGAGACTCTTCGGAGTGGAGGGCGGGATATAAATCCAATATCTTCTTCTTCTCCAAGTACTGACCTTGCTTAGCTTACAATTTAAGGTGACCCCAGCAAGGGACTTTCAAGGTAAGTGAGAAGCCGAAGCGATTCGCCATTGCCTTGTGCCTCTGCAGAGTCCTCCCTTGGTGGTCTCCCATCTGAGTAATGACCCTGCTGAACTCTTGAGACTTGATGAGACGCAGCCTTCCCTCCCAAGAAGAGAGGAACTGGGATCAAGTGGGAATAAATTATAATTGCTAGTTCAAAGACAAACAATCACTGTGACTTCCCACTGACACAGCACAATCTGTAGAAAACAGCTACCCTTTTGAGTGGCCAAGTAATGCTGCAGTAACAGTAACTTTGCTAATGTTACTCATTGTTCTGTGCAGTGTATTGGAAGGGATCAAGGTCTTCATTGCTTCTTTACAACAGCCCTGTAATATTGCCCAGTATCTTTTGTTTCCCATGTCAAAACTTGGAATAGGAAGGTGAGACGAAGGGGCAGCGTGGTGGCTGAGGGGAACCTCTACCTTTGGAGGTACTAATCCTCTGAATCCGTGCAACATCAGGGGAAGGCTTTGGCCTATATCCTTAAGGATATAGACCAGCTGGAATGGGTCCAGGAGGGCAACGAAGATGCTGAGGGGTCTGGAGACCAAGTCCTAAGAAAAAAGGTTGAGAGAGCTGGGGATGTTTAGCCTGGAGAGGAGGTGGCTGAGGTGATAGGATCACCATCTTCAAGTACTTGAAGGGCTGTCCTAGAGAGGAGGGTGTGGAATTGTTTTCTGTGGCCCCGGGGAGGTAGGACCAGAGCCAATGGGCTGAAATTAAATCAAGAGTTTCCAGTCAACATTTAGAAGAACTTCCTGAGCGTTAGAGCGGTTCCTCAGTGGAACAGGCTTCCTCAGGAGGTGGTGGGCTCTCCTTCCTTGGAGGTTTTTTACAGAGGCTAGATGGCCATCTGACAGCAATGAAGATCCTGTGAATTTCAGGGACGGTATTTGTGCATTTCCTGCATTGTGCAGGGGGTTGGACTAGATGACCCTGGAGGTCCCTTCCAACTCTATATTCTCTGCCCTGTTGTTGGCCCTCCAGAGGAACTGTGTTAGATGAGATGGTGGGCTAGATGGACCACTGCTCTGATCCAATAGGGTTCTTCTGACAGGACACTGTCTCACCATGATCTCTCACAGGGCTTCTTTGCATCAGCACATTGACACCATGTCTCTGTCTTCTCCTCTTCCCTCTACTCCCTCCCCAGGACTACGAGTTAGAAGCAGAGAAGCTGCGATCCATCCTTGACCTGGAGAATGGGCGCAACGGGTTCATGAGCAAGAGACCCAGGCTTCAGTCCCCTGCTTTGAAAGTGAAAGAGGAGGTATCTTAGCTCTGAATTTGCGCTTGCCTGGGATTATTCTGCAACAGACGCCTTTACCACCAGCCCTGGCCCTAATGAATGGACTACTCATTACAGTATTAAGCCTCTCTTGATTCCCCACTCCTCCACTTGCAGCTGCTGGAATGGCCTTGGGTCAGCCATAGCTCTGGCAGAGCTGCCCTTGAAAGGGCGGATCCTGGGAGAGCTCTCTCAGCCCCACCGACCTCACAGGGTGTCTGTTGTGGGGGAGGGAGGAAAAGGAGATTGTGAGCCGCTCTGAGTCTCTGACTCAAATTCTCTTCTCTTTTGCAGAGGAATACAGCCCCCCTACTTGAAACTATTTTCTGACCGAGTTTATCCCTTTTTTGTTATCTTAGGAGGCTCACCTGTCTGCAAAGTACACAGAAGTGAATGCTATCAACAAGCAGAGACTACAGAACTTGGAGTTTGCCCAGAACCTCCTGAGACAGGTGAGCATGAAAGGGGGCAGGGAGAGAGAAGGGTTTCTCTGGCCAGAATCCTCAGTCTGCACTTGAAGCTGGTACAGGAAGGGTCATCTAGCCTGGCCCCCTAATGGACCTCCTGATGGCACCTGGGTTTTTTTGGCCACTGTGTGATCCAACATGGCTTATCTTATGTTCTTATGTGACACAATGTGTTGGACTGGATGGGCCACTGGCCTGATCCAACAGGGCTTCTCTTTTGTTCTTATGTGACGCAAAGTGTTGGACTGGAGGGGCCATTGGCCTGATCCAACAGGGCTTCTCATATGTTCTTATGTGACATAAAGTGTTGGACTGGATGGGCCATTGGCCTGATCCAACATGGCTTCTCTTATGTTCTTATGTGACGCAATGTGTTGGACTGGATGGGCCATTGGCCTGATCCAACATGGCTTCTCTTTTGTTCTTACGTGACGCAGAGTGTTGGACTGGAGGGGCCATTGGCCTGATCCAACAGGGCTTCTCTTATGTTCTTATGTGACACAATGTGTTGGACTGGATGGGCCATTGGCCTGATCCAATATGGCTTCTCTTTTGCTCTTATGTGACACAGAGTGTTGGACTGGATGGGCCATTGGCCTCATCCAACAGGGCTTTCTCTTATGTTCTTATGTGACGCGGAGTGTTGGACTGGAGGGGCCATTGGCCTGATCCAACAGGGCTTCTCTTATGTTCTTATGTGACGCAGAGTGTTGGACTGGATGGGCCATTGGCCTGACCCAACAGGGCTTCTCTTATGTTCTTATGTGACACAATGTGTTGGACTGGATGGGCCATTGGCCTGATCCAACAGGGCTTCTCTTATGTTCTCTGAAGTCCAGCCCTGATGGGGAGAGGGAAACTGGAAGAGATGTCTTCGTAGTTGGCTTAACAGGGCTATAGGTAGGATTCAGACTCTTGGCATTCTTACAGTCCCGGCTAACTTTTACCAGACCCAGCCAGGCAATAACCTGGGCCACAATCGGACCACTTGCCCATCAAGGGGCATTATTGTCTACTCAGACTAGCAGTAGTTCTTTAAGGTCTCCAGTGGAGGTCTTTCACATCACCTACCTCCGTTGCGCAGAGTGGTAAAGCTGCAGTCCTGTAGTACAGACTCTCTGCTCACAACCTGAGTTCGATCGCAGCGGAAGCTGGGTTCAGGTAGATGGCTCCAGGTTGACTCAGCTTTCCATCCTTGAGGTCAGTAAAATGAGTACCCAGTTTGCTGGTGGGAAAGTGTACATCAGTGGTCCCCAACCTTTGTGGTACCAGGGACCCGCACCAGGGCCAGCCCACCCACCACGGCCCCAGGGTTTGCACGGTGGGGCACCAAATTTGGCTCCACCCCCCGCGGCCGTGCAGCCTCCCCGCCACCCCCCCCAGCCATGCAGCCTTGCTGCTCCGTCTCTCCTCGCGTGCCTCCACCACCACTCGCCGTTTTAAGGCAGAAGGGCGCTGAGGCACCCCCTTCCCCAGCTCCCTAGAGCTGACCCCCCCCCCCAGGGAAAAACCTTTGTAGCAGCAGACAGCAACCCGCTGAAGTAGTGGCGGCGCCCTTGTCTCCACCCCACTTCCTTTCCACGCCCAGGAAGGAAGTGGAGAGGAGACAAGGGCAGGGCCGCTTCTTCAGTGGGTTGCCGTCTGCTGCTACAAAGGTTCTCCCTGCCGAGATCGGCGTGGGGGGCGGGGTCAGCCCTAAGGAGCCGGGGAAGGCAGTGCTTCACCGCCCTTTCTTCTGCCTTACCGGAGAGTGGTGGGGGAGGCGCACGAGGAGACGGGGCAGCAAGGCTGCACAGCACCACAGGGAGGGGGGGGGGGCTGGCGGGCGGCCAGGCTTTGCGGACCGGTTCTAGTCAGGCCACGGACCGGGGGTTGGGGACCCCTGGTGTAGATGACTGGGAAAGACAATAGCAATCCACCCTGCAAAAAGTCTGCCATGAAAATGTCATGATGTGACATCACCCCAGAATCAGAATCAACTGCTGCTTGCACAGGGGACTACCCTTATCTCCTAACTGGAAATGCCAGGGATTGATGAACCCGGCACCTTCTGCATGCCAAGGAAATGCTCTGCCACTGAGCCATGGCCTCTCCCCTAATGATTGCATTGGCTTGGTTTTAGAACAGGGGTGGCCAAACCTGCTTGATTGAAGAGCCACATGGAATAAATGTCAGATGTTTGAGAGCCACAAGGAAAGGAAGGAAGGAAGATGAGGAGGGAGCGTTGGCTTGGAGGAGTGATTTAAAGAGAAATGCCTTCTCCAAGCTGGCCAGTGGGGCCTTCAAGAGCCACAAAGTGTTTGTGAAAGAGCCACACATGGCCCCTCCATTTTAGAACAATCTTCCTTCTGCAACTCCGTACAAGCGGAGTCTCATTGGTACCGCTGTGTAAAGCTGCCCATCTCTACTTAGCGCTCCACCATGATGTCTGCAAGGGTTACAGTACAAAACAAGCACACTTATATTGTGTGGTCTGTGGCAAATCCAAGGCCCTTGCAAAGCTGACCGGGGGTGGTGCTCTCTCCCTTATCAGCATCACACTTACTGTCTTGCCCACAGATAGCAGACCGTGAGCATTTGCAAAGAAGCCACTGGGCAGGATGATTTGCTGACTTTGAGCAGGAGGGATGAGAGCAAAATATCTTGCTGCAGGGTTGGATGCTCGAAGTTGGAAACCTAATAAACAAGTCTTTGAGCCCATTATGCTGGAGATCTTGTAAGCAGGAAGACACCACCTTACATATGTGGTGGGAATGCAATATCGTTCAGAATTTTTGGAGGAAGATTCATAAAGAGAATTCCAATGTGGTGTGCCTTCCACTGCCTTATTCCCCGGAATTCTTATTATTGGATCTTTGGGCTGATTCAATGATTGATAAAACCATCAAAACTTTTGTCTCAACATTGGTTGCTTCAGCTCGCTTGGTCATTGCCAGGAATTGGAAGTCTCCCACAAGTTCTTTACTTAAACAATGATACCAGAAACTCTGGGAACATTTTTTGATAGGCAGGATTATGCATAATCCATTTTTGGGAGACTCTCGTGCCGTAGTTCCCTTATCAGAGTATGGTAAAACATGAAAACCAGTTTTAGAGTTTTTGTGTAATAAGGATATAATTCCCTCAATGCAACTAAAGCTAGATGGTTGGTAACTGTGAACATAGGGTTTGTAACAGAGCATTGATGGTATTCTTGGCTATTGTGTTTTATAGTTTGGTTGTATGCTTTTTTATTGAAATAAAGAAAATAAAAAAGAAACTTGAGTTGACTCTACCTTTTCTTCTCCTTTCCCCTCCTATAGCAGCCAGACGGCTACGTGACGCAGGAGTCGGTCCAGACCAGTCGTTCCGAGAGGCCGCTGGAGGAAATCTGGAAGTTGAAGAAGGAGTTGGACGACGAGAGCCAACGGCGGCAGCAGCTGGAAGCGGAGATCAAGGCCATCCAGGAGAACATCCTCCTCCTGCAGAACCAGAAGCCGCAGGAGTCCGTGCTCAGGAAGGAGGTCGTGAAAAAGGTGCCCGACCCGCAGCTCGACGAGAGCTTCCACAAGATGCAGCAGAACCTGGCCAAGGAGCAGCGCAGGAACCAGGCGCTGCAGGATGAGGTGGAAGGCCTGAAGCTCAAGCTGCGCATACTGGAGCACGAGAAGAAAGCGGGCGGGCAGGAGTACGTGGTCAAGGAGGTCCTGAGGATCGAGCCTGACAGATCACAGGCGGAGGAGATCTTGAAGCTGAAAGAGGAACTGGAGGAACTCAAGAGGCAGGAGGGGTCCCGGGAGAACGAGATGGCCATACTGCACCGGCAGGTGTGTGCTCTGTCCGAGGAGAAGAACGCCAAACTGGAGAAGGTGACTGAGAGGGAAGTGGTGAAGCTGCAGAATGATCCTCAGCTGGAGTTGGAGTACCAGCAGCTGCAGGAGAGCAAGCAGAGGGAGAGCACGTTGAGGCAGCAGCAGGAGGAAGAACTGCACTTCCTGCAGGACAAGCTGAAGCGGCTAGAGAAGGAGCGGGCCATGGCTGAGGGCAAGATCACCGTCAAAGAAGTGCTCACGGTGGAGAAGGACCTAGCGATGGAGAGGGAGGTGAACGACCTGCGGCGCCAGTATGAGGAAGAGAAAGCCAAAGGGCGCTCCAACGAGCGGGAGAAGGCTGAGCTGCTTCGCAAGATCCAGGCCTTGGAAGTGGAGAACGCCAAGGTGATTATCCAGGAGAAGGTACGGGAGATCGTGCGGCCGGATCCCCAGGCAGAAAGCGAAGTGGCTAACCTCCGTCTGGAGCTGGTGGAGCAGGAAGGGAAACTGCAAGGTGGGGAGGAGCAGCTGAAGGTCTGCCAGAGCGAACTGGCTGCTCTGCGGAACAGAGGACCCCAGGTGGAAGTCCAAGAGGTTATCAAGGAAGTCATCAAGTACAAGAACGACCCGGAGACGGAGATGGAGCTGCAGCAGCTCAGGGATGAGATCGTGGATCGTACCAGAGCCATAGAAAGGGCTGACCTGGAGATCTACCAGCTGAAGCAGGAGATTGAGATGCTGAAAGATGCCCAGCCTCAGGTCCAAGTGAAGGAAGTGATCCAAGAAGTGCTGCAGTACCGGGAAGACCCGCAAACGAGAGAAGAGGTGGAGTCCTTGAGGGCTCAGCTGGCCGAAGAGCAGCGGAAGCACATGGACCTGGAGAGGGACCGGAAGCGGCAGGAAGAGATCATTCGGCAGAAGGAGGAGGAACTCTCCCAGGTGAAGGAGAAGGTGGTGCAGCAGGAGGTGGTGAAGCTGGAACAAGACCCTGCCCTGAAAGCCGAAGTCACCTCCTTCTCCCAGAGCATAGAGAAGGAGCTCAACCAGATTGACACACTCCGGGGCGAGATGCGCAAACTGCAGCGGAGACGTTCTGAGCTGGAGAGGCAACTGGAGGAGCTGGAGAAGGAGCGGCAGGCCCGCAGAGAGGCCGAGCTGGAGGTGCAGAGGTTGAGGATCCGGCTGAACGAGCTGGAGGAGCAAGAGAGGGAGACCACCGAGCGGGTCACTGTGAAGCAGAAGGTGATCCTCCAGCAGGACCCTCATCAGGAGAAGGAGCATGCCTTGCTCAAGTTGGAGTTGGAGGAGGAGAAGCACAGGAGGCAGTTCCTGCAGGCGGAGCTGGAAGCACTGCGGAAGAAGCTCCAAACCCTGGAGAAGATGGAGGTCAAGGAGAAGGTAGTAGTCTCTGAGAGCGTTCAGGTGGATAAAGGGGACAGCGAGTTTGAGATCCAGAAGCTGAAGAACAACCTGGAGGAAGAGAGCCGGCGGAAGATGGAGCTTGACGCAGACATCAACAGGCTGGAGGCCAAGTTGTCTGAAGTGGAGTTCAACAACTCGAAGTCTTCCAAAGAGCTGGACTTTTTGAGGGAAGAAAACCACAAGCTGCACTTGGAGAAGCAGAACCTCTTGCTAGAGACCCGGAGGCTGCAGTCTGAGATCGAGCTCACCATGACGGAAGCCCGGGATTTACGGAACATGTCGCAGGTGGAGAGCAGCCTAAATCTGGACTCTCGCTTCCAGTCGTTGGAACGAGAACTGGAAGATCTGAAGAGCCTATCTCGAGAGAAGGACGAAGAAATTGAACAGCTCCAAAACCGCCTCCAGACCGTGGCCATCAAGAGAGAACAGCGAGAGAATCACTTGAGGCGTTCCATCGTGGTCATTGACCCAGACACCGGCAAAGAGATGTCCCCCGAGGAAGCCCACAAATTCGGTCTGATCGAGTGGAGCCTCTACGTCAAGCTGAAGAACCAAGAATGCGACTGGGAAGAGATCACTGTCAAAGGGCCCAACGGGGAGTCTTCTGTCATCCTCGATCGGAAGTCTGGGAGGAAGTTCTCAATCGAAGACGCCTTGAAGAGCGGAAGGCTAACCCCTGCTCAGTACGACAGTTACCTGAACAAGGAGATATCCATTCAGGAGTTGGCACTTTTAGTGTCCGGACAGAAATAGCTCGCTTTCTTCTCCAAGAGAAAAGGGGGAAGGGGAAAAAAAACTGTTTTGAAGCAGTCAGCGGCCTGAAGCTGCACCACTTGTTACAAACTCAGCCATTTGCTGCCTATTGCCTGCCTCGCAGGGGTTTATTCCCAAGGCCTTAATTCTCCCCCACCCAACGCTGTATTTTTCAAGATTGCAAGGTACATTTTTCTCCTCCGACCAGTGATGTCTACTTTGTGCAGTCAGAAGGGTGGCTAAGAAATAGTGGGGAAGATCCATCTGCTGCCCGACTCGCTTTTATGAATGTGTATCCCCCTCCTTGTCTATATGCTCCCTCAAAGCACATTCCCTTGGCACAGGGACTAAGATTGCAAACTGTGATACCGCTCTCCCCCCGCCCCTGCTATCTCATGTAGTTGTGAGCCAGTTTTCTCAGCTCTTTCCTTTGTGGGTTGTTGTAAGGCTAGCTGAGTATAAGGAAAGTTCTGGAAACTTTTAAACTGCTGCATTCAGTGTTATTATTGCATTAAGTCAGGGGTGTCAAACATGCAGCCCAGGGGCTGAATCAGGCCCCCGAGCAACTCACTCGTCTACTTCCTTCTCCCTCTGCTTCCTTCTGCATCACAACTTGCTTTGTCAGGCTTGCTCAATCACACAGGAGCTACAGAGCAAAGCTCCTCCCTTGGGAAGGAGAGCTCGCTTTGCCAGGCTCTCTCAATTGCAAAGCAGAGCTACTGAGCCAAGCCTCTCTTCATTCTGTTGGCTGAGGCTCAGCAAGCCCTTGAGGTGGATTAGGCTGAGTGTGTGTGTTTGTGTCCTTTATAAAGTTTATGTCTCCCTGACCTGGCATTACATTTTATGACATACATGGCCCGGCCTGATAAGGTCAAGATCCGGCCCTCATAATAAATGCGTTCGACACCCCTACATTAAGTGCTTTATATCTTGTCCCTCAGCTACCGAATTATGCCAAAGACAAAAGTTTGCATGAGAAAGATGAAGCAGTTAAAGCCAGAACAGTTGTAGAGACCCCAATAACCATCTGCTAGTATGGCTGGTAGCCTAAATAGTCTAAAGCCAAGGTGCTTTTAGCTGTGGTTATTGGATGAATTCATAGCAGCTTCAAAGGAAGGGTTGCCTCTGAGTCCTTAGCTTGCTTCTAAGCGCCCAATCCAGCATCTCGCAGTAGCATGTAGTCAAAAAGAGGATGAGGAATCTTGGATTATTAGAGTGCCTTTATCCATTCGACCCAGTAGAAAAAAGGGAAGATAGTAAATTGCATGGGTTTTTAAGATGACTTCAGCCATACTTTTGAAGGGATATTCCCTGCTCTATAAATAGGGTGGGAGACTATGAAATGGTACCACAATATCCAAGAAACGCTTTCTTTCCTGTTATCGGGGTAATAAGATACTTGTGCTGGTGGGTTTGTGTTTTTTTTGCTAATTTAGTTCTACTCAACTGTTATGTATTCTCAAGTACTCGCTGTAGAAGGGAATGGGAAGTTTTATTTATACCGGAACGAGAATAATAAAAAAAGATGCAGTGATCTAACTCTCTGGAGTTGTCCCTTTTATATGTCTTCCGTTTAGTTCATATCAAAGGATGAAAGTGACCACTGTCAAAAAATTCCCTGTACCTAACGTAAAGGTTTTGATAACCAAGGTGACATAGATGAAGAGGAACTCTGCTATTTCTGCAGAGTCCTGTAAGGGTGCATATGTCCTGAAATGCTAGCTTTTTTCTAAATAAAATAAAGTTTTTAGTTCTTGTGATACCTGGAACAAGGAGATGGAGATGGATTTTTTTGGGGTGGGTGGGGGGCTTACCTCCTAAACTCCGACCCCACCTTGCTGTCAAGTCGCAACTGACTTATGGTAACCCCATAGGGTTTTCAAGGCGAGAGACCTTCAGAGGTACTTTGCTATTGCCTGTCTGTGTCACGACCCTGGACTTTCTCGGTAGTCTACCGTCTAAGTCAGGGGTCCTCAAACTTTTTAAATAGGGGGCCAGTTCACTGTCCCTCAGACTGTTGGAGGGCTGGACTGCCGTTACTGTACAAAGCCGCGGGCTGTCAGTTCTCCGTCTTCTGCATCTCTCTCCCTTCCCCACACCACACACCCCCGGCCTGGGAACTCACCTCACCTTGGTATCACCTCACACTCTGTCTCCGCTGCCTCAGCCGAGTGCCGGAAGTGTGCGTTGCTAACGCACGTTTAGGTCGAACGTCACTTCCGGTCTGATTTTGCCATAACCCGGCGAGCCGCATCTGGCCCGCGGGCCGTAGTTTGAGGATCCCTGGTCTAAGTACTCACCCCGCTTAGTTTCTGAGATCTGAAAAGATCAGGATAGCTATTCAGGTCAGGGACTGGTCCTCGTACACAGAGTTATACATATACAGACCCAAAAGGTATATGAGTTGCAGAACTGATCTTTCCTTGGCCCAGAGTTTTAAATGGTTTAAAACACCAAACGCAAACATCTTCTGGCAGTCACTGCTAGAGTCAGCAACCTCGGTAATGGAATTCGTCCCAGATGCTTTGGAAAGAGCCACTGCATTGGTTCTCCCCTTCCCCATGAAGGTCTCCTTTGGGAAGAGTTTTCATAGTTTAAAAAAGTATTTTTTGGAAATTGCAAAACAATTTTATTCAATTGCTGTATACAAGATTAACCATTTCAAATGCCCCTCCTTCTCCTTCCTCACTGAGAGGCCCCCTCCCACCTCTCCCTCCCCCCCTTCGCAAACACACACACACAAAAAATAAATCGCAGTTCTTCCCACGCAAGAAAAAAGAAACTGCTTTTTTCTAAGTTTTAAGTGCCATCTGGTGGTGTGCACGTCCCACCGTAAAGAAAGTCTCCCGACATGGCCAAAGCCGAGGCAGAAAACATGGGCTCTCTGCTCTCGACGCAATTCCCCCCCACCAAAACTCCTTTTGTCCTGCCACGGCTCTTTTGATTCTGTTCTCTCGCTTATCCAACACACACTAAAAAGGGGTGGGGATGGGGAAACCAAAAAAGCAGGAGGGGGGGGGGGGAACCACACTGAACTTCCGCCACATGACATCATTTCCCTGAGGCAAGAGGCTTCATGAACTTTCCTAAAAGAAAGGGGGTTCCTACTCCAGCAACAGGCTGGGGCAAAGTTGCGGCTGCAGAAGCTGCTTTGGGTCAACAGCCGCAATGGGGAGCACTGGGGGCATACGACTCAAGAGAGGCCCAAATCCTGTTGAGTGTAGAGCACTCGAGCCAAGGGAGAAAAGCACACAAGAGATAACTAGTGGCTGACTGAACTGAGCCATGACTCCACCAAAGCAGAACAGAAGGGGAGGGGGGGGGTTCCTATTTATTCCACTTCTGTGCTTCGAAATCAGCATCCTCCAAATTTGGTCTTTGGCTCTCCTTCTGTTAACAGCCTATGATTTATTCTTTCCCCTGAAGCCAAGTTTGATTGCGGTTAACAAATCTGAAAGCTTTGTTTCTTTTAAGCGAGAAAGGGGTATTACTTTTTTTTTTTTTTAGCTCCAGTGCATTTGGAATCTGAGACGGATGCGGCTAGAGGAGAAAGGACCGGGTTCCAGACTCGGTTTGGAGGCCTTGATCCAGAACAGCTCTTTAAAAATAACAAAAAAAAACCCCAACAGCCCCACCACCACCACCACCTTGAGCTAAAATGTTTTTTCAACAGTGATTTTCTGCCTTGGAAGCAGACTCGTATTTCAGATGGAAAAGGGCCTCATTCTGAAAGTTTTACAGTAAGAAAGACCCCTTGGTTTAGGCTTGAAGCCTCCAGACTTTGTGTTTTCGCCAGGGGGGCCACTAGAGATCTTCTGAGTCATGCGTAACTGGCAGCCAGCGGGCCTGGTCTTGCTGGCCCACAGCCTCTCCGTGATTCTCCAGGAGCTAATGAAACTTGTACGAGGGGCTGGGAGTGGCAAAAAAAAGGAGCAAAATCTCACCCCCCACAGGCTGCTGTCCACTCCTGCACACAATATAGCCTTCATCCTCTCCCTCTCCAGGAAATAGCTACAGGCACAGTGGAGAGGGGATCGACCCACTCACCGGCCTAGCTCAAAGCAGGGCTGGCATCCTGAAACATGAGGGGTGGCACCTAGGAAGCATGATCATTTTGGTCCGCAGTTGGCTGCAGACGAGCATGATCCTGGATCCTGGATGATCCCGGAGGGCCGAGCTCCCCCTTCTCCCCAAAGAGCACCGAGGAAAATTTCTTGCCAAAGTGCCATTGGAATGCGACTGGGTTTAACTCCATTTCTGTTGACCGCACGGCAAAAGTTCTCCAATGCCAGACCCTAATCCAGCGACTCTGTGCCCGGGAAAGGGCCCGAGTGCAAACTGGCACGGGGGAAAAGGTGTTCCTCTTCACGTTTAACAGAAGGGCAGCCGCACTCACCTGAAGAGCATGAAGCAAGAAAAGCAGGGGAGGGAGCCCTTAACTTCTGCACAGAGTGCTGGCTGAACTGCAGATCAGGGTCCATGGCTTTAAGAAATAACTAGGCTTGGCATTCGTCGCCTCCCTAGGTTTCATTTGGACAGTAACGTACACCCCCCCCTCCCAAGAAAAGCTCTATTAAATAGAGCTTAATTAATCTTAAATTGCAGATCAGTTTAAGGAAAAAACAAAAATTTAAATAGCTCCAGGGAGCCACACCGCAAAAAAGCGCTTCAGGGAGCCCGCACCCCCAAAAATGTAGCTCGATGTGTTTTCTGGACTCTCGTTCCACCATCAAAGGCACTGGAATTACGGCTTTGCTATACACAATGACATGCAGGGTGGGATGGGGGAGAAGGGCCTCGTCCTATCCAATGCTTTCAATAGCAACGACGGGTGGGGTGGGAGGGAGGGGCAGCTGAGCATACCAAAAAAAAAAAAAGAAAAGGAAAAACCAAACCCAAAACACACACAACGAAGATGGCAGGGACATACGACGGAGAAACCAAAGAGATCGGGGGTTTTCAGTTCACATGGCGATGAGCATGTCCCGAGGACCGATGAACTGATTGACTTTACAAAGCTGCCACAGAGGAAGGAAGGTTTCCTGGTCAATATGAACACAGCTGTATTATAGTACAGTTTCTCAGGTGGAGTGCGGGAAATAGACACCTATATGGGTGACCGAGTCACAATATCTCTGCAGAGCGCAGAGCCCACCGAAGTAGCCCGAAGTGGGGCGGGGGGGCCACCTTTGCGTAACCTGCTGAAGAATCGAGGAGAAGGGAGATCAAGACTGTGGAGCGTGGCCCCCAGATCTAGCCCCTCTCCCCCCTTCTTGCTCGAATGCGCTCCCTGGAGCTGGAATTGTGTGAAACGGCGGCGGCTGCCAGAGCCGCGCCCAGTAAGTGCTTTTTCTCTCCCGCAAACCCGTCGAAGTGCAGAGTGCCTCTCCGCGGAAAGCTGCGGGTCTGAACACGCAGCTCAATTTTCAAGCAGGCGGGGGGCATCTTATGTCTTTCATTCCCTCGTGCGGATTTCCGGGGCGAGCAGTGCCTTTTTTTCATTGGCTGTCACAACTTCCGCGGCTGCACGCTGGACCCTTTCCCGTGAAGCTGAGAAGTACCTAGAAGAAATGCAAAATAAGTGGTTTTCATACTACCAAAACTGGGGCACCGTTACTTCCCAGGGTGGGATCTAAGCTGCGTGTCACCCAATTACTGTAAGGTAAATGGCTAGCGTTTTAAGTTTCTTTCGACAACTCAAGAGATTTCTAGGCAGGAGAGGTTCATCCCCACATGGAAGCTCAAGTTCTGAGAACAGGATGTTCGAAGGATTGGTTTGGCCTGGACGTTCCTCACTAACGCTGGCCCGCAAAGCAATTTAAGCGTTTGAAGGTTTGGTGGGAAAGAGGTAGGAAGAGAGCGGGAGAAATGCATCTGCTATATCACAGAGCCCAAACTGACGGGAGCTATCCAATGATTCTGCAGCCAAGGTCTTCTGGCTGATGCGCAAAATGTCCTCTCTGTCTCAGCAGCTAGTCGAGAGCAGGGGAAAGATTCTCTCTCTTACCGCTACAACGTGTGGCTAGATCCCAAGCTGTTGTGTTAAAGTCTGGTAGGGCTGTGACAAAAATAGCGTTCCTCCCCTCCCCCCACTGGTGAGCTGTCCAGAGTCACCTCTGTTATCAGAGCTGTCAGCTCTGGACTGGGAGATTTTGGGGGTGGAGCTTAAGGAGGGTGGGGTTTGGGGAGGGACTTGAATAGAGGACAATGCCGCAGAGTCCACATTCCAAGGCAGCTGTTTTCTCCAGGTGAACTAATCTCTCTCGCCTGGAGATTACTTGTGACCCCAGGAGATCTTCAGCAACCACTTGGAAGGTTGCGACCTTGCCTGTAATCCAAGTAGTAGAAGAAGAGACTGGAGTTATAGCCTGCCCTTCACTAGCCAAAGGAGTCTCAGAGCGGCTTACAAATGTCCTTTCCCTTCCCCTCCCCACAACAGACACCCTGTGAATTGGGTGGGGCCGAGAGAGCTCTCCCAGAACTGCTCTTGAGCAGAGCAGCCTTGAGAGAACTTGGTGGCTGACCCACCAAGGTCACATCAACAGATGTATGTGGAGGAGTGGGGAATCGAACCCAGTTCTCCCGGATAAGTGTCCGCACAATTAATCACTACACCAAACCTGGAGCAGCTACCAGAAAGGCCTGGTGGTTTGTAGCGTGGCTCAGCCAACTCCAGATGCCTTTACTTCCCTAAAATAATAACAGCTGCAAAGGAGAAACGCACTGAGGCAGAATGAGGTCACCTGCTTCCACCACAGAAGAAGAAGAAGAAATTGGATTTATATCCCACCCCCACTCTGAATTTCAGAGCGGCTCCTTTATCTTCCTCCCCCACAACAGACACCCTGTGATGTGGGTGGGGCTGAGAGGGCTCTCACAGCAGCTGCCCTTTCAAAGGACAACCTCTGCCAGAGCTACGGCTGACCGAAGGCCATTCCAGCAGCTGCAAGTGGAGGAGTGGGGAATCAAACCCGGTTCTCCCAGATACGAGTCCACACACTTAACCACTACACCAAACTGAGTTTGCTGGGGCAATGATAGCTTTCCAAATAACCTCTATTCGCACCTCCTGTGTATCCAGAGCAGTACTTACAGTCTGGCCTAGAGCAAACATGCATGGCCCTCTCCCCCATTTCCTTTCCACCAAGCACTTACCGTGGCCAAGACCGTGATGGAAAGTCCCCGGGGCCGGTCCTGTGACGATGGCGTCTTTCGAGACCCCAGCCTTGGGGGAGGACTCAGAGCTGAAGGAGATGACGTGGAGAGGGTAGGAATGGATGGGTGACATGATGCCCAGTGGGGTGGAGGTGAGGGCGGCCGGTAGCTTGGCGTTTCCGGGCTTGTAGGGGGAAGGCAGGACACTCAAGGAAGATGAACCGGTCAGCAGCACTGCCCCGCTGGCTCCTTTCTGGGAAGGGAGGGGGGAAGCATCCGTTAGAACGGCAGAACCCTGGAGATGCCGAGCAAGAATCATAGAGTCAGAAGGGACTCAAGGGTCATCTAGTCCAGTCCCCTGCACAGTGCAGGAAATTCATCAATACCTCCCCCGCCACAACACCCAGTGACCCTTGCTCCATGCCCAGAAGATGACAAAAAACAAACAAAAACCTCCTCCAGATCCCTGGCCGAATTGGCCTGGAGAAAAATTGTTTCCTGACCCTCAAAGTGGCAATCAGTGTTGCCCTAGGCATGTTAAGAAGGGGCTGCAAGAACTAAGCACGGATGCAACCCTTCCTGCCCTCTCATGATCTGCCTAAAGTCAGAGAATCAGCATTGCTGTCAGATGACCATCTACGCCTCCGCTTAAAACCTCCAAAGGAGACTACACCCCCTTGCAAGTGATGTCCTTGGGAAACAGCCCATCTCTGCAGGATAGCTTCATGCAGGAAGCCACAATGAGTTTGCAGTAGTAGAACAAAAATTCAGTGGCGAATTCTAGACCTACAAAATTTCCCAAAGTAGAAGCTTTCGCATCTAACCATGTGAACTTTCGCTTGCAAAAAGTCAAGACCCTGGAAAATCTCGATGGCCTGGACTTGAATTCTGGTCCCCCTCTGCAGGACATTCCCTCCAGAGTTACAGCAGCATTCCCCAAATATTCTTTGCTCATTGGCACCTTTGGAATGTTGACATCGGGTGGAGACGCAACAAGAAAATGGCTGCCACAAGAGGTGGAGCCAATCATAAAATGGCTGCCATGGGAGGTGGAGCCAATCATAAAATGGCTTGCCACAGGAGGTAGAGCCCCGCATGTGCACAAATAGGAAGCTCATGTGCAGGTCATAAGAACATAAGAGAAGCCATGTTGGATCAGGCCAATGGCCCATCCAGTCCAACACTCTGTGTCACACAGTGGCCAAAAAAATTATATATACACACACATATACACACACTGTGGCTAATAGCCACTGATGGACCTCTGCTCCATATTTTTATCTAACTCCCTCTTGAAGCTGTCTATGCTTGTAGCCGCTATCACCTCCTGTGGCAGTGAATTCCACATGTTAATCACCCTTTGGGTGAAGAAGTACTTCCTTTTATCCGTTTTAACCTGACTGCTCAGCAATTTCATCGAACGCCCACAAGTTTTTAAAAATACACTGTCAGAAGAAGGGTAGTTTTTTAAAAATACACTGGGAAAGAGTACTGAGAGCAGAAAAGCAACAAGAATATGGGGGGAAGCAGCCATTTCAACAGCATTAATCTACCAAGTTGATCTGATCACCAGTGGCCAATCAGAAGCCCTGCTAGGCAAATTCCCCACCTGGTCCCCACCCTCTTTCTTAAAACCCTAGGTGGGTACTGGGAAAAGTAGTGGTGGCCACCATGGGGATTTAAGGAGATGCCACCCAACCCCCTACCCTGAGAGCCTTACAGCCCAAAGCCACACTCATGTCAACAAACTGGTTTTTCTAATGGGCTGCTTACCGTCACCGAGGTAGAAGATGTGGCGCTGGTCACCACAGCTGGCTTGAGGGAGGAGGTCAGCAGCTTGGCCACCCCTTGTGTCCCCCCGCTTGAGCTGACGTTTGGCCCCCCCGGGGGAGCCACCAGCGTCAGCTTTTGAGAGACCGGTGTCTTCTTGGCTGTGGTGGAGCTGGGCGATGAGCGACTGGGAGCCTGCCCAGGAGAGGGAAGAGATGTGCCGGGTGGCAGGTTGCCAGCAGAGGAGCTCTGGTTTGTGGCCCCGGCAGACGTGGAGCTGCTGGAAGAAGCCACGTGCCGGGAAAGGGCCACGAAGGGCGACTTGTATGCTGGAGCTGAAGAGCCGGAGCCACTCAAGTGTTTCCCCAGGTAGCTCAGAGATACAGGAGAGGAATTGGGGATCTTATGGGAGCTGCCAGACACTGGGGAGACGGTCGAGGGTGACGATGATGACGATGAAGAGTGGAAGCTGGGTGCTTTGGCAGGCCCCTTGACCTGCTGTGACAGTACGGGGCGTTGGGGCAACGGGGAGGCGGCTTTGGGGGTCTGCAGCTTGCCAAAGGGAGGGGAAAGTGGGAAAGGTTTCGGCTGCTGCCCTCCCATGGGAAATACCTTCGCTGGGGGTGCCGGCGCTGGGGCTGAGGTCTGGGACCCGTGAACCGTGCGCGGCACGTTGTGGTGTTTGGGCTTGGATGGGTGAACGTCCAGCTTGTTGAGGGGAGCTGGGCAGGGGAGCTCTTTGTAAACAGAGCCCTCTGTGTTTTTGTCTGTCGAGGTCTGGCCCAGCGCCAAGGCCTGCTCGGCCAGGAAATTGAGGGGCGACTGCAGAGAGCCGCTGGCCGGCAGCTGGGCGGGCGAAGAGGCCAGCTTGGCAAAATTCCTCTTCTCTTCCAGCATCGCCTGGCTGGGGGGCTTCTCTGCAGGCGCCTTGTGGGGGGCAGGGAGAGTAAAGTCAGGGCTGCCTCCCGTGCGGCTGTTCAGCACAGCCAGCTCCTTTGAGACGGCTTCCAAGGACGAGGCTGCGTTGTGGATCAAGTCCTCATCCAAAGAGTCATCCATGCTGAAGGCTACCTGGGCTGCCGTGCTGCTCGGGACAGAAGTTGAACTCATTGCCAAGAGCTCCCTGGTTTGAGGGCTAAGGCCGATGGTGATCCCCTGCGGCTCTGGAGAAAGCGAGACCACGCAGCCCGAATGGATCAATGGCACTGAAAGGGGCATCTTCTTATCTGGCTTGCCAGGCGGCTCCTGAAAGGAAGCACAAAAGAGAGTGGACTGCCTGTAAATTAAAACTTTGTAGCCGGTGTGTTACCCATTTCCCTTTGTAGCGGTGTGTTACCTACTGTTCACTCTGTTGCCAGTTATGTTAACCCAGAGAGATATTCTGGGTAATGTAGCTCCTGCCTGTTGTGTCCAAGTGCGGACTTCAGTATGGGACTGAGAATGCAATTATCTGGGTGCCACAGTTTTTAGCTGATTAAAAGCAAGTTTCTGGGCCCTGTGGTCAAACCAAAAACATTCATCGATTCAAGAAACTGAACCAGAAGGGAAAGGGGCAAAATAAGGTTTGCTAGGAATTCAGGAAGGGGACTAGCTAGAGAAAAATATATTTTGGTGCGTTGTCTATATTTTTACATACCTCCATTTCGTTTACTTTACATATTTATATGCAAACCAAACCAGATATACGTGCTTATTATACATAAAAGCACACAGGACTTAAATCAGAGGTTTATTGAAATCCGCTTTGAGTAATTCACAATTTTTTTTAAATGCACAACAAATGCAGTCCTTATTCCAAAGTCAAATATTTCAAAATCAGTTTTTATCATTTCCGAAAAATTTGCTCAATTTCAAGTCTTACAAATCTGCTTAAATAGAAAAATTGAGCTTCAGAGCTGTCTTTGTTTTTGTTTTTACAACCTGCACAAACTAAACCTACCAAGAGAGTCTAAGGGTGGGGTGAAGGCATTACTGGCTTCACAATACCCAACACTAAAGGCATTTTTTTTAGCTACACGAGACACGTGTTGGATAAGGACTCATTAAACAGTTTAAACAGACAGACCCTACAAACTTTAGAATAAGAGACCAGAAAAAAAATGACAATAGGGCTCTGCAAACACTTAAATTAATTTTGAACACTGAGTTCAGAAGGGTCTGGATAAGGGGTGGCCAAGCTTCCTTAACGTAAGAGCCACACAGAATACATGTCAGATGTCTGAGAGACGCAAGACATAAACATCAGATGTTAGAGGGAGGGAGGGAGGGAGGAAGGAAGGAATAGATGGGGAGGTAGGAGGTAGGGAGAGGTGGAAAGAAAGCAACTTTAATTTTAAATGCATTCCCCAAGCTGCCAGCCAACAGGGCAGTGGGGGCTTTAAGATCCACCCAATATGTGTGAAAGAGCCACACGTGGCTCCTGAGCCAGTTATACCACCCCTGGTCTGAAGTTTTATGTGATCAAACTATTTGTCAAAAATCTGCCCAGTTCCAAATCTGAAACAACTTTTCTGTTTTCTTCTTTCCTAGCATTTTTAATTCCCTTGTTGACCTGGCGGGATGCCTTGAATGGTTTTCTTTTCAGGTGTCTTCAGATTTTTGGGGGGTTTCTTCCCTCCCGTTTGGCTTCCATTTTACTGCTGGGCTCAACCTTCTTTAACCTTGACAGCAAAGGAGGAACGGCTGCCGTTGCCAGGACCATCCTTTTCTTCTCACCCCACCCACATTTCCTAAAAAGTTAAGACTGCAAATTCCTCAAGGCAGGGACCTGGATTTTGCATACGTTACCCCGGAGGGCCATGGGTAAGCAGAGGCAGCTGCCTAAGAAGAAACAGCTGGCCAAGACAGATGTTCCGGTCACTCGCTAGCTGGAACTACCCTCCTGATGGAACAAAGGAAATTGCTCACCTTCCCCTTCACCTTTGGAGGAGCCATGACCTTCTTCTTTGTTCTGCAGCAGGGGACACAAAGTAGAGATAGTTGTTTGACCAGTCACAGAAGCATTGAAAGGCTGCAGCAAAGAGGGGCAGGGCTGGCAAGCTGGCTTTTGGCATGCCCCCAAAAGATCCCCCATCCCAAGCAAAAATGCAAGGGACAGAGAAACGCGATAGGGGCCACAGCACAGTGCCAGCGCGTGCATGAGGTTGCAGGTTCAGTCCCGAGCATTTCCAGTGAACAACCTTTGATGGCGGGGCAAGACCTCGTCCTGCCCAAGGCTCTAGAGAGCTTTTGCTGGTCAGAGAAGGTCACGATGGAGTCAGGGGATGCCTTGGAAGAAGACTGCTGCAGATATTTGAAGAGCCATACAAGTGAGGCTGCAGAAGACTGAAACGCCTGGCCCCAGTTCCTAGCGCTTAGAGGAGAGCCGGCCTTTCTCCAACCTCCCAACTCTTTCTTGAACTCAGAGACGAGAGAGCACGCTTTGAGCAGACGAGGTCTCAGGTGCGAGACTCGGCACCTCCAGTGGCCAACTGCAACGTCTGTCCAAGGTCTCTTGGAGGGCCGCAGGCAACGGAGGTGAACGTGACCAAGCCAGACGCTGCACTGTATGAGGCCACTTCCTGTGGTCACATTGAGGCTAGACAAGGCAGCTGAGAGAGTGACCCTAGTGTGCTAGCAAATGATGTACGTGCACCTCTAGGGGTGGGCATGAACTGCATTTTCGAGATTCGGTTTTTGGTTGAACCATGAAGCCACATGAACAGGGAGACTGTTTCACAAACTGACTTCAGTTGGTATTGGTTTAAACACCTGCTTTTGAAGCTTAAACTCCTGCTTTTAAAGTTTAAACCCCTGCTTTCTGCTCCCTGCTGCTTTTCGAGGGGAGCAGAAAACAGGTTTAAATGGCTCAGAGCCACTCAAACCCCCAATTTCCACACCCTATAAAAAGCCGCAGGAAGCAGGGTGCCATTTAAACCAAATTGCTGGGGTGGGGAGCTCTCCACCTCTCGGCTGTTTTTCATGGAGAGCAGAAAGTGAGAGGTTAACCCCCCCCCCCCAGACTTTCTGCTCTTCACAAACTGCTACAAACTACATTGAAATTCGTGAAAGTTCATGGTGGTTTTTCAGTTCACAAACACTGCTTCGTGAACTACAAACCAATCAAAATCCAAGACGAGCATTTGTTCGTCAGCCGGTTCAGGTTTTCCAGTTCACGAACATTGCTTCGTGAACCACAAACCAGCCAAAATCCACGACGAACATTCGTTTGTCAGCCATTTCATGCCTATCCCTATGCACATCCTCATTTACACCATCTTCGCGATCAGGCGTTTCCCGGGTCTTTGTTAGTACCACTATTTTTGTTAATTCCACTCTAAGGGACCCCGTGCTGCCTGACCCCAACCACTCCTTAGGGAGCATGCCCTGAAATGGATTTTTTCCCCCACTACACCATCAGCAGAGCAATCCTCCAACTCAGGGCAAGAAAGCAGAACGGGATTCACTGTGTGGCGAGCGCCGAGGAATACTCACGGGATGGAAGTGAGGTGACCGTGGACTCGTCTGCTCTCTTTGAATAATGTCCTGAAAAAGGAGATGGGAAGTGAGTGGTGGGGCCCCGCCCATGTTAGCCAGGCACTGAGAGACCTGACTTCCAAGGAACAGAAAGTACTCCACCAAGCGCAAGATCCTGGGGTTTAGCAGGAACCCCAAAACGACAGCCAGGTTCCTAGCTCTTGCGGTTTCTAGACTCTATGGATGTCAACAAAAACTGTGATAATGTGCTAGCAGTGCATTTCCCCAACACACACAGATTAAAATCCTTTCTGCGTTGTCGTATTTGTTCCACGGTTGCCCATCACCAGGGCTGCCAATAGGTCTCCACTATTACAACTGATCTCCAGACTCTGGAGATCGCTTCCCCTGGAGAAAATGGCTGCTTTCGGGGATGGATTTCATGGGATTCTACCCTTCTGAGGTTGCTCCTCTCCCCGAGCCCTGCCTCTCCAGGCTCCAGCCCCCCAAATTTACAGCTATTTCCCACCCCAGAGCCGGTAAACCCTATTTGTGTCCCTCCTCTCAGAGTCTGCCAAACCGCCCTGTTCACCCTTCCCATCCACGGTGTGGTTACACAGCTGCCTATTGGCCCTTCCAGCAGAGACCTGCTCTTCAGACGGATGGACTGTGAGGAAATAAGAGACTGGGATGCCAGGTTCATGCTATGATCTTTCTCCCTTCTCACCCTCCTTACCCAACGTGCAACCTCCACCTTGTCAGCTCGTCAGTCCTCCCTCCTCAGCTGTTGATGGGCCAACTTGCATACTCTGCCTCTGCACCTGGAGGCCCCAGACTCTTCAAAGGACCCTGCCCCTTTTTCTAACTTCCCACATGGACCGCTCCCTAAACTGTGGGATTAAGCAGTCAGAGGTCCATCAGTGGCTATTAGCTACAGCTATAAATTTTATTAGCTTATTCTTAATCTCAAACTGTATATCTTGTCTGTCCTTATTTCATGTTATGTCTGAGTATGCCAATAAAAGGTATGATGATGATGATATTAGCTACAGTGTATCATTGGACCTGTCTGTCTGGGGCAAGTAATGTTCTGTATTCTTGGTGCTTGGGAGGGCAGCAGTGGGAGGGCTTCTAGTGTTCTGGCCCCACTGATGGACCTCCTGATGGCGCCTGGGTTTTTTGGCCACTGGGTGACACAGAGTCTTGGACTGGATGGGCCATTGGCCTGATCCAACATGGCTTCTCTTATGTTCCTCCCTTTGAAGATGCACCGGTGGAATTGACAAGCACAAACTACTTGGAGAGGCTGGATTCTCTAGTGCAGGGGTCCCCAACCCCTGAGTCATGGAACGGTACTGGACCGTGGCCAGTTAGCAACTGGGCTGTGAGTTGTATAATTATTTCATTATATTTTACAATGTAAATAATAATAATATGACAGGATTTATATCCTGCCCTCCACTCCGAATGACTCAAAATCTCCTTTATCTTCCTCCCCCACAACAGACACCATGTGAGGTAGGTGGGGCTGAGAGGGCTCTCCCAGCAGCTGCCCTTTCAAGGATAACCTCTGTGAGAGCTCTGGCTAACCCAAGGCCATTCCAGCAGGTGCAAGTGGAGGAGTGGGGAATCAAACCCGGTTCTCTCAGATAAGAGTCACCGCGCTTAACCATGACACCAAACTAATAGAAATAACATGCACATATCGTATCATCCCAAAACCATTGCATCCACCCCACCCCTGGACTGTGGAAAAATCGTCTTCCACAAAACCAGTCCCTGGTGCCAAAAAGGTTGGGGATCGCTGCTCTAGTGTGAGCAGCAAATACACGGCGGCTTCTCAGCCCCCGCTCCCACTCACCGTGCCTGCATCCAGCCCTTGGGCCAAAGAGGCTTGACTTCAGCATCCAGGAAGGCTTTCACGTAATCCTCCATCGACTGGGCCTTGTTCTTCTCCAGCTCGTACCCGTCCAGTTTGAGCTTCACCGCCTGGCAGAGCAGATCCCTTCGGGAGGGAAAGGTTTGTGACGTGGTTACTCAAAATTACTGAGCTCCGTTGACTTGGTTGGGCAAAGCATTTTTCAACAGGACTAAAATCGATCCCCTGATTAGCCAATTCAGAAAGTTAGCTTCCTAATGTTTTCTTCCAGTAGCCATCCAGCCACCGATTTTGTAGCCGGTGTGGCCGTGACTCCCTTGAAGTCACTCAGAGAGCTCCGGGACTGAAGAACAGGGGTCTAAACCTAGACTGATTTCACACTAGGCTTGTTCTGGGTGGAGAGCCCTTTTGCTCCTGGTGCTTCTCTTGGTTTTCGCACAAGCTGTCCCGGAGCTGCGAGCTGGCACGCTGCTTTTCCACAGCAAGCGGTTCCTGCTTGGCACGGAAAAGCGGCGCCCAACTCACAGCTCTGGGTCAGCTTGTGCAAAAACCAAGAGAAGGGCCGGGGGCAAAAGGACTCTCCACCCGGAACAAGCCCTAGTGTGAAATCTGAGCTAGTTTTCCCTCACTAGCCCAAGCTCAACAATCTAGCCACTGAGCTACCCTGACATTTCCCATCCATCCCAGGACACTGTTCATACTCCAGGGTGGAGAATAACCATATTCCTAGATGGTTCAAGGGAACACAGTCCAGCCACCTTGCAGAAATGAAGGTGGTCAACATCTTGGAGACCGCTCAAGAACTCTATGGGGATCAAATGCAAGTTCCACTATGGGGAGGGGGGCAGGGGGAGGAGCTACAAGAGACCTGGATTGCTCTTGTCAGACCTCAGAAACTAAGCAAGCTTGGCCTTGGATGGGAGACCAGGGCTACTAATGTGAAGGCAGCCAATGGGAAACCACCTTTCTTCGTCCTTTCCTGCAAAACCTTATGGGGGCTGCCATAAGCTGGCTGAGTCTTGACAACTCTTTCCACCACCATAAAAGCGAATACTTTCTTGAAGTGTGAGTTCCTCTAGCCAGCAACTTGTTTCCAGCTGAGCAAATCCCGTACAGGATTCAAACTGGAAGCTTCAAAGAACTCAGTGGCGCCATCTTCAGGGCCAGCCATGCACTGAAGGCTCCTGGGGCCGGCTGAGGACTTGGGAGGCCTCAGCAAAACCCACTGGCACAGAGAGCTGCTGCAACCAGAAAGTTAGGTGCTGATAATTTAATTTTTTTTTTTAGATTTATACCCCGCCCTATCCTGCAAGCGGGCTCAGGGTGGCTCACAACAATAAAACAACAGAGTTAAAAACAATACCATTAAAGAAACATTTTTAGATGGATGGCTGGATGGATGGACGGACAGACAGACGATACTTTAGGTGGATAATTCTAGATTATCTATCTAGATAATGGCAGAAACAGACAGGCAAACAAACGATAATTCACTCTTTTCATAGTGGTTTCGATGGGCAGTTCTGCATTATATAGGGCAGCCTATAGATAAGCGGCCAGAGGGCCCAAACACTGGGATTCCCTCGTCTCCCGGCTACCAAACTAGAAAGGCTTCCTCCGTTTCGGCCCACCTGATTTCCTCGTTCCACTGGAACTTCTTCCGGGGCCCCATGATGCGCTTCCCTCCTTTATCGTCGTCGTCCTCGTCGTCCGAGCAGACCCGCTCCCGCAGCTCCTTGTCCTTTTCCTCTTCTAGCATCCTGAGTGGAGAAAAACAGAAGAGCCATGTTGGATCCGTGTTGAAGAGCCATGTTGAAGAGCCATGGCAGAAGAGCCATGTTGGATCCGTCTCACCTATCGTCCAGTTAGGCAGTTCAGAGACAGCCATGCACAGGAAAGAAAGCAAAGACCCTCCTCCTGCTGAGAGCACCCCCCCCCCAAAAAAAATTTCCCTTGGCCTGGGAACTAGGGCTATTCTCCGCTGGAACCAACACAGCCATTATCTTCCCTAGGAAACTAACAAGCTTGTTTTTGAAGCCCAGAATGCATCTTTTTGCACCCAATCCCATCAAGAGGAGGAGGGGAGGGAGAAGAGGTGATTGGATTTATACCTCGCCCTTCATGTGGAGTCTCAAGAGCGGCTTACAATTTCATTTCCCTTCCCCTCCCCACAACAGACACCCTGTGACATGGGTGGGGCTCAGAGAGCTCTGACAGAAACTGCTCTCGAGCAGAAAACGCTCAGAGTGTTATGACTCACCCAAGGCCACACCAGCAGCTGCAAGTGGAGGAGTGGGGAATCAAACCTGGTCCTCCCAGATAACGAGCCTAAGCACTTAACCACTACACCAAACTGGCTCTCATACTGGAGTGGTCATTCTGCTGGTTTCTAATACCCAAGACCCCTTGGGAGCTTTGCCTATCATTCTTCTAGCCAGACCATTGCAGTAAAAGAAAAAGGGTGTCTGGGAAGAACCAGTCAAGGAACCCCTTGACAGTTCTGGGTACACAAGGAAAAATCCGGAATTTGGAAGGTGCAGGTAGGGTGGGGGAGAGGGGAAAACCAGAAGCCTACTTGGCAAATTTGGCCTGGGTGTGAGCTTGGCATTCCTCCTGGTACTTGGCCATCTGCTCCGGCATTGCCCGGCCGATGGCTTCCTTGAGCTTGTGAAGTCGCTCCTTCAGTCGGCCGCCCTGCCCAAAGCACAGCAGAAAAACAACCGTTGGACTCAACCAAGACCATTGAAATGGACAGAACCCGGTGGCTTTTGTGGTGGGGAGCAGGGCATCCCTTGGGCATCGGTTCCCTCCCCTCTGCATTAGTGGTTCTCCCCTCAAAGGAAACCCTCCCCACAGGTCAGCCTTTGCATAGGAGAACCTTTGTCATCAACCTTTCCTCTCAGGGCAGAGCCAATGAAGGTGTCTAGGTAGCAATACAAAAATTCCCCTAACCCAAAACCACAAGATAGGTCAAGATAAGATGGGTAGCTGTATGAAAAGAGCCAGAGTCCAGTAGCACCATAAAGCAGGGGTGTCAAAGATTCAGCCCCGGGAGCCGGATCAGGCCCCCAGAAGGTTGTTATCAGGCCCGTGAGCAAGTCTGCTTCCTTCTCCCTCTCTCTTGCTTCCTTCTGTGTCACAGCTCGCTTTGCCAGGCCTGCTCAATTGCACACGAGCTACAGAGCAAAGCCTCTATTTCCTCCATTGGCTGAGGCTCCTCCCTTGTGGAGGAGGAAGGGGGAGAAGGATAGTTTGCTTTGCCAGGCTCCCTCAATTGCACAGCAGAGCTACTGAGACAAGTGTCTTTTCCTTCTTCTGGCTGAGGCTCTGCCCCCTCCTCATCCCCTGGGGAGAGAGGGAACAAACCAGAGCTTCCTTTGCCCAGTTCCCTTGATTACATGGGAGAGATACAAAATCTTTGAAGAAGAATAAATTGGATTTATATCCTGCCCTATACTCTGAATCTCAGAGCGGTCACAATCTCCTTTACTACCCACCCCCAACAGGCACCTTGTGAGGTGGGTGAGGCTGAGAGAGCTCTGACAGAAGCTGCCCTTTCAAGGACAGTTCTGCGAGAGCCATGCCACCCCAAGGCCATCTCAGCAGCTGCAAGTGGAGGAGTGGAGAATCAAACCCGGTTCTCTCAGGTAAGAGTCCGAGCACTTAACCACTACACCAAACTCTTTGTCTGTGTCATTGGCCAAGATCAAGGCTGTGACAAGCATAATTGAACTCCAAAGGGAGTTGAACTCTTTGTCTGTGCCATTGGCCAAGATCAAGGCTGTGACAAGCATAATTGAACTCCAAAGGGAGTGCTGGCCATCACATTTAAAGGGACGGCACACCTTTTCAATTCCTTCCTTCCATAGGAAATCATGAAGGATAGAGGCACCTTCTTTTGCGGCTCATAGAATTGGACCCCCTGGTCCAATCTTTTAGAAACTTGGGGGGTATTTTGGGGAGAGGCACTAGATGCTATACTGAAAATTTGGTGCCTCTGCCCCAAAAAACAGCCCCCCCCGAGCCCCAGATACCAGCAGATCAATTCTCCATGATTTTCTATGGGAGTAAATCTCCATAGCGAGCCTGCAGCAGACGTGGACTACTGCACCCTTCTTAAATCTTCGTTTGCGAAGTCAAGCCGAGAGAGAGAGAGAGAGAGAGAGAGAGAGAGAGAGAAAATCTCCATAGGGAATAACAGAGTTCCCAGAAGACATTTCCCTCCCCTCCCCCGGCTTTCTGATGACCCTGAAGCGGGGGGAGGGCCTCCAAACCAGGGGATCCCCTGCCCCCACATGGGGATTGGCAACCCCCCTCAAAATATTTCTTTGTCCATGGCTGGTCTCCTTTGTGCCACTCGATGGCGCGGCACTTCTGCAATCCCCACCTGCTCGTAGAGGTAGAGCCTGCGGGCCCGTTTGACGAGGGTCTCTTTGCTGCAGGGAAGGAAGGAGGCCAGGTGAGCGTACACTCCCGACCGGACCTGGCTGCTCAGTTCCTGGGTTTGCAGCTCAATGCTGAAAGTGAAAGAAGGGAAGACGTTTTTAGCATGGATTTCCCCGCCTCCCCCAGGCCCTTCTGCGCTAGCACGAGCAAATCCACAACAAAGATACTGAAAAGTGTTTTGACGGCCCAGAAGACAAAATTGTGCCTGCGCTGGCTTCTCTCCGGCTACTGTGAAAATCATTCCAATGAACTTGAGTTCTGCACAGAAGAACTGTCACAATCCTGGGCCTAGTGAGGCCTGCAGGCCCCAAAGAAGCCATTGGCCTGATCCATCATGGCTTCTCTTATGTTCTTATGTGACACGG
The DNA here is from genome assembly GCF_032191835.1 of Heteronotia binoei. Lineage (NCBI taxonomy): Eukaryota > Metazoa > Chordata > Lepidosauria > Squamata > Gekkonidae > Heteronotia > Heteronotia binoei. The sequence goes on from NC_083242.1 coordinate 7,683,122, forward strand.
AGTGTCGGACTGGATGGGCCATTGGCCTGATCCAACATGGCTTCTCTTATCTTCTTATGTGACACGGAGTGTCGGACTGGATGGGCCATTTGCCTGATCCAACATGGCTTCTCTTATCTTCTTATGTGACACAGAGTGTCGGACTGGATGGGCCATTGGCCTGATCCAACATGGCTTCTCTTATGTGACATGGAGTGTTGGACTGGATGGGCCATTGGCCTGATCCAACATGGCTTCTCTTATCTTCTTATGTGACACAGAGTGTTGGACTGGATGGGCCATTGGCCTGATCCAACATGGCTTCTCTTCTGTTCTTAAGTGACATGGAGTGTTGGACTGGATGGGCCACTGGCCTGATCCAACATGGCTTCTCTTATGTTCTTATGTGACACGGAGTGTTGGACTGGATGGGCCACTGGCCTGATCCAACATGGCTTCTCTTATGTTCTTATGTGACACAGAGTGGTGGACTGGATGGGCCATTGGCCTGATCCAACATGGCTTCTCTTATGTTCTTATGTGACATGGAGTGTTGGACTGGATGGGCCATTGGCCTGATCCAACATGGCTTCTCTTATGTTCTTATGTGACATGGAGTGTTGGACTGGATGGGCCATTGGCCTGATCCAACATGGCTTCTCTTATGTTCTTATGTGACACGGAGTGGTGGACTGGATGGGCCATTGGCCTGATCCAACATGGCTTCTCTTATGTTCTTATGTGACATGGAGTGTTGTACTGGATGGGCCATTGGCCTGATCCAACATGGCTTCTCTTATGTTCTTATGTGACACAGAGTGGTGGACTGGATGGGCCATTGGCCTGATCCAACATGGCTTCTCTTATGTTCTTATGTGACATGGAGTGTTGTACTGGATGGGCCACTGGCCTGATCCAACATGGCTTCTCTTATGTTCTTATGTGACACAGAGTGTTGGACTGGATGGGCCACTGGCCTGATCCAACATGGCTTCTCTTATGTTCTTATGTGACACAGAGTGTTGGACTGGATGGGTCATTGGCCTGACCCAACATGGCTTCTCTTTATGTTCTTACTATTAAAAGCATGGCTTTCTGAGCAGCAAACTAAGTGAATAAATTGTTATAATCTACAAAATGAAAGGGAAAAAAAAAGGAAAGAGAACTTACTCTAACAAGATGTTGTTGATGTCCGGGGTGAAGAACTTGTGCTTCCCTTCGCCTTGTGCAGCCCTGGCGGCCTGGACCGTAAGAGAGGACACAGAATCATCAGCAACTGGCAGGGATACAAAGGCAGGAGGGGGAGACGTTCATCTTCTAGGCCTAATTCTGGTACGGCACTGATGTCATTCAGAACTATAAGAAACGGGGGTCATCCCCACCGCCTTGTGCCAGAATTCCAAAGGCGCCCACTGGCTGGACAAAGTTGGGGACCCCAGCACTGGAATCTGGGGTTACCTGCATCAGCTCCTCGATGCGCTTCTCCAGAGGCCCCGGCAGGCCCTCGGGGAGGGCGAGGGGTTGCTTGACTTCTGCCTCCAGGGTCACCCCGAGGGGGTCGCTCCCGTCCTCCACCATGTCCTGGAAAGGGCTCTCCTCCGGGGACTCGTTGAGAAGCTGCTCCAGGTCCAGATCGGTCAGGGAGTCCATGGCGCTGGCCGCCTGGAGCAGCTCATTGTCGCTGGGATGGCCAAAGAGAGAGAGGAGGGGGTCAGGCACGGTCTCTGCCTCCCGCGGGGCCGGGGCTTCGGCCAGAGCTGGGACGGCCACGTTTGGTTCCTCGTCCCTCTCGTCCTGGGTTTCTTTCTCTTTTTGGAATTTCTTTAACATCTCCTTGACGCTTAGAGCCCCTGAATATTTCTTCTTCTTCTTCTCTTTGCTTGCGTTCAGGGCTGTGAAACTGTAAAGACAACATGGCATTAGGACGCCTGCAGGGAAGAGAATGGGCCGAAAGCAAAGCGAGATTCTCAGTTCCTTGTTTGCTCAGCTCTTAGACTACTTCCAGAGAGCAGCTGTGCTAATCTGCTAAGCAAAGCGACCGTGCAAAGTAGGAGTCCAGTAGCATCTTTAAGACCAGGGCCACCCAAGATGGATAGGCCACAGCTGAGAACCCAGACAAAATGTGATCCACTGGGGAAGGAAATGGCAAACCAGTACAGTATCCTTGCCAAGAAAACCCCATGGACAGTAACAAAAGGCTAAAAGATATGGCGCTGGAAGATGAGCCCCTCAGGTCACAAGGTGCCCAATATGCTACTGGGGAAGAGCGGAGGGCAAGTCCAAGTAACCACAGAAAGAGTGAAGCAGTTGGGCCAAAGCTGAAAGGACGCTCAGTTGTGGATGTGTCTGATGGTGAAAGAACAGTCCAATGCTGCGATGAACAATAGGATGGTGGAAGACAGGAGGGCCTGGCGTGACTCTGTCCATGGGGTCACAAAGAGTCAGACTCGACTGTGCAACTGAACAACAACAACAACAAACATTTGTATGCATGCAGACTTCATCAGACAATGGAATGGGGCACAGTGAGCAGAGCTACTTATAGCTGGTAGGCCATGGTTTAGAATGCAAAGTTAGAATCCAATGGCAAAGTTAAGAAATTGAAAGAACATTTCATCTGTATAGCAGTAAAAGAGTAACATGTCAGAATGGGAGAATGAGGTAATAAATGTCTGTTAATTATTATATTGCTAGCAGGTCTGGGTTAAAATGACATTTCTTTCTCAGAGGTTTTTCCTGTCCACCCGATTTACTTTTTAACATGTAGCATATATAAACATCATTCCAGTTTACCGTAAAAACAAAAAGAATACATCAAAATATAGTGGAAGATAGGTTTAGAATATATAATGAAATAAACAGCCAATAACCCTTATTTGAGTATGTCAATGCAAAAAACATTATCCCGATACACTATTTTAACAGAGAAATACATTGGAATACCGTGGATATATAGCTATACTTGGAGAGAGTGGGTTTAGCGTAAGTAATGAGACAAAAACCCAATATCCCTGTTCAGTCCTGGGGAGGTGTTTGTTCCAAATTTCATAATAATTTGTAATTCAGCAATTTCCCTCTCCATTCTGTTCACTCTAAGCCACGGCCCACCAGCTATAAGTAGCTCTGCTTGCTGTACCCCATTCCAATGTCTGCATGCAACGAAAGCTTACATTCTGAATAAAACCTAAAGATGCTTCTGGACTCCTACTTTGTTTTAGTGCTTCAGACCCCACATGGCTGCCCACCTGGATCTAAAAAAGTCCCAGCAAAGGGTGCCTTGATTCTCAAAAGCTCATACCTGAAAAGTTCTTGTCGGTCTCTAAGATGCTACTGAGTTCAAATCTAACTGTCCATCTCCTAAGCCTAAATTTGGTATAGCACTTTCATCATTCCAAACTTTTGAGAAATTCTTTTAATAGCAAACTGGCTGGCCCGTGTGGATAATGAAAGCTGAGCAAGTGGACTGCCTACAAAGCAACAGAGATCGCTTATCTACTTGGGAGACAGCACAAGTAAAGATTTCTCAAGTTAATCAAAAGAGAGCAGACTCCATGGAATATTTCTGCTGCCTTCTTTCACATCTGCATCAACCGCTTAAGGAAAGGACGCACGAAAAACCCAAAATGGCTGCTTCCGTAATTTGAGAAAGAAAACCAACACATTTTATTCCTCAGGGAAGACTTGCTGTCGCCTTCCATATGTCCTCACTGGACGCGCAATGCAGACCACACAAGCAAATCGTTGGTGCGAGGGGATCCTTGCAAAAGGAAAAAAGGCTGCTGAAACATCTGAACTGGTTTCGGCTTCTCACCACCTCATATATTAGGGATGGCATTCCTTTCTGCATCACGTGAAACGCTCCCATCTCCCTTCCTCCCGCGGTTTTCCTGCCAGCTACGCCACTTGGTAGAGATCAAGGAGAAGAGCAAGTCTGACGGGCAGTTGAAGTGGGTGAAGAGAAGCTCAGATGCTTTTTGTAGCCAGAAAATCTGCTTAGCGCAGTCTAGGGGCTCGTCCGCATTCTCATTCGATATTACATTGCTGTGTATCTAACATAAACATGTTCTTCTCCCTCTAGTGGTCGATTTGATATTGCATTGCTGTACGTAACCCGCAGTTTTTACGCAGAGAACAGAGCGATGTAATATCAAACTGACCACAAGGCCCGAGACATGTATGGAAACATCCCCCCTCCCCTGAAGCAATAGTGACACACAAGCAAGGAAAATGAGAATGCGGAAGAGCCCCAAGGCTCTCAGCAGATTTCCTGGCTACAAAAAGGAATTTCTGCTCACCTACCCACCTGCCAGTCAAACCTCCTCTTCTCCTTATGTCTTAAAAAAAAACCTGTATCCGTCCCAGCCGGAAGATGGATGCTATAACTACTGCTAAAACATCTACTTTTGTACAAAATGGCAGCCCTTTACCCGGTCTTGGAGAACTTGGATTTTTTAGATTTCTTTTCCTTGTCGTAAGAGTCATCTTTCTTCTTCTTCTTCATCTTCTCGCCCCCTTCTTTTAACTTCCGTTTCTGTGAATTCGAGAAATGCAAGGAATTACATGGATGGCCAGCAGAGGCCTGAAAGGCTATTTGTGTATACAGGGGTGGCCAAACTGCGCCTCGGGAGCCACATGTGGCTCTTTCACACATATTATATGGTTCTCCAAGCCCCCACTGCCCTACTGGCCAGCTTGGAGAAGGCATTTATCTGTTTAAATCATTTATTTATTCATTCTGTGTGGCTCTTACATTAAGCAGGTTTGGCCATCCCCAATGTAGAATTATTATGTTATTAAGATACTAACTTTCACAACAGGACACCCAAAAAGGCCCTTTTTGACTACAACAAATCTTGGCATGAAGGGCAGATGAACGAAACAAAATCCTCCCATATCGCAAGTCCTCAAATATAGAATTTGATGAGGAAAGTGAGTGATTAAGGAGTGGCTGCCCTCCAGTTTTGATTTTGTAAACCACCATGAAAGAGGGCCAGCTGGGCTACCGTAAGCACCAAACCTCTACTTCCTGATCTGTTCAGAGGATGCTGATAAACTTTTCTACAGAAAACTGTGCCCTTTGCCTGTATTTACTTTGCCTTCTCCCTGTCCGTTTAAAGAGGGCTGCTTGTCTATCTGCAGTCCAATCTCAGGCATGTTTACCTGGAGTCAGTGGGTCAGATTCCCAAGTAATCAAACGGAAACCCTGGTTTTTTTCATGCCAACATGCTGAACAGTAGAGCCCTGCTGAACACGGCAGACTTTGCTCCTGGGCAAATGCGTCCAGGGTCGGACTGCGAGCTTCATTTATTTGGTGTTCTATATCCTGCTCTCCCCATTCCCTTCTCAGGGTCAGACACTTTCCAAATGGGCTGTTAAAAAGCCTCACAGAGAATTGGTTAGTAAGAAAGTAGGGCCGGGAGCATGCAGAGAAAACCGAATCCCAAACCTTCGGCGACTTCTTCTTTTTCTCTTTAATATAGTCATCCTCGGATTCCGAAGCCTGTCGGAACTGCAGGGTCCCGGAGTTGATGTAAAACCCACCATACTTGGTCGTTAGAGAGGCCGGAACGAGCTCATCGTACTGGGGGTGAGAAGAAGAAGACTGCAGATTTATACCCCGCCCTTCTCTCTAAATCAGGGTCTCAGAGCGGCTTACAATCGCCTTTATCTTCTTCTCCCACAACAGACACCCTGTGAAGTGGGTGGGGCTGAGAGGGCTCTCACAGCAGCTGCCCTTTCAAGGACAACCTCTGCAAGACCCAAGGCTGACCCAAGGCCATTCCAGCAGCTGCAAGTGGAGGAATGGGGAATCAAACCCGGTTCTCCCAGATAAAAGTCCGCACACTTAACCTCTACACCAAACTGAAAGAGAGAGATGATGCTCTTGCAATGTTTCTCTGGGTGCAGAGGCTCAGCAAAACCAAAAGGACAGGCCCGAAATTGCTTGCAGCAAGGGGAGGGACGGTGGCTCAGTGGCAGAGCATCTGCTTGGGAAGCAGAAGGTCCCAGGTTCAATCCCTGGCATCTCCAAAAAAGGGTCCAGGCAAATAGGTGTGAAAAAACCTCAGCTTGAGACCCTGGAGAGCCGCTGCCAGTCTGAGAAGACAATACTGACTTTGATGGACCAAAGGTCTGATTCAGTATAAGGCAGCTTCATATGTTCATCAGTGAATGCCTGGTTCTTACACGTACGTTGCATTGTGCCACAAAGAACCTGAGCGATCCTTCTCTCGACTCTCCTAACAGGACCCCAGAGTCCCTGAGTTGAGTGCCGACCCTCACCCCATCCCTCTTCCAATTCTGCTGCAACAGCTCCTGTACCTATTTTTTTTACATCCAGGCACATGACTGTTGCAGTGCAAAGATAAAGAATGAGCTCTAAGCAAACGCTGAAATTTCCTTCCTGCAGGCGCTGGGTTCCACTAGCTTGTGGCAGGAGGCAAGCTGCAATTTCAGCCCGCCCAAAACCAAGGTCCAAGTAGATTCTGCACAGCAAACAAACTGACCGGAAAGCCAGTGGATGTCTCCCCTACCTGCAACTCCCACTGCTGCTAGAGCAGAGAGTCCCATCATTTGCACCAGGGCTTTTTTTTTGAGCCAGGAACACACAAGCACGCAGTTCTGGCTGGTTTGGCATCACAGGTGCGGCCTAATATACAAATGAGTTCCTGCCAGGCTTTTCTACAAAAAAAAAGTCCTGACTTGCACGGAGCGGGTGGGGGGATGAGCTTTGCTGTTGGAAGCCTGAGGCCCCCGCTCGCTACTCACGGCTTCGGAGTTGTCGATGAAGGAGTCGGATTCATCGTAGCCGTAGCCCATGTCGATTAGGTCCTGAATGCGGTCTTTCCTGCGCTTCTTCCCGCCCTGGAACGAGACAGGCCAGCCTTTAGTGGGTGCTGCGCAGAACAAAGCTAGAATTCACTCCACTGTTAAACGGGTTTCTACCTAGACCACGGAATGGTGCCCGAGACTGCTGCGTGTGCCCAAAATGGGAGTTCTGCAATAACATCACCCACCCAAACCTTTTCTGGCCTATCCCTCCGCTTCAAACGTGGAGCAGGAAGTTGATTTCAGTTTACAGAGTTACGTGCATTGTAATCTTTAGCACAATAACACTTTTCTTAGCCCAGTGAAGACAGGAAAAAGATGACGGAGGAGGAGACTGGATTTATACCCTGCCTTTCACTCCTTCCCTTCCTGCCCCCACAACAGACACGCTGTGAGGCAGGTGGGGCTGAGAGAGCTCCGAAAGAACAGCTCTTGAGAGGACGGTTCTGGGAGAACTGTGACTGACTCAAGGGTGCACATCTGGCTGCATGTAGAGAAGAAGCAGGGACTCAAACCCAGTTTTCCCAGATCAGAGTCCACGCACTTAACCACTACACCAAATTGGCTTTCAGGTTGTTACATGCGGGGCTCAGAAAAATTCTTCACAAGGAGCTTAGAAAGTTGTAACTCTGGTTAGAATACCTCCACAAACATTGAGTCAGATCCCAGGGCACTGCCCTCCTGCACCAACGCTGAGCCATCGTTCTCTCTATGCTAAACCAGGGCGCTGCGAACTATCCCAGAAGGTAGGACCAGAAACAATGGATTGAAATTAAATCAAAAGAGTTTCCGGCTAAACGTTAGGAAGAGCTTCCTGACAAAGCGGTTCCTCAGTGGAACAGGCTTCCTCGGGAGGTGGTGGGCTCTCCTTCCTTGGAGGTTTTGAAACAGAGGCTAGATGGCCACCTGATAGCAATGAGGATCCTGTGAATTTAGGGGGAGGTATTTGTGAGTTTAGAGCGGTTCCTCAGTGGAACAGGCTTCCTCCTCGGGAGGTGGTGGGCTCTCCTTCCTTGGAGGTTTTGAAACAAAGGCTAGATGGCCACCTGACAGCAATGAGGATCCTGTGAATTTAGGGGGAGGTATCTGTGAGTTTAGAGTGCTTCCTCAGTGGAACAGGCTTCCTTCTCGGGAGGTGGTGGGCTCTCCTTCCTTGGAGGTTTTTCAACAGAGGCTAGATGGCCACCTGGCAGCGATGCTGATCCTGTGAATTAGGCAGATCATGAGAAGGAGGGCAGGAAAGGGTCGCATCAGTACTTAGTGATCATGGCCCTTTCCAATTGCCACTTCCGGGCCAGGCAGCAATTTTCCTCCCAGCCAGTTTGGCCAAGGATTCTGGAGATTTTTACTATCTTCTGGGCATGGAACAGGGGTCACTGGGGATGTGTGGGGAAGCATTTGTTAAGCTCCTGTATTGTGCAGGGGGTTGGACAAGGTGATCCAGAACGTCCCTTCCAACTCTAGGATTGTATCTATCAGGCTAGAAGAAGCGTGGACCAGAGCAGGATAGAATGGGATTCAAATCCCAACTTAAGTCATGCTGCTAAACAGATCTTGGCTAAGATACTCCCTCTCAGGCTAACCTCACTCACAGGGTTAACGCAAGGACTGGAAAAGACACCACCTTGAGTATTATGCACCCCAAGCTCTTTGGGGAAATCGCTGCAAATGAACTTGTGAAGCTGCCTTACACCAGATCCTACCACTGCTCCAGCAAGAGAGTCTCGTCTATTCAGACAGGCTAGGGCCCTCCGGAGCCTAAAGCAGAGGTCTCTCACAACTCCTCCTACCTGGTCCTTTAAACTGAGGATTGAACCCGGGGCCTTCTGCAGGCTGAGCAGATGCTCCACCACTGAGCCATGGGGTCTCCTTCCCAGTGGCAAACCCCTCCTCTTGCAACACCATCACAGATGACGCCGCCGGAACTTTTTAAAGCAGAGGTCAGATTTTACGAGATGCCACCATCCACTCACATGGAGGCAATCAGCTACTGTTGCTAGCGAGGTAAGAAAGTCAGAAACAATATGGGATGGACAGTGGTTCAGCGGCAGAGCATCTGCTCGGCGTGCAGAAGATCCCAGGTTCTATCCCCAGCATCTCCAGTTTTAAAAGGGCCAGGCAGTAGCTGAGACCCTGGAGAGCTGCTGCCAGCCTGAGTAGACTAGACTGAGCTTCATGGACCGGGGATCTGATTCAGTGTAACGCAGCTTCACGTAGTCATGCGATATTTCCCTTGGTCATATGAGTGCTTCCAGAGAAGAAAGAACACATGTTCATAATGATGAAACGTCAGATACGAAGTAATGAAAAATAGAATATTGTTTTAAAAAGAAGTGAAAATTTAGAGTATATATAACTCCTATGCAATAAAGTAAGCTCTGTTTGGTAATTATAGCAGATAGAAAAAATGTAGCCAAAAATCATGTAACAGATAAGGCAGATGATCATGAACGATGGTCTATTTTTCATCCATGCTGATGTTTTTGTTCCTGAAAGATGGTTATGCATAAATGCAGTAATGTATACTGTGCATACGTATGTGCGTGTGGGTGTGCATATTCTTTGATTGATTTTCTCCAAGTAAAATATATTATATTTTATGAAAAAAAAAACAAATTAAAAAAATGATTTCCTTGCCTGACATCTCTCTGTGAAATGATCTGCTCTGCAAAACCATTAATGACAATCTGGAGACAGGATACGGACAAACCGAGAGGCAAGCAGTTGCCAACACAGCTGAAGGAATCGCTGCAAGCGGGTGTGACACACACACCACTTCCCCCCGCACCAAAATCATGATCTCAGCTGCCCTAACACATGGCGCTTGGTATGCGCCTACTAAGATACCACCATTAAGACACATGGAGTCTTTTTTTTATTGTTCAACAACAGTTATCAGGGGAACTTCAGGATGGAATCCTCCACTTGCAAAGTAGACATTTTAAAAGAAAAACACCAATCGTACGTATTTCTCTTCGAACTTCCTGGCCAGCGCCTCCACTCTGTGCCGCTCTCTTTCCTCATCGTTGAAGGGATCAGCAAGGTCTTTTTTCTGGGTGAGAGAACGGAAAGCGAATTAGAACAAAATTCATCTTGGTGCCACGCTGAGAAGCCAAATCCGGGTGGGCAGCTGTGTTGTGGTCTGAAGCAACGGAACGAAGCTAGAGTTCTGTAGCGCCTTTAAGACGAAGTTTTATTCAAGGTGTAGCTTTCAGGCGCACGCCCACTTCAGCGTATAAAAATGAAATGGAAGAAAACCATCGAACCGTTTCCCCTTAATTAAATCCCCCTTAATTCCAGTGACCTCTACACAAGTTAAGTGACCTCTACACTTAACTTGTCATTCCTGTTTTGTCTCAAAATACCTCCATCATGTTGTATGCTAATTTGCTGTTCCCTCTCTAAGTTTGAATGGTTTTCTTCTATCTCATTTCATCGGCAGAAGCATGCCTGCGCAGAAAAGGTCACATCTCTAATAAAACTTTGTTGTCTTAAAGGTGCCCCCGGACTCCAACATTACACCGAGAAGCCGTTCACAGGCTGAGAGACTCTGGGCTGCTCAAGGAATGAGCTCTTCTTCACATTCCAGATTTAATTAATCGCCTTTCTGAAGGGCTGGTTTAAACCTAAGGAATTTGCCTGCCTTCGCAAATGCAAGGCATGCCTTCGCTTTGGCAGCAGGTGGTCTCATCCGTTCAGTACTATACACCAGGACAGCCTTATGAGACTTATCCTTGCGCTGCTCGGCCCCTGAGAACTTCCCACTGCAGCATGACATAACTGGCGTGGGTTGGAGCTCGAGCATTAAGGCCCCTCACTCTGATCCTGCCCCACAAATTAGGTTCCAGGAAACAAGAACTAAAGAATTCTGTGTCTGAAATGATACCGAGACTGCCTCTTCCAGTATACTCCCCAGAGAGCCTTACGCTCCATGGATCAACAACTGCTGGTAATCTCTGGCTCCAGAGAAGTCCACTTAGCCTCGACTCGGGCCAGGGCATTCTCTGTCCACTTATTCAATTCATGTGTCTCACCTGACTGCACATCTCTAGATTATAAACCCAGAGGCTGGCTGGGCTCGTTAAGCGAGGCACTCCAAACCAAGTAGTAATAATAAAGCTCTCTTGGGAATTCCAGTTTAGCAGCAAACACCAACCTAGCTCCCACAGGTCTCCAATTCTGGCCCCAGCTTTAAAACTAACACGAGAGCGTAGAGGCAACGGCTGGTCTTTCTGATGGGTACTCTTGAGAATGGCAGAGCTGTGATGTGGAGCACACAAGGACACGTTGAATGAATTCACGTCTGAAAACAGAACTAAGCAGCGCTGCTACCAGCCTGACCAAACGGGGAACAGCAAGGATAGCTGCTGGAAGTGGGGGTGAAGAAATGGAAATGAAAGGAAAGAGCTGCTAGGGAAATAAGCCAGAAGAAATACCAGAGCTGCAGGGAAGGAAATTCTAACGGAAGCCCAGATGGAGCTGTGTGGGAAAGAAGGTGCAAGAGGAACAGGCTTCAAATTAGCAAATGGAATATGCATGTGCATCAGAACAGGAACGCTCAGCCCTGGGAGTGAAGAAGCCAGGGCTCCGTCTCAGAAATCAGCTAGGAAGCCTTTGGGTACAAGAAAGTCAAGACGCATCCAGGTCCAATCAAACCCTGGTTGACCATATGTCCGGTGTCAGAAAGGGTCAAGGTGGGCAAGAGGGAGGGAGAAAACTGGGGCACATGGATCTTGTCCCACCTGAATTCTCACATACCTTTTCTCCCGCAGAACTGGTTTTCCCTTTTCCGCGTGTATTCTTCAGCAGCTCGGGGTAAAAGAATTCCGGGCAACGCTTGTGATCCGGCTCAAAAAGGGTGAGGGCGATGCGGACCGCTGCAGCCGCCGGTTCGGGTTCCTGGGGGGGCTCCGCTCCTGCAAGGTCCTCCCGGCGAGTTTTCTTCAGCAGGGTGGTGCTCAGAGGGCCCGGCAGAGAGGTGAGCTGAACCCGGTGGGGCTCCGTCATGGCTACACCGACGTCACGGCTGCTCTCACGGCATGGCCATCCGCCTAACCAACAGCTGCGCAGACGCGTAGTCCTGAAGAGCTCACCATTAAGCACGCAGGCGGATTTCAAATGCAGCGATCAACGCAGGCGCTAGATCCCTTCTTTTATTTTAAAAACACAAGGACCCCTGATTTTGTTGAAGAGCAAGAATCCCATAGCACGCTCTTGAACGTTACGGCCTTAATGCAGTACGGGAAACCGAGCAAACAGGGAAAGAAACAAAACCCGAACAACTGTCTGGATAGAGTGGCTTTTATAGAGCTGGTTCCTGTGTGACCTTGGGCGCAAAGGTCAGTCTGGGTAACGTCAACTTGCCTTAGAGCACTTCCCATACCGGGGCTCAGCATGGTGTAAAGGACCTGGAACGCATTGGTTCAGGCCGTCCACTAGGCACAGATGCATGGCTTTTTGCATTCAAATTATTCCAGTTCACTGCCCGGAGGCCGCAGGTCTCGAAATGTCCTTCCAAAGGAGCTCCTTCATGTTTTTACCTAGGAAAGAAAACCAGATAATTCCAGCCACTGAAAAGCAGTACAAAGCACCACCATCCCTCACCACCACCATCCAAACACAGACTATGGCTCTGTAGTCTTCCAGTTAACAAACCCTGATCTGCAAAAGTAGAAATAGTAACTGTGTATTTATGAAAAGCCGACACAGACAAGAATGGAACCTCCATGTTCAGGAGTAGTACATTTGCCATTATTAGTTGAAGAGGGGAAGCAACAAAAAAATTAATGCTGTTATTGTGGTGTTTTTGAGTACTGCCCAGTGCAGTTGGCCACAGGAATCTCTGGTCTTGATTTAGAAAAAGAAATCTTATCTATGTTGCTAGCGACGAACGATGCACAGGGCTGCTTTAATAACAGGCAGGCCTTTCATTTAAGAAATTTATATATCATTTAAACTGTGCATCACACCATGAGGAAACAGCTGAAATGCCGGAAGTTCCACTCTCTAGAGAAAAAGCCAAAAGGAATCTTTTACTCCTGTTAATAACAGAGATTTACGGCGCAGAATCCCACCCAGTCAAAATATTTGCAAGGGGGACTTTGCTCTGAACAAGGGTGCTCCGAATAAACAGAGCAAACACGAGGCCCCTTGTTTTTCCCAGGCATGGAAAACGAAAAAGGAGACAAACATCATACCTGGGAGAATACATTATCAGTATGCATCATTTCCTTAGGGTTACAGGCTTCAGCGCAATTAACCCCAATGGAACAAGACGAGAGCCAGGGCGTGGAAAGAAGGCGTTCACACCCACAAAAATACACCACAAAACCCTGCTCCAAGGCACTAACTTCAGACAACAGAAAACATTTCGAAGTGCTGCTGTGTGCAGTCAACAGACACAGGCTCCTATTCCAAGCACAAGGCCCAAAGCAGTCTTGGAAACCAATTGTAACAGAAAAACAGCAGTCATGGAACATCTAGACGTCCTACAGGTGCAAAGCCTTAGAGAAAAGAATTCGTGATGATAAACAGCTCAAAACTCTCTTCTATACTTGATCTGCGCTCACAATAGCAGATGGGGGAAACTACCTCACTGGGTTGTTGTGAGAATAAGGACCGATATAAAGCACACAAAAAATTTATAAATCCTATTAGTGAGAGGTTCCTTCCCCAACACCATTTCACAGCAAAGTCAGTCTGAAATCCATTGCCTAAGAAAGCTGCAGAGAGGAGGCATATTATAGCAGCTCAGAGTGAGACCAGAAAGCCACTCAAACCTAACGTCAGCCTTAAAATCTACCTGCCACACAGAAGTGAGGAATACTGACTCCCCAAGGCTGTGCCCTTTAAAAATGACCAACACATAACATGAAAAGAAACAATCTGAATGCTTGAATGGCACATACTGAAGGTATGAAAGTTTTTAAAAGTTGCCTCACTGGATCTGAACACTGGCCCAACATTTTCTTTCAGCCCGAAATCTCTGGGAGTTTAGAAGCAAGATATTAATCCAGTGGTCTCTCCTGTTGTGTGCCCCATGCAGTGCAGAGAGATAGACCTCTTTTTAAAATGGAAGCTCAATTCAGCTATTTCTCTCTTCCAGTTTCAGTTTTCTCTCTCAGTCTCCAACTACAGCCTTCGTTGATGCTAGTTCATCCCCTTCACATTGCTTTAATTGCAGCCCTCTTCTGAAAAAAATTAACTAGCTTGAGAACTTTGGTGTTAAAGGCAGGAGTAATATACAGAAAGCAGCAAATAATCACAAAGACTCTTCCCCCACAAACGCACTCTGTAAGAATGTGAAATGAATTCTTATCATCTCAGAACCCAGTCTCGCTAACAAAACTCAGTAAAGCAGCCTATCCTCAACTGTGATCACCACAATGCTGTCCAAAAAAGTCTTTACTTTTTCATATTCTACTAACAGGATTTCTATCCTGCCCAACCCGCCAGGACAGGCTCACATCACAATCCTTCCCAATACTACTCACTGATACTTATAGGTACAACATTTCTGCACAAGAGAAGATCCATTAAAGGCTGATGAAAAAGAACACACCATTGAACTCCTGCCCGGCTGCCCTAAGGACCTGGTATACTACTTCTACAACTGGAGGCTCCACTGAAGGGTTTCCAGGTCTCTCCTGGCCACCGATGCTGGGGGAGGGGAGGGTTCCCATATCCAAGTTGGGAAACTCTGGGAGAATTGGAGCTGGACAAGAGCTCAGTGGGTTCCAGTGCCAAAGAGTCTACACTCCAAAGCAGGGATGGTCTAACTTGCTTAATGTAAGTGCCCCATAGAAAAAACATCAGATATTTGAGAGACGCAAGACACGAATGCTCAGATGTTTGAGAGCCACAAGACAAGGAAGGAAGGAGAGGTGAAAAGAACGCAACTTTAATTTTAAATGCATTCTTCAAACCGCCGCTGGCTCGGCTTGGAGAAACGATCCGAAGAGAGAAATGCCTTCTCCAAGCTGGCCAATAGGGCGGTGGAGGCTTCGAGAGCCATGCAACATGTATGAAAGAGGCACACGTGGCTCCCAAGCCACAGTTTGGCCACCCCTGCTCCAAAGCATCCGTTTCCTCCAGGGCAACTGATCTCCATAGTCTGGAGATGAGCTGCGATTCTGGGGGATCTCCAGGTCCCACCTAGAGGCTGGCTCTACCCCCCCATTGGCTCAGACACAGTGCTCCTGTACACTGAGGCTCCATGAAACCAAGTCAGGTCTTTCATCTCCATATACCCTAATTATTCTTAATGGCTTGAAGCAGGGGTGGCCGAACTGCGGCTCATGCGCCACATGTGGCTCTTCCACACACATTGTGCGCCTCTTGTAGCCCCCACCGCCCCATCAGCCGGCTTGGAGAAGGCATTTGTCTCTTTAAATCACTTCTCCAAGCCAAACCAGCCAGCAGCAGCTTGGAGAACACCTTTAAAGTTGCTTTCTTTTTACCTCTCCTCCCCCCAAAATCTATTTTCCTTCCTTCCCTCCCTCAAACATCTGGCCGACTGGGAGAAGGCATTTGTCTCTTTAAATCACTTCTCCAAGCCAAACCAACTGGCAGCCTGCAGGATGCGCTTGAAGTTAAAGTTGCTTTCTTTCCACCTCTCCATCCCCATCTCTCTTCCTTCCTTCTCTCAAACATCTGACGTTTCTTCTATGTGGATCTTGTGTTAAGCAAGTTTGACCTCCCCTGGCTTAAAGTCTTCCACCCCACCGCCCTACAAACCATGCAAGAGAAGACAAAGTCAGAGGACCCTATCCGATGTTTGCTGTCTCGTGCGAGGGAAGGGAATAAGGTTGCCAAGTTCAATTACAGAAGTATCTGGGGACTTTCGGGGTGGAGCCAGGAGCAAAGTTGCGACACTCACAACTGAACTCCAAAGGGAGTTCTGGCCATCACATTTCAAGAGCCATCACATTTCAAGAGACCGCACACCTTTTAAATGCCTTCCCTCCATTGGAAATAATGAAGGATAGGGGCACCTTCTTTGGGGGCTCATAGAATTGGACCCCCAGGTCCAATCCTTTTGGAATTTGGAGAGTGCTTTGAGGAGAAGCACTGGATGCTATGCTGCAAATTCGGTGCATCTACCTCAAAAAAAACTGCCTCCCCAAAACCCAAGATACCCGCAGATCAATTCTCCATTGTACCCTATGGGAGTGACATTTCCCTCCCCTCCCCCCACTTTCTGATGCCCCTGAAGCAGAGGGAAGGTCTCCAACCCGGAGGATCCCCTGCTCCCACCTGGGGATTAGCAACTCTAGAAGGGAACTGGAGACGGGGTTTGAGGGGGGTAGAACAGAGCCGGTGTGTTTGCGCCCAGCAGGCCCCGCCGTTGCCCCTGGTTACGAAGGAGGCACCCAGCAGTGCCTTCGGGGGAGGATTGTCCCTCCTGCCGCCCCCTACCCGAGCCCAGGCCGCCACTCACCCAGCCGTTGGTTTTCCCCTCCACAGAGCCGGCTCGCTTCCCGCCAACACTCGGGCGCTGACCGACAGCCGCCGAGTCCGAGTCTCCCTTTTTCTCTTTCTCGCGCTCCCCCGTCACGTGAAGGGGGACAAATGGGAGGGAAAAAACCCGGACGCGGTTGGCGCGCGACGGAGCCCGGCCCTGATCACGTGACGATGACGACGGAAGCCGCGAAGAGCCGCCGCGGCTTTTTCACGTGACGGGGGTCGACGAATCCGGCGCGGCGTCTCGTCGGCTTCATTGCCTCCTAGGGAAGAAAGCGGCGGGGGGGGGGGAGGAGGTAACAGAATCTTATTTTTCAGGGGAAAAGTCGTTAACGTCTTGAGGCACCGTTAAAAAAGCCAACCAACCAACCCCCGTTGGCGCGACGGCCTCCCCAGCGCGAGGGCATTCGCTTGACGGAGCGCGCCGCGTCACGTGCTGCCAGCGGCCGGCCAATCGGCGCGCTCGCTCGCGCTTCTCTCCCACGTGCCGAGGGACGGTCCAATCAACGCGCGCGCTCCCTTCCTCCCTTTTCCCCCTCCTTCACAGCAAAACGAGCGTAGTAGAGCCGCGGGGCGTGGGGTCACGTGCCCCCAAGAGGCGGAGCGACGAGTGGCCCTGTCCAATAGATGCGCCCCGTCGTTCTCTCTCCCTCTCCCTCTCTCACCTTCCTTTCTGTCACGGTAGCTGAGGCGAAGGGAGGGGAGGGGGAGAGAGAGGAAGGTGGTGCGCGCGCGCAGTCCGGCAGCCAGCGCGAGGGCCGCGCCTCCCGGTAGCCTTTGCGCCTGAGGAGGAGCAGCAGCTGAGGGGAGCGAAGGGGGGGAGGGGCGTGGCGTGGCGGCGTCCGCAGCAGCAGCAACGGCGACGACGGTGCCGGCAGGCTCGGGGAAAATGGCGGCGGCGACGACGGCTGCTGCTGCTCCTCCTGCCGCGCCTCCTGTTCCTGTCAACCTGCGGCTGGGGGACCTGGTGTGGTGAGTCGGGGGGGGGGGCGAGGCCTAGTTGCGGGGGAAGGGCGGCGCCGCCCTCGCTCCCTCTTGGAGCTGCCCTGAGGGGGGCGGGCCTGAGAAGCCTGCGGGGAGGAGAAGCAGGCCCTGGCTCGGCGGGGGGAGGGCTCACTTCCAAGGCCTGTGGGATTTAGGGACCTCAAAAAGAAGGCAGTCGACTTCTAAGCGGTATGGCCGCCCTTACTGAATTCCACGGGGACAGATCTAGGCGGGCAGCCGCGTTGGGCTAAAGCAGGAGTGGCCCGACTTGCATAACGTTTAGAGTCACGTAGAATTAAACGGCAGATGCTTGAGAGCCGCGAAACACGAACGTCGGAGGGAGGGAGGGAGATGGTAGAGCTGCCCTGAGGGGGCCGGGCCTGAGAAACCACCAGGCAGCCGGGGGAGGCGAAGGTCGGAGGAGAAGCAGGCCCTGGTTGGGAGGGGGGGGGGGCTTGGTGGTGGGAGGCGACCCCAGTCAGTGGTGGGCAGAGGGCTGATTTCAAAGGGAAGTGGGGAGGGGGGGGGTTGGAAGAGGCCTGTGAAATTTAGGGAAGGGGGGGGGAACCTTTAAAAAGGAGGTAACCGACTTTTAAACAATATGGTCGCCCTTATTGAATTACGTGGGGATAGATCAAGGGTGGCCAAACTTGCTTAACACAAGAGCCACACAGAATAAACATCAGATGTTTGAGAGTCACAGGATGTTTGAGAGGTTTAAGGGAGGGAAGGAAGGGAAATAGATTTGTTGGGAGGGGGGAGGAGAGGTGAAAAGAAAGCAACTTTAAAGGTGTTCTCCAAACTGCTGCTGGCAGGTTCGGCTTGGAGAAGGGATTTAAAGAGACAAATGCCTTCTCCAAGCTGGCTGATGGGGTGGTGGGGGCTTCGGGAGCCGTACAGTATGTGTTGGAAAGATCTAGGTGCACAGTCATGCTGGTCTAAAGCAGGGGTGGCCAAACTTGCATAATGTAAGATTCACATAGAATAAACGGCAGATGCTTGAGAACCACAAAACATGAACGTCAGCGGGGGATGATAGATAGATGTGCAAAGAAAGCAACTTTAAGTTTAAATGCATTCTCCAAGCTGGCCAACAGGTTGATGGGGGCTTCTAGAGCCACATGTGGCTCCCAAGCCACAGTTTGGCCACCCCTGCCCTGAAGCAGTAGAACAAAGTAGGAATCCAGTAGCACCTTGAAGACCAACAAAGTTTTATTCGGAATGTAAGTTTTTGTATGCATGCAGACTTCATGGAATGGGATATAGTGAGCGGAGCTACATATAGCTGGTGGTCGATGGTTTAGAATGTAAAGTGGTACATTGGATTCTGATTTTGGAAATCAGCCCCTCTGCCCACCACTGACTGGGGTCGCCTCCCACCACCAAGCACTTTACATTCTAAACCACTGCCCACCAGCTATACGTAGCTCTGCTCACTGTACCCCATTCCTTGTCTGAAGAAGTCTGCATGCACATGAAAGCTTACATTCTGAATAAAACTTGATTGGTCATAAAGGTGTTGCTGGATTCCTACTTTGAATTACATGGGGTCGGTAAAGGTCCAAGTTGTGTTTATCCTATATGTTTATCGCAACTATAAACCTGATACTTCACTCTGTTTTGTTTTTTAACCTATTTAGAAGTTTTCTATTTTGGGTTGATTTTTCTCCAAGGCTGATATATTTGTTTGGAGTTTGTTACTATTGTATTCGGTTGTATTAAATAATGATTAAAAAGGAGGTAACCAGATAAGGAGAGGCTGCATCTGTTTTCATGAACTGAGAGTCTTAGGGCATCTCTTCTAAACGTGATAACAAGGTGTTTTGTTGTTATTCCAACTTAAGTTTTTATGGAGTGGAGTTTGAGCTCTTTTGCAGAAGCTGTAGTTGATCATTCCAGGCAGAGCAGTAGTGGATTATTATTTTATTCTTCTTTTTTTTCTTGTCTCCTCTTCACCTGCAATGAAAATCAACTTGAAGACATTTGCAGGCTTTTTCCATTCCGGAGTCAGCTTTTGTCGACTGGATCAGATGGAGATCTGCCTCCTCCTGCTGAGGGAACAAGCTGAAGTCAGCAAAAGCTTCTTCTAAAGCTTTTTATGTTAATATATAGGGTCACCTTAAGTTGGAAGTGACTTAGTGGCACTTAGCACACGTGCACAGTGATTTTTGTGTGTGTTACAATTAATCAAGGTGATGTGATCTTCTTATGCGTTTGTGTGTGTTCTAGTGCTGGCTGTTGTGGACTTAAGCCCACTCCATCAAATAACATGGATTGGATTTACATCAGCTAAATCCATGGAAGTTTACATTAGAATAAAAAAGCTTGAGTGGCATTAGTTTTTTTAGCCCAGAACATTAAAACTTGAGCAGTAGCCAGCTGTGGAGGGTTTAGGCAAGGCGCTTCTCAAGCATCAAAGAAACCGCTACTGACTTTACACAGTGGCTTTGCTGTTTAGATTGCCACAGATTGACCCAAACCTCACTTTTTGAGTTTATTCCAAAAATGGCTAATGTTAATGTGAGAATGGAACTGTGAGCAGGACTCAGAATGGCTTAGCTGTTGATTTCCTTTTAAGTCAACTATAACTTGAGCGCAAGACAGGTTTTCTAAGCTACTAAAACAGATAAGCTTTATAAGGTATTCTTTTATGTGTCTATTGATGTCTATCTAGAGAACAAATTGTGATTCCAGTTGCACCTTTAAGACCAAGAAAGTTTAATTCTGGGTATAAGTTGAAGACGCCTGAAGAAGTGAGGAGCCACTCATGAAAGTTCATACCTTGCCACAGATATTTTTTTGGTCTTTTTTGGTGCTACTGGACTCTTGCTCGTTTCTGTTGCTACTGACAGACTAACACTGCTACCCATTTGGACTTTCAAGATTGTCTTCTGTTTGCTGTGAGCATCAGTGAGTACTCAATATAGATTCGTGACACTTAAAGTGATGAGTATGAAGATTATGCCTAGCTGTTTGAAATCTTGATTTTTTTTTAATAACTCTTGAGTCAGTTGTCACCCGTGTTGAGCATGTGATGAGAGGCAACCAGTCTAGCTGAGGCCTCACAAGGCAACTATAGTTAGTTATAAGACTGTCCACTAGGTCTTTTATAGTCTCTTATTTCTCATGGTCTTGTGTTTTAGGCTGCTAATACAATTTCTTGACAGGTTGGATGTTATAATACAAGGCACCATCTTTCGGTCGGTTGCATCTGGGAAGCACGTGTTATCTGGTTTGCCAAAGTTTGCTATTTGTCCGTTGCCCTGTCATCTCTTGTTAACAGCAGCACTTTTATTTTGCAGCAGGACATCCTCCAGTGCAATACAAATTCCACAAGTGGTGGAAGAGTTGCACAGTTTCCTGCCCTGAGTTCTTATGTGAATCCAGTGTAGTGTGGCAGCCAGTGTGTAGTAGAAATCTTCGCCTCCTTGTGTTTCTGTGAGATAAGTTATCCAGAACGCTTTAGGTAAACAATGGTAACAGCTAATCGCTTTTATTATGTCTGACAGTAGGGTGATCAGTCTAGGAATAAGCATCACAATGGCACCTTCTGATAAGAGACGCCCAGTTTTTATCTGTGAGTGTCCTCTGGTTGCAAACTGTAAAGACAGGATTAATTATTTTAAAAGGGTTGTCTGCTTGCTGCAGGATGGAATTTCTTTAACAGGCAGGGTTTATGGCTGCAACTGACGAAAGCCACACGCTGTTTCCTTGCCCTGTTTTTAAATACTCAAGTATAGCCATGAAGCTGTGGCGGGAGCTACAAGAAGTGGGCACCACCTGGTCTGCAGCCTTCTTCTCTCCCACCTCAACTTTGTGCTGCAGATAGCCATTGAAATGGGACTTTGAGTTATTCGGCCAGAAAGCTTTGCTTTACATTCTCCAGTGCTGCTTTCTATGTAGTGTGGGTCTTGGTTTGCCTTAACTGAAGTATTTCTTGGCTGTGAGTAGCTTCTTAATTGGGCCTGAGAAGTCACTTAAAAGTTGTTTTCGTTCAAGCGCAGGCCCACTGGCCATTAAGCAGCAAATTACCTCGGAGGCCAGAGTTCATTGCTGAAGACAGGACCTGCTGCTTTCCTGCCTCCCACGATTGCTGTAGCAGTTCATAGCTGTGTTTTTCAAGAAAGGTCACAGAATGTTAGAACTACTGAAGATGAGTTTGACTTGAGGAGGAGACCATGAGCTCTGGGAGTTGGGTGTCAGCAGCTGAGTATATATCTCCTGTTGGGTGAGTCTGTCATCTTTTGCTTGCCTTTACGTATAGGTACAACTTTGGAAGCAATCCCGAGTTACATTTTGCTGTGTGGTCCTGTAGAATCAGGCCTCGGATTCAGCGGGAGCTCACAGAAGCGCAGCTCCTGAACCTTTCTGAGAGCTCCACCTCCTCCTTCCCACCTTGTCCATCAGATAGTAGGCGCTGGTGCATAACTATCCCTGGATGAGTTCCACCACCTATTTTTCTACAAAACGACCCCTGTGTAGAATAGTCGTTAATTTTACACGGTTAAGGAAGATAAATAGATAAATCCCTCCCGTGCAGGTTTGTGCATTTTTCAAGGGGACCATCTCTGCTCAGCCACTTCAGTAACCTGTGAAAATATAACCAGTCCTAGAACCCAAGAGGGGCTGTTAGATCTGCTTATTGAACAAGTATGCCTTGATGTGACTCAAGTGTGGAAGGTCTTACACTTCCCAGGCCAGCAAGTTGAAAAAAAAACATCAGCTTGGCACTCCAGAACTGTTGGCTTTGGTTTGAAGATACATTTTAGCCAAGTAACGCGTCTGGCCTTGATAGAGCTAATCCGGTCTGCTGAACCGAGCGGTCTGTTCCAACCAGTGGCTACATCCAGCCTTCAGTGCCTGGCTTTACCAGTGTGTGCTAGCAAGACTGATAGTCTGCTAAGTGTCTGGCAATCTTGTCGAAGTACTTCAGTATTTCACTATCACTGGCTCTTCAGTGATCAACGGGCAGATCTATCACTGGCGTTTCTGTTACTGAAGAAGTCTGAAATTTTTGCTGCTTTGCTCCTTGGTGTTAACCCACACTAATCCTTTTTCTGAGGCCTTTCGTTATGTCCACAGCTCACCATAGGATTGTCAGCATAGCATAGTGGTCTGTTGTTATCTAGAAGGGTGCTTCTCTACAAGAGACCTTAAGGGTTGTGATTGTGTTGACCTGAGGTCTGGCATCGTTCATCCTTTCTGTAGCTGATTGGTACATCTTTTGTTCATAAAATTCTCACAGCCAGGGACCCACGTAGTGACAGAGTACTGCTTCCATGGGAACCCTTGCACCAATTCGGCTCATACTAGCTGTTTTCCCCCACAGCACTTTCACACCAATTGTGTAGCATTCTCTGTTCCCAGAATGGGCACTCAGTGCTGGTTCCGAAGGCCCTGTCCGTTCTAGCTTTCAGATGTCGTTATTCTGTGAGTCCTTTTCTCTGAGGGCTTGGAACAGATTACAGATGGCTCTTTTTGCGTGTTGCAGATTGGTGTATTGCAGCCTGACAGCTTGCATTTTAGAGATGTTGGTTCCCCATGCAGACTGGATTTTACTGTGTGTTTTATTAAGTATTCTCAAGGACCGCCCTGAGCTTTGAAGGGGCAGGTATAAATCTCTTAATGTGTAAACGCAGGCAACTAGACTTGAGACCAGTCGCACCTTAGAGACTGACAAGATTTTTAGGATATGAGCTTTTATGAGTCAGAGCTCCCGTTGTCGGATTCTGTGCAACGTTTCTCATAGTCTAAAACTCAAGGTAAATAATCATGTCGCTTTTGTGTATGCCAATTTAATCTGCACTGAGATTTTTTTTTCAATGCCTTGGCGTTCTCTTTGGTTAAACTGTTGATTTAATGCAGCTTTATGTCAAGTGATCAGTACACTTCAGACTTTTCAGGGAGGCGATGAAGAGACTTAGAAGCAGCAAGCGCGATCCGGGCTCCAAGTAACACTTCAGTTGTTCCAGATGTATTGTTGGATAAATGAGGTTGTGGTCTGTCTGGAACTCAGTTGCAGAGCTGCCAGCTGAAAGGAATTCCTGTGAAACTGCAGGATGTCTAAGTGGTTTTCCCCTCCCCGGAGTCTGAATTCATGTTTGAAAGTCACATGGTTGTCTGGTTGCAGTTACACGTGTTTAGCTGCTATCTTTGTTGTGATTTCCAGACAATTGTAATAGGGGACTCAGACTTCTGTGTGCCTTTTCCCTCCCATACATGATGATGTTGTGGCCCTTATCTCCTAGGCAGATTCTTTTATTAGGGAACCTGTTCTATGTGAACCAGTCTGTAGATTGCTCGGGATTGCAAGGTTCCCAAGCCACCCGTATTAAGCTCAACAGGAAGACAACCACTTTAACTGGCTATTCATAAAGCGTGAAAAAAGCTTGTTTGATAAAGAAGGCCAGGAGTCCTTGGGTGGGTGGCTGTTCTTGTAGGTTCTGCTTCTAGGAGGCCCCCGGGCCTACAAAATATCTGCTGCCTTGGTTACCTGTGGCAAGTCTGACCACTTTCCAGCAACCCACTGTGACAAACACTGGGTTGGGGTGTGTGTGTGTATGTGTGTTCGTATTCTTATTCCCTGTAGTTTGTTTTGAGTACTCAAATGACAGGCATTGGGATGTGTGGGCAGGCTGCTTACTAAAAATACGCATGAGCCATAGTATTTTCCCCAGACACATTTGCATGATTTCTTGAAGCTCCAGGAGGCCCCTGCACCCAGGACAACCTTGGGGAGACCCCACTTCAGCCATGTTAATTCAGCATCCTGAACCTCCACTCTCTCTCAGTTAAATAGTTCGTGGTTTTCTTGTCTAGAGGAAGAACGTTGAAGAGCCAATGCTCTTTTTTTGATAACCATTGGCTGACTTCTGGGTTTTTTTTCCCCTTAGGGGGAAGCTGGGCAGATATCCTCCTTGGCCTGGAAAGGTAAGTTTCCTTAAGTGCATACCTCTGTTAGTTTGTTGTGTTTGTCTTAGTAGTTTGGTTGGGGCAAATATTTCTGTTAATGGCTAATCCAGTGGTACTCCATGGCCTGCACTAAAAGAGCTACTTGATGACTGTTTGCCCTCTGCCCCACCCCAAACACATGATCATACATAACTATAATATAACCCCTTAAAGTCAGCAGTGTACTTTTGAGCATGTTGCATTGTTTGTCTCCACTGTTCCTGAACTGTAGCCAGCCTTCTGTGCCTTGCATGAGGGAGAGTGCTTGCAAGCCAGAGTTATGCCATGGAACCATGTGCAAGTGTTTTAAACTCTTGTTTGGCTAGATGTTGAAGAAGAAATACTTCACTTGGTTGAATATTTCTTTACTCTAGCTCTGTAGGGGAGAAGGGGTGGTTAGAATTTCTCTCCATGCTTGGTTTTCTAATCACAAGGAGTTTTGTTCTATGGGATAGCATTTCACAGTGGTATGCCACATTCTGCCGTCTCATTCAGCTGCACAAGTTGACCCAGCCTCATACACAGAACCCCTCTCTCTCTACAGCCTTGATATAACCATTGTAGGCAACCATTGTGGTGTCTTAAAAATGAAAGGTAGTTTACCACCCTCCAATCAACCTTGAATTGCTAGAAAACCCATGTGTGGCTGCTAGGGCACTGATAGCCAAGTTTCGGGAGACAACCCAAAACTTCACAACTTTAGATGGGCTCATGAAGGTACAAGAGTTTTGCATCTTAGACAAACTTACTGATTCCTTTTCTCAGATCCATACACAATGAAATTTGTGACTGTTTGGTTCCCCGTTCTGGAATATTTTGCATCAAAAGATTTTTGCATCAATATTGGAAACTGCTATATTATGAATTTTGTTATTCATTATCTTCAAATTATTTAATTTTAATTAATTTCCTTTTAGTTAAATGCCAGCTCACCTGTATATCCTAATGTATGTTTTTGGATATTTTGGTGGCCAAACTTGCTTAATGTAGGAGCCACATAGAAGAAAATGTCAGATGTTTGAGAGCTGTAAGAAAGGAAAATAGATTGGGGGAGGGAGGGGTGGAAAGAAAGCAACTTTAAAGAAGAAGAAGACTGTAGATTTATACCCCGTTCTTCTCTCTGAATCAGAGTCTCAGAGTGGTTTAGAATCTCCTATATCTTCTTCCCCCACAACAGACACCCTGTGAGGTTGGTGGGGCTGAGAGAGCTCTCACAGAAGCTGCCCTTTCAAGGACAGCTTTTGAGAGAGCTAGGGCTGACCCAAGGCCATTCCAGCAGCTGCAAGTGGAGAAGTGGGGAATCAAACCCGGTTCTCCCAAACTGGCTCTCAGTTTAACTTGAAATTTAGCTTTAGCTTGCTTTAACTTTAACTTGAAATGCATTCTCCAAGCCGCATATGCAAAGAGAAAAGTGAAACAAGTGTGTGAGCATGGACATGATCCCAGAAACAGATCCATCACTGAGCCATTGCAAATTAATCTCTACTTGTTATGGTATCTGACTATAGCCCTGCTTTTTTGGATAAAGGCTAATGTCAGTTAGCAGTGCAGTCTCAAAGGCAGCACGGGGTGTTGTATCGCTCCTGCCTGTTCAGGAAACCATGAAATGAACATATGAAGCTGCCTTCTACTGAATCAGACCCTGGGTCCATCAAAGTCAGTATTGTCTACTTAGACTGGCAGCGGCTCTCCAGGGTCTCAAGCTGAGGTTTTTCACGCCTATTTGTCTGGACCCTTTTTTAGTTGGAGATGCCGAGGACTGAACCTGGGACCTTCAGCTTACCAAGCAGATGCTCTACCACTGAGCCCCCATCCCTCCCCTAAATGGTTGACAGCTGGAACAAATGTCTGGATCTGCCACCTGGTCTACACATTGATGAAACTTTTTTGAAGTGCTTTGAGAGAAATCTGTTACCTAAGGAGTATGTGTGTGTGTGTTGCACGTCTCATTGTGCCAACAGCTTGCAGAATTGCCAGCTTAAAAGTCCAGTAGATGTCAGAATGACTGATTCCATCCCCAAGTATATCCCTACAAATAGCACATGAAATACCCCTTATACATTTAGGGAGGATTGAGTGTTGCAGGCTGGGTATTAAAATCATTCAGGCAGTTCCCCAAACTGAACCTGGTTTAAATTTGGGAAAGGGGGCCTAGCCAGTAATATTGTTTGTAATCGGGGATCTAGATCTCCGGCTTGCTTAGCACAAACGGCTCTTGCTTGTTGAAATGTAACCTTCACTTGCGGGGTATTTTCTACAAGCTTTTTCTTCCTAACTTTTCCCAAAATGGCCGTTAGCAAAATACACAAGAGATGCCTGGGGATGGGTGAGGACTGCAGGAACGTTGCTCGCAGGAGAAATCCATGCCTTAACCAACGTTCCCTCTAAGCTGCAGGGTCTTGGGAGCAAAAATGCTACTTTGTGAGCTACTGGCATGAAAGTTGTGAGCTACTGCCTAAATTAGTGTGCTCTGGGGTCAAGACAAAAATGTGTGTGCTTCCTGAGCCAAGACAAAAATGTGTGAGCTGGAGGCTAAAAATCTTTGCGCAAGCTCACGCCAGCTCAGCTGAGAGGGAATATTGGCTTTAACCCTGACCGTGTCTTAACTGCGGCTTCTTGTTTTTGCTCCTCAGATTGTGAACCCGCCTAAAGACCTGAAGAAGCCTCGTGGGAAGAAGTGCTTCTTTGTGAAGTTTTTTGGGACTGAAGATCAGTATGTACCCACATCTTTATTTCTGCCTAGGGAAAAGGGTCTATTTTTAAACTTCCAGGGCCTTTGTGGGAAAGATCTGTGCCGGCTGGCACTGCTGTGATGTCCTGTAAAAAAAAAAATGTCTTAAACGTCAGCCACTAGTGAAACCTTTTTTAAGAAAAAAACACAGTTTAGTTCTGCGGGGCTGAAGAAGCTTGGGTCATCCAAAAGTGTCCAGCTGCCTCCTAAGGTGTCAAGAGCAAATTTTTGTTTCTATCCCCGGGAGACTTTTACAAAATACAGCTGACATTAAGTTTTAAGCAGGTCGACTGGCAGTCTGAAAATGCTTGCTCAGCACTGATAATTGTGAAGAAAGACAGTGTTATAATGTCTTTATATAAATCTGTAATGTTCCTGTGCTTGGACTACGGCTCTTGTTGCTGCAGTTGCTTATGTACCCTGCTTGCGGGCTACCCAGAGCCATCTGGATGGCTGCTGTGTGAAAGAGGTTGCTGGATGAGGCATACCCTTAATCTGATCCGGCAGAGCTGTGGCTTTTAAGGGGGAGGAATGCTGGCCTTCTCACATATCCAGGTGGCTCATGCAAGTGAGCTGGCTTGGTGTAGTGGTTAAGTGCACGGACTCTTATCTGGGAAAACCAGGTTTGATTCCCCACTTCTTCACATGCACCTCCTGATGTGACCTTGAGTCAGTCACAAGTTTTTACAGAGCTGGTCCTCTTAAGAGCCAGGGCTTTTGTTGAGCAGGAATGCAGTTCTGGCATGCTTGGCTTCGGGGTGTGGCCTAATATGCAAATGAGTTCCTGCTGGGCTTTTCGTACAAAAGAAGCCCTATTAAGAGCAGTTTCTGTCAGAACTCTCTCAGCTCCACCTACCTCACAGGCAGTGTTCCCTCTAAGCTGCAGGGTCTTGTGAGCAAAAATTCTATTTTGTGAGTTACTGTCATTAAAGTTGTGCTCTGGGGCCATTTTTCCTGAGCTTAAGACAAAAAGGTGTGAGCTGGAGGCTAAAAATCTGTGAGCTAGCTTGTGCTAATTCAGCTTAGAGGGAACACTGCTCACAGGGTGTCTGTTGTGTGGAGGAAGGGAAAGGAGATTGTGAGTCACTCTAAGACTCTTTCTGGTAGTGAAGGTGGAGTATAATTCCAGTCTCCTCTTCTTCATGTTGAAGAGGAAAGTTATTTCCTCTTTCAGTATGGGGTTGTATTTGATTGATATGTGGTGTTTTGCATGTGCTCTGTTAGCTCCTGTCTTGGTGGCAGGTGTATGTAAAGAAAGCCATGTCTAGGATCTGAATATCTGTGGAATTGGTACACTTAACATTGTGAATGGGTCGTAGCTTTGCCACTAAAGACGTTTAGACACTGGGCCTTCGAGTGCCTTGTTGAGCCTGTGGGCATGTTTGAGATTTTCAACTGCAGCAAAACCGCTTCCGTGGGGGGCACAATAAGCCACTGTACAGCTGCCATCGGAGGGAGTCACAGTATTTGGAGGCTTGAATCAAGCATCGTGCTCTTATGGAGGCAGCTATTTCCGGACAGCCATTCCCGGCAGACCTAAAAGTGACACTTCTACGGCCCCCTTGCTCCAGTGAGGTTGAGGAAAGCCAGGATTAGCTCTTTGCTTGGGGGAAGAAGTGCTTTAGGGGAGAAGGAAGTGGGCACCAAAGAACACAACAGCGGGCAATACGGTGCTAGCAGTTCGCCATGTTTCATAGCAAAGCACAAGAGCAGCATATGGCAGATGCGAGGGGTTGTTTATTTCTCTCTCTCTCTCTCTCTCTCTCTCTCTCACTCACACACACACACACACACACACTACACTCTGCTTCAGCTGAGGAATATCTGTTAGCCTTTCAAGTCAGTTGCTGACTGCAAGGAGGAGTCAGGAAGCCAGAGAGGAGGTTGCATAATGTCCTTCTTGCAAAAGTGGGTCAGGTATCTGGAACACTTTTTGGTCCCAAGCTGATATAAGCGAAGGGATTGCAGGCGGAACGATCAGTGCAACTGAATGTGTCGTTGGGCTTGAAAACCCATCAGCTGGTGGATGAAGGCTTCTAAATCTCCCAGGAGATTCGTTGACAATGGCCTGTTGGATGATCCTGTTTCCTCTGAGCAACAGAAAGGTTCAAGAACTGTTTGGGGCTTCGTATATCAGCAGAGAAAGGGCAGGGCTACCACAGTTTTTGTGGAACAAAGGACATTGTGTTAGGGTCATAATTTAGCTTCCTGAGAATAGTATTTTTTAAATAACACGTAGATTGTAGTAGTTAAGGGTTGAGAATGTATATTTAGAAGCATCTGCATAAATGATTGGCTGGTGGGAGGTGGTGAATTTTCCTTTTAGAGGTTTTTAAACAGAGGTTGATTGGCCAACTGACAGCAGTGCTGATTCTTTGAACATCTGGCAGATCATAAGAGGAAAGGCAGGAAGGGTTGCATCAGAGCTTAGTTTCACGTGGTCATTTCTTCCATGCCCAGGGAAATGCTGTTCGCCATTTGGGGTTAGGGGGAAATCTAGGCCATTTTTGTTAGGGATCCTAGAGGGGAGTTTTTTTGGCCGTCTTTTGGATGTGGAGCAGGTGTCACTGGGTGGTATTCGTGAATTTCCTGCATTGTGCAGGGGGTTGGACTAGATGACCCTGGAGGATCCCTTCCATCTCTACGATTCCGTGATGTTGCTGAAACCTTGGAAGCCAAAGGGGGCAGAAATAAATCTGGAAATCTAACCTTGAAAGCCTCAGACAAGGAAGTTTGAATGTTTGTGTCATAAATCTGAATAATACAAATATTTGCAAACAAGCTATCTAACAAGGCTTCTGTTTACATAATTGCAATAACCTTTGTTGAAGTAACATTAATTTTGCGAATAACCAATGCTGATCCAGTTTCCTCCCAAAATCCCACTTGTATTGCATACCTAACTCGCACACTACCTTGAAACAGTGTACGTTCAGGTGTGATAGAGTAAGGAGTGCCCTTTTGCTTTGGATATTTTGCTAGAATGGTCTGTCCACCTGCTCAGCGCAATTGCTGTTCTCAAAAACAAGGAAGAGGGGATAAATATTGGAACAGTTGATTTCTGGGCCCTCTGGCAGTGCTTTCTATATAGATCTCTGAAAGAATGTGTGCAAAGGGCACTCTAAAGTAACTGTAGAAACACACGGTAGTATTTGGCAAAGCAAACTGAGGCTTAGTGTGACTACTTGGCATTTTGGTTTCTCATCTAGCTTTCAGTGCAGCTTTGCTTAACAGGGAGATCTGACTGAGAACTAATACACACATTCAAATCATGGCCTTTTCTCGAGTCTGGAGCGCTGCTCTCTGCAACCTGTTTTTCAGAGGGCCCAAAGAATGCAACAGCGTTGTAATATTTGCCTTGAACAGCAAGAAGGCTGACTTGAAAACAGGTCTGCACTTTCTGCATGAGACGCATGCTTATTCATGGTAAGTCTTCATGACCGGGGTCCTTGGAGACTAAATGCAGTGGCATAACTGAATTCTGCATTCGCACCTAAGCACCATTCCTGCCTCTGTTTGTATGAGAGACAGGAGCGAGTGGGTTTCTTTCAACCACTGTGCCTTAGTGGTTTACTACAGTGTTGATGCCTTGTCAGTGTTTTCAGCTCCCTAGCAAAGAGCAAAGCCTGTGTTTTAGGAAGAGCTAAGGGGGAGCATGCCTCTCTCCATATACATTGACTGTTAAACCCCAATGAATTTAATGGAGCTTTCTCCTCAATGTGTATATGTGGAGAAATGAGCTTCAGGATCCATTTTCTGTGTGTAGGTCTCTTGTGCTTTGAACTAAAGGGATTACAGCTCTGCAGATTATAGCTTCCCAGCTGGTCGGTTGCAGCTGTAGCCATCTTGCAAACATACACACTTTGTGTTATGTTTTATTTATTTATATATTACTTTCAGCTTTTATCCTGCCCTCTCCGCAAGCAAACTCAGGGCAGCTGACAAGCAAATTCAGACAATACAATTGACGTTTAAAACAATAAAATACAGTACAATACAATTTAAAACTTTTGTGGTGCTATTAACTTTGAAGCAGGCAGGATCTTACTTTCCTCTGACAGTGATCCTATAGAGATTGTAGTTCCTCAGCAGTGTAGGATGGCAGTCCTTCCCCGGTTAGGTGTTAAAGGCCTGTCGAAATACTTCAGTTTTACAGGCCCTGCGGAATTAGGAAAGGTCCCGCAGTTCCCTTATAGCCTCCGGGAGAGCATTCCACATTTCTGGTGCTGCCGCCGAGAAGGCCCTACCCCGTGTAGAACACAGTCTGGCCTCCCTTGGTCCAGGGATGGACAGTAGATTTTGTGTCCCTGAATGCTGTGCTCTCTGGGGAACATACGGAGAAAAGCGGTCCCATAGATAGGCAGGCCCCCAACCATATAGGGCTTTAAAGGTCAACACCAACACCTTGAAGCAACTTGGAACACAATAGGTAGCCAGTGCAGCTCTTTCAACACCGGCCGAATGTGCTCCCATTGAGGGAGCCCTATTAACAGCTGCACTGCAGTGTTCTGCACTAGCTGTAGTTTTGGAGTCAGAGGTTTTTCCCTCCTTTGTTTCTCATTACCTGCATCTCGATAACTAACGGTGGTTAATGCTACTAAACCATGGTTAATGCTAATTTTGGTTTAAGAAAAACCAATTGCTTCTCTGAAAGAATTTGAAGTGGCTTCATCAAAGCAGTTAAAGTGCACATCATGAAACCCATGGTAGAAACGAAGTGTTGTGCAGTGTAGAGTGCTCCCCAGCTCAGTGCAGAGTATGAAAAACTGCTGGGGATTAATGCCATTTGGGTCAAGGGATCTCTGGAAAAAGTGCAGAGAAATGACAGTGCGTGGGAGAGGGGAGGAGATGGCATCCTGGAAGGCTGTTCCACGATGCTGGAGCCGTAACTGAGAGAGAACAAACTCCCCCTGAAGCCAGCCACGCTCGGTGGATTGAGGACATGACTGGGAGAGATTAGCAGGCTGCTCTGAATGGGTGAGCGGGTGAGTGTAGGGAGAGGCGGCCCTTTAGGTTCTGGATCGTGGTGAAGATGGGAATCCCGTTTGGCGACAGTGCAAACAGAACCTCAGACTCTCAAACAACAGAAGTGGGTATTTCTTGCTGGCAGGGAGTGGGGGAGCACATCCCAGAAGCTGTGGCACGGAACATTCCTCAGGCCAGCGTCTCATTTCCAAACACTTAATTGTCACAGCACCAAAGCTGGAAGTAAAAAGCCTCTATGATTTCCTGCCCACAGCTGTATTAGAGGCGAAACACAGCCTCAGGAGCCCTGCATGCTCTTGTCTTTTGCTGGAAGATACCATTTTCTCCCATGATGGGGGCACAGTTGGTGTCTTGTGCAGGGCGGGTCCTTTCACATTTGAAGTCAGCATGACTAGGCAGAGGATAAGTTGGATCAGAACAGGGAACCTTTTCTGAGGCCCTGGGCACCTTTGGAATTCCCACGCAGGGTGGCATGTTGAGACACACACACACACACACACACAGGGGCAGCCCTAGTGCAGGGGAAAAGAAAGATAATTCCAAAATGCACTGGGAAAGAGGAACAAGGGAGACTAAAGCCAACACTAGTGACAAGACAATGTTGTTTCATTGTGGACAGCCAAACAGAGGCATTTCTGGGCACGAACCCTATATTAGGGGTCCCCAACCCCCGGGCCGTGGACCGGTACCAGGCCGTGGCCTGTTAGCAACCGGGCTGTGAGTTGTATAATTATTTCATTATATATTGCAACGTAGGAATAAGAAGACAACATTGGATTTATATCCTATCCTCCACTCTGAATTTCAGAGACTCAGGGCAGCTCACAATCTCCTTTACCTTCCTCCCTCAACAGACACTCTGTGAGGTGGGTGGGGCTGAGAGGGCTCTCCCAGAAGCTGCCCTTTCAAGGACAACTCTGAGAGCTATGGCTGACCCAAGGCCATTCTAGCAGCTTCAAGTGGAGGAGTGTGGGGAATCAAACCCGATTCTCCCAGATAAGAGTCCGCACACAACCACCGCACCAAACTAATAGAAATGAAGTATACAATTGTATCATCCCGAAACCATTGGTTTCCACCCGCACCTCCCCCGGTCTGTGGCAAAATCGTCTTCCACAAAACCGATCCCTGGTGCCAAAAAGGTCAGGGAACCGCTGCCCTATATGATCCAACCCACTTTCTAAAAACACTTGGTGGGCACCAATGAAAGCATCAGCATGTACCATGGCACCCATGGGCGCTGTGGTTGGGGATCCCGGAATTAGAAAGGCGTGGGCTGATGAAATGGAAGTCCTGGAGTGTTTCCCTAGAGTCAGTACTGAACCGCCTGCCTAGAACACAGGCAGCTTCCCCGCAAGAGCAGTCTGTAACCAGCAGCTGCTCCCCTTGAAAAGCCGTGGGTGCTTCCTGGCTTGACCACTCCAGCTAGAGCTCATGCCAAGAAACACTGAAAAGGAAGGGACTGGCCGCAGAGCTACTCCACCCTGAGCTCAAATTGGTCACCACCAAGAACAAGCAGGATAAAAAAAGCATTTTGGCTGGCTAAGAATTGCTATCAGTGAACAACTGGGAACCTGCAAGGATACTGCAGGAAAGCAGGCTGTGAGAATCTTAGGATACTGAAACGGCTCCGTCAGCCTGTCCAATGTGTTTATACGTACGTAATTCCTTCATGTATAGATGCGTATAGTGTCTTTCTCTACGAGGTATTGGAGGGGGGGGGGAGAAGCAAAACAGGTGTGTCTAGAGGACAGCGCAAAGAAGATCTATCCAGAAATGTTGCTGCCTGGCCGTGCTCACCTGTTCTCTTTCAGATAAGACAGGGGAAGGACGGGCTTTTCCCTTTTCCATACCTGTCAACTCAAAGCACCAATCTGATTCCTGAGCAAATCTTAAAGTCACTAAGGCTGAAAGAGCCATGTGCTAGGAGCTGTTTGGCGTTTCATAATGGCTTCTGCCTCCTGCAATCTCTGGGCTTTTCTGTTAACTGTAATAGAAGAGGGGCAGAAAGTAGATTTTTCGTGGCTGACTTAGGTTCTACTGGGCTGCACCCCAGGGCTTTTTTTGTAGTAGGAACTCCTCTGCATATTAGGCCACACACCCCTGATGTAGCCAATCCTCCTGGAGCTTACAGTCGGCCCCGTACTAAGAGCCCTGTAAGCTCCAGGAGGATTGGCTACATCAGGGGTGTGTGGCCTAATACACAAAGGAGTTCCTGCTACAAAAAAAGCTCTGGCTGCACCAATACCCTGTCAGCCCAAGCTTCAAATTCAAGGCTTTATGTTGTTTTTTTTAAAGGTTATTTTACTTACAGCATTTATACCCTTCTTGGGTACCTTCTAGCCCTGCTAGTTGTGGAGAAGAGTTCACAAAATATATCTTATTCATTGACTGTCGAAGCCTCGAACCACAATGGAAGCAGAGCCTTGGAGGGCGAGGTAGCGTTCTGTGATCTCCCACTGTTGTAGATGTCTCTGCGGTTCTTGATGGACGTCTTTCCATTCTCTTCTCTCACTCGTTGCCACTCATTTCCTTGCTAGAAATGCATCTTCAGAAACCTGACTTTGGAGCCAGCCTAACTGGATGCAAAGTAAAGATCTAATCTGTGCAATTTGCTCTAGGCACACAATGGTGACTGTTTTCCTCTTTGAGTACAGGGGCATACCTGGCCCCTCTCAAATGACTGAGTGTGCCTTATTTAGAGCCCAGCCGTTCTCTTTTAACAGGGGTTTCAGTTACCTCCCAAGTTATTTCACACTCTCTTAATCCAGCTGTAGCCGCCAATTGGCGGGGGGAAACAAAGCACTATCTTCAGTAGCAGCATGCAGGCAAAACATGTTCCAGCCACATCTCTAGAAGGTATAACAGCACATGCCTGTAACAGTGTGCTCCTTAGGCAGAGATGGATTGGAGATTTAAGTGTGTGGCTACCGAAATGTTGGGATTTAGCCTTTCTGGGATGACCATTTCAAACCACAGATGTGGAATTGCCTGTGTAAAAGCTCACTGCTTGAAGTTATCATCCTAGGATGGGAGCTAGGCTGGAAGTTTTCTGTGTGCAAGGTCTTTTTTAAAACTTGGGGAAGTATTAAAGAGGCAATCCCTAACCTGCGGTCCAAAGGAGTAAAACTAGGACTTGATCATGTCCTTTCGTTGAACATACAATTCAGGTTGCAGTGAGCTTTTTTTTAAGGTAGCCTTTTCAAGCCCATGGTCTTAAAACAGCTTTGTTTGTTTGCTTTTGAGCTTCAACTGCGCTGTGTTTTCATGGGGAAGGGATTAAGCACATTAAAGGGGGGGAGCTTTGCTTGTCAGTGGCAGCGGTCTCAGAGTCGAAGCTCCAGTACACAAGGAACCAGCTGCAGCTTCTACCAGGAAGAGATGTTTTCAAGACGGGTGATGGTTTTTGTAGTCAAGAGCATCCTGCCAAAAAGAGCATCCTGCCAACTCGCTCCTGCACTCAGGTTCCGGGGGCAGTTCCGGACTCCTGTTAATTGGGCCTGATTACTCTGGCTATTTTCTGTGCCTGTTTATTGTTCTAAATTACTCTTCTGTACCAGATGACCAAAGCACAGCACCAGATGGATCAAAGAACGTTTTATTGTGTTTGCACCAAATAAGGTTAGATCCCTTCCAGCATTTTTTTTTTTTAGTAGTACCTGCAACTTGCTGAAAGCACAGTGTGCCTTCTGCAGCCTGCAGCAGAGAAGCATGAAGGGCGTTTTTACTAATTAAAAGGTACTTTTTGCTTACCCGTAAACACTTAAAGCGCATAAAGCAGCAAGAAGTACCCGATTTCCAACTAAGGACACGTTCCAACTCAGGACATGTCAATATGTAATAATTTGTGAATTAATATCCCCATAAGGATCAGGATAGGTAGCTGTGTTCGTCTATAGCAGAAGAAAAGCAACAGATTAATAATTTTGTGGCAGGGTAGGAGGTTTCATGAGTCACTTCTCACTTCTACAGAGATCAGCCACAAATTTTGTTTAAGGAGCTGCTGGACTCTTGCTTTTTTCTTCTGCTGCCTGCAGAAAGTAATCGCTTGACTGTAATGTCTCTGGGTTTTTAGATGTGTGTCTATTTGAATGTGTACTGAATCCTTTTGACGTTTCCAGAGGCAAAAATCAAATTGTTTTAATCATGGTATGCCATCCTTCTGCTAGAGCACAAATAGTAAGTGTAGCTGAAGACAGTAAAAGCAAAGCAAACTATAGTTTATAGTGGGTCAGCCCTACAATCAAAAACACAGAATCTAAGAACTGGAACAGTTACGACATAAAAGTGCTACATTGATTGGGGGTGGGGTGGGAATTAGAAACTCCTACACCAGCGAGAATTGGCGAACAAAATACAGCCATGAAAGACAGACAGGATGCTGAAGCCTCAGCCCAAAGCAACCTGAATTGATGCTTCAGAAAGCATTGAAAATGCACCGGATGTCACATTGGCATTGCTTGCTAGGTTGCATCAAGTTTGATGAAGTCATTTTTTTGACTCTGGATTCTTGGCTTGTGTTCTGTGACATACATAGGAGATATCCAGTTTTGCCTTCCAAGGCCCTGTTGGGCAAGACAGGCAAAGAGCTTTGTAATTGGAGGGGAGGGGGTGCAAATGTGGACCCTCCCCTTCCAAGTTCAATCCTAGCACTCTATACGCTGTATTGCTTGCCCTTCCCATTTGGCTTGCTCTCGCGGCAGGAAGACAGAAGTAATAGCCCTCTTACAGTCAGCTGCATTGTGTGAGAAACCGTGCTCAAAAAAGAATGCCATACCAGTTTCTTACCCGGAAGACAAAAAGCTAGCTGGTAACGCCGCCACCACATTTTTTGCGACCACATGGTTTTTGAGGTTGTTCCTAATCCAGAATAAAGTAGAGTAATCCACCATACAGTTTGATCAAAGTGACAGAAAGCATCCACAGCCATCAAATAAGTAGATCTAAAAGCAATACAGCAGCACCGAAACTCAGCTGCAGGAGTTAAACGTAACAGGAATTATATATCCTTAAAAAGGGAGACTGCTAAGTGAAGCTAGGTAGGGCTTTTGCCCCGCAAGCTTCTGGTTAACAACTAGAGATCTCATTGGTTGTGCAGATTTTTTAAAAAAATGTTGCTTGGCAGCAGCTGCCACCACAACCCAAGGATCTGCCACAACCCAAGGATCTGTGTGACTGAAGTTAAGCTGCGTCTGACTCCGCCTCCTGTGGCAGCCATGGTGTTGCTGCTCCAAACAGTTCCAGATGTGCCTTCAGGCTCAAAAAAAGGCCGAGAACCTCCAGCTTAAAAGCATCAGACAATCTTTGCCTGTTGCCTTATGCCTGTAGGAACTGGTGCCAGTCAAATGGCCGCGGGAAAGAGAATTCCACAGATGAGGCACAACCAGGTCTTCCTAGGCTAATTTAACACCGCACTACCGTCTTCCCACGTAAACCCTGCGACCAGAAGCTTGGAAGGAAACTCACGGCAAACAGCCGCACTGTAAAGGTTTTGAGCCGAGATGCGTTCGTCCGTTTCTTTTGCGCGTGATGTCTGCTTTAAAACTCAGGCTGCCTCTAACGGTATTGAAGGCCATAGAAGTGATTTTTTTTTTTTTTAAGAGCATTAATTTGGCCGGAGTCTCAAGTGACTGCAAAGTAGCTGCCGGCAACCAGAGGGGATTTGGGGGCTTTCCATTGAATGTTCCCAGCTCTGACATCTCCAAACCATAAATGCGCTGGGTATTGTGAAATGCCAGGCAAGCCGCTGTCAAGGATCTTTCAAGGATGTGATAGCAGAAAAACGATTGTGCGGTGGCCTAGTTTGATCTGTGGGGGGGAGAGAAAGACGGATGGAAGAGATGATGCTGAACCGTAGTCATGCTAGCCAGTAAGCATACATATAAAAATGTCAAATGCTTACAGTGAGCATCTATGAAAAATTTTAACATGTAGTGCAATTAAATGCGTCAGTTATCAGGCTCTCCTACAGCCTACATAGACCCTGCTTCTGTGCAGAGGGACTGAAGATTATGGGATCTGCCACCAGAATTCAACTTTCTGGTACATCCTCATTTGCTTAAAAAAAAAAAATCCCACCCAGTTTCTAGCTCTTAAGATTAACCTGCCTTGGGACAGTCTCAGAAGCCCTCTTACCAAATTAAATACGCAAAAGAAGCAGGTGGGTGCAGGTTTCTGCAACCGGCGCAGACTGCAGAATTGCACTTTTCTCAGTGCAAGCTTTGGGTCCTCTTGCTAAGGTACATCAAGAAGTGAAAGGGAACCTATTTTACAAATAATGTGGCCTTTCTGCTAGCGTCACTGCCCAAGTGATGCAGGGAGTCTGCCAAGGAAGATTAGGGCTGCTATGCAGAGGAAGGCAACGAGGAACCCACCTGCCCTCATTGCTTGTCTTGAAAACCCCATGGGCCTGGAGTCCCATTGAGTCAGTTATGACATAACAGCACACAATTGCTAACCTTGACCTTGGTGGCCCAGCCCAGCCTGATCTTGTCAGATCTCAGGAGCTAAGCCGGGTCAGTCCTGGTCAGTATTTGGATGGGGGACCACCAAGGAAGTCCGGAATTGCTGTGTGGAGTTAGGCAGTGGCAAACCACCATCTCTTGCCTTGAAAACCCTGTGAGATGAAACTTTGGTTGTGGCTCAGTGGCCTGCTTTACCTTTTTACCTGCTGGTTCCTGAGGCTTTATGGGACGTTGTTCGTAGGCATGATCCTACCAGTGTTAATGGAGGTGTGCACGATTGTCCTGTTTATATAACACAGTCTCTGCACCTGCAAAGGAGACAAAACCAAGTCCAGCACTAAGCAAGGCAGATGCTTTGCAGAGTACTTGAACCAGCCGGGGTCAAGAGTAAATCATAGCATTATCTGTTGTCTGCAAGGTTAAATGATCCGTGTTTTTCATAGATCATTTAATGCTTTTAACGGGAAAATGCCACGAGTCTGCAGACGTTTGTCGCTTTTTGATGTCAGAAGCGTGGAGCAGGCGGGAGAATGAGATGAGCTCACCGGTGTTGCAGAATTTGATTGACGTAGCCGTTTCAAATTGCAGTTCTTAAAAGTCTCTGGGAATTCAGCAGCTAGCGTATCAGTTAATGGCAGTTTTTCTTAATGCTCTGCGAACTGGCCGTAAAGATTTTGTTTCCAAAGAGCTGCTTCAAGGACAGTTTCTTCATGTAGGAGAAGCGGAGTGCCCAATTTAAATGGGACATATCAGAAAGTGTAGAAGAAGCACATTTTTATGAAGGAAGTTAAACATTCTGGTGCCAAAACTTCAAGGGCGTTGCTTCTAGTTTCTTTGGTACTAAAGGACTTTAAAAAAAATCTACAGTGTTTTGCAAAGCAGTTACTGTTATACACGTGGGAGCATTCATGGGGTGGTGTAGATTAATGATAATCATACACTGAGAGTATTGAGAGGGATTAAAAGGTCATTGTTGAGGTGAGTTTTTTCTGTCAGATCATTCAAGAGAGACATGCCCTGGCCCAGCGTATGCATGGAACCAGGTTTTAAAACACATTCCCTTGGCGGATGGGGTGAGGAGGGTGGGGGGGATTGGATGACTGTTTGACTAAAAAGGTAATTGAGGGCCTGGGTTTGTTTGTAGTAAGGAATCTGGCAGAGCATTAGTATTGCTAAGAAGAGGGTTGCACATACTCATCCTTGCAGTACAGCTCTGTGCGGAGTCAGTCCAGTCCAACTTCCTTAATGTAAGAGTCGCATAGAATAAACGTCAGATGTTCGAGAGCCGCAAGACATGAGTATCAGGTGTTTTGAGAGCTTCAAGGAAGGAGGGAAGGAAGGCAAACAGATGGGGAGAGAGTGAAGAGATGGAAAGAAAGCAACTTTAAATGCAGCATCCAGGCCGCCAGCTTGCGTGGGTTGGAGAAGCGATTTAAAGAGGCAAATGTTGTCTCCAACCCAGCCAATGGAGTGGCGGGACGTCAGGAGCCACACAGCATGTGTCACAATTTCGTCACCCTGGTCCAGTTTAAGCCCACTGATTTCAGTGGATGTGGACTGGAGTAACTGCACAGTCACACCACTAGCATGCCACTTGCGGAAGTCTCCGTGTGGCGGTGTTCCTGTCGATCCATAACACTGGAAGCAGAATAACCATTTATCTGTGAAAGCAATGACCTCGGTGGGGTGGGGTCTGTTTGCAGGATTGATAGGGGTGCCGGCTGTCTCCACCGCTGTCCCTACCGCTGAGCGTTCGATGGGCAGCGCTGCGCTTTGCTTTCTCTCCCCAGTGCTTGGATCAAGGTGGAGCAGCTGAAGCCATACCATGCCCACAAAGAGGAGATGATCAAAATCAACAAAGGCAAGAGGTTCCAGCAGGCCGTGGATGCGGTGGAAGAATTCCTCAAGAAAGGCAAAGGCAAGGACCAGGTGAGTGTTTTCCTGAGCATCCAGGCCCTTGGTGCAGTGGAGGCAGGTGCTTCTGCATGTGACCTTCGGCAGATTGCTAGAGAGGGCCAATGGCTGATGACTGTCTCCAGGATTTATTCTGTGCAACAGCGGCTAAGATCACATTTGGGAATCAGTCAAGGGTGGCAGCTGCCTGCCACATCCCTGATGTACTTACAGTAAACTGAGACAGGAGGGCCGGTAGATCTACGCCCACAGTTTTAGAATATGTTTGTGCGTTCTGGAGTGTTAGAATTGCTTCTGCTCCCCTATAAAGCAGGCTTGTACTTGGGCTTTCTCATCGGTCTTCATTCTGAACCTAGTACCTCAAGTCTTGGTCTATCCCGAATTGGGGGGTTCATCATGCTTCAGACTCCTCCTTGCATTGTTGTGTGTGGGGGGGGGGAATCACTGGCAGCTTGTGCCCCCCCTTCTTCTCTCACCCTTCTGTTCTGTAATCTCTCAGGCATCTCACAATTCCGCTGAGGAGAAGAACCGGCGAAACTCCAGCGAGGAAAGAGGGAAAGCGGCGGGGGAAGAGAAACGCAAAGGCGGGCAGTCCAACGGGAAGCCAAAAAAGAGAGTCTCTTCAGTCTCCTCTGAGCGAGGCTCCAAGTCCCCACTGAAGAGGACGTATGAGCAGAGCCCCCGGAAGCGGGGGCGCCCCCCCAAGGACGAGAAGGTTGGTTTTTGGCATCTCTTCCCCACGTCCTGTGAGCTTGTCCAGGCGGAATGTAAACTTATCAGCCGACTGGACGACGTTGATGTTGTGGCTGTTGCATGCGCTCGACTATCCAAAAGTCTTATCAGCCGATCGCATTGTTTGGCAGCCCTGGTTGTCGGTTTTTGCTGACCCGAGTTACTCTCAAACAACTCCCTTTCGTTTCTTTTTGGGAAATCGCCGAGGAGTATCTCCCGTGCTTCCGTCTTGGTGTGGCTGTAGTGGAGGAAACAGGAGGATCTTCACTGTGTTGTAGGGCACACCGTGTTTCCCGTGGCCATCTCATCTGTCTGTGTGTCATCATGTGACCGTTCCCCACCCCTCCATCCTCCCGTGCCCTCAAGCAGAGTGGGGCCGAGTGGTTCGAGCGGCACTGTTGATGAGGATGAAGAAATGCTCAAGGAAGCGGATAGCCCTGCGGGAAGACCTCCTTTCCCAAAGATCTGAATTCTCTTGCTGTTGTATATGAGTTTGATTTTCTTTTCGTTACGGTCTCTTGAATGTTTCCAATCGTCTGGCTGCCTCTGCCCTGGTCAGGTCAGTTGGAAGTTCACCCTCTGGCTGTGGATCCTTACCACCACGATGGATTTACCTGAACAAACGTGCCCCTCAAAGCTGAGCCTGGAGCCTCCTGTGAACAAAAGATGGCGTAATTGGAGAACTCAGATTTAGCCTGATCTGGATGGCCCAGGCTAGCCCAATCTCATCAGAAGCTGATTGGGGCCAGCCCTGGTTATTATTTGGATGGGAGCGGAATTCCAAAAGTTGCTATGCAGAGGAAGGCAGTGGCAAACCACCTCTGAACGTCTCTTGCCTTGGAAACCCTCTGGGGCCTCCATAAGTCAGCTGTAACTCAGCATTTTGCACGCATGCACAGGATTTGCTGCAATTACATGCTGCTTGCTCCTGGTCGGCTCATTCCCCTTGACCTTGTACAACTGTGGCTTTCGGTCTTCCAATTCCTCTCTGGGGTGTGAACCGTGGCAATCCGTGAGAATCTGTGACTCTCACTTTGCCTGCTGGAAACAGGGTTTGAGGTTATGTAGCTCTGTTTCTTTAGAGTTCAGCACCTTAGAGACCATCAAGAGTTTCCAAGGTATAAGCCAGGGGTGTCAAACATCTGGCCTGCGGGCAAAATCAGGCCCTCAGAGGAAACCTATCAGGCCCCTGAGCAACTGGCTGTCATCTGCTTCCTTCTCCCTCTTTCTTGCTTCCTTCTTTGTCACAGCTTGCTTTGCAAGGCTTGCTCAATCGCACAGGAGCAAAGCCTCTGTTTTCTCCATTGGCTGAGGCTCCTCCCTTGGGGAGGAAGGAAAAACTTGCTTTGCCAGGCTATCACAATCGCACAGCAGAGCTACCGAGCCAATCCTCTCTTCCTTCTGTTGACTGAGGCTCCTTCCCCTCCTGGTCCCCTGGGGAAGGAAGGAAAGAGCCAGAGCTTCCTTGCCCAGTTCCCTGGATCCCATGGGAGAGATACAAAGAAAGCACCTTTAAGACCAATGAGTGCTAATATTTTAAGCATGGTTTAAGTTTTTTAATTGTGTTTGCCTGTATCCTTTATAAAGTTTATATCCCTGCTACCTAATCTTAAATAGGTACACACATGGCCCGGCCCGATATAGCCCGGCCCAACAAGGTCTCATTTATGTCAGATCCAACCCTCATAACAAATGAGTTCAACACCCCTGGGATAAGCTTTCTTGAAGCTTCGACTCTGGGAAGCTCACACCTTGAAAATCTTGTTAATCGCAGAGGTGCTTCCTATCGATAGGTTCTGTCCTGTCCCCACACTGGCTTTAGCGACTGAACTAAGAGCGGGACGCGACGTGTCCAGAAACGGAGACAAGTTTGAGGGACGGCGTTGCCTCTTTCTCCTTACATTATCCCTTCCGCAGTTTCTCCATGGCGACAGCAGCCAGTGAAGAAACCGGAGAGCCAAACGTCGGGAGTCGTCGCCTTCCATCCTGCCTCAAAATAAGCAGGCACATCATGGCCTTCTTTCCAGCTTGGGAAGCGGATGCAGCATCACAGCCGCACGGTGGCACGTTGATAACACCGTGGGCAGGGTCTCGAGCAGCTGTACAGGAAAATAAGCCTCAGCAGGACTTGCTCCTGAGAGACCACGCTTGGATGCATCCTGCGTGCAGGCCTCAGATTCAGTGGGAGCTCACAGGAGCACAGCTCCTGAACCTTTCGGAGAGTTCCTCCTCCTCGTCCATTGAATAGTATGTGCAGCTGCATAACAATCCCTGGATGAGCTCGACCACCTATTTTTCTACAAACCACCCCTGCCTGCTTGGATAATTGCGTTGGTTTGAATCACTGCGAAGCTGCCATTCTTGTATCTTTTTCTTCATTTTAGTTGATTTGATTGAGCGGGCGTTCTGGCTCACCTTCTCCCAAAGTTCTGGGGTAGGGGACAGTGCCGAGAATGCACATTCAATCATATGGGGGAAAAAATGAACTCCCCTTTTAAAAAAAACACTAAAGTGATTTCCTATCTGCTTGTCAGTTGTTGAAGACCGACCCGCAGTGTGTTATATCCCTTGGCCTACGCGGACTCAGCATTTGGCAGGTGATGCGGGGAGGGTAGTTTTGCAATGCAGAGAAGGTTTCTTCATGTTCTCACGGCAGTGTGCACAGGAGAGCCCTTCCCTCCCTTTCGAGTTGCCTGACACAATGAAGCCTCTCCGTTATGGTCAGCGTGTCTGTTCTCCCCCAGGGTCGCAACCTGTTATAACTGCAGATTCCCTTCCTGCGTACCATTGTGCAAGCTTCTTGCTCCTCTGCCGTGTCGCCAAGACAACCTTCCTCTTTCTTTCTGAACGGCCTCCTCCAAGACGGGATTTGGGAATCGTGCAGGACAGAGGCTTCTTAAAGCCTTCAGAACTTTCCTCGGTCGCTCTTCAGGGCCTCCAGTCTCCCGCACAGCTTTTCAGGCCCTGTCATTGTGCTGCGGTCTTGATTGCTTTTCCTTGTCTCTCCGCAGGATTTAACAATCCCCGAATCGAGCACGGTGAAGAGAATGATGACAGGGACCGTGGCGGGCTTCAAATGGCCACCAAGTGTAAGCGAGGTGATTTAACACTCTCAACTTCCCTGTGGTCT
This sequence comes from Heteronotia binoei, assembly GCF_032191835.1. Classification (NCBI taxonomy): domain Eukaryota; kingdom Metazoa; phylum Chordata; class Lepidosauria; order Squamata; family Gekkonidae; genus Heteronotia; species Heteronotia binoei. The sequence goes on from NC_083242.1 coordinate 7,727,283, forward strand.
AAATCTCAGTAATCCAGTGGCTCCGCACAGACTACTTATTCCTTGACAGGAATCTTGGGGTTGTTTGCTGGGGGGGGGGGGGGAGATTTTATTCCACTTTGTTTTCCTGTCTTCTCTTCCAATGAAAAGAATGTATCCAGTGTTCCCTTACCTCACTAGTCATTATTGCATAGCTAAGGCAGGTTCAGGCATGCAGCAGTTCAGGGGAGGACATGTGAGTTTCCAGACCTACAGATGAAAGTGCAGCCGCTGAATTCCCTTCAGCTTGGTGAAGCAGTTAAGAGCGGTGGACTCTGATCTGGAAAACTGGGCTTGATTTCCTATTCCTTATGCAGCCGCTGGTGTGAACTTGGGTCAGTCACAAGTTCTCTCAGAGCTGTTCTCTCAAGGGCAGTTCTCCCAGAGCTCTCTCAGCCACACCTGCCTCACAGATGTGTCTGTTGTAGGGAGGGGAAGGGAATGGAGATTGTCAGCTGCTCTGAGATTCCAAGGGTAAAAAGGTCAAGGTAGTCCCCTGTGCAAGCACCAGTCGTTTCCGACTCTGGGGTGACGTCGCATCACGTTTTCACGGCAGACTTTTTATAGGGTGGTTTGCCATTGCCTTCCCCAGTCATCTACGCTTTCCCCCCAGCAAGCTAGGGACTCATTTTACTGACCTCGGATGAGTGGAAGGCTGAGTCAACCTTGAGCCGGCTACCTGAACCCAGCTTCTGCCGGGGTTGAACTTAGGTCGTGAGCAGAGAGCTTGGACTGCAGTACTGCAGCTTTACCATTTTGCGCTATGGGGCTGCAAATGAAGAGCAGGGTATAAATCCAGTCTCCTCTTCTTTCAATGCGCAAAAGGCTGACATTGCAGGGCAAACACTTTAATGCTTGTACTGAGGAACATACAGTAAAATAACATTGATTGGGTGTTGGGGGGGATTGTCTGTTAGTTCCAACAAATAGCTGAAGAAGTAACAGTAGTTACTATATTGGTGCTGAGGAAGATAGGAAGAAAAGTAGGCAGAGATACTTGTGTTTATTGAAGCCAATTCGGATTGCTTTAAAAAGGCATAGGCTTTCAGAGCTTTAGAAATGTTCCTCCTTCGCAAAAAGAATGTAAGAAAAGCCATACTAGATTGGGCCAATGGCCCATCCAGTTCAGCACTCTTGTGTCACACAGTGGGCAAAAACCAGGTGCCATCAGGAGGTCCACCAGAAGGGCCAGAACTCAAGAAACCCTCCCACTGTTGCCTCCTAAGCACCCAGGATACAGAGCATAACTGCCCCAGACAGAGTGTTCCATCTATACCAGGGGTGGCTAACAGTAGCTCTCCAGATGTTTTTTGCCTACAACTCGCATCAGCCCTAGCCATTGGCCATGCTGGCTGGGACTGATGGGAGTTGTAGGCAAAAAACATCTGGAGAGCTACTGTTGGCCATCCATGAGCTATACCTTTTGGCTAATAGCCACACTGATGGATCTCTGCTCCAGATGTTTATCCAGTCCCAACGCCATGTGTTTCTATTTAAGTGTATTGTTCTGCCTGATTCATATGTCCCATAAAGTCAATTGCCTACTTAATCCTGGCATCGATTCCTGGCAATTCTTCAGTCAGATTTGTCCTGGTTTTTAGGATGGGAGAGTTTTCTAGATAGCATGCACTTAAGCAGATTTGAGTGAGGAGAGGCACTAGAGGGCGGTCTTAAGTGCTCTCAGTGAGAAGTTCTGATTTGTTCAGCTGGTTTTTCATTTTCATCCACGTACTTAAGGTTGATGCCTTAGAAACAAGAAATGGGGGATGGATACACTTTCTGAACTGCAAAGTGTTGTGGGGATAACTTGCCTATGGAAGCTGTTTCCCAGCATTCTTTCATATTCTGTCATGGAGTACAGTCAGTAAGCAAGTCCCCAGGTATATATGTCTTCCTTCTCCTGACAGATGTGTTAGTTGCTTTCCACAGACAAAATCAACAGGGATACACAGCGCTTACCGAGAAGAACAAAACAGCTGTGCGCACAAACTGCAAAGAAACTTACTTACAAACTTATCAATGTCAATTTCATTATTTCATAGAACCATACAAAACATACCAATAGCTTCAGCAGTTCATGAATGCACTCCCAGGCACAAAGGAAACAGCTTCAAGATGATGTATGATCACAGGTTTGGTAATTTCACAGAGATTTTCAATTGTTCACAACGTCACTAAAAGTCCATGCAAAAGAATTCTCAGTTGAGAATTCTATGGCATGCATTGGAATGTGGTTTTTGAAAATTTGTGCCGTTTGCTAAGGAACGACTCCTGAGGAAACTCATCTGTGAAACACTGTCCTGAGCTGGCGGAAGCGTCAAGTGAGCAATCCCTCCATTGTGGAAACTATCGTTCCTGGAGTAAGCTTGATCAGTTCAAGTTGGAATTTCACTTATATATGGACTTTTAGTGACTTTGTGAACAATAGAAAATTTCTGTGAAATGACCAAACCTGTGATCGTACAGCATCTTGAAGCTGTTTCCTTCGTGCCTGGGAGTGCATTCATGAATTGCTGAAACTATCAGTATATGTTGCATGGTTCAATGAAATTGACATTGATGTGTCTTTGCAGTTTATGTGCACAGCTGTTTTGTTCAGTTGCTTTCCACAGCCTGTTTGACTGGGGATTCTTTGGTTCTTTCCTGTTACCGAGCATAGTGATTTAACTCGCTTTCCAATAAATAGGTAAGCAAGAGGCACTGAGGTTGCTTCAGAGTCCAGGAACTTGTCACCCATTCAGAACATGTATGGAGGATTCTTAGACTTCCTTTTTGCCTGTCTCAGTGTTTCCTTTTTGCAATTACAGCCCGTGAAAGAAGGCGACCCGCATTTCCATCACTTCCTGCTTAGCCAGACAGAAAAGGTGAGCACCAGTTTGGGCCGGGTCCAGTCAGAATCTTGAGTCCATCCCAAGGTGGCTTTTCTCCAGCTGCAAATGGATAGATTTCATTCCTGACAGACAGCAGCCTGGTCAGTTGCATGGTTTAGGTGAATGTCAGGCCCACCACTGTAAAGTTAAGACTTTGTGATTTCCCCTCTCCTGAGCGTGCCAGATGTAAACATCTGAGCACCAGCCATTAGCTTGACTTGAAGGAGTATAGCGAAACTATAGGATCTTAGTGTACAGCTGTGTAGATAAAAAACTGCTAAGAGACACCATAAATTTTAAACAAGACAGTGTAATGTAATGGTCAGTGGTGTTCTGACAAAGCTTGCACATAGAACTTCAAATTAAAAAGAGCACGTAGCAAAAAGAATTAACAGAAGACAGTTCAAAAGCAGTCTTTCCATTCACAAAGGAGTGACAGTATTCCAGTATTTAGTTCATGGAACTAAACCACCGCCTTCCCAAGATAGCAAAGCATGGAGGCACACCATCCACCAGGCTGCCTCTTCCTTTGAGAACGCACGCATAGCTGGTCTTGAGGACAAAAGGAGATTGAGGAAGAATCGCACTGCTACAGCACCAACCCCAAATCAGACTTTTCCCTGCAGCCACTGTGGCCGGATCTGCCTGTCCCGCATTGGTCTTGTCAGCCACCAGCGAGCCTGCAGCAGACGTGGACTACTGCACCCTTCTTAAATCTTCGTTCGCAAAGTCAAGCCGAGAGAGAGAGTTCATGGAACTAAAGGAAGCCCTTCCAAAGACGTCTGTTCTAGATGTCAAGACGTTTCATCAGTCTTTCTTCAGTTTGGAGGCTTATCACTGGAACCCAATCTTTACAATACATTCACAGGAGACCAACAAGGTTCAGAACATGTCTGGAAATTTTACAGACATGTTCTGAACCTTGTTGGTCTCCTGTGAATGTATTGTAAAGATTGGGTTCCAGTGATAAATAAGCCTCCAAACTGAAGAAAGACGGACGAAACGTCTCGACATCTAGAACAGACGTCTTTGGAAGGGCTTCCTTTAGTTCCATGAAGTAAATACTGGAATGTTGTCGCTCCTTTGTGATTGAAAAGACTGCTTTTGAACTGTCTTCTGTTAATGTTTTTTTGCTACCTGCTGTTTTCTATTTGAAGTTCTATGTGCAAGCTTTGTCAGAACACCACTGACTTATATTACACTGTCTTGTTTAAAATTTATGGTGTGTCTTAGTGTTTTTTTTATTTACATTAGCTTGACTTGGGCATTAATAAACTGTTCCCTTGCAGTTGAAGCTGAGTGGCATCCTGCAAGAATCAATGCTTGGTAGAGCATACGCAGCAAGAGGCTTTTGGGAGACCATAGAATTCTGGACGTTGGGGTTCTAGATTGCAAAGGGCTGTCAGTGTTAGTCTGTCCGTGAAAATATAAAATACAAACCTAGTGGTGCTTTAAAGACTTAGCAGCATTTATGTCAACATCGGCTTTGGTGAGCCGCAGCTGACTAATGTCTCTGGTCTTCGCTGATGTGTTCATAATATCTGCAGGGTCCTCATGTTAAAAGGGGGAGTTGGAGGGACTTAGGAACTTTGCAGCAGAGAGAACTCTTTGCTGTTCTCCTGGGGCGAGCAGACTTGGGGTGCAGGCCCTCGGTTTGTTCATAGGGAATTGTCTCTTGAGAAAGAGGATCTGGACCACCAGCTTGCAAGAGGACAAAGATGTATGCTGGATTCCTCCCAAATGTGTTTTTTTCCCCCCTCTCCCCTTGCAGCCAGCTGTTTGCTATCAAGCCATCTCGAAGAAGCTGAAGGTGTGTGAAGAGGTACAGCAGGCTTTGCTTTTGATCTGAGCTTTTCTTGATGTCTCTACAATGTGGCTCGTTTGCTCTGAAGTGAAACGGTTCTTTTTTGTGTTCGTCTCTCTCCCCGCCTCCCACCTCCAGGAGACCGGGTCCACGTCCATACAGGCGGCAGACAGTACAGCGATTAACGGCAGCATCACACCCACAGACAAAAAGTAAGAGCCTCCCTCTTTCGGGAGGCGTTTTCCTCTTTTAATGCTTCCAGGCCAGCTTTTGACAGGGGAGAGGCAGCAAGTTGGACCGGTGATCTTCTTTGCCTGCCTCTTTTTGGGCTCTGAGGTGGGTCTGTTCAGCTTCAAAGGGGAGGGTGTCTCTCTCTCTCTCCCCACCCCCCATAGCTGTACTCCCAAGCATCTCTCTGCAGCTCAAAGGAAGAAGAAGACTGCAGATTTATATCCCGCCCTTCTCTCTGAATCAGAGACTCAGAGTGGCTTACAATCTCCTATATCTTCTCCCCCAACAACAGATACCCTGTGAGATGGGTGGGACCGAGAGAGCTCTTCCAGAAGCTGCCCTTTCAAAGACAACTCCTGCGAGAGCTCTGGCTGACCCAAAGCCATTCCAGCAGGTGCAAGTGGAGGAGTGGGGAATCAAACCCGGTTCTCCCAGATAAAAGTCCACGCACTTAACCACTACACCAAAGTGGAGAGAGGTGCTTGATAGCTGGCACTGCAGTGTGAATAGCACACGTACACCATAGACTTAAATTCTGCTGTGCAGATCTTCCACATGATAAACATATGCAAAGATTTCAGTCTTGCTAGGAGATGGGCTTTCTGGGTTAGACACATTTTGCATGTGGGCCTGTCCAAGCAGCTGTGTTGCCCTGTGCCCAGTAGCCACCTTGGAGGGCCAGGACTTGCGCACTTGCAGCAAATGTCTGCATGCAGAATAGATCCAGGGAACTGAGCACGTAATGGCTCCCTTGACTGAGGGTCATGCCAGCCCCTGCTGTATAAGAACATAAAAGAAGCCATGTTGGATCAGGCTGGCGGCCCGTCCAGTCCAACACTCTGTGTCACACAGTGGCCAAAACTCAGATGCCCTCAGGAGGTGCACTAGTGGGGCCAGAACTCCAGAAGCGCTCCCACAATCCCCCCCCCCAAAAAAGCACCAAGAATACAGAGCATCACTGCCCTAGAGAAGCCATATTGGATCAGGCCAATGGCTCATCCACTCCAACACTCTGTGTCACACAGAGGCCATCAGGAGGTCCACAAGCAGGGTCAGCACTCTAGAAGCCCTCCCAAGCACCAAGAATACAGAGCATCACTGCCCTAGACAGAGCATTCCATCTCTACCTTGTGGTTAATAGCTCTGCTCCGTATAAGAACAGAAGAGAAGCCATGCTGGATCAGGCCAGTAGCCCATTCACTGCAGCACTGTGTCACGCAGTGGCCAAAAAAGCCAGGTGCCATCAGGAGGTCTTCCCCTCCAATCGCTGGCCTTCTGACAGTTCAAGTCCTCCCTGGAAGGACCTTGTTAGAATTGCTCTTTTCTCTGCCCAGTGGCCATAGTGGTCCAGAGGCCAAGCAGCCCTTCTCAGGCATTGTAAACGGAGAATGAATGTGCGGGGAGTGGGTTGGGCTTAAGGGGACTGCAGCAGCCAGCACCCCATCCCTCGGCTCACGAATTCTCCCCCAGCGTGGCCCGCTGGGGTCACCCACAGCATAGCTGGCTTGTCGTTTCGGCCTGTGAGTTTGTTAAACGGGCCACTGCTACGATCCAGAGTCCTTCCTGAATACTTGAAAGAAGGGCGTCCTTCGTTCTGGCTTCCATGAAACTATAGGGGTGAAGCTCTTCAGAAGGACCATTTGGGGCAGGAGCTAGCATTTGAATTATTCCGGGTCCTGAAAAGTGGCATTTGCAGCATGGGTTGGCTTACCATGTATGCGATTATTTTAAAACAGGTTATTTTAAACAGGTCCCCACTTTGAATTTATGTGAGTTATAATGTTGTAAGCCGCCCTGAGCCACTTTGGTGGGAAGGGCGGGATATAAGTCTAAATATAAATAAATAAATAGGTGAAGAGTGGCCAAAAAAGCAACATCCTAAGTGTGCCTACAGCCTATACGCTTAAAAGCAGGCATGCCTTTGGCTTTCTCTGCCCAGTCAGGGAACATCAGAGAGCCGTAAGTGAGGGTGGAGCTTACATTGCAATCTGCCTTCTCCCCCCCCCCCCCAGTACATTCCTTTTTCTCGTTTTCTAAGTATAGCTCAGGTCAGACTAAATCAACTAAATCAAGTAATGAATCTACCTGGGTGACCCATCGGTCCGTCACTCACTGTCATTCAAGCTGTGCCATGTAGGGTGGGCATGTAACCCCACGTTTGCCTTTTTTAGGTCCTTTGGCATGGGACTGTAATATCACGAGCGCTATTTCAGGGAGCTTCCCTCGTGGTGTGACAGAGGCCCCTGAACAATAACAGCTGCCACAGCATGGTTCCTTTTGGAAGAGCCTGCCAGGAACTTCCCTTTGACAGGCACCTTGTGTGGCTTTGCCCCTCCTGTCGCTCCCCAATGAGTTGGACAGCTGGGTTTGTTTAACTCTAGGAAGACAGGAAGAGGTGGGCTCCTTATCCTTTGCAGGAATGGTCCTCTGGTGGCACTCGAATCATCAGGAACTTCCTGTCACACACACACAAGCCGAGTGACGGGAGCTGGAGTTGAACTTCCTGTTTCACTTTTGGAGGCTGTTTCCCGCCTGTGCCAACACAGAGCAGACCGCAGCCCTTCCCCCCGCCCCCCCCCCACCTCCGTGTCAGCCACCGACTCAGGATGTCAGTTTTACAACCCTGCTGAAAGGGAAACCAAAGTAATGATGAAGGTGTTCAGGTAAGACCCTGTCCCCCGTAGCATAAGGAGGAAAACTTGCCATAAGCTGGCAAAGAGCCAGTCGGACGTAACCGTTCAGGGTTGGGCTAGGCTTGGGGAGGCGGGGGTTCTGAGCTCTGCTTACCCTGAAACTCACTGGTCAGTCGTTCCTCCCTCTCTCAGCCTCACTCACTTTGTGGAGGAGGGGAAAATGTTGAGTCCCGTGGTACCTTTATGATCAGCCGGCGCACAGGAAGCATTTGTGTGTTTGTGGTTAGCTTCGTCCAGATCTGATCGGAAGCGTTAACGAGAAGAAAACAGCAAAATGCACCGCCTGTAAGATTCCTCGAGTGACTGCCTCTGTTTTAGTAGAGCATCACCTTTATACTTTACTGCACCGTTTCCCATTTGCAGGGTTGCAACACGGTACCAGGCCACAGAAACCTCAATACCAGCTCGCCAGGGGCTGCCCAACAGCCTCCTCCCCGTTCCCCTCTCTATCTTTGGCGTTGCATGCCGCACTCCAGCCTCTGCCCCCCCCCCCCCCACGCCGCCACTGCCTGTGGCACTCAGAGAGCACTACAGACATTGCGTGCTGGCCAGAAGCCCTCCCTTGTCCCTCTCTGATGTTCGGAAACATCAGAGAGGGCGGGGAAAGCTCCTGGCCGGCGTGCAGTGTCTGTATCACTCCCTGATGGTCCTCCGTCCAGACCACAGGGAAGGAACCAGGCCACGGAGGGGAAAAGTTTGGGAAACCCTGCTTTACTGGATAGCTTGCACGAGTCCCTCCCAAGTGCAACAGCACCACTTTCTCTTCTGTTGTTAGGTTGGATAAGGAATTTGACCCATTAGCGGAAGCTTTCCCTGACCCCCAGCCTGGAGTGGCCACTAACAGGTGAATTCCACAGGGACGGCCTGTGTGCGTCGGTAGGAACATAAGCTGGGGGAGGGGGGGAGTTTGAGGAGCTGCAAGGCTCTTTTTTGGTTTGAAGGTGTGAATGGATGTTTCGAATGAGCCTCTGGTTACCCCTTATGTAGGGAGGAGGTTGACAGATCCTTAATGGAAGGGGAGTTGTACCATGACAATTGCAATATTTAATATTCCACAAAGAGGCTTGATTTGAAGAGAGGAGGATGCAGAAGCCTCTCGCCTCATGGCATAAACGGTAAACGACAAAAGATGAAGAGATCTGGAAGAAGTATCCGGGCTGAAAGATGTGGAGTGGATATAACTTGGATGAGGGAAGTGATATTATCTGATGAGTCCCTTTTTTGTGTATCTCAGAACCTCTTCCCCCACCCCCTGTCAGAGACACTTAATACAAGACCCTGGCCGGGGCTGTTAACGTGCCAGATTTTTACAAAGCCATCATTTCAAATTCTTGTCCTTTGTGATAGATTTTTAAAAGGCAGCAAGAGGCTGCGGCGCCTGGGCATACCTGCAGAACGTTAGGGTTTGTTTTTTTAAAAAAATGTGCCTCACGAGGACCTTCTGAGTCAAGGAGGCCCGAAAGCCTGCGCTAGATTTGAACCTGAATATCACAAGCTCTAAATGAATTCGTCTTTGTGTTGCCTCCTGCGCTGGGCCTCTCCTTGACCCGGCAGCTTTCTGCAGCAAACAGACATTCGTCTTGGAGAAGGCTCACTTTGTCTTTCTAAGCAGAGGGTTTGACATTGGTCGAGCGATGGCTCCCTAACAAGGAAAAGAATAACCTTTTTTTAAAAAAAACACTCCTTTTGCACTTTTATTTTCCACTTTAGGTATGCCCATTGACTCTTCCATTCTTAGGATTGACGCACCTCGCAGGAATCTCCGGCAGCGAGTCTGTCTGGTTTTCCTTGACGCTCAGAAGGGTTGATTCAGGAGGCTCGGCCCTAGAAGAACCTATGTGCGTGCTCTCTCTCTCTCTCTCTCTCTTGAGATGGCGCTTCGACACTAACCGTCTCCTCTCCTCCCCAGGATAGGGTTCCTGGGTCTGGGCTTGATGGGAAGCGGCATTGTCTCCAACCTGCTGAAGATGGGGCACACCGTCACCGTCTGGAACCGAACTGCGGAGAAGGTAAGGCGCTTTTCGTAGCCAGCATGGAATGACGTCAGAGCAGGGCTTCCGTTTGCCGAGGAGGAGATTTGGGCGTGCCTGGGGTCCTCGTTGAGAGGGAGGAAGCCATGGCTCAGTGGCAGAGCTTCTGCAGAAGGTCCCAGGTTCAACCCTCAGCATCTCCAGTTGGGCAGTCTAGAATGTGCCCAAGTCCTCCACCTGAGACCTCGGAATGCTGTCGCCGGTCCGAGTAGACAGTATCTGACCTCGACAGACCACAGATCTGGTTCGATATAAGGCGGTTTCGTGCATTCAGGAGACAAGCCATTTTGTTAAAGTGCCCGTGTCATGATCTGTGCAGGACTGAGAGACAAGGCCTAGGGAGGCCTGGGCCTAAAGACCAGTGTGGGAGTAGAAAGCAGACACAGCCTACAATCTCCACAATGCTTGGCACCCACTGTAACCGATCAGTGTCCAGGGATTGTGTGAGGGGATTGCTACATAAACTTTGTGGGCTGTGGAACTGTGTTCTTGTCTCTCACAGAGTCAGGCTGAGAGGACAGTCTGTGGCTGAGAGAAGGATCCCTCACTCAGAAGGTAGAGTGAGTCACAGGCAGTCGGCCTGGGGAAAAGGGCTGTGGGCCCTGATGACTAACAGGCTAGGGGAAGTACAAGTAGCTGCGTTAAGGTTTATTTTCTTTTTCCTTTAACCACTGTTATATCTGTTAAGCACCTTGCCTTGTTTAAATACCCATCCCTGTATTAATAAACCTTTATCTTTCTAATGGTCTCTGCCTGGTCATCACGCCTATGTTTCTCGGCTAAAAGGGGCATTTTTGTAGGGCTTGGGAGGGTACTCTGGACCTTCCCAAGGGACCATCAATCCAGAGTGGTGGCAGCGTAAGGCAGCAACCCACTGGGTTCGCGACAGCCCGACACCTGTCTTTGCTTCTCTGCCCGTTGCATTCGGAACAACTTGATTTGAGATGCATACTTGTGGGCCTGCTAATTGCTCTGACAAAGCTAGCTGAAATTATCGCACTGTTCCATAGTAGCCATGGCAACAGCTTCCGTTCCCTCTGCTTCGGTTTTTGTTTCTCACCCCACCCTGATTTTCTGTCCTTGTGGTGGGCAGCGAAGGCTCTGCCTTCTGGAACAGCTGCACCCGCTGTTGTGTTGGCACCAGGGTTTTGGAGAGACAATGTCTCATCTGCCCATTTAACACAGGCAGAGCAGAGAGCGAAGGTAGCACGTCCATCCTAGGCAAAGCAGCGCTCGAAGCCCAGCTGTCCCGCAGGTTAGCCTGGTCTCAAAAGCTGAGTGGGGTCATCCCTTGTGTCACACAGCCAGGCCTAGCAGGGCCTTCTACTGGCTGCCACCACTCTGGAAAGGGTCCGTATGGAGGGCCCAGAGCACCCAACCATCCTTGTCTTCCTTATTATGAAATATCTCTTCTGTGACCAAGGAGAGGTGAGGACCCAAGGAATAGAACGACAACAATTTATTTACAGTGTTCAAATAATAAGTGGGTAAAATAGTGAAATATATATGTGCAAATAAACAAAAGCCCTGATGCGTTTATCTATACAGTCCCTACTCTAATAGCCAACACTTTACCCCCTTGGGTAAGGGGTCTTTCCCCTGCTGCAAGCTCTCTAGGCCACAGCCTGCCTCCAGCTCAGCCTTCCAGGAAAAGAACATACCCTGCCTGGACTTCGCCCTTTTATGCTCTCCTGCCCCACCCTTCTCCGGTCCAGTTTCCCTCCAAAACCTTGCCACCCAATCAGAGGGGATCCTGGGAAATGTAGGCTCTTTTGTAACTCCTAGGAAGGCTTCTCTGGGCCTGCAGGCCTCACTGGGCCCAGGATCAGGACACCTTGTCAGTACTCGGACCAGAGTCCACCAGGGAAGTCCAGGGCTGCCACACAAAAGCAGGCAACGGCAAACCACCTCTGAACGTCTCTTGCCTTGAAAAGCTGTGGGGTCACCACAGGTCAGCTGGGGCTTGGCGGCACTGGGCACGCGCACGAGAGAGACCAGGAAACTCAGGCGAGTCTCCCTTCCTTCTGCAGTCATTGCTTGTGGCGGCACAGTACAGTTTGCTGCTGCATCTGCAAGAGCAAAGCCCATGTCTCATCGGGGCCGGTCCCTATCATGGAGTTGCACAGCATCAGCTGAAGATTTCCACGCTTCCCATCTCAGGATCCAGGCTGTCCCTAGCAGCCCAAGCCGGGGGACAAGGGGGGGGGGAGGGATTCTCTAGATGGGTCCCCTGCCCGTACCTCCCAGTGGGATGCAGCAGGCTGCCTCTTGGCAGCAGTCAAGGCGAATGAGGCTCTCCCCAGGCTGAGCGCCCTGCCCTGGATGGCCCAGGCTAGCCCCATCTCAGATGCTCAGCAGGGGTCAGTCCCGGGTAGGACTTCGATGGGAGGGCAGCGAGGAAGTCCAGGGTTGCAACACAGGCGCGAGCCTCGGCTAATCCCCCTCTGCCTCAAAACCCTCCCAGAGGGGCACCATCAGCAAGGTGCAGCTTGACTACACTTTCCACCACCAGCGTTCTATGGCCCTGACCTAGCTCAACAGGGCCGGGGGACCACCAAGAAGTCCAGAGTCGGTGTGCAGGAGGCAGGCAACGGCAAACCACTTCTGCCCTCACTCAGACAGTGCAAGCTAGCCTGATCTTGTCAGATCTCAGGAGCTGAGCAGGTGAGCGTTTGGGTGGGAGAGCACCAAGGGAGTCTAGGGTCACTGTACAGAGGCAGGCTACGGCAAACCACCTCCGTTCATCTCTTGCCTTGAAACCCCTCTGGGGTCGTCATAAGCGGGCTGTGACTGGTAGGCTGAGTGTTGGGACCAAGCCCTAGGACAGGGGTGTCGAACTCATTTGTTGTGAGGGCCAGATCTGACATAAATGAGACCTTGTCAGGCTGGGCCACGTGTGGACCTATATAAGATTAGGTAGCAGAGGCATAGACTTTATAAAGGACACAGGCAAACGCAATTAAAGATTTAAAAAAGAGAACTTAAAGCATTCTTAAAACCATTAGCGTGTGCTTTTATTGTATTTCTTCCATGGGATCCAGGGAACTGGGCAAAGGAAGCTCTGGCTCTTTCCTTCCTTCCCCAGGGGACCAGGAGGGGGAGGATCCTCAGCCAATAGAGAAAATAGGGGCTATGTTCTGTTGAACAAGCCTGGCAAAGCAAGCTGTGATGCAGAAGGCAGCAAGAGAGAGGGAGAAGGAAGCAGATGACAGCCAGTCGCTCAGGGGCCTGGTAGGAGCCCTCTGGGGGCCTGATTCGGCCCCCAGGCCACATGTTTAACACCCCTGCCCTAGGAGTTGCTTGCCTGCCATGCCTGCAGGAGGAAAGTTGTCTGCTGCTGCTGCTGAGCCTGTGGCCTGGAGAAGCTTCTCTGGAGCCCAGGGTTCCTCAGAATCATTCTCTGTGTTAACCTAAAAAAATAAATAATTATCTGGGTTATCTTGATAGGATTTTACTGGAGACGATTGTCCTTATGAGTGGCAAATGCCTGACTGCATCTCGTGTCTGTGTGTGTGGAGAGGAAGAGAAAACACACTCCCCTTTTAGGAGTCACCCTTTTGGACGGCATTTTGCCGTTTGCCTCCGCCTGCCATCTTGCCACCCCTTTCCAGGTCCGAAGCGGGAGGCGTCTGGGTTCCCGCTAGAGCTGCGGCCCGGGCAGCCTGCCTTGTCCAGCGACCTCCGTCTCTGACATGTGGGTCTGTGACTTTTGCAGTGTGATTTGTTCATCCAGGAGGGGGCGCGCCTGGGAAGAACCCCCGCCGAAGTGGTCTCGACCTGTGACATCACTTTCGCCTGCGTCTCCGATCCCAAGGCGGCCAAGGATGTAAGGATTACCTCTTGCGCTTGTGCACTTCTCTTTCTCTTTCTCTCATGTTCTGCATGGAATTTCTTTGCCTTTGCTGCCTTTGCTTTCCCCCCAAATCAGTGTGCAATTTAATGAAGATGTTTTGACATGTGCAAAGAGCAATAACAAATTTATGCAGCCACCAGGTCACTATTTATGTATGTGGGAGAGGAAAAGAAGGCACCCTCCTTTTTAGGAGTTGCCTTTTTGGACAGCATTTTGCCGTTTGCCTCTGCTTGCCCGCAGCTCTAGCAGGAGCCGAGGGGTGGGGGGAGAGTGGACAGTAGCAATAAATCTGACAGATACGTCTCCTGTTTTGAAGTGTGCCTGAACACGAAAGCTCGTACCTTGAATAAACTTCGTTGGCCTTAAAGGTGCCACTTGTTCTAACTTTGTTTCAGCATGTCAGTGCAGGGAAGTACATAGTTCTGTTCAGAGCTTTAAAACTGGCGAAGGGGCTGTAGCTCAGCGGTAGAGCTCCCCGGAGAGCTGCTGCCAGTCCGAGTAGACAATGCGGAGCTAGACGGACTGATGATCTAATTCAGTGTAAGGCAGCTTCATGTGTTCGGTAATTTCCTGACAAAGGTGATTGAAAAGTGGGAGGTCGCTTTGATCCTGACCTGGATAGCCCAGGCAAGCCCGATCTCATCAGATCTCAGAAGCTGAGCAGGGTCGACTGTGGTCCGTACTTGAATGGGAGACTTCCTTGAAACACCCAGTTGCGAGGACAGGGGCAGGCCTTATTCAGCCACCTCTCTGAATATCCCTCCAGGCCCCCAGTAGAGGTCAGTCACCAGAGGTTGCCATTGACTTCTGGGTGCAAACACGTGCAAAAATATACAGAAATACCCCCAAAAGTGATTTTAACAGTGAGTGTAATGAAGAAAATTGAGTCGGTATGCAAGTTTCTCATTCTCCTGGACAGATTGTTCTCGGGTGTCCTGCATATTGCTTTACTCCTCCCCATATCTCCAAGTGGAACGCAGCATTGACTAAAGCAGTTAATGCTCCCTCCAATGTCAACTGGGCAGTGCATCATCTCCCCACCCCCCTTGGGCTTTCGACCCTGGGACCGCTGTTTAAAGCAGTCTGCCAGCACGGCTAGTCACCAGTTATTCCCCTGTACTGCAAACCTACCAAGCCTGTTATGTCTCTGCCTTTCCCCCTCCCCGCCCCCCTACATGCCTTCAGGTCATGTAAATCCTCAGGAGGTTGTGTGGACATTTCCTACCAGAAGGAAGATGAGCAATTGGGAGCAGTGTCTCTCCTGTGCTTGGATTCATAGCGGTGCACAGGCAGGTTCGAGACTTGCTGCGCTGACATTAAACGGCCCTTAAGATTTCTGTGAGATTTCTTTCTTTCTGCGAGGTCTGTTTTGTTCTCAGCGCATTACAGGGGATACCAGAGGGAGAGCAGCTCGCCGTCACTTATCTCGGCCGAACATTAGCCACTTCTCGCCACAATCCAGGAGCCCCTTTTAAAGCACCCAGCCCCCAACTGCATGGGGCGAAGAAAGTTGAGAAAGAGAAATACTTCTCCCTCTCCCAAAATATTGAACTCGAGGGCATCCGATGAAGCCGATGGGCAGTAGATTCAGGACAGACAAAAGGAAATGCCATGTCATGTAGAGAGTGATTAAAATGTGGAATTTGCTGCCAGAGGATATAGTGAGGGCCGCAGGAATAAATAGCTTTTTAAAAGTGGATTAGATCAGACTGCCAGTGGCTACTAGCTGGTGACTGAGGGGGAACCTCCACATTCAGAGGCACTAAACCTCTGAATCCCAGAGCCAGGAGGTAACCTAGGGAAGGCCCTGCTGGTAGACCTCCTGAGGGCACCTGGTTTTTGGCCACTGTGACACTGATTGCTGGACTGGATAGGCCATTGGCCTGATCCAACATGGTTCCTCTTACGTTCATATGCCACGGCCTCTGTGCCTTGTCGTGAGCCATCCAGAGGAACTGGTTGGCCACTGTGAGACAGGATGCTGGACTAGATTTCCCACTGGCCTGATCCAGCAGGGCTCTTCTCCTGTTTTTATGACTTCCTTGAGCATCGTTCTCCTGGTTTTGAAGCCATGCCAAGACCGGTGGGGTCGCAGGAGGCGGTCTGCTGAGTCAGCTCTAGGCAGTGGGCAGGTCGGCATCGCTTTGCAGACACCCCTATTGCTTTACCGCTCTTCTGTTCCCACAGCTGGTGCTGGGTCCTAGCGGGGTGCTCCAGGGGATACGTCCGGGGAAGTGCTACGTGGACATGTCCACCGTCGATGCAGACACAGTTACGGAGCTGGCCCAGGTAAGTATGTTAGATTTGAACCTCGGACGTGACTTTGCTCATAGTCAATTCACTGTTTTCTTCTTGGGCATCGTGAAGCTGGGGCAGTGGCTCTCATATCCTGGGCCAGGTCCCCCAAAGTGTGTTTGTGACTCCCCTCGCCAAGTAGGTTGCAGGGCCAAGAGGGAGGAGGTACAGCCGGAGTGGTCTGAAAGAGGAGGATTTGAAGCTGTTTTGGATTAGCCTCAGCCCACTATGCACTGTGGCTGTGAAAGTCTCAGCCTTGTTTTTCTGTAATTCTATATAAGCAGAGCTAGTTTGGTGTAGTGGTTAAGAGCGGAGGGTTCTGATCTGGAGAACTGGGATTCACCACCTCTTCAACGTGCAACTGCTGGTGTGTCCTTGGGTCAGTCACAAGTTCTCTCAAGAGCTGTTCTCTTGAGCAGTTCTCGGAGCTCTCTCAGCCTCGCCTGCCTCACAGGGTGCCAGTTGTGGAGAGAGGACGGGAAAGGAGGTTATTGTTAGCTGCTCTGAGACTCCTACTGAAGACAGGGTATAAATGCAATCTCTTATTCTTCTCTTCTTTTTCTCTCCTTTTTTTTTTGTTAATTTTTAACAAAGTAAAATGGAATGCTCGTTCATTGTTAAACTGATGGGCGCTTACATGTTTACGTTAGAGGAGGAAAATAGCAAGGAGTAACTTTGCGAGTGGGGCACAAAAAGCAGTTGAAAACTGGATCCTGTTTCACAAGGTTTGAGAGCTCCTGCCCTAGGAAAATCAGTTCTTAAGAGAATGAGACCATTAGCAAGCACCCCTGAGCCCTGCTTATTGAAAGGCATCGGTCTGGCCAGAGATTTTCCTTAGTTATACCCAGGGCTTCTTTTGAGCAGGAAGGCAGTTCTGGCTGGCTTGGTGTCAGGGGGTGTGGGCCTACTATACAAATGAGTCCCTGCTGGGCTTTTTCTAAAAAAAAAACAAACCTGTGGACCAATGGTAACATCGGGGTGTGGCCTAATATGCAAAGTAGTTCCTGCTGGGCTTTTTCTACCAAAAAAATCCCTGGTTATACCGTTCCTTTTTAAAACCCATGCAGGAGCCCAAAAGGGCTTAAAAACAATATCATAAGTAAAACAGGCAACAGGAAGTAAGAATTATTGCGTATGTTTGTTTGGCTTACAGCCCCTCAAGCACAGAACTTGCCCGTTTCCTTTTTCCCAAGAGCATTCCATTCCTAACCTCTTCCTGTCCTCCAGTCCGCCATGTTGATTTTCTCCCATGCCAGGTGATGTCTCTCTCGAGACACTGCACAGCTAGTCGTTCTATTACTGACACACAGCAATTTATTGGGACTTGTTCCGACATCATCGCAGCTCAACCAATAGCGGGAACTCGGGCGGACCCTTGCCAGTTGATGAAAAGCAGGGTTAAAAATGTAACCCCCCCCCCCCCCAAATTTTAAAGGGATTCTGACTTTTCTGTATTTTCCGGGCAGTTTTCCAAATGGCCGGTGCTGTATTTGTGTTCGATGCCTTGGCTCATTTATTTTTGTGTGTGTCCTGTGGTGCATTCATAATTGGGGAAGCTTTCTCTCTGTCTCCCCTTCCAGGTGATTGTATCCAGGGGGGGCCGTTTCCTGGAAGCCCCCGTCTCAGGGAACCAACAGCTGTCGAACGATGGGATGCTGGTGATTCTGGCAGCCGGGGACAGGGGCTTGTATGAAGACTGCAGCAGCTGCTTCCAGGCCATGGGGAAGACCTCCTTTTTCCTGGGTAATTCCTCCGTTCCAGCACCAGAAGGAATCTCGTTAGGCAGGTCCTGTGCAGTTTCCAGCAAAAGCTCACTTGCACAACTTTCTGTTTGTCAAGACAAGCTTGCATCCCTGTACACAGAAGTGCGAGGGTGCGTGTTGAGGCACAAGGACAGAAAACTGTGTGGGTGCGTGTTTGGAAATCAGGTCCCATCAGAGAGGCTGGTGTGTTGTCCATTCATGCTCTTTCACACCAACACGCAAAAGGGTGGGGACTGATCTTCCCCACCGTCTTACCGTCTTGTCACCTTTTTGCATTTTTCTGAGGAAGAAGGTGTCTTGTACTTATGGGCCCAGTTGCTTCCACAAACCAGGGTTCTTATGCCCTGACCTCAGTAGCCCAGGCCAGCTCCATCTTGGAACTAAGCAGGGTCAGCCATGGCTGCTACTTGGAAGAGAGACCTCCAGGGAATGCCAAGGTTGTGATACAGAGGCAGGCAATGGCAAACTACCTCTGAAATGTCTCTTGCCTTAACAACAAATCTAGCTCATCACCTAGTGCTGCATTATGCTAAATGAGCTGGAACAGGGGTGGCCAGACTGCAGCTCGGGAGCCACATGTGGCTCTTTCACACATATTGTGTGGCTCTTGAAGCCCCCACTGCCCCGTCAGCCAGCTTGGTGAAGGCATTCATCTCTTTTAAATCATTTTGCTAAGCCAAGCCAGCCAGCAGCTTGGATTATGCACTTTAAGTTAAATGTTTTCTTTCCACCACTTCTTCCATCTATTTGCCCTCCCTCCTTCTTTCCCTCCCTCCCTCCCTCCCTCCCTCCTTCCTTCCTTCCTTCCTTCCTTCCTTCCTTCCTTCCTTCCTTCCTTCCTTCCTTCCTTCCTTCCTTCCTTCCTTCCTTCCTTCCTTCCTTCCTTCCTTCCTTCCTTCCCTCCCTCCCTCCCTCCCTCCCTCCCTCATTTGATCTTTATTGTATGCGGCTCTTACAATAAGCAAGCTCGGCCACCCAAGCTAGAACTTCTGACTAACAGACAGTCTTAGGATCTACTGGCTATACTCTACACACAGTGCTGTTCTAATGTACATGAAAGTAATCCACGGGGGGAGAAATGCCTTGTTCCACAAAGCAGGTGTCAAACAGACCCAGGGCTCGTTAGGACATAGGTTGTAGACATCGCTGTCTTATGCTCAATCCGCCCTACTAAAGGCCACCAGCGTTAAGAACTCGGGATGGGTGTATCAGGGCTTCTGGAGGCCAGCGAGGAATTGTGTCGTGGTGCAATGAGCAAAGTGATACAGAGAGGGACGTACTGCCTAAGTATAACCTGCCTCTGCTGTTGTTTATCTTTCTTTCCTGGTTGCTTTCATTTGACAAAAAGGGTTGGGAAGAGAGATGCATTTTAGCGGCTCTCTGCTCGCCCACAGGAGAAAGAATAGCAGGTGTTGCTTGATATTTCTCCAAAGGGTTTTGGATCCTAGTAATCTGGGTTTGGGTTGGGGGGAGGACGTCACCTTTGGGGGAGGAATATGGAAGCCCGTCCCACAGAACACCTCTTTTTTCACCCCCGTACAGGAGAAGTGGGCAACGCCGCCAAGATGATGCTGATCATGAACATGGTGCAAGGGAGCTTCATGGCCACAATAGCAGAAGGCCTGACTCTGGCCCAAGTGACCGGTCAGTCCCAGCAGACCCTTCTGGACATCCTGAACCAAGGACAGCTCGCCAGCATCTTCTTGGACCAGAAGTGCCAAAGTAAGGTCCTCCCCCGCCCTTCTTCCTCTCTCGGCCTGTGAAGCATCACTCACCAAGTGCAGAGTAGCATTGCAAGGAGGGGGACATAAAGACTACCTTCAGGGCTTCAGGGGTTGCCAACCTCTAGCTGAGGCCTGGCGATCACCTGAGGTGACAGCTCATCCTCCAGACTAGAGATCTCTTCCCCTGGAGAAGATGATATTGGATTTATATCCTGCCCTCCACTCCAAAGAGTCTCAGAGCGGCTCACAATCTCCTTTCCCTTCCTCCCCCACAACAGACACCCTGTGAGGTAGATGAAGATATTGGATTTATATCCCGCCCTCCACTCCAAAGAGTCTCAGAGCGGCTCACAATCTCCTTTCCCTTCCTCCCCCACAACAGACACTCTGAGGTAGATGAAGATATTGGATTTATATCCCGCCCTCCACTCCAAAGAGTCTCAGAGCGGCTCACAATCTCCTTTACCTTCCTCCCCCACAACAGACACCCTGTGAGGTAGATGAAGATATTGGATTTATATCCCGCCCTCCACTCCAAAGAGTCTCAGAGCGGCTCACAATCTCCTTTCCCTTCCTCCCCCACAACAGACACTCTGAGGTAGATGAAGATATTGGATTTATATCCCGCCCTCCACTCCAAAGAGTCTCAGAGCGGCTCACAATCTCCTTTACCTTCCTCCCCCACAACAGACACCCTGTGAGGTGGGTGGGGCTGAGAGGACTCTCACAGCTGCTGCCCTTTCAAGGACAACCTCTGCCAGAGCTATGGTTGACCCAAGGCCATTCCAGCAGGTGCAAGTGGAGGAGTGGGGAATTGAACCCGGTTCTCCCAGATAAGAGTCCGCACACTTAACCACTACACCAAACTGGCTGCCTGGGAGTGAGGTCTCGTCTGGTGTCATATCCTGCAAAGGCTCCTCCCCTCCCCGAGCTCCATTCTCCAAATTTCTAGCAGTTTCCAAACCCAAAGTTGGCAACCCTCCTCTCAGTGGAAGTGTCGGGTAGGCTTTTGCCGTGAGACTTTAACTTAAGGCTCCCCAAGTTGAAATGTGTTGTGTGGACTGCACTGTTGAAACCTGTGTGGTGTGGCCCAGCCAGTGGCCACAGCCAGGGTCTTAACAAGACAGGGTAATGACAGAGTCACTAAGGGAGAGGCTACCACCCAGCAGTGGATGTGTGCTTTGCACGGAAGAGATTCAGTCCTTTTCACCTTGAGCTTAGCAGTCGGGGGGGGGGGGGGGGACAACCTCAGCCAGTTTGGTGTACTGTTTAAGTGTGTGGATCCTTAATCTGGGTTTAATTCTCCACTCCTCCACTTGCAGCTGCTGGAATGGCCTCAAGTCAGCCATAGCTCTTGCAGAGCTGTCCTTGAAAGGGTAGCTTCTGTCAGAGCTCTCTCAGCCCCACCTACTTCACAGGGTGTCCATTGTGGGTGGGGAGCGCGGGAAGGTAAAGGAGATTGTCAGCCGCTCTGAGACGCATGAGATTCAGAGTGAAGGGTGGGATGTAAATCCAGTATCATCATCATCATCTTAAAAGCCCCATCCATTCAAGTAAATACCAGGCTACACGAATCAGCAACATGAACATATGAAGCTCCCTTATACTGAATCAGACCCTCCTCGGTCCATCAAAGTCAATATTGTCTACTCAGACTGGCAGCGGCTCTCCAGGGTCTCAAGCTGAGGTTTTTCATGCCTTTTTTAGTTGGAGATGCCGAGGATTGAACCTGGGACCTTCTGCTTACCAAGCAGATGCTCTGCCACTGAGCCACCGTCCCACCTCTCAACCAAACATGACTCACCGGCAGGTGGTCTCACACTCTTTTTAGCAGGTGGATTCGAAGGGGGTTGTGAAATATGCAGCAGTTGGGAAAGCAGAACATGAAAAGATGCCCAGCATTCATCAATGTGTTCCCCACCCACTTTGTCTTTTCCAGACATCCTGCAAGGAAACTTTAAACCAGATTTCTACCTGAAATACATCCAGAAGGATCTCAGATTAGCCATTGCACTAGGCGACTCCGTCAACCACCCAACTCCCATGGCAGCTGCCGCCAACGAGGTAGGTGCCGTTCAGAACCACCTCTGTTCATTCAGGGCTCAGGGACAGCTTCTGAAAACAGAGGGGAAGCTTCAGGTCTGGGCCCAGGCCCGCTGTCGTGCTCTCGAAGATCCTTTTCCCCCAGTGGGCGCCTCGCAGAGAGAGAAGCAGGTTTTCAGGCGGTAATACAAATCTAGTTCAAATTCAAGTATTTCCAAGGCAGTACGAGAGACAGTTAGCTGGAACAAAGCAAGGAGGATAAATTCCGGAGTAGTTCTGCTGGCCTGAAATAACAGCCAGACGGAGGTGGGAATGCGTTTGGCGGGTTGGGTTAGCTGCCGCCATCCGAGCGGGAAGGGCCATTGTTCGTCAGAGGGCTCACTGGACCAGCAGTTACGGTTAAAAGCAGATTGGGTGGACTGAATTACGAGAGTTGTGTTCTTCACGATTTTTTTTTGAATACTTCCCCCCCGATTGTCTTCCTTCCTATGCTTATCACCTGACCTCACCTGGTCTATTCAGGCCTTTTGCTCTTGCTAGAACGAAGGCCCATTCAACAGCGGTTGCAAGAGGCCACTTCTTACATTTTCCCTACTCTTGACAGAATTCGCTCTTAATGTCTTGGTAAAATAAACTCAGATCTCTCATATTTTATTGGAACGTCCTCTATATTCTAATCTGTTGATGTATTCTACCGAGGCTGGTGAATTTCAGATCGGGGTGGCCAAACTGTGGATGGGGAGCCACGTGCTGCTCTTTCACACACATGGGGTGGCTCTCGAAGCCCCCACCAGCTAGCTGGCTTGGAGAATGTATTTGTCTCTTTAAATCACTCCTCTAAGCCAAGCCAGCTAGCAGCTTGGAGAATGTATTTAAAGTTAAAGTTGCTGTCTTTCCACCTCTCCCTCCCCTATCTTCCTTCCTTCCTCCCTCCCTCATCTGATATTTATTCTGTGTGGCTCTTATGTTAAGTTTGGCCACCCCTAATAGAATTTATATCTCTGTTCTGTTTATGCCACCTCTCTCCTGTGGAAGGTTCCCAGATGGTCTCCTGTGTGGACTCAGCCAGGTTGCTCCATCGCCTGCCCTTCAGGCTGTTGCCCTGGTTTAAAACTACCCTGTTTGCCTGAAAGGAAGGGCGTGGGTTTTTCTTCTCCCATCAAGAAAGAGAGAGCGGTCTCTCTCAAATTCGCATGCCAGTTAGGGAGAGTAACATCCAAAAACCTTTTACGTAAAATCCTTTTTTTGGAGAAGAGGGGGTTGTTCCTTCAGGTTCGCCTCCCTGTCAGAGAAATACGGCTGTCTTGTTTCCCAGGCCCAGCTGCTCAGGGCTGTGTGGGCGAGGGCCATCTTCACAAGGCTGCCTACACAAATGCTGTCGCTCGGAGAGAGGCAGCATAACGTGCTCGGCTGAATGTCCCGAACTGCTCCATGTCGCCTAAACCAAGGGTGTCAAGTTCATTTGTTAATGAGGGCCGGATCTGACCTAAATGAGACGTTGCCGGGCTGGGCCATGTGCTTACGTATTTAAGATTAGGTAGCAGAGAGCTAAATTTTTTAAAGGACATATATATTTAAAAACTTAAAATAAAACATGCTTAAAACATTAGCCCTTGTTGGTCTTAAAGGTGCTTTCTTTGTATCTCTCCCATGGGATCCAGGGAACTGGGCCAAGGAATCTCTGGCTCTTTCCCTCCCTCCCCAGGGGACCAGGAGGGGGAGGAGCCCACAACCAATGGAGAAAATAGAGATTTTGCTCTGTAGCTCCTGTGCGATTGAGCAAGCCTTGCAAAGCAAGCTGTTATGCAGAAGGAAGCAAAGGGAGAAGGAAGCAGACAGCCATTTGCTGAGGGGCTTGGTGGGAGCCCTCCGGGGGCCCAATTTGGCCTCCAGGCTGCATGTTTGACACGCCTGGCCTAAAACATCTGGGGCAGGATATTGCCTCCAGAGGTTTCACGTCGCCACCCTCTGGGTAGACAGCCAGTTTTTGATCCCATCCCAAGTTTGGTGCTTGCAAAGGGCGGAATTTAGACTTTTGCGGGAGCCCCTTCTGGGATCCCAATTTCTCGTTCTTTGGAAGCAATAGGGGTTGCACAGCACACAGCGATTCACAAGTGTTTCTCGGATAAATGGTTAGGAACTGTAACCTGTCCTACTTTCTATAGACGACTGTACGTAAGTGGAATCTTACTGTGTAATTTTGCATCATTTAATGTGTTGTGGTGACAACTTAACGCTTTCCTTCAGTTCTCTTTTTAAATTTCAGGCTGGTTGTGCAGCCCTAACTCTGTTGCATTGTTCAGGGAATGCCCCATCCTGTCGCCTGCGTCGACACAGTTTGCGCAATCCGCCTTGAGTCCGTGTGAGAGAGGCGGACTGTGAATAACATACCTTAAAAATAAACGTGTAGCTGCTAAATCGGGCGTCTCCAACCTTTTTGAGCCTGCAGGCAGCTTTGGGATTCTGACACGGGGAGTGGTGGTGGGCGCCGCTGCAAAATGGCTGCTGCCGGAGGAGGAGCCAGACCAAAAATGGCTGCCTCAGCTTACATTCCGTCACATTGCCACAGGAGGTGGTGGTGGCTGCAAGCATAGACAGCTTCAAGAGGGGATTGGATAAGCATATGGAGCAGAGGTCCATCAGTAGCTATTAGCCACAGGGTATAGATGGAATTCTCTGTCTGGGGCAGTGATGCTCTGTATTCTTGGTGCTTGGGGGGGTGGGCAACAGTAGGAGAGCTTCTATTGTCCCGGCCCCACTGATGGACCTCCTGATGGCACCCGTTTGTTTGGCCACTGTGTGACACAGAGTGTTGGACTGGATGGGCCATTGGCCTGATCCAACATGGCTTCTCTTCTGTTCTTATGTGACACAGTGTGTTGGACTGGGTGGGCCACTGGCTTGATCCAACATGGCTTCTCTTCTGTTCTTATGTGACACAGAGTGTTGGACTGGGTGGGCCACTGGCCTGATCCAACATGGCTTCTCTTCTGTTCTTATGTGACACAGAGTGTTGGACTGGGTGGGCCACTGGCCTGATCCAACATGGCTTCTCTTCTGTTCTTATGTGACACAGAGTGTTGGACTGGGTGGGCCACTGGCCTGATCCAACATGGCTTCTCTTCTGTTCTTATGTGACACAGTGTTGGACTGGGTGGGCCACTGGCCTGATCCAACATGGCTCTTATGTTCTTATCGAGGAGATCTTGGGCTGTGGTGGCAGCTGCTGCCCAAGCAACATTTTTTTACAAGTCTACTCAGCCTATCAGATCTCCAGTAGTCGTTCAGAAGCCTTGCTTAGCAGGAGTCTCACGTGGCCACACCCACTTCCTGAAAACATTTGGTGGGCCCCAGGAAAGGTGTCCGTGGGCGCCATATTGGGGATCCCTGTTCTAAGTGGTAGCTGACAATGCCGATTCTTGGGAAAAGATGACTGACCCTTCCTTCCCTTCTGCTTTGTGTCTCTTGCAGGTCTACAAAAGGGCGAAAGCATTGGACCAATCAGACAACGACATGTCAGCCGTGTACAGGGCCTATATTCACTAGGGCTACCCCCCCCCCCCCCCCCCGTTCTTATTGTTAATACCATGATTATTAATTATGATGATGAATACTGGGTTTTTAACTTTGGACCAGTCCATCTCTGTCTGTTTCTCTCTCTCTCCCTCCCCCCGCCTCCTCCATTTTCTTCTTTTTTTGTAAAATACCAGGGGGGAGGGGGGACAACACACCTCTTCGGGATCTCCCATGAGAGCAGGTGCCACATCCAAGCCTCCCTGCTCCGGCAGAAGCAAGAATCGGGGGGCGGGGGGGAATGTGGTCCTTGCCACCTCGACAGGGAATCTGTCAGCCCCGTGCTGAGACTCACAGAATGGAATTGGCAACAGGTCATCCTCGGATGCCGGACTCTTGTAGAATATCTGCTGCTTGGTTTCTTTCACTCCTGGGTTGTACGAGTGTCCCGAGTTTCCCGTTTCTTTTTAACCGCCGTTTTGCTGCTTCTTTTTTTTTTAAATGCTGTGGGTAACACATACGCTGGCCTTTCGTGCTCTGGGGACAGTTGTGCAACAGAGATTCCCCACTTTTCCGCAAACAGTGGAACGGTCCCAGGCCTTTGTTGGGGTGGGAACCCGACTCCTACGGGGCTCTTCTGTCCCTGGAGGAACAGGCAGGTCAAGAAGGCAGCGCCCCCCCCCTGCCCCCAGCATAGTGTTTTGGCACAGAGCCCCCAACATCCCAAAGGAAATATTTCCTGTAAGAACAGAAGAACGAAATCTTTGGCTTCCCTATCCCAAAGCAGCTCGATTTTTAGAACACAGGCCCTTGTGAATTATACCGGAGCTTCTGTACCTGGAGCACATTTGCTGACACTGACACCCCCCCCCCCCCCAAAAAAAAAATTGATCCGCTCTGGAGACCGTTTGTAAAACAGTTTTGCTTTTAAGAAAAAAAATAATTCAGGCAATGAAATAACGCGTGTATGCGTGTTTTAGACGAGGGGAAGAGTAAACTTTCATATCCTTTTGAGACCCATGCTGTGAAACTCCTTGCGTCATGGTGGCTGCTGGTGTTTGAAAGAGAATTTTTGGAGCGAAAGCCCCGAGGCAAGAAGGGGGGCTCGAGGAAGCTTTGGCATCTAGCGGGAGTGACTGTTTCCATGTTTTGCCATCGCTGAAATTGGAAGCGACACTCTTAGCAGCCGTTGACTCGCTGGCAGAAATTGTGACGTTTTGTCTTGGTGCGGCACAGTCTTTTGGCGCAGTTGCAGATGGTCATTAGCAAGCCCTCCCCCCAGTTGGTTGCACCTGGGGAATATCTATCATAAGGAAACACTGAGCAGGTTCTATGGATGAAGCTAAAGCCTTTTAAGGCCTTTTACCTCATTGATCCCTTAGAAAGAAAAGTAAACCGGCAGCCCAGGTGGCTGGTTTGGAACGTCCGGCTCACGTCCGGGCACAGAAGACTTTCTCATGCTGAAGAAAACTCGGGGAATGTCCTGCCCTGGCTGAACGACTGGCCCCACAGAAGGTGTCACCGCGAACCCATAGTGTGGCTGCCCTCTCTGTCTCAGAAGGAAATGTATGCCAAGTAGAGGAGAAGCGGGGCGCTCTTTCGAACTCTAAAGGCTTTTTGAAAAAAAAAACAAACAAACCTCCTTTCCCATCAGTATTAGTCTCCGAAGAGAGCCGTGGGCTGAAGCTCAGAAGATGTACACAGCACCGGGGTCAAGAGATCTTGCCAGCCCAACCTGAATTTCCCGTTTGTCCAGCCACCCACGGAGTACCAGCGTGAGTCAGCCCTGTCTGTGTTTGTGACCCATCGCCTTGATTTTTACAGTGAGCGGGTGATGCTGATCTCCACCTTCCATGCCCCCTGTCAGCCTGTGTCAGGTGGGGGCCTGGGGGCAGTGCTGGGAGAGGGCGGAGCATACATTCCTGGCAACAGCCTAAGGGCAAGGTTTCTTTGGGGGGTTTTGTGAGGGAAGGTGGCGGCAAGCAGAAGCCATCTTGATTAGCATGCCGGATCTTTCAGTTACCTGTTGCCTCCTGCGGTCTGCTTTTGAAATTTTCACCTGGCTGTCCATCTGGACAAGGAAGCAAATAAGAATCCAGCTCGCGGGGGGGGGGGTGGCGGTTTGCACATTTTACATGCTGGAAAGTGGCCAGCGGTTCAATCTTCCTGTGTGTGACAGCAGAAGGGGGAAGTCACATAAAGCTCAGAAACTATCTTTGCCTTCGTTAGCCGTGGCAGTCCTAGCGTAGGGTGGCTTGCGAACCAACAGCAAGCCGATCTTTGTGAATTTATTCTTTTTTTCCCTCCAGAAAATAAGTAAGGAATTTGCAGCTCCCTCGAGCAAGAACAAAGATGGGCTTAACGGGAGCCGGTCTTATTCTTTCCCACAAGCCTGAGAAGGCCAAGAAGGGAGGAAAGCGCAGACCCTGAGAGAGAGACTGGCCCACTAAGTACAGGGTTGTCTCAGAACGATGCCTACGTTCCCCTTTTGCAGCAAAGACCGCCCCCCCCCCTTGGCTCCTGCCCTGGTAGATCTGTTAGTTTTTCAGCCGCCCCTCCCCGGAAGGCCTAACGCTCCCGCCACTTGGAAAGGAAGCCAGCGAGTGGCGTTCCCAATCCTCGGGCTGGGTCTGCTCAAAGCCCACAAGGCAGTTCTGGGGCAGAGGGAAGAGGATTAAGTTCGGTTTGCAAGAAAACACAATGGAAACTGGCTTTATAGTCATTGTTGTCTTAATATTGTTGACAAATATTGTAAAGTTCCTTTTTTAAAAAAGAAAATGAGGATTTCTGTTTTAGCAAACGCTTACTTTCTTTTTTCCCCATTTCGCTCCCTTCCGTTTTTAAAAGAGGGGGGGGCAAAAGTGACGCTTGTGAAAAGCTTGTAAGAAAAGGTTTCTTTTAAATTTCCCCTGTTCCCCCCCTTCCCTTCTTTCAATCACAGATCTATAGGTAATTAAGGTTGTGAATTTTTTTAAATGTTTTCTGCCTTGTTTTTAATTAACGTTTGTCATTCAAAATAGGATGTGTGGTGATGATTAAACGGCAAAACTCGACAAAATGATTTCTTTTTTCTCCCCCTCCTTGTGCAATTAACTAAGCTACTGGCTTAAAGGAAATAAAACCTTTCTTGGTAACACAACGCCATTTGTCTGTCCCTGAAAACCCTTCTCCCCCCACTCTCCTGGCCATGATATCGAAAGAATCTTGATGGATTCCCTTATTCCAGCCTGATCCAGATAGCCCAGACTAGCCCAGTCCTGCCACATCTCCAAAGGAAGGTCAACCCTGGTTAATACTTGGCTGGGAGACCACCAAGGAACTACCAGTGTTCCCGCCAATCTGCAGAGCCTTGTGAGCAAAAACTACTTTGTGAGATACTGGCATTAAAGTTACGAGCAGCTGCATAAATTAGTGTGCTGTGGGGTCATCCTTCCTGAGCCAAGGCAAAAATGTGTGGGCTGGGGGCTAAAAATCTGCGAGCTAGCTCCCGCTAACTCAGCTGAGAGGGAACACTGGTCACTACATAAAGGCAGGCAATGGGTCTCTCGCCTTGGAAACCCTACAGGGGTCACCATAAGTCACTAGCAACTTGACGGCGCTTCCAACTACAGAACAGGGTGGTTTTTTTCTGGCTCCACGTGAGCGTCGGGCTATTGAATTCCAGGGTGGCAATCCTCCTTACGACTGCCAGATTGCCTGGTTAACCTGTGTCCCATCGCCCTGCCTAGCCGCTCAAGGAAGAGCTTGCACTCCCAGGTCAGTGGCTGGCTGTTCAGGGATTTCCCCCATCACCATCAGCTATAGCAGAGGAGGAGCTCGATTCTCCAGTGGGGACAGTCGGGCGCCTCCGCCAAAAGAGGGTCGGTGCCTTTAAATTGATCTGAAGCTCATGAGTATCTAACCAAGGGAGCTTTGTGTCTCAGAAGCTCGTACCCCCAAAATTTTGTCAGTTTCTGTGGTGGTACTGGAATCGAATTTAGCTCTTCCGCAGGACACAGCTCTTCTGAAATCAGCCCTCGCAGGGGTTACAGAAAGGAACTTCAGCACAGTTCCTGACAACAGAGCACACGACAGATACATTTCCTCCTGCACAACATACTGGATGAATCCAGTAGATTTTTTGCAGCCCTCCTTGGCGGGCCACCTTGCATGGCTTGTCAGAGGGCATAACAGCGAAGCCCAAAGCTGGTTTGTGCCCCACCTTTCAGCCTGCAATCCCAGCAAAGGTCCCACTTCCTTGCTGGGGTTTTAGGCTGGTTTTGTTGGCAGGCAGCTGCAAGCTCAGCCATTAACCCACCCTCCTTTCTCTTGGATCAATCCATCCTCCCCCTCCTCTTAGTCAGAAATGGGTATTTGAGGCGGTAGGTGACAACTTGTGTGTGTGTGGGGGGGTGCAGTTTAAACAGGAGTTAGGTCTGCTCCCTCTTCAAAGGAATAACCTCTTGCAGAATTTCTCAGTAGGGCATTGCTGGCTTCAGTGTGGCTTGGGGTCCCCCCCCAATTAAAGGCTCCTGCTCTTGCAGAGTTCATGCCACCCCAACACACCTGAGAAGAAGGGCACGGGTCTTTCCAAGACGGAGGTGGCATTTACTGAAGGAAGACAGCTTGATTTTTTGTTCACCAGAGGACGAGCAATCAGATTCCAACCAGAGCTTGCACAGAAAAGGAAGCTGAAAACCTGGCCTATACCGATTGATGTAGGTACCAATACTTGCTTAGAAAGTCCACTGTGTAACCTTTGAGCCAGGCACATTTCTCAACCTATTCTCCGAGGTCATGAAAACATGCATACTCTTTGAGTTCCTGGGGGAAAAGAGCAGTATGAAAGCAAAGGTGACTACAATTGACTTTAGCGATGAGTTACCTTTTAATCTAGTGCTCAAGAGTGTGTATATATCTACACACACATCACATGTACTGGATTGGAGCACGTCCAGAAATTTTGTCATCTTGATTTAAACCAAGACTTGGGTTTCCTCGCTCATAATGTCTAATAACCCAACAGGGCCTATGTTTTAGAAGCTTTTCAGAGACTGTGCTTTGTGTTCTCTGATCTGGATAGCCCTGGCTAGATGAATCTTGTCAGATCTCGAATGCTAAGGAGGGTTGGTTCAGGCTTCCTTCCGCCAGGGAAAGTCAGCATTGCAATGCAAAGGCCGGCAATGGGCAACCAACCTCTGAATATCTCTTTGCCTTGAAAACTCAGCTGCCACTTAATATGTGTACCATATGTATTGATGCTGGTCAGTCCTTTCATGCTTCAAGCCGTGTCTTAAATATTTATGCAACTTTATTGCACTTCTGGTTAATTTCGCTGCATGATAGTGCATCCCTGATGTACAACTGGAGAATCACACCTGACCGAGGGCAGCGAGCTGATCCTTACTCATTTCCTGCCCCTTATCTTCTGCCATATTCTTAAAATGAGGTGTATGCTATTTCTCCTTTTCATGTTGTATCTGAGGAAGTGAGCTTTCATTTTCAGAAGCTCGGTTCTAGGGGAAAAGCCCGCTGGCAAAAATCCTATTTTAATCCTGAAATAATATAAAAATAAAATGGTCATTTTTTTGTTGCATATGTGACTCCTAAAATAACAAAATAATGGTTATCTGCAATGACAAAAATACATATTTTTCCATGTGGGCTTTTTTGCGGTTACCCATAATGCCACGGAGTCCAGCTTCCAAAGCAGCCATTTTCTTAAGGTGAACTGGTCTCTGTCAGCTGGAGATTTGTAATCCTAAGGAATCTGCAGCCACCACCTGGAGGTTGGCAACGCTCTTAGGGCATTATTGGACTGGAAGCCAGCTTCGCAACCTTCTGCGCCTCGGCAAGGCCATCTGTTCTGTGACGTCACTAAGCCCCTCCTCCCCGGCACCGAGAACGTGTCCCTTTGTGCCGCAAAAAAAAAAAAAAAGACCGAGGCGACAGTAACCCGATCCAATCAGCTTCCGCTCGCTTCCTTAGTTGCTAGGCAGGAAACGCCAGCGCCCTGGCGTGGGAATGGAACGTTTAAGAGGGAGAGGAGATGGGCGGGGCAAGGAGGGTCTGCGGGTCGTCCGGCCAGTGAGAACGCCCGCGCGGGAGTCTGCCGTCCAATGAGAAGCGCGGGGGGCGGAGCCCTGACATCAACGGTTGTCTCCTCAGTCGGTCCCTTCAGACGGCCGCTCGCTTCGGGGAGCGTCTGCGAGGGAGGTTGGCGGAGGTGGCAACGATGAGGATGGCGGCGCTGGCGAGCGCGGCCGAGCGGGCTGTCCTGGTGAGAGAGGACCGGGGAAGGGAAGGGGGCGCACCTGGACAGTGATGGGCCTGGCTTGGTGGGGGTCGGGCGTGACGTCAGAGGTTCCATCATTCCCCCCCCCTTGGGATGTGACGTCACCAGGGGTGGAATTCTAGCAGGAGCTCCTTTGCATATTAGGCCACCCCCTCCCCCCGTGTAGCCAATCCTCCAAGAGCTTACAAAAATGAGCCTTGTAAACTCTTGGAGGATTGGCTACATCAAGGGGATGTGGCCTAATATGCAAAGGAGCTCCTGCTAGAATTCCACCCCTGGACGTCACAAACCTTGGCGTAGCCCAGCCCCCTCAGCCAAGTTTGCCAGCCTTCAGGTGGGACCACCCCATAGAACTCTAATCTGTTTTCAAGTTGGGGATTTTTTTGGGAGATGTGGAGGGGGGGGGCAGAGGTTGGGGAGGGGAGGGACCTCAGCTGCAGGTAGCTTATTATTATTTTTTTATTTAGTAGATTTATATTTCTCCCTTTCGCCTAGGCAGGCTCAGGGCAGGTTACAATTAATTGGATTGTGGTCTCTGAGAGGCTGGAAGCTGTCACGACCTCCAGGCGGCTGAGCTCATCTTCCCCCGGAAGAAATTAGCCACTTCTGTGATGTCATGTCCTGGCTAAACTCCCTCCCCCGGCCCCCAAATCTGTAGGAGTTTCCAAGCCTGGCATTGGCAGCCATGCCTCATCCACAGTGATCTTTGGGAAGAAGGCTGGTTATATGATGTCACAGTTCTAACCATGACATCACTGACGTGGGGCTGAGCCTTGTGGCGGGGGGCTGTGTGCAGCATTGGATTCCCTTCCAGTTAATAATTTGCATTGGTGATAGACCTAATGGAGGGGCCATGGCTCAGAAGCAGACCCTGCTTGGCCTGCAGAAGGGCCTGGATGCACCAACAGTCAAAAGAACCAGGTAGCAGGTGATGAGAAAGACCTCAGCCTGAGACCCTGGAGAGCTGCTGCCAGTCTGAGTAGACAACACTGACCTTGAAGGACCCCGGGTCTCACTCAGTATCATACCCAGCTTCATGGGTATGTGGTCTTCTTGTCTGGAAGGTTTGATTAAATGATGTCACTGTTAACCTGTGTGACATCACCAGCAGTGAGGTCATTCCCATTCCCCAAAGTGGTGTGTGTGTGCGACGGCATTGGCCTTGTCCCTTTTTGGCCACTAGAACAAGTGAAACCATAGCCCTTCTTTCTCCCAAGTGAAATGGGCAGACGCCATCCATCTCTGGGAGAAAGGGATGGAAAGCGACTCTGTCTTTTGGACGCGGAGGGTCCATTGAACTCCTGACAGCTTTGCGGCTGAAAGAGAGCCTCTTGCTTCTGAGCCACTGATAGGGCCGGCCTTCGTGTTCTTAAAAGCCTGCGCGGCCAAGACCTTGCTGTTTTCTGTCGAAAGAGCGGTTGTGGTCACTCCAGCAGCCGGCCTGCTCCTCTGTGCCTTGTGACAGCAATTAAGATCAGTAGATTAGCCACTACATTCCCCTTTAAACAGTGAGCTTGCGAGGCCAGGCCCTTGGTTTCCCTAGGAGTCTGCAGTCCTTTGAGTGCATTTGTCAGGCCCATGCGTGCATGCATGTGCAGCAGGACTCCCGCCTGGCTGCGCAGGCTAGGTGAGATCTGTAAGGATTGGTGTACCTGAATTGTCGACTTGGCCTCCAGTGTTCCCTCTAAGCTGTGGAGTCTTGTGACCAAGAATTCTGCTTTGTGAGCTACTGGCATTCAAGTAGTGAGCTCCTGCATAAATTAGTTTGCTCTGGGCCCATTTTCCCTGAGCTAAGACAGAAACGTGTGAGCCGGAAGCGAAAAAACTGCGAGCTGTCTCACACTAACTCAGCTTAGAGGGAACACTGGTTAGGGAAGATCCTGAAGATTCGTAAACTGCTGTCGGAAGCTCTATCAGACTCTGCGGTATCTCATGACACCTGAGATGATGAGGGGCGTTGGAGCACCTTTCCTATGAGGAAGGGCTGAAGCGGGGTGGACGAGCTTGCTTCAAGTAAGAGCTCATAGAATAAATAGCCATGGTGACGAAAGGGAACCTCGGTGTTCAGAAGCAGTCAGCCTCCGAATCCCAGAGCTGGGAGGCAACATCAGGGGAGGGCCTCAATCTCTAGGCCCTGTTGCTGGCCATCCGGAGAAACTGGTTGGCCACCGTGTGGGATGGGATGGATGCTGGTACTAGGTGGACTGATCCAGCAGAGCTCTTCTTATGACAGTTCCTGAACCTATGCATTAAATAGCCCTGTTCTCATCTGTCTGCGGAGTTGCGGTGTTCCACGGCTGAGTTGCCCGAGGACACTGTGCACCAAATGCCTTGAAGCAACTGCCTGATCTCGTCACGACCGTGCTCACTTGGACACCGTGTCCAAGCACCTTGAGAAATAACTCCTCCTGGGGCAGGTAGTCATTAGCTAGTATTATTTAGCTATATGCAGCATCTGCTTATTTGGTTTTTCCCTGGCGCTGCGTTAACCCTGACGGATCTGGAGTAGAGGGGCCCTTTCTGGTCAGGCTTGTGAAATTTGTGTCGCTGGCCATCCTGGGCTGAGGTTAGGTGGGCTTCCCCCTCCTCCCCCTTCCTTTGTAAGAAACCCAGACGATAGCCCAACAGAGGCCAAACAACTGATTTATGTTATAATTCAGGCCTCTAATGGTCAAAGCAGTAGCGTCAGCATCAACAAATGGCTTTTGTTGACCAGTCTGTGCAAGACTCCGGCTCACGTTCATTTATTTGCTTTAGGCTGTTTGGGCTCTGGTATGTTACTCAGATAACAGCAGCCTTTTTTTTTTTCCTCCCAGTGTCCAGAATACAAAGGCCAGTCTGTAGTAGATTTTGCACTGTTTGTTACATGGTATATTACAGGTTCTGTCTGTCCAGGAAAGCCGTTTTTATTGAGGTTTTGATAATATAGAATCACAGAGTTGGAAGGGATCTCCAGGGGCATCGAGTCTAACCCCCTGCACAATGCAAGTTCACAGAAACAGCATTGCTATCAAATAGCCATCTAGCCTCTGCTTAAAAACCTCCAAGGAAGGAGAACCCACCGCCTCCTGAGGAAGGCTGTTCCACTGAGGAACCACTCTGTCAGGAAGGTCTTCCTAATGTTTAGCCAGAAACTCTTTTGGTTTAATTTCAGCCCATTGTCCAAGTCGGCCCGTTGTCCAAATCAACCTGTACCCACCATTTTTAAAACCCTAGCTCGTGTTCTTAGGTGTAGGGACTTAAAAGAGACAACTGTGCTTTGAGTATTCTTGTCTTCAGCAGTGCCGCAACATCTAGATGGAAACTCTGTCTGGGGCAGTGATGCTCTGTGTTCTTGACGCTTGGGGGAGCAACAGCGGGAGGCCCTCCAGAGTTCTGGCCCCACTGGTGGTCCTCCTGATGGTGCCTGGATTTTGGCCCCAGTAATGCTTGGATTTTTTAAACTTCTTGCTGATCGCCTTTGAACATGCGAGCTGCCTTACATTGAATCAGACCCTTGGTCCGTCAAGTATTGCCTTCGGGTTCTCAGGCAGAGGGTCTTTCACATCACCTACGACCAGATCCTTTTCACTGGAGAGACCGGGGGGGATTGAACCTTGAACCTTTTGCTTGCAAAGCAGATCTTCTGCCACGGAGCCATGGCCCTCCCCAGTGTTTACATATGAAGCTAGCCTTCTACTGAATCATCCATGTCAGTACTGTCAGTTCAGAGTAGCAGCTGGTCTCAGGTACAGGTCTTTTACCTCTGGAACTTTAACTGGAGATGCTGGAAGCTGAGTTTGGGACCCTCTGCATGCAAAGCAGGTGCTCTGTGTTCCATGTTGACTCCCGTCTCAGCATATCTGAGAACGAGGGTGGTTATTAAGGTATAAACTGAAATTCCCCAGGTTTCTGTCTGAGCCATCTGATTTTGCAGCAGAACAGTGGATTGTTCCTTAGGGTTTGTAGAGTCTTTCGGGATCAAGTGCCGTGTTCTACTGGAGAAAGTTTTCCTTCCAGACGTTTCGTTCTCAGCTGTGGAGAACATCCTCAGTGGCGTTGCAACCGGAGCAGGCGCTCAGACCTTCTTGGCTGCTGTGCATTGAGTGGGGCCAGGGCTGCTGGAGAGCTGCTATTTCTAGGCTGGAGGGGGTGTGATGAAAGGGCAATTGGTTTTTTGATTGCTCCATTTTGCTGTCATCCTTTCCACTTTCTGGTCAAAGAAAGGAGCCGTCTCAGTGCACGAAAACGTTAATACATGAAAACAAAGGAGCGTGCTCAGTACCATCCAGGGACTAGCTGACTAAGGGCTTGTGAGATCCAGGGAAAAGGAGGGGTGGAAGCACTTTGCGGTTACCTAGCAACCACAGCCTACTTGACCAGGTTGAGAATGGAGGAGGGCATTCTTGTGACAGAACCCTTCCCTGCAAGATGCATCGCTGGAATATAAACAGATGTGATTACCTGGACAAGATGTTCCTTAAAAAGAAGGGAAAGTTGTGACCCACGGAGATCTAAACATGGTTGGATAGCTTAGATGGGAACCGCCACCCTGCCTCCCGCAGATTTCTGTGTGTAAATGTAAAGGGAGGGGCAGCGCGCCTCTTGACGAAATGAAGCGTTAAATTGCTTCTCCCAGCACATCACGTCAATAATTTCCTGTTTTGTTTCTCCATACAGGAAGAGGAGTTCAAGTGGCTTTTACGAGAAGAGGTTCATGCTGTCCTTCGGCAGCTGCAGGATATTCTGAAGGTTGCTTTTTAAAGTCTTTCCTTCGAAAATGTTTTCCCCTACCTGCAACAAGGGATAATGTATCCTCACAATTTTGGAAATGTATCCTCGTGCTCTGTTTAAAAGTTTATAGGCTTATAAAGTTATGCATGGTACAGAGAAGAAGCAGAATGGATTTATATCCCGCCCTCCACTCCAAAACTCAAGAGTCTCAGAGCAGCTCACAATCTCGTATATCTCCGCATTCTCCCCCCCCCCCCGCCCAACAACAGGCACCCTGTGAGGTGGGTGGGGCTGAGAGGGCACTCCCAGCAGCTGCTCTTTCAAGGACAACTCTGCGAGAGCTATGGCTCACCCAAGGTCATTCCAGCAGCTGCAAGTAGAGGAGTGGGGAGAGAAAGAGAGAGAATGGTTTTCTTCCTTCTCCAAAAATACTAGAACTTGGGTAGGCAGTGAAGTTGATGGGCAAATAGATTCAGGACAGACCGAAACGGAGTGCTTCTTTACTCAACAATTGCTTGAAATGTGGAATTCTCTGCCAGGGGGATGTAGGGACGGCCGCAAGCACAGACGGCTTTAAAAGGGGATTGGGCAAAATTGGAGAGGCTGAGGCCGTCAGTGGCTCCATGAAGCTTCCATGTTCAGAGGCAGAAGGTCTCTGAATACCAACCTAACCAGAAGACCCCAGCCTCTGTGCCAGCGGTGACCAAACTTTCATAACATAAGAGCTGCACGGAATTAATGTTTGAGAAAAAGAAGGAAGTATACATGGGGGAGAAGTGGAAAGAAAGCAACTTTAAATGCATTCTCCAAGTCACCAGCTGGAGAAGTGATTGAAAGAGAGAAATGCCTTCTCCAAGCCGGCCAATGGGTCCGTGGGGGCTTCGAGAGCCGCACAATACGTGTGAAAGCCACCTGTGGCTCCTGAGCCACAGTATGGCCACCCCTGATCTATGCCGTTTGCTGGCCCACCACAGTGACTGGTTGGCCACTGTGCGAGACAGGATGCTGGACTGGAAGGACCACTGGGTCTGACTCAGCATGGCTCTTCTAACGTTCTTAAAGTTGCTTTGGGCAGCATCGGTCTCTGGCACTAACTCTTATTTTGCTTCCTGCCCCAGGAAGCTTCTCACAGGTTTGCTTTGCCCGTGAGTGGCTCAGAGGGACCCCTCAAGCAGGAGAACTTTATCTTGGGCACCGCAAAGTAAGTACTGAGGTGTGAGCGCTCGGCAACCATTGTCTCCATGCAACAGCTCCCGGCAGTGCTTAGCGGAGTTGGGCGAAGCTGTCCTGGGAGCCTCGTACCTCTGAGTGGAGCAGGGCAGGAATCTGAGGCACCTCTCCGAAAGTGAGCTCCTTTGCCGGTGCTCCTTGCGAATGGCGCAGAAATTGTCTCTTGAGCTGCCTCCTGAAGCAAGGATCAGCTCCTGTAGGCGTAATTGAGGCTGCAATCGCACACCCTAAATAATTTCACTTTCCGTCCACTTCCAGTGCACTTTCCAACTGGATTTTGCCAGTTCACATAGAAAAAGCCAGTTGGAAAACGCATTGCAAACGGGTTGAAAGTGCATTACTTAGTGCGTGCAACTGCAGCCTCAGTTTCATCAGTGTTATACAGTCGAACTGACAGCGCTCCTCTCATCTTTACCCCAGAGCCTGGCAGAGCAGAGACGCCTTTGGAGGAGAGGGTGTTCTTTAAAATCTTCAGTGCGGTTTTGTGCATGCCAGGCTGTGGTGGGGATATAGTTGGGCATGAAGTGGGTTGCAGGGGGCGGAAAACAGTCAGCGAAATCGGTAAAAGTCATTTTTTTTCATCATTAGTTTGTCATTTTTTTAAAAAGGTCGGTAAAGTCAGTATTTCTTTGTATCCATGAATGCAGTTTGCAGGGGGGGGGGTGGTCACTGCATTTGGGGGGAAACATCATCCCAGCGAGGACTGACTTTTTTTCAGTATGTAATTATTTATAAAAGGGAGTCTTTTTTTGCCTTACTTTTGGTACAATGTTGAAAAAGTTGTACTATCTTCATAAAATGTATTTTTTAAAATAAAACCCGGAAGTCCTAAAATGCTAATTTATCAATAGGCTGAAATTAAATTGTTCAGAAGTTAAATTAAATTTGGCCAGGTTTTGGGGGAGTTTTGGTCCGTAAAGTCAGTCAAACGTTGACCCTTTGACTAGTTTTCGCCTTTGAGGTTGGCATCTAGAACAGGGGATCTTAACTATTTTTTAGCCCGCAGCTGCCTCTGCACAGCACGGTGAGCACAAAATGACTGCCATAGAAGGCGGAGCCAGCCACAAAATGACTGCCACGGCTTAACTCCCGTCACACTGCAAAGCTTGTGCTGTGGTAGCAGCCACTCAGCCAATCAAATCTCTGACGTTCAGTCAGAACTCTTGCTGGGTCAAAGCTCTGCTTGGCCTGCCTGCTTTCTAGAAATACTTGGCAGCAGGCCTTGAATTCAGCAGGAGCTCACAGGAGTGCAGCTCCTGAACCTTTCTGAGGGTTCCACCTCCTCCTCCACACCTACCTTGTCCATTGAGTAGTAGGTGTAGCTGCATAACAATCCCTGGATTAGGAGAGCGGGCAGCCAGCCAGGAGCTTTGCCACACCCCCAGGAGCCCTCACTAACCTACTGGAGAAGCCCGCATCACCCTTTCTCCACTTCTTTTTGGGCGGTGGGGGGCTTGCTGGCCTTTTGACTGTGGAGGGGGACGGCCAAGGAGAACCCCAGGTAAGCGAGGCCTGCTTGGGCTGGCTGGATCTCTATCCAACCCATGCAGGACTCACTCGCCCAGGGCTCTCCTTTCTTGCATTGAGTTGCTTTTGGCTGGTGGAGGGGGGGTGGCATATGCTAATGAGTTATGCTAATGAGCTCCGCCACCTATTCATCTACAAAATGACCCCTGCTTGGCAGGCACCAGGAGAGGCGTCGGTGGGCACCACGTTGAAGACCCCTAGTCCAGACTCAGTCCTACCTGCCCACATGCAGAATTGGAGTAGCAGGGATCCCAGAGAACTCTCTCTTGAGCCACGGCTGGCTCCCCCTGGGGGAATCAGTAGGTTCCAAGGGGCGCTGAAGTAGACAGCCAAGGGCACTTGGCTCTGCCCTCTGTAACCAGAACCCATCCGGCCCCAGGCCTCAACCCATGCCAGTAAGGGCCAGGTTCATGTTGGGGAAACAAAACATACATATCTCAATAACAAAGAGAGCTGGGACTCACAAATCAGGTTTGCTGTGTTTCCTTTTATCGTTTTAAAACAAGGGTGATGTTTGAGTTACGCTGGCAGCCAACAGGGACTTAGTTCAGGGCTTCCCGTTGGTGCTGACGTCCTTGGAAGAAGTTGGCTCTTTGTGGTTTTGACACATGAGCCGTATTTATCTGTTTCTTCTAAAAAGCCTTTTGTGTCCGCTTCTGTTCTGCATCCCCGGAGACTCTGGATCCTGGGAATTAATGTTAGCCTTGTTAACAACCCTGGTCTCTTTTTTTCAGCGCTG
Organism: Heteronotia binoei; assembly: GCF_032191835.1. Classification (NCBI taxonomy): domain Eukaryota; kingdom Metazoa; phylum Chordata; class Lepidosauria; order Squamata; family Gekkonidae; genus Heteronotia; species Heteronotia binoei. The sequence goes on from NC_083242.1 coordinate 7,766,603, forward strand.
ACCAGGTGAAGGGAGTGCTGATGCTTCAGGGAGACGCACTGTGCCAAGCTGTGAGTATTGGTCCAGGGGTGTGTGTGTGTGTGACATGCCAGGAAGTGGGCACAAAAATGACACACCAGGCTCGATTGGCCTTAGACCTGCTCGCTTGTCAGGAAACAAATCTCCCTATTGAAGACCCCTGTCTCCTCACACTCAATGAGTGACCTTGGGTCCAGCTGCCTTCTCCTAGCCTAACCTACCTCGTAAGGTTATTGGGAAGATAAGATGGGGAAGAGAGAATCATGTACCCCAACCCAAGCTCCTTGGAGGATGAGTGGGCTAAAAATGCGCATGATAATCCAGGTAACGTGAACGCCTGTTGCTTGTTCAGTTACGAGAAGCAGCTCGGGCCATTAGCAGATGAGGGTCTGGGACCCATCCAGTCCAACACTCTGTGTCACAGTAGCCAAAGCTCAGGTGCCCTGCCAGTGGGGCCAGAACTCCAGAAGCCCTCCCACTGTTGCTCACCCTCCAAGTGCCAAGAATACAGAGCATCACTTCCCCAGAGAAGTCATGTTGGATCAGGCCAATAGCCCATCCACTCCAACACTCTGTGTCACACAGTGGCCAAAAAACCCCAGATGCTATCAGGAGGTTCACAAACAGGGTCAGAACTCTAGAAGCCCTCCCACTGCCCCCCCCCCCCCGCAAGCACCAAGAGCATCCCTGCCCCAGACAGAGTGTGCCATCTCTACCTTGTGGCAAATAGCCACTCAGGGACCTTTGCTCCATACAAGAATAAAAGAGAAGCCGTGTTGGATCAGGCCAATGGCCCATCTAGTCTAGCACTGTGTCACACAGTGGCCAAAACTAAGATGCCATCAGGAGGTCCACCAGCGGGGCAGAACTGTCGCCCACCCCCAGCACCAAGAAGACAGAGCATCACTGCCCCAAATCTCATTTGATATTTTCCAAACTTGGCATTCAGTGATCAGAAATCAAGTGGGGAAGAGTCTGAGCTGGCTCCTCAAGGCGGGCCTGAGCTGAAAACTCCAAACTCATGCGTCTTCCTCCCTCCCTCCCTCCTTCCCCTTCTCAGGATATTAACTTGAAAATGCCCAGGAACAACCAGCTTCTGCACTTCGCATTCCGGGATGACAAGCAGTGGAAATTGCAGCAGGTATGGCGACACTGTGCTCCCCCCGTACACCTTCTCTGTGCAAGTCCCTTCGGTCAAAGATGAGGGCAGGACTGAGTCACTTCTTATGTGAGGTCCCCAAAGTCCTTTTGTGGGGGAGCAGGACAAAATGTGCAAGCAACACAAGATACCGAGCGTGGCTGCGGAGGCTGCTCGATCGAGGGCGCGCCAGGTCATCTCCCAAAGAAATTATGTGGGCCTCTTGGTGATAAGAGTCGCCGACAACTTCCTAACTCGGGAATCCCCAACACAGTGCCTCCCAACCACCAAGTGTTTTCAGAAAGAAGGCGGGGCCAGATGGGCACCTTGCCCAGTAGCAGTGTTCCCTCTAAGCCAGGGGTGTCGAACTCATTTGTTATCAGGGCTGAATCTAACATAAATGAGATCTTGTCAGGCCGGCCATATATGTACCTATTTAAAATTAGGTAGCAGAGATATAAATTTTATAAAGGACACAGACAAAGATTTTTTTAAAAACCTTAAAACATCCTTAAGACGTTAGCACTCGGTCTTAAAGGTGCTTTCTTTGCATTTCTCCCATTGGATCCAGGGAACTGGGCGAATGAAGTTCTGGCTCTTTCCTTCCTTCCCCAGGGGACCAGGAGGGGGAGGAGCCTCAGCCAACAGAAGGAAAAGAGGCTTGGCTCAGTAGCTCTGCTGTGCGATTGAGAGAGCCTGGCAAAGCAAGCTCTCCCTGCTCCCTTCATCCCCAAGGGAGGGAGCCTTCAGCCAATGAAGAAAGTAGAGACTTTGCTCTGTAGCTCATGTGCCATTGAGCAAGCCTTGCAGAGCAAGCTGTAATGCAGAAGGAAGCAAGAGGGAAGGAGAAGGAAGCAGACGACAGCTGGTTGCTCGGGGGCCTGATTCGGTTATTCTGGTCTGTTGACACAAAAAATGAACACGATGCCTTGTGGCAATTAAAGACTAACCACCTTTTATTGGAGCCCCTGACTAAGCGAGGAATTGCTACCCGCATCGAAAAGTGAGCTCTCATCCACAAGGGAGTTTACTTATCTATTATTTATTTCACATCCATTTACATCAGGAGGAAACATTTATTTACATCAGTTTACATTAGGATGAACCCCCCCCCCCCCCGGAGGCTCTAAGGTACTGCCTGAAAGCACCCTGAATAAATTCAGTTCAGTTGTGCGCTCTGGATTTTGGGATTTTGAGTTGAGCCTGCCTCTTCTCAGCTCTGACTTCTGGTGCCGCCGCGCTGAAGGGGCTGCCCCACCCCCCCCCTTTTGTGCCTCCCCAGATCCAGGATGCGAGGAATCACGTCAACCAAGCCATTTACCTGCTTACCAACAGAGGCGCCAATTACCAGTTCAAGACCGGATGCGAGGTCCTCAAGGTGAGCTCGCTTGCCCATCTCGGCCGCAGCCTTTTTAGCTGGTCATGCCCCGCCACGCCCTCTGTTTAGAAGCATGGAGGGATTTATTTTTCTTAAAAGCAGTTTTAATTTGCCACTTGAGTAACACTTGAGTAATAAGGGGAGGGACAGTGGCTGAGGGAAGGGACGGTGGCTCAGTGGTAGAGCATCTGCTTGGTAAGCGGAAGGTCCCAGGTTCAATCCCCAGCATCTCCAGGCAAATAGGTGTGAAAAACCTTAGCTTGAGACCCTGGAGAGCCGCTGCCAGTCTGATGGACCGAGGGTCTGATTCAGTAGAAGGCAGCTTCATATGTTCAACACCTTATAACTGGGGCCCTCGGCCACGTCCTCCTGATCCGCCCAAATCCAATGGTGTGTGTGTGTCTCTCTCTTTCTCCCGGTCAGCTGATGGACGCAGTGATGTTGCAGTTAACGAGAGCTCGGAACCGGCTCACCACTCCGGCTACTTTGACCCTCCCCGAAATCGCCTCCAGCGGCCTCACGGTACCCAAGCCATGTCTTTGTCAACCCTTTGGAGAGGGATTAGGCAACATCTCTGTCCCAGACCCTGTAATTCTGTGCCAGAGGAAATCCTAGTTATTCTAGAAGCAATCCTAGTTTGAGGTATTTGTTCACCGGTGTAAAATCTGAAACTTGGATAGAACCCAGGCTATAAAAAGCATAAGTTCTGTGTTGGACAGCAAAAGGGGTGATTGGAAGAATAGCTTTGGTGCTCCACTCTCCTCCGCTGGCATAGATGATGATACTGGATTTATATCCCGCCTTATACTCTGAATCTCAGAGCAGTCGCAATCTCCTTTACCTCCCCCCTCCCCACAACAGACACCCTGTGTGGTGGGTGGGGCTGAGAGAGCTCTTACAGCAGCTGCCCTTTCAAGGACAACTCCTACGAGAGCTATGGCTGACCTAAGGTCACATCAGCAGCTGCAAGTGGAGAAGCGGGGAGTCAAACCCAGTTCTCCCAGATAAGAGTATGCACACTTAACCACTACACCAAACTGGCTCTTCTCTCTCTTCACGAGAAAGAGAATCTTGTTTTTAACGAAAGCAAGCTTAGCGAAACCATACCCTGTTTCACCAGAGGTTCTGGCGTGCGTCTGCTGACCTCGACAGGATAAATTGCATTAAGAGGAAAGGGGGGGGGGGTTTGATCTGCGGCTTCCGCTGGTGGGTTTGTGTATTTGCCTGTGTGCTGATTTTGACTTTGGGAGTGTGATCAAAGCGGTGCCGCGGTGCCACAGGCCTTTCTGAGATCCCCTCCAAGAATCTGGCCATCAGTAGGCTGTGGTCAGCTGCAGTCATACTGCAGGTGTACAAAGGCACATTTTGTTTGGTGTAGTGGTGAAGTGTGCAGACTCTTATCTGGGAGAACCAGGTTTGATTCCCCACTCCTTCTCTGGCACCTGCTGGAATGGCCTTGGGTCAGCCATAGCTCTTGCAGGAGTTGTCCTTGAAATTGCAGCTGCTGTGAGTGCCCTCTCAGCCCCACCCATCTCATAGGGTGTCTGTTGTGGGGGGAGAAGATATAGGAGATTGTAAGCAGCTCTGAGACTCTGATTCAGAGAGAAGGGTGCGGTATAAATCTGCAGTCGTCATCTTCTTTTTTCTTGCGTACCAACTAGAGTCAAGACAGGAAGCCCTGGCGCTTCCTATGACAAGCAGTACATTTACGGGTAGGAGCTGGAAACCTGTTGTGCTGCACAACACAGCCGTCCCATGACTGTGCATTTCTGCCCCTCCTTTCCGTTAGCATCTGCGATACTCAGTGGCTTGGCAGCTGCACGTGGCTCTTTGTTGTGCCACCTCTGGTTCTTCTCCAGCATGACCTCTGCCGCACGTTTTGGACAGATGGGCTTGTGGTGGGCAAGTGGTTCCCGTCACGCAACAACTGCCAGAGAAACAGGCAAGCTCCCAGCCTCCCCTGGGGTGCAGGCCACGTGCCAAGGACAGACATAAGCGCGGCTTGTGGACGTGGTTGTTACGGTGGACGGGAAGAGCAGAAAGTGGCTATATGTACCATATTCCATTCCACTGATTCAGATGGATTATTATCTCTGTTGAACTCCTGGAATCACTTGGTCCAGGATGGCCAATCCTGTCAAGCATTCAAAGAAGAAGACTGCAGATTTATATCCCTCTCTCTCAAGCAGAGACTCAAAGTGGCTCACAATCTCCTTTATCTTCCTCCCCCACAACTGACACCCTGCGAGATGGGTGGGGCTAAGGGAGCTCTCCCAGCAGCTGCCCTTTCGAGGACAACTCCTACAAGAGCTATGGCTGACCCAAGGCCATTTCAGCGGCTGCAAGTGGAGGAGTGGGGAGTCGGGAGTCAAACCCGGTTCTTCCAGATAAGAGTCTGCACATTTAACTACTACACCAAACTGGTTATCAGTGCCTGTAGAAAACGTGCAGATTTAGGTGGAGAAACGTCTTACCTTCTTTCACTCCCCTCCCCTCGACATTCAGTGGTAACAGAGTGGTAGACATTCAGTCGTATCTGCACCCCCCGCCTCCCCCGCCCGATACCTATTGGCAACAGATTAAGAAGGAGTTTGCTCTTCTCCTGGCAATTGCTCAGAGAAGAGCAAGAATCATTACATTAGAGGGAGGCTCATTCACAAAAGGTTAATGTGCGTTCAGGGGAAAGGACACCACAGGCTCAGAAAGGGAGTGACGGCGCTTTGTTCTCCCTGCAGAGAATGTTCACTCCGGCGCTGCCTCCAGACATCCTGGTGAACTTCTACATCAACCTAAACAAGCTCTGCTTGACCGTCTATCAACTGCACCCCCTGCAGCCCAGCTCCACAAAGGTGAGTCCAGCCCTCTCCCTCCCAGGCCGTGGCCCGTTGGCGCTGTCTCCATCTCCGGACTACAGCATAACGTATGCTGTCGATACCACCGAGGTTCCTCCGTTGAGCGCAGAGCTGCTGACGCACGAGAACGTAAGAGAAGCCATATTGGATCAGGCCAGTGGCCCATCCAGTCCAACACTCTGTGTCACATAAGAACATAAGAGAAGCCATATTGGATCAGGCCAATGGCCCATCCAGTCCAACACTCTGTGTCACATAAGAACATAAGAGAAGCCATGTTGGATCAGGCCAATGGCCCATCCAGTCCAACACTCTGTGTCACATAAGAACATAAGAGAAGCCATGTTGGATCAGGCCAATGGCCCATCCGGTCCAACACTCTGTGTCACATAAGAACATAAGAGAAGCCCTGTTGGATCAGGCCAATGGCCCATCCAGTCCAACACTCTGTGTCACATAACAACATAAGAGAAGCCCTGTTGGATCAGGCCAGTGGCCCATCCAGTCCAACACTCTGTGTCACATAAGAACATAAGAGAAGCCATCTTGGATCAGGCCAATGGCCCATCCAGTCCAACACTCCGTGTCACATAAGAACATAAGAGAAGCCCTGTTGGATCAGGCCAATGGCCCATCCGGTCCAACACTCTGTGTCACACAGTGGCCAAAAAACCCAGGTGCCATCAGGAGGTCCACCAGTGGGGCCAGGACACTAGAAGCCTTCCCACTGTTGCCCCCCTCCCCCCTCAGCACCAAGAATACAGAGCATCACTGCCCCAGACAGAGAGTTTCAACAATACTCGGATCCCTTGCGTTTTGAACGCAAGGATGTTCATTCGTTCCCCTCGGCGGATCGCCCATCAATGTGATTTTGGCCAAAAGGGAAGCTGAGCGGGTGCGGTTGCTTTGCTCAGTTGTAGGCTTTCGCATTAACACGGGTAAGGGCGTTAGTTTCGCGAGGGCAGCCGTCTCGGTCTGCAGCAGAAGAGTTGGTTTTTGAGTCCAGTAAACCCAACAAAAGTTTCAGGGCGTCGGCTTTTTAGAGTCTGAGCTTACGCATTACACAGTTGTCTTTCACAAGCTGTAATTAGCCAGCTTTAACGTCGGCTATAATTAGCGCTTTCAGGATTAGGAAATGCCGGCGCTAAACCTGCGCACTGAAATAAAGAGAAGGGAAAATTTACTGTACCCCAAATAAGCATAATCTGTATTGACTTGGATTGGATTCCCCTGACCTGCTGCAGGACAAACAGCACGTTCCACCAGCACACGATGCCTTCTGCCCATGCAAGAAGCCCAGGCGAGGTTATATTGCAGTTGGGAGCGGTTTTTCATCTCTCTGCAAGTGGTTAAAACAGCGCTGAGTCTGGTATGAGAGCAACTGAAAATTTTTCACTCTGAACTCCCCGCAAAATGACCAGAATCAACACAGGAAATTTTTCGGATGAGTGGCTGACATGGTTGGCTAATTGTGCGCACGACAAACTGGCTTCCTCTCAGGCCAGCAATTGGCAAAATCAATCCCTGTTTTCAAAACTTCCACTCTGCTGCCAGCGCTTGACTTATCGGCTGATTGGCAGGCCAGGGTGGACAGAAGGGAAACTCTAGAACCCCTGCTCAGGCCTCCTGTTGCTTAGTGGTTTCCTGGAATCCTAGCAAAGAAGATGATGATATTGGATTTATATCCCACCCTCCACTCTGAAGAGTCTCAGAGTGGCTCACAATCTCCTTTCCCTTCCTCCCCCACAACAGACACCCTGTGAGGTAGATGAAGGTATTGGATTTATATCCCGCCCTCCATTCTGAAGAGTCTCAGAGCGGCTCACAATCTCCTTTCCCTTCCTCCCCCACAACAGACACCCTGTGAGGTAGATGAAGGTATTGGATCTATATCCCGCCCTCCACTCTGAAGAGTCTCAGAGCGGCTCACAATCTCCTTTCCCTTCCTCCCCCACAACGTGAGGTAGATGAAGATATTGGATTTATATCCCACCCTCCACTCCGAAGAGTCTCAGAGAGGCTCACAATCTCCTTTACCTTCCTCCCCCACAACAGACACCCTGTGAGGTGGGTGGGGCTGGAGAGGGCTTTCACAGCAGCTGCCCTTTCAAGGACAAAGTGTGAAGAAGCTAGCCTCCCCTCTGCTTTCCATTTCAGGCAGAATACTCATCTGAATCACAGAGTGGGAAGGGTCCTCAAGGGTCATCTAGTCCAGCCCCCTGCGCAATGCGGGAAATTCACAAATACCTTTCCCCTCACATCCCCAGTGATTCCTGTTCCGTGCCCAGAAGATAACAAAGACAAGGGGGAGAAAGTTACATACATCACACCCCAAAAGAAATACCAAGATGGTATCGTAACCAATGTTCCCTCTAAGCTGCAGAGTCTTGTGAGCAAAAGTGCTATGTTATGAGCTACTGATGTTAAAGTTGTGAGTGGAATGTGTGAGCTCCTGCATCAATTCGTTTGCTCTGGGGTCATCCTTCCCGAGCTAAGATAAAAATGTGTGAGCTGGAGACTAAAAATTTGTGAGCTGGCTCACACTAACTCAGCTGAGAGGGAACGCTGATCTTAACCCCAGATTACTATAGGCACTAGAATTATGGTGAATTTTTTCTGTCTCAATATATCAAAACATATAAACAGATTTGCAAACACCAGCACAATTTTAACAGAAAGGAAGAAGGCATTTTCATCCACCAATCTTGGTACCCAGCTCTGCAAAACACCCTACAGACTATAAATTGCAGAAAGTCTCATAACAACCAGCAAATTCCACAGAACAATCAGCACAGTCAACAACCATCGTCCTTATCTTCACACCCCTTCCAACCCTCCCAGCAATTAACACAGAACAATGGTCACATTCAACAGCCAGTTTCCTTATCACTACCCTTCCAGGAAGCCCCACCAAACAATGGGCACATCCACAAACCAATTGCCCCTTTCATCACACCCCCTCCAGCCTACAAATAGCAGCTCTCCAGCAGCCCTGGCCCCACTCAATGCACAGCAGCCAAGAAGGTCTGAGCGCCTGCTCCGGCTGCAACGCCACTGAGGATGTTCTCCGCAGCTGAGAACGAAACGTCTGGAAGGAAAACTTTCTCCAGTAGAACACGGCACTTGAGCCCGAAAGATTCTACAAACCCTAATCATATAAACAGTGTCAGAACGCACAAATATAACAACGTGACAGTTTCCAGCAGTAAGTTACAAGGTTATTTCAAGAGTTGTATTCCACAAGGTTTGACATAAAACCCCCACAGGGGTCACAGAATATATCTCAAGCCCTCTGTGACTATTTACATGGCTTGTTTCCTCAGGGTTGGGGATTTGAGAATTTTAATTATTACAGCATTGCTGTTCCCAATGCTGAAGACGTTTCTATGAAACAAGCCATATAGTCAACAGAGGGCTTGTGATATATTTTGTAAACCCCTGCAGGGGGGTTTATGTCAAACCTTGTGGAATAGAACTCTTGAAATCACCTTGTAACTCACAGAAGGAAACTGTCACCTTGTTATATTTGCGTGTTCTGACACTGTTTATATGGTTCGAAATACTAAGGAATAGAAAAAAAATTCAATATAATTTGAGTGTAGTAATTTGGAGTACCAATACCATCATGGTGTTTCTTTTCCATGCCCAGCAGATGGCCAAAAAACCTTCAGGATTTGTCTGGTTGGACAGAACTCTGGGTGAGCAGTTTCACATCCCACCCACCACAACACACTTCCAGGAAAAGTAGAACACAGAAGAGATTTGGGGGCAAGCTGAATGTGTCCTTTGGCCCGTACGATAGTTTTATAAACAGACACATGGCTTTTTCTTGTAGCAGGAACTGATGTAGCCAGTCCTCCAAGAGCTTACAAGGCTCTTTGTACAGGGCTTGCTGTAAGCTGCAGGAGGATTGGCTACATCAGGGGTGTGCGACCCAATATACAAAGGAGTTCCTGCTACAAAAAAATGTCCTTTAGACACAACATTTGCTTCTAGGACCCTTCATGTTCAGAGGCAGTATACCTCCGGTTGCCAGATGTTAGGGATAAATTGGGTGGTTGCATCCATTGTATCTTGCTTGCAGGCTTCTCAGAGGCTATCGAGACTAGCTGTCAAGGGACACAGAGTGCCATGGTAGAAAAACCTTGGTCTGCTCCAGCAAGGCTGTCGGTATATTCCTGAGAGAGTTTCAGAGAGTAGCAGGCCCATAGCCACGGAGGAGCCTGGGGGGCATGTCCCCTCCATTAAACCCCCTTTTCCCCCTGTAGGGCCCCTCCATTCAGCGCCTCCACCACCGCCCACCCCTTCTCTTCCCATTGCAAAGCCCCCCCCCCCCCATCGTATCGCCTGCTGTAGTGTCCAGTTTGGTGTAGTGGTTAAGTGTGCGGACTCTTATCTGGGAGAACCGGGTTTGATTCCCCACTCCTCCACTTGCTGCTGCTAGCATGGCCTTGGGTCAGCCATAGCTCTGGCAGAGGTTGTCCTTGAAAGGGCAGCTGCTGTGAGAGCCCTCTCCAGCCCCACCCACCTCACAGGGTGCCTGTTGTGGGGGAGGAAGGGAAAGGAGATTGTGAGCCACTCTGAGACTCTTTGGAGTGGAGGGCGGGATACAAATCCAATATCTTCTTCTTCTGTGCCTCCTCTGTCAGCCTGCTGCTGCTCACCCCTTCCCTTCGCAACCCCCCCAATCGCGCCACCCACTGGCTCACCGCAGCCACTACTGCCACCCGCCTCTTCTTCCCCATCCCTTCCCATCGCCTCCCCCCCCCCCCCGTGCGATCATGGCAGGGCCCTGTGATCACGGGAGGGGGAGGCGATGGGAAGGAGGGGTGGGCAGCAGTAGCAGCCGCGGCAAGCTGGCGAAGAAGGCACATGCCGCTACGGCAGGCGAGCGGGTGGCATGATGGGGGGGGTTGCGAAGGGAAGGGGTGGGCAGCAGCAGTGGGCCGGCGTAGGAGGCACAGGCTGTGGGAGACGCGATGGTGGCGGGGGGGGGGTTTGCAATGGGAAGGAAAGAAGTGAGCAGCAGCGGGCCGGCAGAGGAGGCACTGGCCGCAGCACTGGGCAAGTGGTTGGTGCACTGGGGGGAGGGAGGGAGGGTAGGGAAAGGAAAGGAGGGTTTGACGATGGCCAGCGGGTGGGCGGAGGAGGCAGGGAAACTTGAGTTTGCACAAAGGGCTCCTCAAGAGAAACCCTCTGTGCAAATGGGGCCATCTGGCCCCGCAGCCCCTCCCCCACCAGAATTCTTACCTCCGGGGCCCCTCCACCCAAAATGTTCTGGCTACAGGCTTGGAGAGTAGCCATCTTGGTCTGCAGTAGTACAGCTAGATTTGAATCCAGTAGGATCTTGGAGACCAGCAAGACTTCCGTGGAAGAACAGGAGGAGGAGGATTTATAAATGTAAAGGTGGTCCCGTGTGCAAGCACCAGTAATTTCCAACTCTGGGGTGATGTTGCATCACGACGTTTTCACAGCAGACTTTTCACAGGGTGGTTTGCCATTGCCTTCCCCAGTCATCTACACACACAGCCCCCAGCAAGCTGGGGACTCATTTTACTGACCTCGGAAGGATGGAAGGCTAAGTCAACCTCTATTTATACCGCACCCTTAACTTGGAGTTTCAGAGCAGCTTACAAGCTCCTTCCCTTCCTCTCCCCACAACAGACACTCTCTGAGTTGGTTGGGGCTGAGAGAGCTCTGAAAGAACTGGAGAGTCTAAGCTCTGAGCTTTGACTATTGAAAGCTTATACCCCAAAAATCTTCTTGGTTTCTAAGGTGCGGTTGGACTCCAATCTAGATATTCCTGAGAAAGAATGTACAATTTGGGTCATTTAACTTACGTTGCTCATGCCTTAACTCGTAAGAGTTCTCAGATCTGCACTCTGGCATTGAAACTGTGTATTAGAACCTCACAGTATCGTCTAAGTGAAATCAACATGCAAGCTGGAGTTGGGCTGCTTCCTGTCCAAAGTCTCTTAGTATCCCCCAATATTCTACTAGAAATCCTTTGCTGTGGTTTGGAATCCTGACCTTTGGTCCTTCTGTTGCTGTAGCCGTGCTCATACACTACAGTGAACACATGTCTTTTAGTAAGAAACAACCAAGACACATTCCCTTTGTAGTTGAAACCAGGGGCCAGCACATGGGTTTTCTGACACACATTCACTCTGCATGCCTTGAATGTAACACAATAATTACCGAATACATAGTCCAGTACCGAATACACACTAATACCGAATACGCACGTTTAAAAAATTAAGTGTATCCTGTGTACAGATTGTGTATGCGTTCAGTGTAACGTGTGACCAGGATTTCAACTCACACCCCACACGCAATGCTGAAACTGCCCGTAGACATCTTTTTTCTCCTTACTTGACATCCCAAGAGGCGTAATTATTTTTTCCCTCTCTTTGCCAGAACTTCAGACCAGCCGGCGGGTCCATCTTGCACAACCCAGGAGCCATGTTGTAAGTGCCATCCCTGGAGGGACGCTGGATGCTTGGCTGGAGGGGAAGGGAGGGTCTCATGACGGCAGTGGGTCTGGGGTGCCCCTACCACCCCTTCCCACAGTCTCTCGTCTCCTTCCACAGCGAGTACGGCAACCAAAGATACGAAGTTAACCACGTCCATAAGGTGGAGTGTGTCGTGCCCTGGCTGAACGATGCCCTGGTCTTCTTCACGGTGTCTCTGCAGCTCTGCCAGCAGCTGAAGGACAAGGTGAGAAGAATGCCTGTGCCTCATTGCCTTGAGTTTAGGGGGACTGTTGATGAGGGTGCCCCGACTAGGATAGCCCAAGCTAGCCCAATCTCATCAGATCTCGGAAGTTAAACAGGGTCAGCCCTGGCTAGTATTTGGAAAGGCAACCTCCAAGGAATACCAGGGGCATGACGCAGAGGCAGGCAGTGGAAAACCACCTCTGAAACGTCTCTTGCCTTAACAAGTCTAGCTCGCCACCTCGTGGCGCATCACGCTAAAAGAGCAAGAACTCGTGGTGCCAGACAATCTTAGGATCTCCTGGCCATACACTATACACAGTGCCATATGACGACTGATTATTGTCGATGATGGTGGCTTGGCAACTAAGCGTTCAGTTGAGAAGAACCTCCTCAGCCTTAGAGTTCCTAGCCAACACAGGAAGAAGAGGCACTGAAGGAGGGAAAGGCATGTACAGCCGAGCTGTGTGGAAACAAGCAGAATTCTTTCTGCAGTGATGATTTCATTTAAAATGCTGTAAGCCACTTTGGGCCCTGCCCCTCATGGCCCAGGCTAACCCGAAGTCATCAGATCTCAGAAGCTAAGCAGAGTCTGTCCAAGTTCAGGCTTGGATGAAAGATCACCAAGGAAGTCCAGGGTCACTATGTAGAGGCAGGCAGTGGCCAGCTACCTCTGAACATCCTTGCCTTGGAAACCCCTATGGAGTTGCCATAAATGGGTGGCAGCCTGACAGAATTCTACAACACAAGCCACTCTGGAGGTCAAAAAGTAGCAGGTCAAGAACATCAGAGAAGCCATGTTGGATCAGGCCAATGGCCCATCCAGTCCATCACTCTGTGTCACATAAGAACATCAGAGAAGCCATGTTGGATCAGGCCAATTGCCCATCCAGTCCAACACTCTGTGTCCCATAAGAACGTAAGAGAAGTCATGTTGGATCAGGCCAATGGCCCATCCAGTCCATCACTCTGTGTCACATGAGAACATCAGAGAAGCCATGTTGGATCAGGCCACTGGCCCATCCAGTCCAACATTCTGTGTCACACAGTGGACAAAACTCAGGTGCCGTCAGGAGGTTCACCAGGAGGGCCAGAACGCCAGAAGCCCTCCCACTGTTGTCCTTCTCGAGCACCAAAAAGACAGAACATCATTGCCCCAGACGACATAAGCAAAGTCACGTTGGATCTGGCCACTGGCCCATCCAGTCCAACACTGTGTCACACAGTGGCCAAAACCCAGCTACCATCAGGAGGTCCACCAGTGGGGCCAGAACTCCAGAAGTCCTCCCACAGTTGCTCCCCGCCCCAGCACCAAGAAACAATGTTTTAGAGAGTTCCAAACACGTCCTTTCGTAAGTGAAACCCAGGCTGCCAGATGTTTACCTGAGCCCAATTAATGAGTCCTTGATGCAGATGGAATTCGAACCACGGATGATTCCTTCAAGGCCTCGCTTTTGCATTGCATGTTTGGGATTTAGTGAAACGTGCAACAGTTTGGAAGTGTAGGATGCATTACAACAGGAAATGCTGAAATGATGAAGTGGAGCTTTTTCCTCACGTGCACACGAAGCATATTTAAAGCAAAATACCCTTTGGTAGCTTTCTCTCTCTTTCTATCTAGAGCAAGGGTGTCAAACGTACAGCCCATGGGCTGAATCAGGCCCCGGGAGGGCTCTTACCAGGCCCCCAAGCAACTGGCTGTTGTCTGCTTTTTTCTCCCCCTCTCTCGCTTCCTTCTGCATCGCAGCTCGCTTTGCAAGGCTTGCTCAATTGCACAGGAGCTGCAGAGCAAAGCCTCTTATTTTCTCCATTGGCTGAGGCTCCTTCCCTTGGGGAGAAAGGGGGGGGATAGCTTGCTTCGCCAGGCTCTCTCAATTGCACAGCAGAGCTGCTGAGCCAAGCCTCTCATCCTTCCGTTGGCTGAGGCTTCTCTCACTCCTGGCCCCCTGGGGAAGGAAGGAAAGAGCCCGAGCTGCTTTTGCCCAATTCCCTGGATCCCATGGGAGAGATGCAAAGAAAGCACCTTTAAGACCAACTAGTGCCAATGTTTTAAGCATGCTTTATTTAAAGGTTTTTTCCCCATTTTTAATCATGTTTGGCTGTGTCCTTTATAAAGTTTAAATCCCTACTACCTAATCTTAAGCAAGTGCACACGTGGCCCAGACTGACATGGCCCGGCCCGCCAAGGTCTCATTTATCTCAGGTCCGGCCCTCATGAAAAATGAGTTCGACACCCCTGATCGAGAGAACAGGTGTCAGTTACTTAACGGTCTGTACCTTGGTTAAACATCAGAGGCTTCAGTTTGCACACAGGCCCGCAAAGACCAGGAAAGCTCAGTTGAGACTTCCTGGGGTTTCCTGCCCACGTACAAAGTGTCAAAATTAATGCTCCCAAGCGAGGATGAGCACAACCTTACTTCCAGTCGCCTTCCCTGTTTTCTTATTTTCCAGATCGCTGTGTTCTCGGGCTACTGGAACTACAAGCTGTACTGATCCCGCTTCGAAGGACAGCCCTCCCCCTCCTTTTAAAATTTCAGCCCCTCCCATCCAGGGAGGAAACCCTGGCCTAAGCGGGAAGAGTTTGTCCGATTCCAACTCTCCACAGTGGCTTCCGGGGCCAGCGTTGGCATCTTTGTGGGTAGAGTGTCATCGTCTGTTAGCACTTTAGAATCGCGCCTGTTCGTTCCCGCACGCATCGAGACTGGGGACAAAGAGAAACCAAGGAACTCCTGTCCTGCTCCTCTAGAAGAAAGGTGTGATGTTGAGCAATACTGGGAGGAGCCAGAAAGGCCAGCTGGGTTGGGCGGCTCTCTCCCAAGAGCCACTCTTTGGGATGGATTTTGGGTTCACTTTTCCTCGCAGCCCCCGTCCCCTTCCACAAAGGTGTGCCTCTTCGTCTCTCCCACGCTCCCTCCACAACTCGTTGCTGGAGTCACAAGGCCCTCTTTCTTTCCATGGTAGCCCGGAGCCCTGCCGGGGCTCTCTACCTTTGGTCTGGTCTTCCACGAAGCCGTCTTTTAATCTGTCCCACCGCCAGGCAAGGCCGCCCGGAGCAGTGTCGCGCAGGTGGCAGGACGGCGTGTTTGCTGCTACAACCTTGTGTGAGTCATTCCGGGAACTAACTGGTTGCTGTGAAATAAAGGTCCCTGAACACTCTTCGACTCGTGGGGGGGGGAGTCTTTGTGCTTGGGCCTCTGCCGAGAGCCTCTTGGCTGCCGTGCGAGTGTACAAGAGAGAACAGATCTCTCTGTTCTGAAACAGCCACGTGCTCAAAATGAGCCAGCATGGCCCTGATGTCTATAGCCCATCTCGTCAGATCGCAGAAGCTAAGCAGGAGTCAACTCTGGCTAGTACTTGGATGGGAGGCCTCCTTGGAATACCAGAGCTGGGGGGCTGAGGCAGGCTCTATTCAGCCACCGCTCAGAATATCCTCCAGGCCCCCAGTAGGGGTCTGTCACTAGAAGTCGCCATGACTTTCTGGTGCAGACGCGCACACAATACAAAAATACCAATATATACAGGGCTGTTTTGTATCAGGAAATCCTTTGCCTATTAGGCCACACCCCTCTTATGCAGCCAGTGGTTGTTATGCCCGTACTGCATCGATTTCTCCCCACCTTTCTGCCCATGTTTTGCTCCCTCTAGTGGTCACTTCAATTTCATCGCTGTATCTCCAGCTTGTTTAAAAGTGCTTGTAAACAAGCTGGAGATAACAGCGATGAAACGCAGCCAGTCGTTCAAGAGCTTACAGGACTCTTATTATAGGGTCTGCTGCAAACTCTTGGATGATTGGCTACATCGGGTGTGTGGCCTAATATGCAAAAGAGTTCCTGCTACAAAAAAAAAAAGCTCTGAATACATACATGCATATAGATAGATATATGAGTCAGAGTGGTTTAGACTGATGCCCTAGGGCAGGGATAGCCAAACTGCGGCTCAGGAGCCATATGTAGCTCTCAAAGCCTCCATCGGCCAGCTTGGAGAAGGCATTTGTCTCTTTAAATCCCTTCGCCAAGCCTGCTGGCAGCTTGAAGAATGCATTTCGAGTTAAAGTTGCTTTCTTTCTGCCTCCCTCCCCGTTCATTTGCCTCCCTCCCTTCCTTCCTTGTGGCTCTCAAACATCTGATGTTCATGTCTCGCAGCTCTCAAACATCTGGCATTTATTCTATGTGGCTCTTACTTTAAGCAGGAGACTTGGGTTCAAATCCCTGCTGTGCTGTGAAGCTCACTGGGTGACTGCAGGCCTCACTCACCCCACAGCGGTGCTGATTTGGGAGGGGGGGAACAGGACACAGAGGAAGGGAGAAAAACATGGTCTCCCTGCCCTGAGCTTCTTCAAGGAGGGTTGTGATAAAACTTTTGTGATAGAGAAACCATTTGGGGGAAAATTAGCTCCCCCTACAAGATCTAATCCATCTGCCACATCATCTCCCCAGGTAATTATTTTCGCAGTGCCGCTACTGAGCAGTCAGAAGCTTAATTTCAATGATAACCTTGCCACTTTTCCGCCAGAACTCAGGGCGTTATTTGAGATAAACAGCAATTATGTCTAAGAAAGGAGGAGACTTCACAGTTCCGGAGGGTACCTTTTTTTTTTGTACGGCCAATCCAGAGCATTTTGGGAGGCGCCTTTAAAAGACGTGAACGTTTATGGAGACATAAGTTTTTGCAGACCGCTTCATTGCGTGCATGAAGCGGCTGGTTTGAACATGTTTTCATGGTTACAGAAGAGAGAAACAAATTAATAGCTCGCCCCCAAAAGGCTGAAATGCATTTGGCGCATGGCTCAAGATGTGTACACAAGCAAGAATAGCATGACCCTATTTACAGTGGCAAGAGACACAATCTCCATTTCCCTTTGTTGGAATTTTATAGTTTGGCTTTAGCCTTCGTCGACTACCTGTTCCTTCAGAACTACAGACATGGACTATTACTAGCAAAGGCGTTGAGCAGGACGCAGCCGTGTCACTTAACCAGCTTCAGCAGCCCAGGAAAGCTCTCTGGAGAACAGTTCCTCCATTTCTCCCTGAGTTTAATGCAACCAAGAAAGGATGGACACAGGTTAAGGACTTGCCACAGTTGGAGGGAGAGCCTCTGGGTTCCAAAGTCACACCCAGCCAGCATCAGAGACGAAATCCGGTTTAGAAATAGTGTCGGCACGGTAGCCAGATGATCGGCTGCGTCTTCTTTCTTGCCGCTGACGTGGCCTGTTGTGGCGGCTCTTCAAGGCTCCATGGCCTTGTTATCAATGCCGACTTTTCTGGGAGCCTGTGCAGATGAAGTCAATATATTTAGAGCTTCGGGACCATGTATGTTAAATAAGGCTGATAGGGCAGGGAGGGGCCATGGCTCGGTGGCAGAGCCTCTGCTTGGCACGCAGAAGGCCCCAAGTTCAACCCCTGGCATCTCCAGTTTAAAAAAGACCAGGCAGGAAGTGAAGGGAAAGGCCTCCGCCTGAGACCCTGGAGAGCAGCTGCCAGTCTGAGTAGAAATAGACTTTGATGGACCGAGGGTCTGATTCAGTAGAAGGCAGCTTCATGTACGTACTCATGCACACATCACCCAGTGATACAACTAAACATAGTTCTACAGTCTTAGAAGAAGATACTGGATTTATATCCCACCCTCCACTCCGAAGAGTCTCAGAGCGGCTCACAATCTCCTTTCCTTCCTCCCCCACAACAGACACCCTGTGAGGTAGATGAAGATATTGGATCTATATCCCGCCCACTCCAAAGAGTCTCAGGGTGGTTCACAATCTCCTTTCCCTTCCTCCCCCACAACAGACACCCTGTGAGGTAGATGAAGATATTGGATTAAATCCCGCCCTCCACTCCGAAGAGTCTCAGAGCAGCTCACAATCTCCTTTATCTTCCTCCCCCACAACAGACACCCTGTGAGGTAGATGAAGATATTGGATTAAATCCCGCCCTCCACTCCGAAGAGTCTCAGAGCGGCTCACAATCTCCTTTCCCTTCCTCCCCCACAACAGACACCCTGTGAGGTGGGTGGGGCTGGAGAAGGCTCTCACAGCAGCTGCCCTTTCAAGGACAACTCCTATGAGAGCTATGGCTGACCCAAGGTCATTCCAGCAGGTGCAAGTGGAGGAGGAGGGGGAATCAAACCCGGTTCTCCCAGATAAGAGTCAACACACTTTACCACTCCACTAAACTGGCTCTCTTAGAATGAGCACAGAGCATCAAGCCTCAGGAAATCTATGGGTGATGTGAAAGATCCTGTATTTTATATACCAGCTTGGCTGAGAGCACCAGTTTTCTAAGGACTCCGGTGTTCTGCCCCGGAGCAGGGCCACACCTCAGTGGTGAATCACCCGCTTTGCCCACTGAGGCTCAGTCACCAGCAAGGAGGACCAGTAGTTGATGCAGCAGGATTCGAATGGAGTCTTTGCAGACCCACTTAACGGTTAGCAGAGACCACAGTGACCCTGGTGCCCCACTGGGCTGACTCAACCGAGTTGAGCGTGAGACTGCGTGTCATCCCTTCCCCTCTTTCCAGCTGATCTCTGCAACTTCCCCTGGCGTTGCACTCTTTCAAGACAGTATGGCCTAGAGCAGGGGTGGCCAAACTGTGGCTCGGGAGCCACACGTGGCTCTTTCACACACATTGTGAGGCTCTCAAAGCCTCCATCGGCCCGCTTGGAGAAGGCATCTGTCTCTTTAAATCACTTCGCCAAGCCAGCTGGCAGCTTGGGAAATACATTTAAAGTTGCTTTCTTCCCCGCTCCCCATCTACTCGCCTTCCTTCCTTGCAGCTCTCAAACATCTGATGTTCACATCTTGCAGCTCTCAAACATCTGACGTTTATTCCGTGTGGCTCTTGCATTAAGGAAGTCTGGCCACCCCTAGAGTGTTAGAGCTGTGGAACCAGGAGACCTGATCATCCTTTCTCAGCCATGAAACTTACTGAAGGGGGAAGTCTTGGGCCAGTCATTTTCTGCCTAGCCTACTGGACACAGTTGTTGCAGGGACAAAATGGCAAAGGGGAAATCCATGTGTTCCACTCTGATCTCCTTGGAGGATCAGCAGATAAATGTTAATGAGCCAGTTTGGTGTAGTGGTTAAGTGCGCAGACTCTTATCTGGGAGAACTGGTTTGATTCCCCACTCCTTCACTTATAGCTGCCGGAATGGTCTTGGGTCAGCCATAGCTCTCATGGAGTTGTCCTTGAAAGGGCGGCTTCTGGGAGAGCTCTCTCAGCCCCACCCGCCTCGCTGGGTGTCTGTTGTGGGGGAGGAAGATAAAGGAGATTGTAGACTGAGATTCAGAGTATAGGGCGGGATATAAGAAGATGAGTGCAGACTTATATCCTGCCCTTCTCTCTGAATCAGAGACTCAGAGCGGCTTACAATCTCCTATATCTTCTCCCCCAACAACAGACACCCTGAGAGCGCTCTGACAGCAGCTGCCCTTTCAAGGACAGTTCCTGCAATAGCTATAGCTAACCCCAGGCCATTCCAGCAGGTGCGAGTGGAGGAGTGGGGAATCAAACCTGGTTCTCCCAGATAAGAGTCCACACACTTAACCACTACACCAAACTGGCTCTCCAGAAATCCAATATCTTCTTTTTCTTAAAATAGATACAAACCCGGAAGGGGCGGGGGGGACTAGGACAAGACTGAGCCTGTGAGTTGGTCATTCCGGACCAATTCCGGAACACTCAATGTTCTTGTCTTTGGGGGGGGGGGAGAGGGGTATTGCTAAGCGGTGGGATCTGAACTCAGATCCACCCCCAAGCTTCGCCTCCTTGGTATCGTGCCAACTTCCTTTGAGGCTGCAGTGTGCAGGAGCGTGCGTGCGAGAAGGCTTACCTTGTGGTACGATGCGGAGTGCTCACAGTCGCAGCAGCAGCAACAGCAGCAGCGGATCAAGACGAGGAGGACCAAAAGGAGAACTGCTCCTGGGAGGAAATGAGACAGGTGTGCCAGCTCATCGCTTCTCCAGATGTGGGGGGACCAATTAGGAAAAGCTCAGTGACTGCTGTCAGTTTTTTTGGATTTTGGAGAACTAAAAAAAGGCCGTGAATTTGGAACCTTTGGGGCTCCCTGCGTGTGCGGAAATGGAAGCTTTTCCAGCCTGAAAGGAGGTTCACTGATGACAGAGGCACTAGAGCCATGGGGGTGGTAAAGAAGCCGGCGAGCTCACCCCCACCTGACTTACCGATGAAAGTGAAGAAAATGGCAAAGGCGGCAATGTCCCAGTTGGTCTGGAACATCTCCTTGGTGGCCAGTCTGCTCAGCGCGTCATTGATCTGGTCGCTCAGCTGTTGGCCGATGTCTTTGACTGGAGACGTCATGTTTGGATTCCCTATGGCCTCCTCCCCGACGTCCCAGTAGATCTGTAGGTGACAAAAGGGGAGGGGAGCGTCTCGGAATGAGAACTAAGGGCGGTTTCACATACGTGACTCCAGCAAGGGTTGCCAGGCTCCAGGTGGGGCCTGGAGATCTCCCAGAATTCCAGCTGATCTTCAAGACTGCAGAGATCTGTTCCCACGGGGTGGGGGGTGGTCACAAGGGCATTGCCCTGCCCTCCCCAGATTTCACTCTCTTCAGGACCCACCCTTCAAATCTCTAGGAATTCCCCAACCAGGAATTGGCAACCGTAACTGCAGCCTACGTGGCAGCAGACAGCCTCCCTTGCAGCAGTGTTCTCTCTAAGCTGCAGAGTCTTGTGAGCAAAAATTCTACTTGGTGAGCTACCGGCATTCAAGTTGGGAGCGACTGCATCAATTAGTGTGCTCTGGGGTTATCCTTCCTGAGCTAAGACAGAAATGTGTGAGCTGGACGCTAAAAAACTGTGAGCTAGCTCATGCTAACTCAGAACATTGCTTGCAAAGTGTTCTTCTCTGGGGCAGGTAGGGTTGCCGGGTCTGGAAAATACCTGGAGACTTTGGGGGTGGGTCCAGGAGAGGGCGGGGTTTGGGGAGGGGAGGAGCCTCAGCATGGTCTAATGCCCTAGAGTCCACCCTTCCTATCAGCCATTTCCTCCAGGGGAGCTGATCTCTGCCAGCTGGAGAGCAGTTGTCAAAGCAGGAGATCTCCAGGCCCCACCTGGAGGCTGGCAACTTGGGGGGCAGGTCCTGATGCCGTGGGTGGGGTCCAGCTAGAGGCACAGGTCCAGACACAGTCTGAATTGCCCGACTTTTGTTTTGCTTCTTGGGCTTGCAGCTCACAAAATGAAACAGCCACAAATTGTCACCTCTCGGCACGAGTCCATTACAAATATGCATTTCTTCACTAGGCAATAGAACAGTTAGGTTGGAGTCTGTTGCCATCTTACAAAGGAACAAGGGTTTGGGGGTGTACACTTTTGAGAGTCAAGACTCCCTTCTTGAAAGCTTACACCCCGAAACTCTTGTCCCTCTCTAAGGTGCTCTTGGGCTCAGTGCTAAGTGTAGACGCTACACCACACCAGTTTGGTGTAGTGGTTAAGTGTGTGGACTCTAATCTGGGAGAACCGGGTTTGATTCCCCACTCCTCCACTTGCACCTGCTGGAATGGCCTTGGGTCAGCCATAGCTCTTGCAGGAGTTGTCCTTGAAAGGGCAGCTTCTGTGAGAGCTCTCTCAGCCCCACCCACCTCACAGGGTGTCCGTGGTAGGGGGAGAAGATAAAGGAAATCTGCAGTCTTCTTCTTCTTCTACATGCGCCTGGCTTCCAGTAGGACCCCAGCAATCCCTCCTCTTAAGACCTTTAGACCTGAGAAACAGGTGTCGGATCCTGGAGCAGAACATGAACGAGGAAGTTGCTTTTAGAAAGAAACAGGGGCCTGAAAAGTGAGCTGCACGATTCATAAGAGAAGCACACAGCAGACTTTTAAATATATATATTTTAAAAACCTCCAAGTGAAGATTTCTTGGTGGAAAGAATTTACCTGCTGCCGAAATGCCTTCCTCCGCTTTTGCTCCTTTGCTTTCCCCTCCGTCACTCTCTCCCTGCGAGAAACAGCCTCCCAACTTCCTTGTTCCTGTTTGCACCAAGTGCCCAGAGCTGGTGTTGATTTCGAAGCACCTGAGCGCAGGCTAAGGCCGGGCGACACCCAAGTCTCCTCCTCTTCCCTTGCTGAGGAAAGGAGTCTGCAGCAAAACAGGTCGCCTTTTCAAAAAGAAGAAGAGCTTGCTGCAGAAGAACCCTTGCAAATATCACATCACACAAAGGCAGCTAGGGTTGCCAACTTCAATTCAAGAAATATCTGGGGGCTTTGGGGGTGGAGCCAGGAGACTTTGGGGATGGAGCCAGGGTGTGACAAGCATAATTGAACTCTGAGGGGAGTTCTGGCCATCACATGTAATGGAACCGCACACCTTTTCAATGCCTTCCCTCCATTGGAAATAATGAAGGAGAGGGGCACCTTTGTTGGGGGCTCATAGAATTGGACCCCCCGGTCCAATCTTTTTGAAACTTGGAGGGTGTTTTGAGGAGAGGCACTGGATGCTATGCAGGAAATGTGGTGCCTCTATTTCAAAAAACAGCACCCCCAGATACCCACAGATCAATTTTCGATTATTCCCTATGGAAATCAGTCTCCATAGGGAATAATGGAGTGCTCAGCAGACATTTCCCTCAAACTTGTCAGCACCCTCGTCAGCACGATAAGCCAGGATAAGGGATAGGTTTATCTGTAGGCCTGGCATTAAAGCGGTGCCGACTGCAACTTGGTGCCCGCTGCTGCCAATAGATGAAGCCCCGCTCCCCGAACACTTCAGCGAACAAAGTAGGAGTCAAGTGCACCTTTAAGGCCAACAAAGTTTGATTCAGAACGTGGAAGCTTTCGTGCGCTCTAAGAGCACGTTCTGAATCAAACTCTACGAGCACACGGAAGCTTCCACGTTCTGAATCAAACTTTGTCGGTCTTAAAGGTGACCTTGACTCCTGCTTTGTTCTACTGCTTCAAACCAACACGGCTGCCCCACTCGGTTCTAACGGCAGGGAATGTATGCGTACGAGCTTCCACCTTTGTCCAGCAGGTGGCGATATTATCCTGTTGAGCTAGACGGAGATGGGTCTGTCCGTGGCAGCGGGAAAGAGCCAGAGTCCGGGAGCCACCTTCGAGACGGACCACGTTTGTGGTAGGGCAAGTGCTTTCGGGAGTCGCTGCTCACTTCTTTTCGTCCCCCCGAATCAGCAAGAAAGGACGGCTTTGAGTGTGAAGCTAGCGGAGACATCTCGCTGGGAAGGAAAAGGTACTCATTGGCTTCGCTGAATGGTTTGTGATGAGATCAAAGACGGGCCCTCAAAGGGGACAGACCACAATGGCCGGGTAGGTTCCTAGGGGAGTAGGCATTCCTTAAGGCCGGGGTCCCAAAACGTGGGGCCCATAGGCACCATATCACCAGCCAACACCTTTTTCCGGTGTCCACCAAATGTTTTCAGAAAGTGGGTGGAGCCAAGAAGAAGAAGAAGATATTGGATTTATATCCCGCTCTCCACTCCGAAGAGTCTCAGAGCGGCTCACAATCTCCTCTACCTTCCTCCCCCACAACAAACACCCTGTGAGGTGGGTGGGGCTGGAGAGGGCTCTCCCAGCAGCTGCTCTTTCAAGGACAACCTCTGGCAGAGCTATGGCTGACCCAAGGCCATTCCAGCAGGTGCAAGTGGAGGAGTGGGGAATCAAACCCGGCTCTCCCAGATAAGAGTCCGCACACTTCACCACTACACCAAACTGGCTCTCCCAGAAGAGCTTTTGCCCAGCAAGGGTTTTTGGAAATATTGGAAATTTGATTGGCTGTATAGATTTTTTTTTTTTTTGAAACGTTGCTTTGGCAGCAGCTGCCACCACAGAACTGTTGTGCGACTGAAGTTAAGCTGTGGCGATCATTTTGTTCTAGCTCCGCCTTCTCTAGCTGCCATTTTGTGGCTGCCCCCCGCCATGCAGTGCCAGAATTCCACCGGTAGGCACAAAAAGGTTGGGGACCCCCTGGCAATAGGGTTTGTGGGGCCAAAGCCATATTGGGCTTTAACGGTTAGCACCAGCACCTTCAACTGGTCCACCAAGTTATGTATCTATTTATTTCCTTCGCGTTGCCCTCCTTTCTCCCCAGTGGAGACTCAAAGCAGCTTACAACATTCACCTCTCTTTCTCTCTCACAACAACCTTGCGAGGTAGGTTCAGTGAAGACCTTGCGACTGACCCAAAATCAACCAGGAAGCTTCCGCTGGCAGAACACTGGGTCTCTCAGAGCTTGACATTCTAACCCCACTGCTTCCACACTGGCAAACGGGGAGAGCCAGCTTGGTGTAGTGGTTAATCTGGAGAACCAGGTTTGATTCCTCACTCCTCCATATGCGGCTTGCTGGGTGATCTTGGGTCAGTCACAGTTCTCTCAGAGCTGTTCTCTCAAGAGCCATTCTCTCAGAGCTCTCTCAGCCCCACCGACCTCACAGGGTGTCTATTGTGGGGAGAGGAAGGGAAAGGAGATTGTAAGCCACTTTGTGACTCCTTAGGGTAGAGAAAAGCAGGGTATAAAAACTGACTCTTCTTCTAATCTGGAGAACCGGATTTGATTCCCCTCTCCTCCACATGCAACCAGCTGAGTGACCTTGGGCCAGTAAAAGTTTTCACAGAGCTGTTCTCTCAAGAGCAGTTCTCTCAGAGTTCTCTCAGCTCCACTTACCT
Source organism: Heteronotia binoei (assembly GCF_032191835.1). Classification (NCBI taxonomy): domain Eukaryota; kingdom Metazoa; phylum Chordata; class Lepidosauria; order Squamata; family Gekkonidae; genus Heteronotia; species Heteronotia binoei. The sequence continues at coordinate 7,791,333 of NC_083242.1, forward strand.
CACAGGGTGTCTGTTGTGGGGAGAGGAAGGGAAAGAGATTGTAAGCTGTTATGAGACTCTTTTGGGTAGTGAAGAGAGGGATATAAAAACCAGCTCTTCTTCTAGTGTAGATGGAACAAGACTGGGGTGATAAGGTCCTTACGACCTGCTCCAGTCATCATTCTCGCCACAGCATTCTGGACCAATTGTAGTTTCTGGACAGTCTTCAAGTGCAGTTCCACAAAGAGCACATTGTAGTAGTCTAGTCTAGATGTTATGAGGGCATGCACCACATTGACAAGGCAGAACCCATTTGGAAAATGCATTGAAAGTGTATTGAAAGTGCATTATTTCGTGTGCGTGATCACAGGCTCTCTCTCACACATATGGTTTTTACGCAACTCTTATTTTTATCGCTGTTATGCCCGTACTGCATCGATTTCCCCCCACCTTTCTGCCCATGTTTTGCTCCTTCTAGTGGTCACTTTACAATTTCATCACTATCTCCAGCTTGTTTAAAAGTGCTTGTAAACAAGCTGGAGATAACAGCGATGAAATATTGAAGTGGCCACTAGAGGGCGCAAAACACATGACGAAAAGAAAAAAACCTTATGCAGTAGGGACACACAAGCAAGGAAATAACACATACGCGAAATCTGGTAGATGTTTTGCAAATAAATCAGTCGGAACACTGCAGAAGAGTTAAGTATGGACTGATTTGCAAAAACTGGGTTTGTTTGGGGGGTTTTTTTGCATGCTTCTTCCGCTGCAGCTGAGCCTAGTCAAAGGCTGTGCCTTCAGAGCCCTTAGGGCATTCAATGTCCTTGAGATAGACCCGCGCATGGTGCACAGTGCCCACACTGGGCTCATCTGATATGACAGCAAGCAAGAGGATGTGATGGTTTGTTTACGGCTCTCCGGCATTACCCTTTTCACATCGGTCGGATTCCCCTCTTTCATGCCCTGGTGGACAAAAGCAGCGAGGTCAGATTTTGGAGCAGGGAGTTAAGAAGAGACTTCTCTAGACCAACAGCCTGAAGATTAACAATACCGTAAAATGCTATGATTTGCTCTTCCTAATACAGTTCACCCTGCCGCATTCATAAGTAGGGACGGGGCACGAACCCTAAAGTTCGTCACGAATTTTTGCTGGCTTGCAGTTTGCAAACGGATGTTCGCGAACTGAAGAATTGCTGCGGACTTCCACAAATAAGTAGGGATGGGCACAAACTCTGAAGTCCGTCCCGAATTTTTGGCCGGTTTGCCGTTCGACAAATGGATGTTCACAAACGGAAGAACTGCGTGAACTTCCACGAATTTCGGCGCAGTTCTGGTGGTTCGCGAAAAACGGCTCCTTGGCGGTTTGGTTTAAACGGCTGGCCTTGTCTCTGGTCAAGGACAACCAAACGTCCTTTGGGTTGGGGGATCCCCAGAAAGAGCAACACTGCCGGGGGGGGGCAGGTAATAGCAGGAGAGGCAGTCCCGAATGAGAGTTCAGGTAGCCTGGGCTATCCAGGTCTGAACGCCTGGAAGATTGCTCTCCTGACCAGGGGTGAAATACCAGCAGCAGCTCTTTTGCATATTAGGCCACATACCCCTGATGTAGCCAATCCTCCAAGAGCTTACAAGGCTCTTTTTTGCAAGCTCTTGGAGGATTGGCTACATCAGGGGTGTGTGGCCTAATATGCAAAGGAGCTCCTGCTAGAATTCCACCCCTGCTCCTGACCTAGAGGGGAATGATCCACCAGGAATGTTCCCAGCAGGGCTTTTTTTTTTTTTTTTTTAGCAAGAACTCCTTTGCATATCAGGCCACACACCCCTGAGGTAGCCAATCGTCCAAGAGCTTACAGGGCTCTTCTTACAGGGCCTACTGTAAGCTCTTGGAGGATTGGCTGCATCAGGGGGATTATCGCCTAATATGCCGAGGAGATCCTGCTACAAAAAAAGCCCCAGTTCCCAGTAAGTTAAGGGCCTAGTCTTTTCCTGCTGAGAACTGCACCATTACTGTTTCGCTTTGGACAAAGTGAGTTGAGATTCTTTTCTTCCCGTGGGGGAAAAATTAAGTTGTTCCACACACCTTACTGCCAAAGGCCGCATCAGACTGTGTCTTTTTTTTTTCTTTTTTGGCCAAATTAAGTTGTTTTGCTGGTGGGAGGGAAAGGGGCACCTTATAATACTCGCCTGGTTCCTTTTTTATTATTGCCAAGCGACGACTGAGTGATATTTCTCGCCCGCTGCCGTCTCTGCAAAACCTTTCTCGCTGATGGATCTCAGCGGGGTGCAGCAGGCTGGTGCGTTTGTTCCCCAAGCCAGGGCCCGATGGGAAGGGTGTCCTGGAAGATTCATGGGCACCTGGCAAAGGCGAACGACTCCGAGCGATTGTTCAATAGGCAGGGAGCTGAGGACGTTAAAGGGGTTGTGCGGCTTAGGAAGGTACGAAAGGGTGCGAGGAGATGACTCGGGGATTCGGTGGTCGGAGAACAAGCGACCCCCCTGGTTCAGATGCAAAGCTGGTTCAAGTAGAAACACATGAACTCATGAAGCTGCCTTATATTGAATCAGACCCTAGAACAGGGGTATCAAACATAAGGGCTGAGGGCCGGAACTAGCCCAGGGCTCTTACCCGGCCCGCAAGCAACTGGTATGAATGGAAATATAAGCTACTCCCCCTTTTATGATATCCCTTGCTTAACTTAAGATCCACATGGAATAAATGTCAGATGTTTGAGAGCCACAAGAAGAAGAAGAAGATATTGGATTTATATCCCGCCCTCCGCTCCAAAGAGTCTCAGAGCAGCTCGCAATCTCCTTTACCTTCCTCCCCCACAACAGACACCCTGTGAGGTCGGTGGGGCTGGAGAGGGCTCTCACAGCAGCTGCCCTTTCAAGGACAACCTCTGCCAGAGCTATGGCTGACCCAAGGCAATGCTAGCAGGTGAAAGTGGAGGAGTGGCTCTGGGGCACTGAACCTCACTGAGGTCCCGTCCTCCCCAGGCTCCACCCCAATTCTCCTGGAATTTCCCAGCCCTATCTGGCAACCTCATCCCTTCCCAGTTAGCCAGGGGGAAGCTCCCAACGCTATCCAAAGTGGTCATTTCCTCCAGGGGGGACTTATCTCTGTCGCCTGGAAATCATCTTTAGAGCCCAGGAGATCTCCAGCCACCATCTGGAGGTTGGCAACTCTGTCCTCCCAACAGTCCCATGAAGCAGGCTAGCGAGAAAAGCAAGCTCATCGAGAGAGTTCCGTCAGCACCGGGGGGATTTGAACCCAGATCTTTCAGACACAAGTATGCAGCTTGGCCCGTAGGGATGAAGTCTGGAAGCCGCTTTGAGGACTTGGCAAAAGTTTCCCTTCCTGCTATTTGAGGGTCAAGAGTTCCCTGGGCCTGCCGTCATCCGTCTGTATTTGCTGCCACGAGGGAGCTTTAGGATTTTTCCCTCCCCCCCCCTTTAATGTTGCACTCTTTAATGAGCAATTACTGAATCTGGCTTGAGCAGGGGATTTATTTGGTGCCCTGGGCACAGGTGCCCGGAGCTTGGAGGGCTGCTTTGCCAATTGGCATTCGTTCAGAGAGTTCAAAGAGGCTGCCCCGAGGAAGGTTGTCAGAACACGCCCTGCGGAGCCAACACCAAGTGTAGCAAAGCCAAACGAGAGAAGTTAATGAATCCCCCATTGCCAGAAAATCTTGGCCAAAGCTCCTGGGGGGAGGAAAAGAGGCCCGGAATCAAATCCTCCCCGGAGGCAAAAGCGGCCAGCCAGCCGTCAAGCAATAATTGGCCCTTTCGTTGACCTCCAGGAGTTTTAATCAACATGCCGGGTGAGGTTTGCCAACGGTTTCGCTGGCAAGGAAATGGGACATGTTTTCTGGAAAGGTGTCTGGGAGGGTGCCGTCTCGTGGCTGCGTTTTAGATCGGGTTCCAGTGGGGAACAAAGAAACGTCAAAGAGAGAAATGGCTAAATTGGAACACACTTGGCATGAGTCGGAGCCCCCGCTGAGCTGACAGGTTTTTCTTGAACTCAAAATCCCTTAACAGAACTGTGGGCTAAACAGGGTTGTTTGTTCCAACTTGAGAAACTCCTGGAAGTTGGAGAGCAGTGCCAGGGGAGGGCAGAGTTTGGGGAGGGAAGAGAACTCAGACTGAAGTCACTCTGGGACTTCCCTTTCTCCTAGACTCAATGGTATACCATAGAGTCAGCCCTCTGAAGCTTCCGTTTCCTCTAGGGGAACTGAGGCCTGTATTCTTGAGATCGATTGTAATTCCGGGAGAACTCAAGACCACTGTTCCCTCTAAGCTGAGTGGGTGTGGCCTAGCTCAGTTTTTTAGGCTCTGGCTCACGCATTTTTGTCTTAGCTCAGGATGAACGGCCTCAGAGAAGACTAATTCATGCAGCAGCTCCCAGCTTCAATGCCACTAGCTCGCAAAGTAGCATTTCCGCTCACAAGACTCCACAGCTTGGAAGGAGCATTGTTTAAGACCGTACCTCAAGGTTAGTCACCCGAGTTGCCACTAATCGCAGCCACTGTGGAGGATCACCGCACTCACCTGTATCCTCTTTCCAGTTTTGCGTTGATACAACTCAACAAGAGGTGTTTAAACTTGCCGTGGGCTCAAGTTCACTTTGTTAGGAACACGCAGTCAGCACCAGCCAGAGGGCGCATGGCGACCTAGGCAGACTGGTGGCCTGCCACCCCCCTCCACAGCACCCCCCTGTGCCTGCCACCCGTGGCAGCGTGCCTCCCCCCACAGCGCCCCCCTCCCGGGCCTCCTTCTCCCTCCCTTCCCCACCCCAGGTCTATTTCAATGTCCAGAAGTGCCGCTCCGGGCTGTGTAAAGGCGCCCCCTCCCGATCGGCGGAGGAAACCGCACTGCAGGCTCACTCAGTGCCCGGGCAAGCCAGCGGCAGCTCAAACAAACCGCGTCCAGAAAGTAAAGTACACTGCCGCTGCTCCCTCCTTCACACTTCCTGGATGGGAAGGAAATGCAGTGGAGGGAGCAGCGGCGCCCTTTCCAGACGCCGTTTGTTTGAGCTGCCGCTGGCCTGCCCTGGCGCTGAGTGAGCCTGCAGTGTGGTTTTCCCTGCTGATCAGCTGGGGTGGGGAAGGGAGGGAGGAGGAGGTGTAGGGGCGGGAGAGGAAAGACAGAATTTGGCGCTGCCACCCTGCCAGCGCCCTAGGCAGCCGTCTAGTTTGCCTAGTGGGAGAGCCAGCCCTGCACGCAGTAGATTTTCAGACAGCGAGGTTTTCAGACAGAGGGAGGAAAGAACGGGCCTGTGCAAAAATATCCCAAATCTCTGGCCAAGAAGTTGGTTGACGTCTCTGAATTCAAGACATGCGACGCAAAAGTTTACATTTGCGACGCAAAAGCCGCGGGACTTTGCGGCTCTTCCGGGTTCTGCGGAGCAATTAGTGCGAAATCCGCGCAGACGCGGTGAAGAGGGACGTCACTCCGGCATAAGGTCAATGCGAAAACGCCCACTATCTTGCAATCTTCCCCCCCCCCTCCCCATCCTGGCTTAGCCCAAAGGCAAAGAGGATTCATTAGTGCTGGCATAATGGCCGCCGTTTGCAGATGACAGATCAGCAGGGCCTGCCCTTTGAAGCGAAAAGTCCTAATGAGTTGGAAGCGGGCCCTGCGGCCAGCTCGCCTTCACCCTAATTGCAGATGTCAAAGACAGGCTGCTGTGAAACATGGCTCTTCCGTGGCCTGGGTGCGAAAGGCGAACCAGCAGTTGCAATAGTGCCCTAGTGTGTCTCAGAGGAGAGCTGAACCCTGAGCCAGACCGGGTGCATGAATTGTGAAATGGATTTGTGTGTCCAGGCCTCTGGCTTTCTCACAGGTTAGATTGTCATAAGCTAAGGTGACGGGGTGGCGTCTTCCAGACAGAACATTTCCCTTGCGGTTTCTTGGCACGGAATGGCACGTTCTGTGCGGTTCTGTGATCTTCCTTTTTTCAGAAAACAGAATGCAATTTTTTTTTTTTTAATGAGAGGAAGACTTGTTTGGGGAGGGGAGGGACAGCTGAATCCTTTGCCCTCCCTTTTCTCCTTAGGGTTGCCAAGTCCAATTCAAGAAATATCTGGGGACTTTGGGGGTGGAGCCAGGAGACATTAGGGGCAGAGCAAGGGTGTGACAAGCATAAATGAACTCCAAGGGAGTTCTGGCCATCACATTTAAAGGGACAGCACACCTTTTCAATTCCTTTCTTCCATAGGAAATAATGAAGGATAGGGGCACCTTCTTTTGGGGCTCATAGAATTGGACCCCCTGGTCCAATCTTTTTGAAACTTGGGGGGTATTTTGAGGAGAGGCACTAGATGCTGTGCTGAAAATTTGGTGCCTCTACCCCAAAAATACAGCCCCCAGAGCCCCAGATACCCGCTGATCAATTCTCCATGATTTTCTATGGGAATAAATCTCCATAGGGAATAATAGAGTTCCCAGCAGACATTTCCCTCCCCTCCCCCCGCTTTCCGACAACCCTGAAGCGGGGGAAGGGTCTCCAAACCGGGGGATCCCCTGCCCCCACCTGGGGATTGGCAACCCTATTTCTCCTACGTGGAGCAGGAAAGCATTCCAAAGTCCAGAGGAGGGCAACCAAAACGATGATGAGGTTGGAGTACCTTTCCCAGGAGGAAAGGCTGAAGGGTCTCTGGGCCTTTTCAGTGTAGAAAAAAGACACCTGGAGGGAGGTACACGACAGAGGTTTGTGAAATTACGCCTGGGGTGGAGAGAGGTGGCAAAGAGAACTTTTTCTCCCTCCCCCAAAGTACTAGAACTCGAAGCTGATGTGCAGTAGGTTCAGGATGGGCAAAAGGAAATACTTCTTTACACAGAGGATGAGAGCACACAAACAAAAGAATGCCCTTCCGATCCACTCTCAGCGCACTTCCCAGCTGGGTTTTACTGGGTGAACTGGCAAAATCCAGTTGGAAAGTGCATTGGAAGCGGATCGAAAGTACATTCTTTTGTGTGTGTGATCGCAGGAAGGGAGTGATTGCAATGTGGACTTTGATGCCAGATGACGTAGTGATGGCCGCAGGAAGAAACACCTTTAAAGGGGGATTAGATGGATTCACGGAGGATGTCTATCGGTGGCTAGGCTACTAGCCATGGTGACTGAGGGGAACTTCTGCATTCAGAGGCACTCATCCTCTGACTCTCAGAGCCAGAAGGCAACGTCAGGGGGAAGGCCTCAGCTTCTATGCCCTGTTGTTGGACCTCCAGAGGAACTGACTGGCCACTGTGTGGGACAAAAGGCTGGATTAGATGAACCTTCACTGGTCTTCTGATGTTCTTAACAGAGGAAGGCCTCAGTTTCTATGCCCTGTTGCTGGCCCTCCAGAGGAACTGACTGGCCACTGTGTGAGACAGGAGGCTGGATTAGATGAACCTTCACTGGTCTTCTGATGTTCTTAACAGAGGAAGGCCTCAGTTTCTATGGCGTTGTTGGCCCTCCAGAGGAACTGACTGGCCACTGTGTGAGACAGGAGGCTGGATTAGATGAACCTTCACTGGTCTGACCCAGCAGGGCACTTTTGATGTTCTTATCAGAGGAAGGCCTCAGTTTCTATGCCCTATTGCTGGCCCTCCAGAGGAACTGACTGGCCACTGTGTGAGACAGGAGGCTGGACTAGATGGACCACTGGTGTCATCCAACAGGGCTCTTTTGATGTTCTTAATATCAGGAAAGAGCTCAACCTCTATGCCCCGTCATTGGCTGTCCAGAGGAACTGGCCAGTCACCATGAGAGATGGGATGCTGGACTAGACGGACCATTGGTCTGATCCAGCAGGGCTCTTCTGATCTTCTTACGACACACCTTTCTGCTGAAAGTCTAAATTTCTCAGGAAGGCCAGGAAGCATCTTGCCCAGATGTCTTCTCAAGGACCATAACCACGCAAACTTGGACTTGTGTTGTTTTGGAGCTTATGTTTTTTGCCTGAGCTGTATATACCCAGCTATATCCTTCCTCACGACAGGGACAGAAAAGAAATGACGTGATATCTGGCCAGGTTTTGATGTCCACCCCAACAAGCTAAGTGACCGCAAGCGTCAAACACCTGGCAGAAAAATACCTTGGCAGTCCGGTTTTGAGACACGACAGTAAGGATGAAACACAGAGCAGGGAACTGGAGTTCCTCGGGGAGAGCTCAGAGCTCTCTCTGCCTTGGTATCTCTTTGCATCTTCCCCCCACCTGCAATCTGATGCAGACGACAAGAATCTGAAACAGCCCGTCTGTGAAATCACCTTCATTTTTATCACCACAAGACCGGTGGTTATCGGGGAATAGTTCATCTGAGAAATGAATCCAGGGAAGTGCGCTGGAAAAGGTTATGCCACGGTAAATTGGGTAGGCTTTAAGCTGTAACAAGACACTCTTGTTTTTAACCCATAGTTTAATGATTAGAAATCGGACATGGTTGCTTGAAAAAAGGAACACAGGCGGTGTCTTCAGTGGGAACGGGACGGCTAGGTTCAAATTTCTGCTCAGCCACAAATTCAAGGATAGGCAGCAGTTAGAGAAGAGGAGGCAAGAGGAAATAGCAGAACTGAGGGTCTCGTGGGATGTGAAATTGTAGAGTGTAGACCAATCTCATTAGAACTTGGAAGCCACATAGCGTCTTGGAAGGGGGACCACCAAGCAAGACTCTGCAGCGGAAGTCAATGGCAAGCCACCTCGGCTTCTCCCTTGCCTTGAAGGCCCCTTGCTGGGGTCACCCTAAGTCTTGGATGGGAGACCACCAAGCAAGACTCTGCAGGGGAAAGCAATGATAAGACACCTTGGCTTCTCCCTTGACTTGAAGGCCCCTTATGTTCTGTGCTAAGCAGGGTCAGTACTTGGAAGGGAGACCACCAAGGAAGGCTCTGCAGAGGAAGGCAATGGCCAACCACCTTTGCTTCTCCCTTGTCTTCAAAGTTCCTTGCTGGGATCACTATAAGTCTTGGATAGGAGACCACCAAGGAAGGCTCTGCAGAGGAAGGCAATGGCCAACCACCTCTACTTCTCCCTTGCCTTGGAAGCCCCTTGCTGGAGTTGCCATAAGTTGGCTGTGAATTGATGAACCGGGGACCTGATTCCGTAGAAGGCAGCTTCGTACACTCATGCATCTTCAGATGTTTCAAATACATGCAGCCTCCAAACCCAATGCGACTCCTTCTGCCCAAGCTCTGTTTCCACAGCAAGCTGGAGCCCTTTCGGCTGGGGAGCCGACTGAGGAGAGAGGCCCGAGCCAGTGACCTTTACACGGATGGGCTCTCAAAGGCCGAGGAAGGGAGACGCTTAATAGATTGTGAAGGCCGAGCGTGGGCTGATTCTGTAGCGAACTGAGCTGAACCGGTTCTTTCTCTTTCAAGCGAGAGAGGAGGACATGGGGAAGAAAAACATTGCAAAGCCCACCCCGGCCCCCTGGAGACCTCAGACAATGAGCCTATGAACATATGAAGCTGCCTTCTACTGAATCAGACCCTGAGTCTATCATAGAATCATAGCGTTGGAAGGGACCACCAGGGTCATCTAGTCCAACTCGCAAATAAAGTAAAGGGAAAGGTAGTCCCCTGTGCAAGCACCAGTCGTTTTTGACTCTGGGGTGATGTAGCTTTCACGTTTTCACGGCAGACTTTTTACGGGATGGTTTGCCATTGCCTTCCCCAGTCATCTACACTTTCCCTCCAGCAAGCTGAGGACTCATTTTACCAACCTCGGAAAGATGGAAGGCTGAGTCAGCCTCGAGCCGGCTACCTGAACCAGCTTCCGCTGGGATCGAACTCAGGTTATGAGCAGAGGGCTCCGACTGCAGTGCTGCAGCTTTACCACTCTGCGCCATGGGTAAACTCACAAATACCTCCCCCTAAATTCACAGGATCCTCATTGCTGTCAGATGCCCATTTAGCCTCTGTTGAAAAACCTCCAAGGAAGAAGAGCCCACCACCTCCCGAGGAAGCCTGTTCGGGAGTAAGTATCAAAGTCAGTATTGTCTACTCAGACTGGTAGCGGCTTTCCAGGGTCTCAAGCTGAGGTTTCTCACACCTATTTTGCCTGGACCCTTTTTCAGTTGGAGATGCCGGGGATTGAACCTGGGACCTTCTGCTTACCAAGCAGATGCTCTACCGCTGAGTCACCATCCCGCCCCAAGCACTGGCTCTCTGGGCATGATACCAGGGGCTTAGAATCATAGAGTCAGAAGGGACCTCTAGAGTCATCTAGTCCAACCGCCTGCACAATACAGGAAGTTCACAAATACCTCTCCCACCCACACCCACGCACAATGACCCCTGCCCCATGTTCAGAAGATGGCAGACACCTCCAGGTTCCCTGGCCAAAGTGACCTAAGAGAAAAATCGCTGCCTGACCCCAAAGTGGCGAACAGCATTTCCCTGGGTGTGGAAGACACCCAGATGCGACCCTTCCTGCCCTCCTTCTCATGCTCTGCTTGAGTTCGCAGAATCAGGCATTGCAGATGGATGGCCGTCTAGCCTCTGCTTAAAAGCCTCCAAAGAAGGAGACTTATTTTGTAATAATTGTTTCCCTCCTGGGCTTCGAAAGAACGGGCAATTGGTGCTGCCTTGTTCTTTGTCAGTGTCCCGCCAGCTAGGATGCCAACCTCCAGGTGGGGCCTGGGGATTCCCATTTAGCTCTTCTCTAGACCACAGAGATCAGTTCCCCTGGAGAAAAGGGCTGCTATGAAGAAGAAGAAGAAGAAGAAGAAGAAGAAGAAGAAGAAGAAGAAGAAGAAGACGACGTTGTCGTCGTTGGATTTATATCCCACCCTCCACTCAAGAGTCTCAGAGCAGCTCACAATCTCCTTTATCTTCCTCCCCCACAACAGACACCCTGTGAGGTGGGTGGAGCTGAAAGGGCTCTCACAGCAGCTGCCCTTTCAAGGACAACTTCTGCCAGAGCTATGGCTGACCCAAGGCCATGCCAGCAGCTGCAAGTGGAGGAGTGAAGAATCAAACCCGGTTCTCCCAGATAAGAGAGTTATGGCTGACCCAAGGCCATTCCAGCAGCTGCAAGTGGAGGAGTGGGGAATCAAACCCGGTTCTCCCAGATAAGAGTCCGCACACTTAACCACTACACCAAACTGGCTCTCGGTGTGATTCATACATAAAGGGGGTACTATGGCGTTGCACCCTCCAGGGATTCCTGTCTTCCCCAGAATCCATCCCCAAATTTCTAGGAATTTCTCAACCTGGAACTGGCAACCTTTCCCTCCCCCACTCCAAGGTACAGAGAGAAGGAAACGTATCTAGCATTCGTTGAGGCTGGATTTGAAGGTAACGGTTACAAACCATCAACCAGGGCTTTTATGGTAGCAAGAACTCATTTGCATATTAGGCCACACCCCCTGTTGTAGCCAAACTTCCAAGAGCTTCCAGGGCTCTTAGTACATGGCCTACTGTAAGCTCTTGTTGGATTTGCTACATCAAGGGGGTGTGGCTTAATATGCAGAAGAGCTCCTGCTACAAAAAAAGTCACGGTTGATGGTTTGTAACCTTCGTTCTGGTTTCACAGGCTAAGTGTAGCTGCACTGAACCATGGTTTTTACTTTATGTATGAATCACATCGGTGATTTTCCGGTGTTTGCTCGCTGTCTCTCATCCAAAAGAAAAACCAAATCCACTCACACCGCCTTGCAACATTTTGCCTAAGGTGGGTTTTTTTTATTTTCAATGTTATGAAAGCAATTCTTCAAAAAAAAGGAAAAAGAGGGACCCGATCGGAGCCCTCTAAAAAGCAACTGGAGAAGAGATATGAGGCCGAGTCACTGTAGACAAATCGTTGGGTGGCGTCTGAAAACACAATTGAAGCCCGATGGAAGAGTGTGGCTGTAAGGAGGCATCCGTCAATTCAAATGCCCTCCGGATCTATAGTGGAGCCTGTGTTAGAGAAGCTGCTTTTGCAAGACTAATAAAACATAAGGCCAACAAAAAAAGAAAAAGCAATACACCGGGGGAGGGAAAAAAGAGAACTAACATTGGTTTTTGCAACTGGGCTCAATAACGGGAGTTTGATTTATGAGCTCTTCCAGAGAGTACCGGAGCACTCTGTCTCCCCAGGTGAAAGTCTCGCACTCGGAACTGGAGATTGATGCTCTGTAGAGATCTGCTACAGACTGATTTAATGGCAGCTCTCAGACCTCCAGATAATTTCAAATAATCTAAATACTTGGGGGCCATGTCCTCCCTCCCTCCCTCCCTCTTTCTTTCTTTCTTTCTTTCTTTCTTTCTTTCTTTCTTTCTTTCTTTCTTTCTTTCTTTCTTTCTTTCTTTCTTTCTTTCTTTCTTTCTTTCTTTCTTTCTTTCTTTCTCTCTCTTTCTCTCTCTCTCTCTCTCTCTTCTTTCTTTCTTTCTTTCTTTCTTTCTTTCTTTCTTTCTTTCTTTCTTTCTTTCTTTCTTTCTTTCCCCTTCCCCTTCCCCTTCTCCTTCTCCTTCTCCTTTTCCTTTTCCTTTTCCTTTTCCTTTTCCTTTTCCCTTCCCTCCCCTTCCTTCTCTCTCTCTCTCCCCCCCCCCCTCCCCTTCCCTCCATCAATAAGTTACAGCCTGCCATGAAACAATCTATAAGAAATGTGGGAGGCACTGTTCTAAAGTCTTTTAAAGGTGTTTTTGTGGGGGGGGGGGATGTAAAACTGGGGAGCAGAAAGATAGCTGCTATTAAAGGGGGGGGGCAAAAACTCATCTCTCTTCCTTTCATCTCAATTTGCAACCTGCAAGGAATCCGCGGCCACAACAGTCACTCCCTGGCTGCTTGCCCTCCAGCAAAGACATCCATCCAGCAGCCGATAAAAATTGACTTCAGGTAGGATACAAAAGGACGCTTTGCAAGTCCTCACTCTGATGGACTCTGCGTAGGAGCGGAGCGCCCACTCACTTCCGTGCAAAGCGCTGTCACAGTGTCAGTCAAGCGAGGTCAGGGTTGCCAGTTGTAGGGTGAGGGTATTCCTGGAGACTGAGGGTGGATCCTGGGGAAGGCGGGACTCGAGGAGGGGAGGGACTTTAGTGGGGCCTCGTGCCATAAAGCCCACCCTCCCAAGCAGCCGTTTTCTCCTGCAGAGTCTGTTGTTCGGAGATCTCCAGGCACCACCTGGAAGCTGGCAACCTTATATGAGGTGAAGTTCCCTCTAGGCCAGGGGTGCCCAAACTCACTTAACAATAAGAGCCACATAGAATAAAATGTCAGACATTTAAGAGCTGCAAGATATGAATGTCAGATGCAGGGAGGGAGGGAGGGAGGGAAGGAAGGAAGGAAGGAAGGAAGGAAGGAAGGAAGGGAAGGAAGGGAGGGGAGGAAGGAAGGGAGGGAAGGGAGGAAGGGAAGGAAGGAAGGAAGGAAGGGGAGGAAGGAAGGGAGGGAAGGGAGGAAGGAAGGGAGGGAGTGAAGGAAGGAAGGAAGGGAGGGAGGGAAGGAAGGGGAGGAAGGAAGGGAGGAAGGAAGGGAGGGAAGGAAGGGGAGGAAGGAAGGAAGAGAAGAGAGGGAGGAAAGGAAGGAAGAGAAGAGAGATGAATGGAATGGAAGGGAGGAAAGGAAGGGAAGGAGGAAAGGAAGGGAAGAGAGGGAGGAAAGGGAGGGAGGAAAGGAAGGAAGGGAAGAGAGGGAAGAAGGAAGGGGAGGGAGGAAGGGAAGAGATGGAAGAAAGGAAGGGAGGAAAGGGAGGGAGGGAGGAAAGGAAGGAAAGAAGGGACGAGAGGGAGGAAAGGGAGGGAGGAAGGGAAGGAAGGTGTTGTGCATGTGCACTGCCTGGCTCATTGGAGCTTTTAGGCTCAAGCTTGGGGACCCGGGAACAAAGGGCAGCAGGATCCAAATCCCTGCTGCCCTGCTCCAATCACAGGCCCGCTTCTGGTTTAAATGAGCCAATGGAGCCCTAGCACGGGAACCTTGAACTGTATATAGTTGGCCCCATTGGCCCCGTACATCAGTCTTCCTTAGTTACTCGTTGCCATGCTGTAACTCAGTAAAGAGCTATGACCACTGCAATCACGTCTCCTCGATGTATTGAACCTATGTTATGGGAGGGAGGGAGGAAGGAAGGAAGGAAAATAGATGGGGAGGGGGAAGAGAAAGGTGGAAAGAAAGCAATTTTAACTTTAAATGCCTTCTCCAAGCTGGTCAACAGGGCTGTGGGGGCTCCAAGAGCCACACAATATGTGTGAAAGAGCCGCATCTGGCTCCTGAACTGCAGTCTGGCCACCCTTGCTCTAGCCATGGATTGTGGTTGTTTATGACAATGGCTTTTCTTTAATGGTCCGTGAAAGCTGGAAGCTGTTTGCTGGAATCCATAAGTCTTGAATGGAAGACCACCAAGGAAGACTCTGCAGACGAAGGCAATGGCCAACCACCTTTGCTTATCCCTTGCCTTGGAAGCCCCTTGCTGGGGTCACCATAAGTCTTGGATCGGAGACCACCAAGGAAGACTCTGCAGAGGAAGGCAATGGCCAACCACCTCTGCTTCTCCCTTGCCTTGGAAGCCCCTTGCTGGGGTCACCATAAGTCTTGGATCGGAGACCACCAAGGAAGACTCTGCAGTGGAAGGCAATGGCCAACCACCTTTGCTTATCCCTTGCCTTGGAAGCCCCTTGCTGGGGTCACCATAAGTTTTGGATGGGAGACCACCAAGGAAGACTCTGCAGAGGAAGGCAATGGCCAACCCCTCTGCTTGTCCCTTGCCTTGAAAGCCCCTTGCTAGGGTTGCCTTAAGTTATAAGCTAAGCAGGGTCAGTACCTGGAAGAGAGACCACCAAGGAAGGCTCTGCAGAGGAAGGCAATGGCCAACCACCTCTGCTTCTCCCTTGCCTTGAAAGCCCCTTGCTGGGGTCACCATAAGTCTTGGACGGGAGACCACCAAGGAAGACTCTGCAGAGGAAGGCAGTGGCCAACCACCTCTGCTTCTCTCTTGCCTTGAAAGCCCCTTGCTGGGGTCACCATAAGTCTTGGATCGGAGACCACCAAGGAAGACTCTGCAGTGGAAGGCAATGGCCAACCACCTTTGCTTATCCCTTGCCTTGGAAGCCCCTTGCTGGGGTCACCATAAGTTTTGGATGGGAGACCACCAAGGAAGACTCTGCAGAGGAAGGCAATGGCCAACCCCTCTGCTTGTCCCTTGCCTTGAAAGCCCCTTGCTAGGGTTGCCTTAAGTTATAAGCTAAGCAGGGTCAGTACCTGGAAGAGAGACCACCAAGGAAGGCTCTGCAGAGGAAGGCAATGGCCAACCACCTCTGCTTCTCCCTTGCCTTGAAAGCCCCTTGCTGGGGTCACCATAAGTCTTGGACGGGAGACCACCAAGGAAGACTCTGCAGAGGAAGGCAGTGGCCAACCCCTCTGCTATTCCCTTGCCATGAAAGCCCCTTGCTGGGGTAGCCTATATAAGCTTAGCAGGGTCGCTACTTGGAAGGGAGACCACCAAGGAAGGCTCTGCCGAGGGAGGCAATGGCCAGCCACCTCTACTTCTCCCCTGCCTTGGAAGCCCCTTGCTGAGGTCACCATAAGTCAACAGCAGTTACATATGTACATTTATTTATTTATTTATTTATTTATTTTATTCGATTTTTAGCCCGCCCTTTCCACAGAACAGGTCTCATATAATGATGTTCTCATGGCTTCCTTCCTCCTTCGCTCTCTTTGATGCTACCCCAAAGTCTGTTCTGCTGCCAGAGCAGATTTCTGTAGGCAGCCGACGTCAAATTAGTCCAATCCGGATGGCGGACAGCTGCTAAAGGTCAGATGCAGTGACATTTGAAAAATCCGGCTGTGTATACATTGACCCCCCCCCTTCCCCCTCCCACAGTGGCCTTGGCAGTGCCTTGACATTTTCTCAGGCTCCTATTTATGTGTCTGCCCATGTCCCCTGCCACAGCACTTCTGGGACAGAACAGACGGTTCACTGTGGCAGTCCTCAGAGGTGGCCTTACCAGAAGAGGGAGTTAGGAAGCATAACAATAGCAGAAGACCCCTGCTGGATGAGATCAGTGAAGGTCCATCTAGTCTAGCATCCTCTCACACAGCGGCAAGTCAGTTCCTCTGGATGGTCAACAACAGGGCAGAAAGGGTGAGGCCTTCATAAGAACATCAGAAGAGCCCTGCTGGATGAGACCAGTGAAAGTCCATCTAGTCCAGCATCTTCTCACACAGTGGCCAGTCAGTTCCTCTGGAGGGTCAACAACAGGGCAGAAAGGGTGAGGCCTTTATAAGAACATCAGAAGAGCCCTGCTGGATGAGACCAGTGAAGGTCCATCTAGTCCAGCATCCTGTCTCACACAGAGGCCAGCCAGTTTCTCTGGAGGGTCAACAACAGGGCAGAGAGACCGAGGTCTTCATAAGAACATCAGAAGAGCCCTGCTGGATCAGACCAGTGAAGGTCCATCTAGTCCAGCATCCTGTCTCACACAGAGGCCAACCAGTTCCTCTGGAGGGTCAACAACAGGGCAGAGAGGCCGAGGCCTTCATAAGAACATCAGAAGAGCCCTGCTGAATCAGACCAGTGTAGGTTCATCTAGACCAGCATCCTGTCTCACACAGTGGCCACCCAGTTCCTCTGAAGGGCCAACAACAGGGCAGAGAGGTCGAGGCCTTCCCCTGAAAAGAGCATCAGAAGAGCCCTACTGGATCAGACCAGTGGTCCCTCTAGTCCAGCCTCCTGTCTCACACAGTGGACAGTCAGTTCCTCTGGAGGGCCAGCAACAGGGCAGAGAGGCTGAGGCCTTCCCTTGAGAAGAACATCAGAAGAGCCCTGCTGGATCAGACCAGTGAGGGTCCATCTAGTTCAGCATCCTGTCTCACACAGTGGCCAATCCTCTGGAAAGCCAGCAACAGAGCATAGAGGCCCAAACCTTCCCCTGATGTTGCCTCCTTGCTCTGGGATTCAGGGGATCAGTACTTCTGAACATGGTGGTTCTCCTCAGTCACCTATGTTAAATCAAGGTGTTTTGAATCGCAGAATGAAAGCAAAGACTTACTACCTGCGTCCCAGATTTATCATTCGCTGATTGCAGATCATGCAACTGCTGGCCAAGGAAATCGTTTCCTCCCTCCTCCCTTTCATGAGTACGAAACCACCATCTTACGCAGACAATATAATTTGATGTTGAAGGTTGTTTTCATGTTTTTAATGGCTTTTGCTGAGCATGAGCATCATCTCATTTAGGAAACTTCAAAAGAACAACAACAGAAATGGCTTCCTGGGCCACTATTCCGGCGTTTGCTAGCGCTTCGTAAATGCAAACGATATCGAGTGTGCTTGTAATAACGCTGCATTCTTGGTAGCAGTTACCTGCTACCAAGTTCCTAAATCTCCTTCGGGACATCAAATCTTTGTGGGGGGTGAGTAGGGTTACCAACCTCCAGGTGGTGACTGAGAGTTGCCAATCCTCAGGTAGGGGCAGGAGGCCCTTCCCCCGCTTCAGGGTCATCAGAAAGTGGGGGGCGGGGGAGAGGGAGAGGTCTGCTGAGCACTCCATTATTCCCTATGAAGATTGATTCCCACAGGGTATAATTCAGAATTGATCTGGGGTTCTGGGGAGGCTGTTTTTTGAGGGAGAGGTGCCAAATTTGCAGCAGAGCATCCAGTTCCTCTCCCCAAAATACCCTCCAAGTTTCAAAAGGATTGAACCAGGGGGTCGATTTCTATGAACCCCAAAAGGAGGTGCCCCTATCCTGCATTATTTCCAATGGAGGGGAGGCATTTAAAAGGTGTGCGGTCCCTTTAAATGTGATGGCCAGAGCTCCCTTTGGAGTTCAGTTATGCTCGTCACAACTCCACTCCTGGCTCCGCCCCCAAAGTCTCCTGGCTCCACCCCCAAAGTCCCCAGATATTTCTGGAATTGGACTTGGCAACCCTAGCTCCCCTGGAGAAAATGGCTGTTTGGGAAGAGGGTCCCACTGAAGTCTTGTCCCTCCCCAAACGCTGCCTTCCTCAAACCCACCCCCAAATCGTCAGGTATTTCCCAATTGGGAGCTGGCACCACCAAGTGTGAATCTGTACTGGCAGGCAACAGTTACTCATGAGTAAGCGCCCCTAAAATTGCTCCTTCCGCATGCCACTTTGCCTTGCCTGGCTCTGGGCCGCTTTAGTTCTAATACAATATCTTTAAAATACAGTATAGAATAGCTTTTAATATACTTTTATAGCCACCCTGAGCTGTTGTTATGAAGAGGGATATAAATTTGCAGAAACCAGCGCATAAAACGAGCCCATCTTCCCTCTCCCCCCCCCCTCCCTGGAGGAACAACTGCATTCGTCTGTGGCAAGAAAAATAAACCAAAATCCTCTGGCACCTTGGAAGTCTTTAACACACTGCTAGACTCTGGTGTCTTTCTCCCCACCCATACCCTTCCTTGTAAGCAGGCCTCAGATTCAGCACGAGCTCACAGGAACACAGCTCCTGAACCTTTCTGAGGGTTCCCCCTCTTCCTCCCCAGCAACTTTGTCCATTGACTAGTAGGTGCAGCTGCATAACAATCCCTGGATGAGGAGAGCGGGCAGCCCGCCAGCCACCAGGGGCTTTGCCACACCCTCAGCAGCCCTCATTAGCCCTGGAGAAGCCCACACCACCCTTTCTTCACTCCTTATGTGATTTTGGCCGGTGGGTAGCTTGCTGCCCTTTTGACTGGCTGGGGATCTCTAGCCAGCCCAAGCAGGCCTCGTTTGCCCAGGGCTCTCCTTTCTTGTATCGGGTTGCTTTTGGTTGGGGGGTGGCATATGCTAATGCGTTATGCTAATGAGCTCCGCCACCTATTTTTCTAAAAAATGACTTCTGGTTGTAAGTATTTGGAAAGTGTTTGTTCTGAAGGACTTTTGTTGTTCTGAAGGATTTGGCCTCCCTGATGAAGCCAATCCTCCGAGAGCTTACAGGGCTGTTCTTACAAGGCCTACTGTAAGCTCCAGGAAGACTGGCTACATCAGGGATTGTGGCCTAATTTGTAAAGGAGTTCCTGCTACAAAAAAAAGCCCTGGATGTAATGTCATACAGTCCACCCTCCAAAGCAGCCATTTTCTCCAGGCGAACCAATCTCGGTTGCCTGGAGATGAGTCGTAATCCTAGATCTCCAGCTATGACTGGGATGTTGGCAACCCCAGCATTAGATGAAGGTCTTTGAGATCCATAACTGGATTCAGGGGTGGGATTCTAGCAGGAGCTCCTTTGCATATTAGGCCACACACCCCTGATATAGCCAATCCTCCAAGATCTTACAAAAAAAGAGCCTTGTAAGCTCTTGGATTGGCTACATCAGGGGGTGTGGCCTAATATGCAAAGGAGCTCCTGCTAGAATTCCACCCCTGACCGGATCTCTTTCCCAGTGTTTTAACAGCAGCTGCTCCCAGCATAATAGGAGCTGTGGGAAAAGACCACAAGTGTTTAGAAAATGGGGAGGGGCGGGGAGGGAATAGAGTTATGAATACTTATATGTATCAATGCATGCACAGAGACAAATGCACACTACTTGAAAGACTGGTGTTTGTTTGTTTTTAAAGGAGAACTGTTCCATGCAAACCGTGGGCAGAAGGGTAAAACTGAGCTGCTCCGGAGTATGACTGATGGGTACATCCATGCCTAAGGCAAGCTCATCTATTTCTTTATTTTAAAATATGTACGTCACGATCTAATCCAAAAATACCCCAGGTTTCTCCCAATTAACCCGCTCTAGGCGATATTCTTAGAGCCCCGTGGTGCAGAGTGGCAAAGCTGCAGTACTGCAGTCAGATTCTCTGCTCACGACCGGAGTTCGATCCCAGCAGAAGCTGGGTTCAAGTATCTGGCTCGAGGTTGACTCAGCCTTCCATCCTTCCGAGGTCGGTCAAATGAGTCCCCAGCTTGCTGGGGGGAAAGTGTAGATGACTGGGGAAGGCAATGGCAAACCACCCCTCAAAAAGTCTGCCGTGAAAATGTTGTGAAAGCAACGTCACCCCAGGGTCGAAAACGACTGGTGCTTGCACAGGGGACTACCTTTACCTTTACCTTTCAGGCGATATTCTTACAGAGACTCGGGTAATGCAATTTTGCTTCTGGTTCCGAATCTCATTGCAGTAGCAATACCTCATCTCAATTTGGGAGGGGAAGCCTTCTGTTATGATTTCTGCCAAAGGAGAACGGCCTCGATTACTCTCATGAGCCAACACAGGCTGAGGAAGATAATGGCCCATATCTATAATTCGATAACGGTCAGCCTCGGCAATCCAGTGACAAATGCTCTTTCAAATATGCAAGGGGGAAATGTGAACAATCATTAGCTGCTCCTTTTCTTTATGTCTGTGTTTGTTACTGGCTTGTAGCGCACAACAGTGAACGGAGCAGGGCCGCCCCCCTCCCCCCATGTAGCCAATCCTCCTGGAGCTTCCAGTAAGCCCTGTACTAAGAGCCCTGTAAGCTCTTGGAGAACTGGATACATCAAGGGTGTGTGGCCTAATATGCACAAGACCTGGAACAAAGGCATGCTGAGCAAGATCTCTGTGTTGATATGGAAAGAATTCCTCGGTCAATACCACTTTTGAAGAGTCTTTCCTTTGTAGCAAAGATAGAAGGTCCCTATTTGGTTGCTTTTTCGCCATCTTTCCGATGAAATATTAAATAAAGGTAGTCCCCTGTGTAAGCACCAGTCGTTTCCAACTCTGGGGTGATGTCGCATCACGACGTTTTCACGGCAGCCTTTTTACGGGGTGGTTTGCCATTGCCTTCCCCAGTCATCTACACTTTCCCCTCAGCAAGCTGGGGACTCATTTGACTGACCTCGGAAGGATGGAAGGGCTGAGTCAACCTGGAGCCAGTCACCTGAACCCAGCTTCCACCGGGATCGAACGCAGGTTACGAGCAGAGAGCTCGGACTGCAGTACTGCAGCTTTACCAC
The DNA here is from genome assembly GCF_032191835.1 of Heteronotia binoei. Taxonomy (NCBI): domain Eukaryota; kingdom Metazoa; phylum Chordata; class Lepidosauria; order Squamata; family Gekkonidae; genus Heteronotia; species Heteronotia binoei. Next base: position 7,812,149 of record NC_083242.1, read on the forward strand.
TCTGCGCTGCCGGGCATGAAATATTAGGGAGGGAGAAAAGATGCGAACAGCTGGAAGTCAGAACTGCAACCCCGTCCCCACCAGATCCAGCACAATGCCTCTGCTAACACAAAGCAAGACGCAAATTGATCCGGCACAATCGATAGGAGACCGAATGGTGTCTGTGCGGCTGATAATTTGTTAATTTAAATGCATCAAATGGCTAGTTTCAGAGACTACGGGTGCAATTCAGTTCATTATGTAATAGCAAGATGGGAGGTGCAGACGAAAGGGAAGGAGGAGAAGATTCTAAAGGGCTCGGTGTCTGCGCGAGCAGAAGAATTGGTGTGTCGATTCTACCACCCCGTCACCTCTGATTTTGTGTTCGAAAGCCAATGCAAGCATAAACGCAGCTTCCTTGGGGTGGAAGTGACTGTTGAAAGCAGAGTGCATCTGTCCCCACCGAGTGTTATTTTTTCTCTCTCTCTCCAGTAGCAGCCATGATCGGATAAGAGACACAGCAGTTCTCCCAGTTTGCATTCCTCCAATCTTGGCAAATCACTGGGCTGCCTAGAGGTTTATGTGATCTGAGACGGATGTGATGCTAGAGGCTCTTTGGCTGCCCGCCCCCCCCCCCCATTCCAAGGACCCACAAGTACAAAGCTGGGGGGCAATCACAAATTTCCCCCGTTTGCCTCTCCATCTGGGCAGCCTTGTACTGCTGTCCGCGTTAGGAGTGAAATGAAACAACAAATCCAGTAACGCCTTAAAGACGAACAACAATTATTCCGATAGGAGCTTTTGTGAGTCCGAGTCCTGCTGCATTCCTCATTGGTCAGGCCACATCTGTGCAGTCCTGGAGGCCTCACTTCAAGAAGGATGTGGACAGAATGGAGCGGGTGCAGAAGAGAGCGAGGAGGATGAACTGGGGCCTGGAGATCAAGCCCTAAGACAAGGGTGGCCAAACTGTGGCTCTTTCACTTGTATTGTGTAGCTCTTGAAGTCCCCACTGCCCGCATTAACCAGCTTGGCGAAGGCATTTTTCTCTTTAAAACACTGATCCAAACCAAGCCATCTGGAGGCTTGGAGAATGCATTTAAAGTTGCTTTCTTTCCATCTCTCCCTCCCCCATCGACCTTCCTTCCTTCCTTCCTTCCTTCCTTCCTTCCTTCCTTCCTTCCTTCCTTCCTTCCTTCCTTCCTTCCTTCCTTCCTTCCTTCCTTCCTTCCTTCCTTCCTTCCTTCCTTCCTTCCTTCCTGTCTTGTGGCTCTCAGACATCTGACGTTTATTCTATGTGGCTCTTATGTTAAGCAAATTCAGCCACCCCTGCTCTAGGAGGAAAGGCTTGGGAATTCGACTTGGGAATGTTCAGTCTGGAGAAGAGGGGGCTGAGGGGGAACATGATGGCTCTCTCGACGTTTCTGAAGAGCTGTCACTTAGAGGAGGGCAGGGAGCTGTTTCTGTTGGCAGCAGAGAACAGGAGTTGCCATAATGGGTTTAAATCACAGGTGGAAAGGTACCAGCTGGATATAGTGGGGAGGTTACATTAAGAGTAGTTCAGCAGTGGAAACAGTGGCCTAGAGACGTGGCAGGTTCCCCCTCACTGGCAGTCTTCCTGCAGCGGCTGGAAGAAGACTCCTGAGCGATACTTTAGGTCGATCCTGCAGAGAACAGCGGGGTGGACTAGATGGCCTCTATGGACCCTTCTGACTCTGTGATTCTGTGAGTGATGAAAGGGAGCTGTGACTCACAGAATCTTCTATTGAAATAAATGTTAGAACAAAGTCTGAGTCCAGGGGCACTTTTAACAACAACAACAACACGTTTTATTTATATCCCGCCTTCCCCGCCGGAGCAGGCTCAGGGCGGCTCACAAAAACCAAGTTTAATTCTAAGCATAAGCTTTCATGTGCATGCACATTGAAACAGGTTTCCTCAAGCCTTATGTATAGGTAGAGAGAAGGTGGGGGTGTTATTTGCCAGGAAGGACTAGTTAGAGTCAAGGCGCATAAATAACTGAGCAATAAGTATAGCTATGGGCTTAAAGAAGACATTGAAGAAAAGACATTGGATTTCTGTTCTGCTCTCCACTCAAGAGTCTCAAAGCGGCTCACAATCTCCTTGACCTTCCCCTCCACACACACAACAGACACCCTCTGTGAGGTGGGAGGAGCTGAGAGAGCTCTCCCAGAAGCTGCCCTTTCAAGGACAACTCTGCCAGAGCTATGGCTGACCGAAGGCCATTCCAGAAGCTGCAAGTGGAGGGGTGGGGAATCAAACCCGGTTCTCCCAGATAAGAGTCCGCACACTTCACCACTACTCTCTCTCGGCTTGGCTTCGCGAACGAAGATTTAAGAAGGGTGCAATAGTCCACGTTTGCTGCAGGCTCGCTGGTGGCTGACAAGACCAATGTGGGACAGGCAGGTCCGGCCACAGCGGCTGCAGGGAAAAGTCTGATTTGGGGTTGGTGCTGTAGCAGTGCGATTCTTCCTCAATCTCCTTTTGTCCTCAAGACCAGCTATGCGTGCGTTCTCAAAGGAAGAGACAGCCTGGTGGATGGTGCGCCTCCATGCTTTGCGATCTGAGGCTAGGTCAGACCACTGGTGATGGTTGATGTGACAGGTGCTAAGGGATTTCTTCAAGGAGTCCTTGTACCTCTTCTTTGGTGCCCCTCTATTTCGATGGCCGGTGGAGAGTTCGCCATACAGGGCAATCTTGGGAAGGCGGTGGTTTTCCATCCTAGAAATATGCCCTGCCCAGCGCAGCTGCGTCTTCAACAGCAGTGCCTCGATGCTGGTAACCTCTGCCCGCTTGAGGACTTCAGTGTTGGTCACAAAGTCACTCCAGTGGATGTTGAGGATGGTGCGAAGGCAGCGCTGATGAAAGCGCTCAAGGAGTCGCAGGTGATGACGGTATAAAACCCACGATTCGGAGCCATAGATGAGGGTTGTCATCACAACCGCTTTGTAAACATTGATCTTTGTGCCTTTTTTCAGATGCTTGTTGCTCCACACTCTTTTGTGCAGTCGGCCAAATGCACGGTTTGCCTTTGCCAGCCTGTTGTCAATCTCCTTGTCGATCTTGGCATCTGAGGAGATGATGCACCCTAGGTAGCTGAACTGCTGGACTGTCTTCAGAACTGATTCACCCACAGTGATGCAGGGAGGGTGATAATCTTCCTGGGGTGCAGGCTGGTGGAGAACTTCTGTCTTCTTCAGACTAACTTCTAGGCCGAATAGCTTGGCAGCCTCTGCAAAGCAGGACGTCATATGCTGCAGAGCTGATACCGAGTGGGAGACGAGTGCAGCATCATCAGCAAACAGTAGCTCTCGGATGAGTTTTTCCATTGTCTTGGAGTGGGCCTTTAGTCGCCTCAGGTTGAACAGGCTGCCATCGGTGCGATAGCGGATGTAGACACCATCGTCCTCATTTAGATCTACTGCGGCTCTTTGAAGCATCATGCTAAAGAAAATCGTAAAAAGAGTTGGCGCGAGAACGCAGCCTTGCTTTACACCTGTGCCTATTGGGAAGGGCTCCGAGAGGTCGTTGCAGTGTCTGACTTGGCCTCGCTGGTCTTCGTGTAGCTGGATGATCATGCTGAGGAACCTTGGGGGACATCCTAAACGTTCCAAGATTTGCCACAGGCCTTTCCTGCTAACGGTATCGAAAGCTTTGGTAAGGTCGACAAAAGTCACATACAGACCCTTGTTCTGTTCCCTGCATTTCTCTTGGAGCTGCCTGAGAACAAATACCATGTCGGTGGTGCTCCTGTTAGCTCTGAAGCCGCACTGGCTCTCTGGGAGGAGTTCTTCTGCAATGGTGGGCACCAGTCTGTTCAGGAGTATTCTGGCAAGGATTTTGCCTGCGATGGAGAGCAGGGTTATCCCCCGGTAGTTGGAGCAGTCTGACTTTTCCCCTTTGTTCTTGTATAGGGTGATGATGATTGCATCGCGAAAGTCCTGTGGTAATTTGCCTTGTTCCCAGCAGGTGACAAGTACTTTGTGAAGTGAGCTATGTAGTACTGTGCCCCCATGCTTCCAGATCTCTGGTGGAATTCCATCAACTCCTGCTGCCTTGCCACTTTTCAGTTGCTTGATGGCTTTAACAGTCTCTTCTAGGGTGGGGATCTCATCCAACTCTGTTTTCACCGGTTGAAGTGGGGTGAGGTGGATTGCTGAATCTTGAACTACGCGGTTGGCACTGAAGAGAACCTGAAAATACTCCGACCACCGGTTCAGTATGGATGCCTTGTCTGTGAGGAGCACTTGGCCGTCTGCACTATGCAAGGGACTCTGAGCCTGATATGATGGACCATATACTGCCTTCAGGGCTTCGTAGAACCCTCTTAAATCACCAGTGTCTGCACACAGCTGGGTTCTCTCTGCAAGCTTGGTCCACCACTCGTTCTGAATGTCTCGAAGCTTGCGCTGGAGGTTGCTACATGCAGCGCGAAAGGTTGCTTTTTTCCCAGGACAGGAGGGCTGAGCAAGATGTGCTTGGTAGGCAGATCTCTTTTTTGCCAGTAATTCTTGGATCTCTTGATTGTTCTCATCAAACCAGTCCTTGTTCTTCCTTGCGGAGAACCCGAGGACTTCTTCAGAGATCTGCAGGACGGTAGTTTTTAGGTGTTCCCAGAGTGCTTCTGGAGAAGGGTCTGTGGGGCAACTGAGGTCCTCAATTCTTGACTGGAGTTTTGCCTGGAAGGCAGCTTTAACTTCGGCTGACTGGAGGCTGCCAACCTGAAACTTCCTCCGAGGGATACCTCGTCTCCTGGGTGTGGGTTTAAAGTGAAGACGGAGATTGCAGCGTACAAGACGATGATCCGTATGACATTCTGCGCTGGGCATTACTCGGGTGTGTAAGACATCTCGAAGGTCTCTCTGGCGCACCAGAATGTAGTCGATAAGGTGCCAATGCTTGGACCGTGGGTGCATCCAGGTTGTCTTCAGACTGTTCTTCTGCTGGAAGATAGTGTTGGTGATGGTGAGCTGGTGCTCCATGCATAATTCTAGCAGGAGGCGCCCGTTGTCATTGCAGTTGCCAATGCCGTGTTTGCCAAGTACTCCTTTCCAGGCTTCCGAGTCTTTACCTACTCTGGCATTGAAGTCGCCAAGGATGATCACCTTGTCCTCTGTAGGGGTCTTCCGTACGAGGTTGCGTAGATCAGCATAGAACTTGTTCTTTTCTGCAGGATCTGCTTGAAGGGTTGGGGCATACACACTGAAGAGTGTTGCATGCTGCTTGTTTTGAAGTGGGAGGCGCATGGACATGATGCGATCTGAGTGACCTGTTGGAAGGTTTTCGAGTTTGGAGGCGATGGAGTTCCTGACCATGAAGCCAATGCCAGAAAGGCGGCTCTCAGCCTTTGACTTACCCGACCAGTAGAGGGTATAGCCAGCACCGTGTTCTTGAAGACTACCTTCCTCAGGGAAACGGACCTCACTGAGAGCTGCTATGTCGATATTCAACCTGAGAAGTTCGTGGGCAACTAGAGCAGAGCGTCGTTCAGGGCGACCACTGCCTACTGTGTCAAGCATGGTTCTGATGTTCCAACACGCAAGCCTTTAGTCTTTGCACACTTTGTGAGGCAGGTGCATGCCTTTTCTTTGTTGTTATTTTTCGACCGCAAGTAAGGATGCCCGTTGACCGCGGCTAGCCAACTGGGGTGGGGGAGACGAGCTTTGTTTAGGCCACCTTTTCTAGGCCCCTCTCCGTGTGGAGCAAGCAGTGCTGTCCCTAGATAAGGCTGCTTGGTCGTTCAGGGTGCTGCCGAAAGATGCTTTCGTCTCCGGGTTAGCATCAGGCGACCAATATCCTGAACTGCCTACGTGCAGGATCGGGACTGCGGCTTCCAGTGGCACCTTCCACCTGCCGTTTCGCCCCTTGCCTATCGCTGCAGGACTTGATGCGTTGTGGGTTGTGTGTGTGGATATGCCCTTCAGGCCTGCGCAGAGGAATTTTTTAGGTGAAGCGCAGTGTGCGCGGTACTGGCTCCACCCTTTCACCTGGGGGTCATCTGCCATGGCCCAGTAAGCCGGGACGCCGGCAGTGAGTCCTCCAGGTGGTAGGTGTTACATTAACGAGCTCTATCTGCCCGGGTTTGATGTTAGAGTTTTCCTTCTCTTAGGCTGACGAAGTTGGTGGGCCCAGCCTGCCCATCCGGTTATACCGCCGGACAATTCGGTCGCACCATGACGTAGCAAACTCTGTGAAAACGGGGGGGACCAGCGAGAAGGTGTTGCTACGGATGCAGTAATGCAGGAGAGGCCATTGCAGTGACCATCTGCCAGGCATAGCCAGACAGTGACCACGCGGCGTTCACTACACCGGGAGAGGAGAGGCTATGTATTGCGCATGCACTTTCCCTGGGGGGGTAGGATTCCCAGAGGGAGCCCACCCCCCACCACCCCCCCAACTGGTGTAATAATCTGTCACATATATCACATTTGAATATTCAATTCTATTCTGCTCTCTCTTCCCACCCCCTCTCCCTGCCCTATCTGGCAGTTTAACTGTCTGCTTCCACCACTGATCTCCCCTGCATTCTCTGATTGGTTGGTTTACTACTGAGTGGTGATTGGCAAGTAAGAGCATCCCTGGATGATGTACATGACTTTGATTGCCACACCCATCTCTAATCTCCACTCACTTTGCCCTGATAAAATGGAGACCCTCGGAGCAGGGCCTCTGCAAAAGATGGGCCTTGTTAGATTCTTCGGCCTAGCTTGTTAGTGTAGCACACTACACTAATGTAACTTGTTTGTAACGTCTGAACAGAGAAGATGAAGATATTGGATTTATATCCTGCCCTCCACTCCAAATCTTAGAGTCTCAGAGTGGCTCACAATCTCCTTCACCTTCCTCCCCCACAACAGACACCCTGTGAGGTGGGTGGGGCTGAGAGGGCTCTCCCAGCAGCTGCCCTTTCAAGGACAACTCCTACAAGAGCTATGGCTAACCCACGGTCATTCCAGCAGGTGCAAGAGGAGGAGTGGGGAATCAAACCCGGTTCTCTCGGATAAGTGTCTGCACACTTAACCGCTACACCAAACTGGCTCTTGATAAGCAGTTGATAAGACCTGTGAGTAGTGGCAAATTAGTATACAGATGACATCTGAATCAGCAGTCGCTCTGGGGCCTGCATCCTTGCGTGAAAAAAATAAGTTCTGAGCCTTTGAATGGCATTTTGTTGTTTGCCTTCTACTCTGTATGCAAAGTCGTCGAAGTTCCTTGATTGACGAGGCTGCCGGCTTTACAGAGAGGGGAAGGCATTAAAGAAATGAATGGAGAATCACGGGTTTCTTTACGACCGACGGAAGCATCTATAAGTAACTCTCTCTGTGCATTTTAATGTCTCCGTGAAATGCTCACTGCATCAAAAGGTTTTTTTCTTAAAAAAAATTATCCATCCCCGGCCTCGTTTGTGATTTCAGACTACGTTTTTTTTTAAAAGCTCTTTTTCATGCAGCTTTTACAATATTTACGATTGGATCCTGATTTAATTCGATGGGCTTTTTTATTGCTGCTGCTAACTGTTGCTTATAGCTTGTCTTTGATTTTTTTTTTGTTCCCTCCGTTCATGTTTATTACATCATTGCTTTATTGTTTATATTGCAAACCACTTCAGATATATTTATAAGGAGAGGCAGAACATCCATATTTGAAATGAATGAACTCAGCTAGTTTCCCTGACTGCTCTCTCTCTCTCGCTCTCTCTCTCATGGTTGCATCTTTAGAAAGTGTAAGTTGCCAAACAGGTTTGATACAAAAGTTCTATGAACAGCCCAAACTGGATGTGTTGTACACGAGCGCGTGAGTACATACAAAGCTGCCTTCTACTGGATCAACAGGGTGTTTTTTGTCGCAGGAATTCCTTTGCATATTAGATCACACACCCCTGATGTAGCCAATCTTTCAAGAGCTTACAGTAGGCCCTGTAAGAAAAGCCCTGTAAGCTCCAGGAGGATTGGCTGCATAAGAGGGGTGTGGCCTAATATGCAAAGAAGTTCCTGCTACCAAAAAAAGCCCTGTGGATCAGTAGACTGGAGAAAAACCCAAAGGTTTCAGTGAATATCCAACCTCAATATATATATATATATATATTATGAGCATGAGTTCGCTGTTTGAATGTATATAAAATGGTATGGGTCCAATTTGTGCCGTTTCTATTTCTTGTACTATGGTATTATTTAATTATTCGTAATATATCATTTATATTTACAATTCCTTCATTGTGCTTTATATATGTGCTTCATTTACACAATTCAACCATCGGCAGACAATGCCAAACCTGGCATCCCAGATGCGTGGGTGTGTTAAGTGCCATCAAGTTCCTTCTGACTTCTGGTGACCTTATGACCTCCAAAATACCCTACTGTTAACAGCCTTGCTCAGGTCTTGCAAACGAAGGGCTGTGGCTTCCTTGACTGAGTCAATCCATCTGAGCTAGGAGGGTCTGTGGCAGCCATTTTGTGGCTGTCTCTACTTTCTGTGGCAGCCATTTTGTGGCTGTTTCTACTTTCCGTGGCAGCCATTTTGTGGCTGTCTCTACTTTCCGTGGCAGCCATTTTGTGACTTTCTCCCACCATGCTGTGGTGTCAGAATTCCAAAGTTGCCTGCAGGTTCAAAAAGTTTGGGGACTGCTGGCTTAGTGTTAAAATACCCACATTGCGTGCTGAAAGGCCTATCTCTTGATGCCTCCAGATGGGACTAGGAAGCCCCTCTATCTGGTACCTTGGACAGCGCCTCTCTGAACATAAGGACGTAAGAGAAGCCATGCTGGATCAAGCCAATGACCCATCCAGCCCAACACTGTGTCACACAGCAGCCAAAACCCAGGTGCCATCAGGAGGTCCACCAATGGGACCAGAACATGAGAAGCTTTCCTTCTGTTGCCCCCAAGCACCAAGAAGACAGAGCATCATGGGCTCCAGACAGAGAGTTCTCTCTATACCCTGAGGCTAACAGCCACTGATGGACCTCTGCTCCATATCTTTATCCAACCCCCTCTTGAAGATGTCTCTGCTTGTAGCTGCCACCATTTCCTGCAGCTAAAGACTCTTCGGGTGAAGAAGTACTTCCTTTTATCTGCTCTAAGCCTACTGCTCTTTAAACGTGTTGAGTTCTTGTATTGTGAGAAAGGGAGAAAAGTACTTCTTTCCCGACCTTCTCTATCCCATGCACTAATCTCTCATCACCTTTGTGGGGCAGTCGGGAAGAGGCAAACTGTGGGGCCGTCCTTGAGTGATCTCCGTGCTTCATTTCCATAATCCAGCCATCTGCAAACAACGCAAAACCTGGCATCCCAGATGTGTGTGTGTGTTAAGTGCCATCAAGTTGCTTCCAATTTCTGGTGACCTTGCGGTCCTCCAAAATCTCCTGCGGTCAACACCCTTTCTCAGGTGTTGCAAATGGAGGGCTCTTGTGGCTTCCTTGGTAGAGTCTACCCATCTCATGCTGGATCTTCCTCTTTTCCTGCCACCTTCTGCTTTCCCAACCATTATTGCCTTTCCCAGTGACACTTGTCTTCTCAGAATGTGACCAAAGTATGATAGCCTCTGTTTGGTCATTTTAGCTTCTAGGGACAGTTCAGGCTTGATTTGCTCTAGAAACCCATATATGGGGGACTTCCAATAGGGGAGGGACGGTGGCTCAGCGGTAGAGCATCTGCTTAGTAAGCAGAAGGCCCCAGGTTCGATCCTCAGCATCTCCAACTAAAAAGGGTCCAGGTAAGTAGGCATAGAAAACCTCCGCTTGAGACCCCGGAGAGCTGCTGCCAGTCTGAGTACACAATACCGACTTTGATGGACCGAGGGTCTGATTCAGAAGAAGGCAGCTTCATATGGTGTCTGTAGCATCCTATAAACCTGCAAAGCATTTATGACCAGCCACTGCCTCAGACACCGTGGATATAATGGCCTCATCCAATATCTGAGGAAGTGTGCGTGCCCATGAAAAATAAAACTTTGCTGGTCTTAAAGGTGCCACCGGGCTCTAACTTTTGTTCAATTGCCTCGTCCAGATGATGGCTTTGTTATGCATGTCACCTTTATTGCTTTGGTAAGTGATGGATACTCTCTGGCGTCAAAGGACCTTGGTTCAAGGTCAGGTGCTCTGGAAGATCGCAGACCCGGGATCCTTTACGGCCGCCTCTGTAGCAGAATGTCAGGCCGCTGAAGGAGACAACAGACGCTTTACTGTCACACTTAATCAATGCTAGGAGGCTCTTAAAGAAAAAAAATAAAGGGTAATAATGAACAGGAGTCTTCACCGACGGGAGCAATTGACCTTCAAGGGCTGCAGAATCTATGTTAGAGCACGATTAATTACTAGGAAGCAGAGATGGGGCTTTGCAGACGGTCACCTAGCAAACAGGGCTCCGTGACACCGGCCGGATTCTCGAGCATTTCTCGAGGAGGCGATCGTTACTAGCAGCCTCTCAAGGGCGCAAATCCACATGCCCACGCATGCCAGCTTTCAGTTTTATTGTTGAAGATACGGATTGCAAATTTAGAATGTTGCAAGTTGTGGAGAGAAACCGGGGGGGGGGGGGGAGTGTGTTTGCATTTCAGACTGTTCAGCAGTCTGTCGCCGTACGGTCATCACCGCCTCCCTCTGACTCTATCCCTTCCAGTGTTCCACAGATGAAAACAGAGGTGCTTCTCCAACAGCCGTGTTTCCACACCCGAAGGTCACCAGCTGAAGGCTCAAACCGATGAGTCAACGGACCAGGATGTCCATAAATGGCAAACTCTAAGCCTCATTTTGCCTCAGGGACCATGCACGGTGGAGAGAAGGATTTAAGCCAAGGGTGGCCAAACTTGCTTAATGTAAGAGCCGCATAGAATAAATGTCAGATGCTTGAGAGTCGCAAGACAGGAACCTCGGATGTTTGAGAAATGCAAGGCATGAATGTCAGATGTTGGAAAGGAAGGAAGGCAAGAGAGGGAAGGAGGGAGAGGTGGAAATAAAGCAACTTTAACTTTAAATGCATTCTCCAAGCTGCCGACTGGCATAGCTTGGAGAAGTGATTTAAAGAGAGAAATGCCTTCTCCAAGCCAACCAACAGGACAGTGGAGGTTTTAAGAACCACACAATATGTGTGAAAGAACCACATGTGGCTCCCAAGCCACAGTTTGCCACCCCCGATTTAACCATTCAACCTCAACAGTGTTGCTATTTTAACCCTGGCTCCCTGGTTTGTTATCATTATTAACATAGTGTGGTATACTTAACATCAGTTCAGGGCTGGTGCTGCAGAGATTTGAGTTCAGAACCCCACTCATCCATAACATTCCCAGTGGCACTAGTCATGTGAAAATAGAAACGGGGGAAAGGAAGATGTATGCTATCCTGGGTTCTTTATAGAAAGAATGGAATATAAATGTGCTAGATAGATTTTTTTTTTGGTGGGGGGTATTTATTGTGTGTGATGTGCATGCCTGGAAATCATGGTTGACTTCTGGCAAACCCTAGTGGGGCTACGACATTTCAGAGAGGTGGTGTGCTATTGCCTGCCTCTGCCTCCCAGCCCTGGTATTCCTTGGAGGTCTTTCATCCAAGTACAGAGTTGGCCCTACTTAGTTTCTGAGATCTGGGCTTGCCTGGGCTATCCAGGTCAGGACTATATGCTAGATAGAGTTCTTCTTCTTCTTTCTTCTCTTCCTCCTCCTCCTTCATGACAGATTTTAAACTGGAAAAATTAATTTAAAAAAAAGGACATGTATTTTCTCCTTTAAAATGCCTTCAGGGATTTAAATTCAAGAGACCTGGGAGATACAGCTGAGCCAGAAAGAAATGTAGTACAGATCTATGTACACTGTGGGGTTTTTTTCTTTTAAAAGATATTCCCCCACCCCAAGCAAAAACAAACAGTATACTACCAGGAAAGTTAGCAGGGAACTAGAGGCTCTGGAACACAGTTTGGGTCCCATGAAGGCAATTTGTCACTACCAGTGAGTGACAGCTGTGAAAAATTTTGTCTACACAATTGAATTAATTGGCTTCCCAGATTAGAATTAGTCAGGCTAACGTCTCACATTATAATTGGATTACCTTATCGGGCAGCTAATTAGACTTTTGGTATGAAGCGGGTAATTGAGTCCTGCATGGCTGACCACAAGTTCTTGTTAAGAAAAGTCGGTGGTTTGTGTGTCTGAACATCAAAACAGCCCTGCTAGATCAGACCAGTGAAGGTCCATCTAGCCCAGCATCCTGTCTCACACAGGGGCTGACCAGTTCCTCTGGAGCACCAACAACAGGGCAGAGAGGCCAAGGCCTTCATAAGAACATCAGAAGAGCCCTGCTGGATCAGACCAGTGAAGTTCCATCTAGACCAGCATCCTGTCTCTCACAGTGGCCAACCAGTTCCTCTGAAGGGCCAACAACAGGGCAGAGAGGTCGAGGCCTTCATAAGAACATCAGAAGAGCCCTGCTGGATCAGACCAGTGAAGGTCCATCTAGACCAGCATCCTGTCTCTCACAGTGGCCAACCAGTTCCTCTGAAGGGCCAACAACAGGGCAGAGAGGTCGAGGCCTTCATAAGAACAACAGAAGAGCCCTGCTGGATCAGACCAGTGAAGGTCCATCTAGACCAGCATCCTGTCTCTCACAGTGGCCAACCAGTTCCTCTGAAGGGCCAACAACAGGGCAGAGAGGTTGAGGCCTTCATAAGAACAACAGAAGAGCCCTGCTGGATCAGACCAGTGAAGTTCCATCTAGACCAGCATCCTGTCTCTCACAGTGGCCAACCAGTTCCTCTGAAGGGCCAACAACAGGGCAGAGAGGTCGAGGCCTTCATAAGAACAACAGAAGAGCCCTGCTGGATCAGACCAGTGAAGGTCCATCTAGCCCAGCATCCTGTCTCACACAGTGGCCAACCAGTTCCTCTGGAGCGCCAACAACAGGGCAGAGAGGCTGAGGCCTTCCCCTGACAAGAACATCAGAAAAGTCCTGCTGGATCAGGCTAGTGGTCCATTTAGTCCAGAATCTTTTCTCACCCAGTAGCCAACCAGTTCCTCTGGATGGCCAACAACAGGGCAGAGAGGCCAAGGCCTTCATAAGAACATCAGAATAGCCCTGCTGGATCAGACCAGTGAGGGTCCACCTAGTCCAGCATCCTGTTGCACACAGCAGCCAACCAGTTCCTCTGGAGGGCCAACCACTAGGCAGAGAGGCTGAGGCCTTTGTAAGAACATCAAAAGAGCCCTGCTGGATCAGACCAGTGAGGGTCCACCTAGTTGTATTATGGAGACTTATTCCCATAGGAAAAAATGAAGAATTGATCAGTGGGTATCTGGGGCTCTAGAGGGGCTGGCTTTTGAGGTAGAAGCACCAATTTTTCAGTGTGGCATCCAGTACCTCTCCCCAAAATACCTCCCAAGTTTCAAAATGATGGAACGAAGGGGTCCAATTCTATGAGCCTCAAAAGAAGGTGCCCCTATCCTTCATTATTTCCTTTGGAAGGAAGGCATTTAACAGGTGTGCAGTCCTTTTATGGCCAGAACTCCCTTTGGAGTTCAATTATGCTTGTCACAACCTTGCTTCTGGCTCCACACCCAAAGTCTCCTAGCTCCACCCCTAAAGTCCCCAGATATTTCTTGAACTGGACTTGGCAACCGTATCATGAAAGCACATACTCTGCAACAAATTTTGTTCCCCTCGGTTAAAACTTAGAAGGAAGATCACCAAGAAAAGGCTGGGTTGCTACACAGAGGCAGGCAACGGCAAACCACCTTTGAGTGCCTCTTGCCTTGAAAACTCTAACAGGGGCATCAAACATGGGGCCTGAGGGCTGGATCACCAGAGGGCTCCTATCAGGCCTCCAAGCAACTGGCTGTCATCTTCTTCTTCTTCTTCTTCTTCTTCTTCTTCTTCTTCTTCTTCTTCTTCTTCTTCTTCTTCTTCTTCTTCTTCTTCTTCTTCTTCTTCTTCTTCTTCTTCTTCTTCTTCTTCTTCTTCTTCTTCTTCTTCTTCTCTCTCTCTCTCTCTCTCTCTCTCTCTTCCTTCTGCATCACACCTTGTTTTGTTAGGCTTGCTCAGTCACACAGAAGCAAAAGCCTCTATTTTCTCCATTGGCCGAGGCTCCTCCCTTGGGGAGGAAGGGGAGGGACAGAGAGCTTGCTTTGCCAGGCTCTCTCAATCACACAGCAGAGTTACTGAGCCAAGCCTCTCTTCCTTCTATTGGCCTTGGTGCCTCAGAGAGAGAGTTTTCAGTTAACAGAGACTGTTAAATAAGAAATTGCAAGAGCGCTAATGTTTTAAGCATGCTTTAAGTTTTTTTAAAAAAATATTTAATTGTGTTTGTCTGTGTCCTTTGTAAAGTTTATATCTCCACTACCTGGCATTACGTTTTATGACACACGTGGCCGGACCCGACGAATTCTCATTTATGTCCGATCTGGCCCTCGTAACAAATGAGTTTGACGCCCCTGTCGGCTAGGAAGCCCTTCCCACCCTCAATGAAAGGTGCCTTTCGTAGTGAATTCTACCTTCCTTTTCTGAATTGGGAGCACGTTTCTGAATGGGGGAGCTCCTTGGAGCCAGGCAGTGGTTTGGAGTTGGTGCTGTTTGCCCTTCTGTAATGGGATCTGCCTTTAAGAGGAGCCTCCTTGGTTTCTCACCAAGCACCGAAGCAATAAATCATCCCTTTGCAGAAGCAGGTCTCACTGCTTTGCAGAATCGGAGAGCTTCCTTTCAGCCATGCGTGACTCTGCTTTTATCAAGGGTCTGGCCTGCCTTGCGGAAGCTCTCCCTCCAAAATTCTACGGCTCTGTGGAGGCAAATTGGTTCCACTCCAGTGATACCATTGGCAGAGCACGCTTTGAGGCTGGAACACGCAGCTTTTCAGTCCCCCAGTTGAATAGCAATGTTGTTTCTTTCTCCCTTTTCTGGGTATTGTTGCTCACTGCCTAAGAGAGCCAGCCAAGAGACAGGGCTGAGAAAAAGTGACCTCGGTCTGCTTTTGGCACCTTGAACGAGTCAGCAAGAAATTCTGCACCCACCCATCCAAGACTTATGGCGACCCCAGCAAGGGGCTTTTGAGGCAAGGGAGAAGCAGAGGTGGTTGGCCATTGCCTTCCTCTGAAGAGCCTTCCTTGGTGATCTCCCATCCAAGACTTATGGCGACCCCAGCAAGGGGCTTTGAAGGGAAGGGAGAAGCAGAGGTGGTTGGCCATTGCCTTCCTCTGCAGAGCCTTCATAGAATCCTAGAGTCATCTAGTCCAGCCCCCTGCACAATGCAGGAAACTCACAATTACCTCCCCCAAAATTCACAGGATCTTCATCGCTGTCTGATGTCCATCTAGCCTCTGTTGAAAAACCTCCAAGGAAGGCGAGCCCACCACCTCCCAAGGAAGCCTGTTGCACTGAGGAACCCCTCGAACGGTCAGGAAGTTCTTCCTAATGTTGAGTCGGAAACTCTTTTGATTTAATTTCAACCCGTTGGTTCTGGTCCGACCTTCTGGGGCCCCAGAAAGCAATTCCACACCCTCCTCTTCCTTGGTGGTCTCCATTCCAAATACTGACCCTGTGCAGTTGTGCAATTGTGCTCTCTATATCTCAAAAAGAACATTGCAGAGGTAGACGAAAGGAAGAGGAATAAAAAAACACATGCTATCCATCCTCCAGCTGAAGCTGGACGACACGGGCTCTTGCCGAAGGGCTCAGAGGGTACCTAACACCTGCCAATTACTGTCCAACCTGGAATGTTTTGACACCTCTGGGAGGACAATTCCTCCGTGAAGTCAGAAACACTGTTTGTAATTTCTGTTCAAACCCGATGGAGCCAGCAGACGGACACTGTGTCCGTGTCTTGGCCTGCCTGCTGCTGGAACATCACATTGTCAGCGTTGGGTGGCTCGAGGGGCCAGACCGCTTCTGTTGTCCGGCAGGTGCCAAGTGGCAGGCGGGCATTATTGTCTGGTGATGACATATGCTGTGTTGGAGGATGCACCAGTGGACGTACACTGGGCAAGATGTGTGCGTGCAAAGTGTTGTCGTGTTGCAGCTGACTCGGGGACCCCAGCAAGGGGCTTTCGAGGCAAGGGAGAAACAGAGGTGGTTGGCCATTGCCTTCCTCTGCAGAGCCTTCCTTGGTGGTCTCCCTTCCAAGTACTGACCTTGCTCAGCTTCTGAGATCTGGTGAGATCTGGCTGTACCAGGAGTGACCAACCTTGTTTAACATAAGAGCCACATAGAATAAATGTCAGATGTTTGAGAGCCACAAGACATGAATGTCAGGTGTTTAAGAACTGCAAGACATGAACGTCAGATTTTTGAGCTGCAAGACTGGATGGATGGATGGATGGATGGATGGATGGATAGATGGATGGATGGATGGATGGATGGATGGATGGGAGGGAGGGAGGAAAGGGAAGGGAGGAAGGAAGGAAGGGAGGGAAGGGGGGAGGGAGGGGGAGGAAGGAAGGGGAGGGAAGGAAGGAAGGAAGGAAGGAAGGAAAGGGAGGGAGGAAGGAAGGGAAGGAAGGGAGGAAAGGGAAGGAAGGGAAGGGAGGAAGGAAGGAAGGGGAGGGAAGGGAGGGAGGAAAGGAAGGAAGGAAGGAAGGAAGGAAGGAAGGAAGGAAGGAAGGAAGGAAGGAAGGAAGGAAGGAAGGAAGGAAGGAAGGAAGGAAAATATATGTGGGAGGGAGGAGGGAGGGACAGGTAGCAAGAAAGCAGCTTTAACTTTAAATGCACTCTCCAAGCCACAGGCTGGCTTGATTTGGGGAAGTGATTTAAAGTGAGAAATGCCTCCTCCAAGATGGCTGATGGGGCAGTGGGGGCTTTGAGGGCCACACAATATGCATGAAAGAGCCACATGTGGCTTCTGAGCCACAATTCGGTCACCCCCTGGGCTATACCATGCCGCTTTCCCTCCTATGTTGGACAATAGAGATGGTCATTATTTGAATCTGTAATCTCATCACCACCCAAACGCATCTTGGGGATGGGACCAGTTATATGTCTCAAGCCAGGCCCACCGAGCAGCATAACCTCCAGCATTTTACTGCTGAAGATGGAGGGGGGGGGGGGCAGGGTGTGCTTGCACTCCATTTATTTCCATAAGAAAGCAATTCTTCCCACATTGTTCCAGACTGCCGAAGGCTCTGCACCGTTTGAGCGCCACACTTATTTATTCTGCAAGAGCCCGTCTTGCTCTGCTTTCGAAACCGAAGATGCTTTTATGTGCTTTTGTCCAAAGCCTCGGTGAGGAAGCGTCATTTTTTCCTCCCATTTTTTTTTTAAATTGTGTTCTATTAAAATATGTATCAAGGCTGCTCAGAGTACAGTCCGCACTTCAGAATAGAAGCCCACTGCTGCAAAATGTGAAATGCATGGCACAGTACTGCCAGACTCCAGGCGTCTATGCACATGCACACCAGAAACGATCCGTCCCTCCCTCTCTCGCCTCCAGCTTTCCTCCTTTTCACTGCCCGCTGCTGGCCTGCTCATCGCCACCAGTTTTTGTGGAGCAGTTTGGGGTGCTGAGCCCTGAGCTCAACTGTTTTGTTTTTTGTGACAGGCTTTGAGGTTCTTTTACTGCCTAAATTATTTCTCTCCCACCCCCCGCCTCCGAATTTGGATTTTTTTGCAAGCCAGAAAGCTTCCCCCCCATTTCCAGTAGTCTAAATAGTAGCTTTGGCTGCTTGCAGAGCTTATAATTCCCACACTGAACAGTCTTTAGCTTTTAGAGTCAGTGGTCAAGACAAGGGCACCTCTCCAGGAGCTGCCTTATACTGAGTCAGGTGATTGAAAGTCAGCATTGCCTACTCTGGCAGGCAGCTGTTCTCCAAGGTCCTGATCTTTCACACCACCTCCTCCTACCTGATTCTTTTGAACTAGAGATGTTGCAGGTTGGATATAGGACTTGCTTAACATAAGAGCCACATAGAATAAGTGTTTGAGAGCTAGCTAGGGTAATGCGAGAAGGGAGGGGGGGGGGAAGGAAGGAAAATAGAGAAGGAGGGAGAGGTGGAAAGAAAGCATCTTTCATTTTAAATGCATTCTCCAAGCTGCTGGCTGGCTGGCTGGCTTTGAGAAGTGATTTAAAGAGACAAATGCTTTCTCCAAGCTGGCTGATGTACACAATATGTGTGAAAGAACCACACGTGGTACTCAAGCTGCTAACTGGCCACCCCTGATCTAGGACCTTCTCTCTTTTTTTGTATTTTTAATGTGTGTGTGTTTGTGTGCACCTGGAAGTCATGGCTTACCTCTGGTGACTGATCCCTACTGGTGACCTGGAGGAAATTCAGAAAGGTGGCTGAATAAAGCCTGCCTCTGCCTCCCAGCTCTGGTATTACAAGGAGGCCTCCTATCCAAGGAGTTAGCTTCTGAGATCTGGCGAGATCGGGCTTGCCTGGGCTATCCAGGTTAGGGCTGACCTGGGACTTCTCTGTGCAAGCCAAATGCTATTCCAGAGGTCCTTGATTCCAAGGAAAAGACTGAGGTGTAGAAGCCTTGCGTCTGCCCCACAATATTTCCCATTCCCCCCCTTTCTAAGGACTGCACATGTGTTTCCCAAGAGCCTTCCCCCTCCCAAGTGATATTGCATTGCAGGCTTTGCAGTCCACGTTTATATAATTCTGGGTTTTTAAAAGGCAGCTTGAAACGCTTAAGAATATGCACCAAGTAAACTCTTGGCAAGGCTGGATTTGAGAGAGGCTGCCGAGTTCATTGCAGGGAGATGCTCGGCGGCAAAACCTGTCGCAATGGCATTTCAGCTGCATGAATCCAGACCCAGGCTTCCGTGACCTGAGAAGCCACGGGCTACACACCGGATAATCATGCCAGTTCCACAAAATGTGCAAATAATGTTTGGCTACAGTTTACCGAAGATGGGTAAGGTTCAAGCGCTCCGTCCGTCTTGCTCAGGAGAGAGGAGAAAGTCACAGAATACAGCTAGGCAGGGTATATCACAGAATGGTGCGTTCCATAAGCAAAAGGGTCCTGATTTGTAAAGGCGTTCCTCTTCCACTCCTTTGGAACCCTCCCCTGGCTTAAATCCCGTCTCTATATACTTCCAATCCAGACTGCTCCTTGTTTCTAGCATGTGTTGGGTTTTGTGGTTTTTGTGGATCTCACCTGGAGTATTGTGTTCAGTTTTGGGCACCACATTTTAAGAAGGATGTAGACAAGCTGGAACGGGTCCAGAGGAGAGCGACAAAGATGGTGAGGGGTCTGGAGACCAAGTCCTGTGAGGAAAGGTTGAAGGAGCTGGGGATGTTTAGCCTGGAGAGGAGGCGGCTGAGAGGTGATAGGATCACCATCTTCAGCGGCCAACGGTAGCTCTCCAGATGTTTTTTGCCTACAACTCCCATCAGCCCCAGCCATCAGCCATGCTGGCTGGGGCTGATGGGAGTTGTAGGCAGAAAACATCTGGAGAGCTACCGTTGGCCACCCCTGCTATAATGGAGGGTGTAGAATTGAATTCCGTGGCCCCAGAAGGTAGGACCAGAACCAATGGGTTGAAATTAAATCAGAAGAGTTTCCGGCTCAACATTAGGAAGAACTTCCTGACCGTTAGAGCAGTTCCTCAGTGGAACAGGCTTCCTCGGGAGGTGGTGGGCTCTCCTTCCTTGGAGGTTTTTCAACAGAGGCTGAATGGCCATCTGACAGCAATGAAGATCCTGTGAATTTAGGGGAAGGTACTTGTGAGTTTTCTGCATTGTGCAGGGGATTGGACTAGATGACCCTGGAGGTTCCTTCCAACTCTGTGATTCTGTGATTACATAGCAGGCATTATATCATTGTGTGGGACCCAGTTCTTCTAGGGTCACCAGCTCTGCATTGGAAAACACCAGGAGATTTTGGGGGGCGGGGTGGAGCCTGAGGAGAGCAGGATTTGAGGAGGGGAGGGACTTCAGTGAGGTATGATGCCATACAGTTCAACTTCCAAAGGGGCCATTTCCTCTAGGTGAGGTGATCTCTGTCACCTGGAGATCATTTGGAATCCCAGGGGATCTCTGGCAGTGTTCCCTCAGAGCCGCACATGTGAGCGGCTCATTAAGAAGAATAAGTGTCAGAGTTAAGCCCCGCCCTTCGCTCAGAGTCTCAGAGCAGCTGACAACCTCCTTTCCCTTCCCCTCCTCACAACAGACACCCTGCGAGGCAGGGGGGCTGAGAAAGCTCTGACAGAAACCGCTCTTGAGAGGAACAGCTCTGTGAGAACTTGAGATTGACTCAAAGTCACACCGACAGGTGCATGTGGAGGAGTGGGGAATCAAACTCAGTTCTCCCAGACAAGAGTCGACACACCTAACCACTACACCAAACTGGCACCAGTAATCTGGTGGGTTTTACACTGTCCGTTGCCTTTTTGAAAATTACACCAATTATATTCTGCTCAAGATGTGAACTGCTTCGATCAGTGGGGGGGGGGGGGAATTAGAAGGAACGTCGCTCTCCTGCCGCCACCTGGAGATGGTAACGTAGCCAAGAGAGAATCACAGAAGTCAATCAAGCAACAAGAAAAGCCGTAAAAAATAACTAACCCCAATACAAAACGTGGGGGGGGAAAAATCCAGTCTCTAAATAATCACAATATCAAGACAAACATTCAAATGTAAAGGCCTTATGATAGAATGTCTGATGAAAGTTCATAAACACTTGCAAAGTGGATCAGCCTTCCAGCCGCAATACAATTGGTCACCCTTTCTCAGGGGTGGAATTCTAGCAGGGGCTCCTTTGCATATTAGGCCACACACCCCTGATGTAGCCAATCCGTCAAGAGCTTACAAAAAAGAGCCCTGTAAGCTCTTGGAGGGTTGGCTACATCCGGGGTGTGGCCTAATACGCAAAGGAGCTCCTTCTAGAATTCCGTCCCTGCCCTTACTGCTTCTTTGTTCTTTCTGTAAAGTGCTTGTGCAGTTTAACTCCTTCAATAAAACTCTTCCAAAATTCAATGTTGAAAATGTCGGTTTCTCAAGGGTCTTGCCAGTTTCTCAATGAAATATAAGCATGGACTCGTAATAAGTCTCTGACGGTATTGTCAACCGCAGGGGAGGAAAAGGTGACCTACTTTTGCCCCCTTTTTGTATTGGGGTTAGTTATTTTTCATGGCTTTTCTTGTTGCTCGACCCCCCCCCCCCCCCAGAGACTGGCACCCTTAGCTTCTCCCCAGCTTGTGACCTCAAATGTCACAGGAAGTGAGGAATGATTAGCTGGTCTATTATGTACTGAATTTAATGTTCCGCTGGAAGCTTTGCGCAGACCCGGGCGACCGCGGGAAACGCTAGAGTCTCTTGATAGATTTGAACTCGAAGCAGCGACCAATGAGCGGTCTTGGCGCGAAACTTCACTGCTGTGATTTGGTATCAGAAATGTGGGGGGGTCTCGGCCCCGCCATGTTTTCTTAGTACGTAGTTGCTAATAAAACATGTTCCTGGTTGAACTCCTCTTTGTTGAACCCAGTATTTAACATGGTCTTTTAAAGTTCCTGCGTCAATCTTTGGCATCTGCCCCCGGGCCAATGCATCGGGCAGAGCTCTTAGGTCAGTAGGAGAGCGCAGGATCCTCCGCGAACGGAGATTAGGACTCGTGGGGGGCCCTCGCTGCCTCTGAGGGGATCATGAAGGGCCTAGGATCCACGTCGCTCCCATGCGGCCGTCCGTTGTGGTCTTCGTTCATCTGGGACACTTCGGTGGAGCCTGCCTCGAACCCGGGCACCGTCTGAGCAGCGTGGACAACGTGGACCTTGTTCCGGGCCTTCTTCCTCAGCAGGCAACTGAAGACCTTCTTGAAGCCCTTGCGGAAGTGCTTGGAGACCAGAGCGTAGACGATGGGGTTGAGGCAGGAGTTGGCGTAGGCCATGCAGTGGGAGAGCAGCCGGAAGGCGTAGGTCGTCTGGTTGAAGGGGAAGTCTCCGTAGAGGTAGCGGAGCACGACGACGTGGTAGGGCAGCCAACACAGGCAGAAGAGGACAGTCACAATGATGATCATCTTTGTGACCTTGCGCTTGGCCTTCTTGGACTCGGACATGTCCTCCACAGGGTCCACGGCCGTCCACAGGTATTTAATTGTCCTGGTGTACGAGAGGCTGACGATCAAGACCGGGATCATGTAGCCGAAGGCAAAAGTGCTGGTGTCCATGATCTTCCGCCTCCATTCTTCCCACCCGGGGACACAGATGTAGCTGGACTCCCACTCGATCAGGTCGTAGTAGCTGAGGTAAGGCCCGGAGAAGACCACGGAGAGGCCCCAGATGACAGCCATGGCTGCCACCGCGTTGCAGGGGGTGCGCAGCTCCCGAGAGCGTAGCGGGTAGCGGATGGCCAGGTATCTGCCCCAAAAGTCAAACATGTTAGTGATCGCTGAGGATGTCCGCGTTTGCGGTCAGACCCCTCTTCTCATAGAGGGGTAGTTTATCGCTAGAAAATCATAAACACCCTTCCTATGATATCATCGGAAATATCCTAAATGCAATACACTGCCCAGCCTAAGATGACACAAAATGGATGCCGGTCAGGGACATATCTGGATTGGACATGTTGTTTAGAAGTGTGGGGAAGAGCGGCTGGATAGCTAACAGCCTCCTCCCCCACTCTAGAGAGACGCGGGGCCTATTAGGCCACACACCCCTGATGTAGCCGATCCTCCTGGAGTTTACAGAAGGACCTGTACAAATAGCCCTGTGAGCTCTTGGAGGATTGGCTACATCAGGGGCTGTGTGGCTCAATATGCAAATGAGTTCCTGCTACCAAAAGAAAAGCCCTGGAGAGACGCCTAATTTAGGACAAGGGGTCTCCCAAGAAAACTATCTCCTCAGATTTTTTTAAAAAATAATTTTAAAAATCTTATTCTCTTTTCCTCTCATTGCCCTATCTTGCTTTAATTATTTAAATTTGCTGAGGCTAATGTACATGGTTCCAATGCTAACATCCCGAAGACCACTCACTACGGGTTAAGAAGACATTGGATTTATATCCCGCCCTATACTCAGAATCTCAGAGTCTACAAGTGGTCACAATCTCCTTTAACTCCGTGCCCCCACAACATTCCAAATCTCATTTTTTCAAAAAACAAGTGCCACGTTCTGCCTTGGGGTCAGGCGCTCAGGGCAGCCAGAGATGACAAGCGGTTGATAGAGACTGTCTGCTTTCTTGTCTCACTTTCCCCCGCAAGGAGGGAATTGTTGTGTTTCTTTTGACGGCTGTGCCAGGTTGGACAGTCGGCGCAGCAGCTGAGAGAACGGGTTGCTCGTTCGAGTGTCAGCTTTGAAGAAAAGGAGCCGGCGGGGGTTGATGGGGAAAGGATTCGAGGGCCAGAGATGTTGGGCTGTGTGTCGGTGGATCAGTCTGAGGGACGGGCGGGAGGACGAGGGAAGAGTGTGCCACGTCTGACACCCACCCTGCCCATCGGCCCTGCCCGATACCAGCAGGCAACCAACGTTCAGTCCAGGTTTGAAGATGGCAACATCCGTTCTGTAACCAGGGGTGGAATTCTAGCAGGAGCTCCTTTGCATATTAGGCCACACACCCCTGATGTAGCCAATCCTCCTTGTAAGCTCTCTGAGGATTGGATACATCCGGGGGCATGGCCAAATATGCAAAGGAGCCCCTGCTAGAATTCCACCTCTGTCTGTAACCACTAGTAAGAAGGGTTGCTGTAGAGCGGGGGTGGCCAACTGTAGCTCTCCAGATGTATTTTTGCCTACAACTCCCATCAGCTCCAGCCAACATGGCCAATGGCTGGGGCTGATGGGAGTTGTAGGTAAAAAACATCTGGCCAGCTACCGTTAGCCACCTGCTGCCGAGAGCCACCACCGGCTCCTGGAAATAGATTCCCTGCAGGGGTGGAAAGTGTGGGCATCTCACAGCCAACGTGTGGCGATCCTGTGGGGTTTCCAAGGCAAGAGACAAAGAGAGGGGGTTTGCCACTGTCCGCCTCTGCGTGGCAACCGTGGACTTCTTGGGTGGTCTCCCATCCAAGCGCTGACCCCCCCAGCCCTGCTTAGCTTCCGTCCTCCCAGGCTCCATCTCCCGCTCGGTGAAAAATTAACCCTTCCCAGCGCTTTATCTCCCGGCACAGCACTCCCAAGCGTTTAAAAACGCAGTCCATCACAAATGGGTTGGCTATAAAGTGCTGTTAACCTCCCTGATGAAAATGGTTTTAAATAAATGAGACAAGCTTTGTCAGTTACATTAAAGCTAAGTATCAAAATGGGATTTGGGGAACCTGACGCTGGCATTTTGACGATGATGATGATATTGGATTTATATCCCACCCTCCACTCTGAAACTCAGAGTCTCAGAGTGGCTTACAATCACCTTCACCTTCCTCCCCCACAACAGGCACCCTCTGAGGTAGGTGGAGCTGAAAGAGCTCTGACAGAAGCTGCCCTTTCAAGGACAACTCTGCGAGAGCTATGGCTGACCCAAGGCCATTCCAGCAGCTGCAAGTGAAGGAGTGGGGAATCAAATCCAGTTCTCCCAGATAAGAGTCCATGCACTACACCAGTTCGGTGTAGTGGTTAAGTGCACGGACTCTTATCAGGGAGAATCGGGTGTGATTCCCCACTCCTCCACTTGCAGCTTCTGGAATGGCCTTGGGTCAGCCATAGCTCTCATAGGAGTTGTCCTTGAAAGGGCAGCTTCTGTCAGAGCTCTCTCAGCCCCACCTACCTCAGAGGGTGTCTGTTGTGGGGGGGGGAAGGGAAAGGAGATTGTGAGCCGCTCTGAGACTCTTTGGAGTGGAGGGCGGGATATAAATCCACTATCTTCATCTACCTCATAGTATGTCTGTTGTGGGGGAGGAAGGGAAAGGAGATTGTGAGCCGCTCTGAGACTCTTTGGAGTGGAGGGCGGGATATAAATCCAATATCTTCATCTACCTCACAGGGTGTCTGTTGTGGGGAGGAAGGGAAAGGAGATTGTGAGCCGCTCTGAGACTCTTTGGAGTGGAGGGCGGGATATAAATCCAATATCTTCATCTACCTCACAGGGTGTCTGTTGTGGGGGAGGAAGGGAAAGGAGATTGTGAGCCGCTCTGAGACTCTTCGGAGTGGAGGGCGGGATATAAATCTAATATCTTCATCTACCTCAGAGGGTGTCTGTTGTGGGGGAGGAAGGTAAAGGAGATTGTGAGCCGCTCTGATTCAGAGAGAAGAGTGTGGTATAAATCTTCAGTCTTCTTCTTCTTCTTAACCACTACTCCAAACCGGCTCTCACACATTCCGAAGTGGCAGCTGTTGCAGGGAGAACCCAGGCATTTTTTGGTAGAGAGCAGAGCCCCACCCCACCCCCCGAGTCCTGGGTTACCTGTCCACGGAGACGGCAGCTAGCGTGAAGCTGCTTGCGTACATGGTGAGGTAGATGAAGAAGTGGACGGCCTTGCACATGAAGGAGCCAAAGACCCAGCCCTCCAAGGAGTAGATGGTGGCCTGGAAGGGCACGCAGAAGATGATGAAGAAGAAGTCGGCCAAGCCGAGGTTGAGGATGAAGAGGTTGGTGCTGTTGTGGCCCATCTGCCCATTCCTTAGCAGCACGGCCAAGACCAGGCTGTTGCCCACCACGCCCAGCAGAAAGATGAGGGAGAAGATCACCGGGACGACGACACTCGCCGGGCTGAATTGGGAAGTGTCAGAGTCGTTCCAGTGTCCAGCTAAGCCGGCGAAGTCCTCCGGTTCGGTCATAGTCGTCTGCAGGTACACAGAGGGAGAAGGAGAGAGACGGCGGTGAGAAGTAGCGATTGGAGCGATTACGTACCGGGTTCGCTACAAAGTGCTGGTTATTACCTTTAAAGCCCTATATGGCCGAGGACCGGCCTACCTGAGGGACCGTTTTTCCCCATATGAGCCCCAGAGAGCACTGAGGTCAGCAGGGAAACACAAACTGACTATCCCTGGGCCAAAAGAGGCTAAACTCCAGAACACTCGTGCACGGGCCTTTTCCATCGTGGCCCCATGCCTATGGAACCAGCTCCCGGAGGAGGTGCGGGCCCTGCGGAACCTCGACCAGTTCCGCAGGGCCTGCAAGACCACCCTTTTTAAGCTGGCATTTACGGACTGCTGATTCATGATTGTTTCAATAAAGGGATCCAATAAAGGATAAACAATAAAGGATTGTTTCAATAAAGGACCCTCGCTATCATGTAAACTGACAGGAATAGCACCAGGAACACCATTGCTACTGTCAGATTAAGTTAAGTTATCTGGGTATTGATTGGTTTTTAAATAATGTTAATTTTAAAGTTTGTATATTTATTGTATTGTATATTTTATGAATGTTGTTAGCCGCCCTGAGCCTGCTCTGGCGGGGAGGGCGGGATATAAATAAAATTTTATTGCTATTATTTTATTATTATTAGTCCCGGATGATAGGCGACAGGGGCAAGTGCCCCCTAACCCCCCCCCCCAAAAAAGGGGACAAGACGAGAAGGTTTGGAGCATGAGGAGCTTAACTCGCATAGGGTGAAAATCACCCTTTTGCTTAGCCCTGGCAGTGGGGTGGCAGTGATCCTGGGCCCCCAATCTGGACTTCTGCCCAGGGCCCGGGAATCTTTGACCCGGAGGCAGTGTGGTGTAGTGCTAAGTAATTTGGCATAGAAGCTGGGAGACTTGGTTTCAAAATCGCTACTCTGGCATAACAGCCTTTTGGATGACCTTGTGCCCTGACACCACCACCCCTCTCTTTCTCAGCCTCGCACCGCCTCACAGGGTGTTGTGGAGAATACCATAAGGTATGTGGTTCTGGCCCGACCTTCTGGGGCACCAGAAAACAACTCTGCACCATCCTCTATATGGCCAACGGTAGCTCTCCAGATGTTTTTGCCTACAACTCCCATCAGCCCCAGCCAGCATGGCCAATGATTGGGGCTGATGGGAGTTGTAGGCAAAAAAAAATCTGGAGAGCTACCCTTGGCCATCCCAGCTCTATACGACAGTCCTTCAAGTATTTGAAGATGGTGATCATATCACTTCTCAGTCATCTAATCTTCCCGCACATTTAACCTCTACACTAAACTACACAAAGCCACCCCCCCACCCCATCCCACGTAGCCCTGATCCAAATTGGAGCCCTGTGTACTGGGGTACTTTGAGAGCCAGTTTGGTGTGGTGGTTAAGTGCACAGACTCTTATCTGGGAGAACCGGGTTTGATTCCCCACTCCTCCACTTGCAACTGCTGAAATGGCCTTGGGTCAGCCATACCTCTGGCAGAGGTTGTCCTTGAAAGGGCAGCTGCTGTGAGAATCCTCTCAGCCCCACCCACCTCACAGGGTGTCTGTTGTGGGGGGAGAAGATAAAGGAGATTGTAAGCCGCTCGGAGTCTCTGATTCAGAGAGAAGGGCGGGGTATAAATCTGCAATTCTTCTTCTTCTTTGACATTGTCACCTCACTCTAGTTCAATGGAGTCCTTTGCTGTTAGCCCCTCACTGCTGCTGAATAGAGACTCCTTGACCGTTGCCACTCAACGCCATTGAAAAGAATCTTCAGTTGCTTGTTCCTACTCCAACGCAGATAGTTTCTGCTCAGTTGCCTTCTTTTTCTTTCTCCAGGTTGCCAGGTCCCCTAAAGCCAGCCCCTGAGGGGACAGGGGCGGAGCCTGAAAAATAAGGGGCGTGGCTCCTAGGTTGTGGTGGGACGGCAGAGGACTGGCTCAGGGTGGAGCTTGATGGGGCCAGAATTAGTGGCCACAGGGTGTCTGTTGTGGGGGGAGAAGATATAGGAGATTGTGAGCCCCCCTGAATCTCTGATTTATTTATTTATTTTATTGGATTTATATCTCGCCCTCCCCGCCAAAGCAGGCTAACATTTAGAGAGAAGGGCGGGGTATAAATCTGCAATTCTTCTTCTTCAGATCTGACTGCTGAAGTGAGTGAATCAACATGGAGTGAGTGAATCAACATCTGGAAGAACCGGGTTTGATTCCCCACTCCTGCACTTGCACCTGCTGGGTCAGTCACAGCTCTCGCAGAGCTGTCCTTGAAAAGGCAGCTTCTGGGAGAGCTCTCTCAGCCCTACCCACCTCCCAGGGTGTCTGTTGTGAGGGAAGGAGATAAAGGAGATTGTAAGACGCTCTGAGACTCTGATTCAGAGAGAAGGGCGGGGTATAAATCTGCAATCTCCCCTGCAGGAAACTGGCATCTGGTCCACGGGGGGGGGGGGGGGGAAGCGCAATGTGTAGTTTAACCCTGAGCCATGCCCCTTCGCTTGAAAAGCTTTAAGCAAAGAAGGGTTTCATTTTCATGCTCCCTCCTGCATCCATGCCCCTCTTGCAAAGTCCTTTCAAAAGCCCCCCTTGGGTGTTCTGAATGGATGCGCCGTTCCTTGGGTTCTGGCCAAAGAACTAACCGAGTCCAAATGCGAACTGCAAGCAGTAAATTCCTGCCTCGCAAATGAATGGCATTCGAATTCAGCCTCGCTCGCATCTGTCCGGGCCCAGATTGCAATCTGAATATTTGGCATGGGGAAAGAAGCATTCGGCTAAGAGTTACGGCTTGGGGTTTGCCTTGGAGAGGGAGTCTTGTCTCTGTGACTGCATCTGTAGCACGCCCGTGTCTGGAGAGCTCTGTTTCCCCGGCAAGCTGATGGATCACAGCTGGGCCGAACCATTCCCACTCCGGCAATAAGATTCAAGTGCTAGATCAAGACGCGTGCCAAGGAAATTGATTTTATTGCACTGCAGAAATCTATGGCGGCGACGTCTGTCCGTCGCTCTGGCTGCGTTCGAATCCCACCCCGCTGAATAAAGGGCAGCGTTGCGAGAGAGAGTTATAGTTGCCCGTCTCCCTCGGCGCATGGGTCTAAAACAACAGTTTAACATTTTCATGCACGGTTCCAGAGGTTTTGAACATATGAACATATGAAGCTGCCTTATACTGAATCAGACCTTTGGTCCATCAAAGTCAGTATTGTCTTCTCAGACTGGCAGCAGCTCTCCAGGGTCTCAAGCTAAGGTTTTTCACACCTATTTGCCTGGACCCTTTTTTGGAGATGCCAGGGATTGAACCTGGGACCTTCTGCTTCCCAAGCAGATGCTCTACCACTGAGCCACCGTCCCTCCCCCTTTTGGGGGCTCCTCTCGCAGCTTGCAAGAGCAGCTCTGCATTTGTCCCAAATGTTTGGAGTTATGTGATCATTATTGTATGGCAGCGTGTGCAGTAGAGCCAGGGGATCCTAAGATTGTCTGGTAGCCAGACGTTCAAGCTCTTTTAGTATTACACACCACTCGGTGGTGAGCTAGACTTGGTTTTAAGGCAAGAGATATTACAGAGGTGGTTTGCCATTGCCTGCCTCTGCATCCCAGGCCAGGTATTCCTTGGAGATCTCCCATCCAAGTACTTGCCAGGGTCAGCCCTGCTTAGCTTCTGAAATCTGATGACATCAGGCTGGCCTGGGCTATCCTGGTCAGAGCATTCATAGAATCATAGAGTCATAGAGTTGGAAGGGAGCTCCAAGGTCATCTAGTCCACTCTCCTGCACAATGCAGGAGACTCACCAATACCTCCCCCTAAATTCACAGAATCCTCATTGCTGTCAGATGGCCCTCTAGCCTCCATTTAAAAACCTCCAAGGAAGGAGAGCCCACCACCTCCCAAGGAACCCTGTTCCACTGAGGAACCGCTCTAAACTCACAAATACCTCCCCCTAAATTCACAGGATCCTCATTGCTGTCAGATGGCCCTCTAGCCTCCGTTTAAAAACCTCCAAGGATATCTCCTTGTGGGTATCTGGGGCACCAAATTTGCAGCATAGCATCCAGTGCTTCTCCTCAAAACACCCTCCAAGGGGGTCCTATTCTATGAGCTCCCAAAGAAGGTGCCCCCTATCCTTCCTTATTTCCAAATGGAGGGAAGGCATTGAAAAGGTGTGCGGTCCCTTTCAATGTGATGGCCAGAACTCCCTTCAGAGTTCAATGATGCTTGTCACATCCTCGCTCCTGGCTCCACCCCCAAAGTCCCCAAATATTTCTTGAATTGGACTTGGCAACCCTAAGAGCCCACCACCTCCCGAGGAAGCCTTTTCCACTGAGGAATCGCTCTAATGGTCAGGAAGTTCTTCCTGATGTTGAGCCGGAAACTCTTTTGATTTAATTTCAACCCATTGGTTCTGGTCCTGCCTTCTGGGGCCACAGAAAACAATTCCACACCCTCCTCTCTAGGACAGCCCTCCAAGTACTTGAAGACGGTATTCAAGTACATTCATACTAGTGTTGAGTCCTAGCTCAGTCCTCAAAGGAATTGCACCTGACTGCACAGGTGTATGATTACCTTTGGGAGAAAGGCGGATGCCCAATGCCACGCTTGAATCTAGGATGCCTTCCTTCAGAGGCCACGCAGTCAATGGACCTTATGCCCTCTTCACTCATTCCGTTCTCTTTTCAAGATGTGCATCCCAAAGCCAAAGTTGCTGCAGTGTGCTGCATTCTAGTAGTTCATCATCATCATCGATCTAACTTGACAAAAACTGCAATGCTCCTAAACCAACACAAGAGCAATTTCATTGCTGACCTAAAAGCTTCAAGGGGAGATTACAATGGGGGATGGTGGAACATGAGTTCATTCACAAGTTCAGAACAACGATTCCCCCCACAGGGCTCAATAGAGATGTAGGATTTTTATCTCACTACAGATGCTAATTTTCTGGCTTTTCCTCTGTTATAATCAAGCGGATTACAATATGTGTGCATCTTTGCATCCTTTATGAACAATCTTTACAAACCCTTCCTGCCTTCTGACCACAATAAAAAGACTCAGAGATCTCCATTTCTACTCTTCTTGTATCTGATGATGATGATGATATTGGATTTATATCCTGCTCTCCCCTGAGCCCCATGGCGCAGAGTGTTAAAGCTGCAGTACTGCAGTCCTAAGCTCTGCTCACGACCTGAGTTCGATCCCCGGTGGAAGCTGGGTTTTCAGGTAGCTGGCTCGAGGTTGACTCAGCCTTCCATCCTTTCGAGGTCGATAAAATGAGTACCCAGATTGCTGGGGGGAAAGGGTAGATGATTGGGGAAGGCAATGGCAAATCACCCTGTAAAAAGTCTGCCATGAAAACATGAAAGCAACGTCACCCCAGAGTCGGAAACGACTGGTGCTTGCACAGGGGACCTTTCCTTTCCTTTTCCTCCCCTGAAACTCAGTCTCAGAGTAGCTCATAATCTCCTTTACCTTCCTCCTCCACAACAGACACCCTGTGAGGTAGGTGGAGCTGAGAGAGCTCTCCCAGAAGCTGCCCTTTCAAGGACAACCTCTGCGAGAGCTATGGCTGACCCAAGGCCATTCCAGCAGCCACAAGTGGAGGAGAGGGGAATCAAACCCACGTCTCCCAGATAAGAGTCTGTGGACTTAACCACTACACACTGGCTCTCTGAAGGGAGAATTGACTCTTACACGCTAAAACTCCTGACTGCCTCTAAGATACACCTGGATTCAACTCTGTTCGCTTGTAGACCAACACAGCTACCCCGTGAAACTAAGTTTATGGTGTAAGAAGCTGGAAAAGCCTCTTGCTGGCTTCGTGGAGATCCCCCATTAGACAAAGCGGTAGTTTTCTCAACAGTCTCATTTCCTTAACTTAATTCCCCATCCAGTAATGTATACAAACTCCCCCAAAGCGAGAAAAAGCACAGAGAGAAACACAAGGGGGGGAGAACAGCCAGAGGTTTCCCACTCATTCAAACCAAACCCTTTCTAAGAACAGAGTCCAGTTTAATTCAGATTGGTGGACTTCGTTCGGCGGGGAAAGTCTTTTTCTGGCCATTTCAAAGGGCAGCTGCGTGGATCTGCCATGGGATAACACGATTCGAAGCCAGGGGCACCTTGAAGATCAATAAAATTTGGAGGGTTTTGAGAGTCAGCATTCGTCTAACTGGGGGTGCTAGAAGGAGAAGAAGAAGACTGCAGATTTATACCCCACCCTCCTCTCTGAATCAGAGACGCAAAGCGGCTTACAATCTCCTATAATATCTTCTCAGACACCCTGTGAGGTAGATGGGGCTGAGAGAGTTCTCCCAGAAGTTGCCTTTTCAAGGACAACTCCTGCCAGAGCTATGGCTGACCCAAGGCCATTCCAGCAGGTGCAAGTGGAGGAGTGGGGAATCAAAGCCGGTTCTCCAGATAAGAGTCCACACGCTTAACCACTACACCAAACTGGCTCTAAAAGTTCATATCCAAAAACCTTCTTGGGGCTCTGTTCTGATAGACTGGTTGTTGCGGCAGCAGGTTGTTACAGGAGCTCTGAGAAGGAGCACTCGGAACAGCTTGTTCAGAAGGTGTTCTTTCCAGAGTGCTCTTTATTCTGTTTGGGAAGACTTGTTATTATGCCCATTGTACAGAAGAGTAGAATCATAGAGTTGGAAGGACCTCCAGGGTCATCTAGTCTGACCCACTGCACAAAGCAGGCAATTCACAAACACCTCCCCACACCCCCAGTGACCCCGCCCCATACCCAGAAGACGGCAAAAACCTCCAGGATCCCAGGTCAAACTGACTGGAAGGAAAATTGCTGCCTGACCCCAAAGTGGCAACCAGCATTCCTTGGGCATGTAAGAAAGGGCCACGAGAACGAAGCACTGATGCGAACCTTCCCACTCTCCCTCTTATGAGCTGCCTTAATTCACAGATTCAGCATTGCTGTAAGACGGCCGTCTAGCCTCTGTTTGGAAACCTGGAAACCTCCAAGGAAGGAGAGCCCACCACCTCCTGACGAAGCCTGTTCCACTGAGGAACTGCTCTAACGGTCAGGAAGTTCTTCCTAATATTGAGCTGGAATCTCTTTCAATTTAATTTCAACCTGTTGGTTCCGGTCGTACCTTCCAGGGCCACAGAAAACAATTTTGCGCTACCCTCTGTATCAGGGGTGGCCAAACTGTGGCTCGGGAGCCACGCGTGGCTTTTTTACACATATTGCATGGCTCTCGAAGTCTCCATTGGCCAGCTTGGAGAAGGCATCTGTCTCTTTAAATCACTTCTCCAAGCCAAACCAGCCAGCAACTTGGAGATGGCATTTGAAATTAAAGTTGCTCTCTTTCCACCTCTCTTCCTCCCCACCCCCCATCTATTTGCTTTCTTTCCACCTTTCTTTCAGTTTTTCCTTCCTCCCTTCCCTCCTCGTGGCTCTCAGACATCTGATTATCATGTCTTGCGGCTCTCCAACTTCTGACATTTAT
Organism: Heteronotia binoei; assembly: GCF_032191835.1. Taxonomy (NCBI): domain Eukaryota; kingdom Metazoa; phylum Chordata; class Lepidosauria; order Squamata; family Gekkonidae; genus Heteronotia; species Heteronotia binoei. Next base: position 7,845,236 of record NC_083242.1, read on the forward strand.
TCTATGTGGCTCTTGTGTTAAGCAACTTTGGCCACTCTTGCTCTGTATGACAGCCCTTTGAGTAATTGAGGGTTTCGTCAAGGTTTATCTGGAGATGCCTTATTTTGAAGGGGGTATGTAGAGTTTCATTTTAGATGGGGCGATCATTGGAGACGTGGCCCTAGAACCCGTTCTCAGGCACAGGTATTCCCTAGAGAGCACGACACCAGCATGGGGTCATGGTTAAAGTGTTGGGACTGGGATCTGGGTTCGAATTCCCATTTGTGTCATGGCAGCTCTTCAGGTGACCTTGGACCGGTCACGCACTCTCAGAGAAACCTACTTCAGAGGGTTGTTGCGAAGGTAAAATGGAGATGCAGAGAACAATATAAGCTGCGTTGGGCCCTCCCTGGGGGAGGCGGGGAAAGCCAGGATAGAAAGTAAAACTTGAAAAAGAAACACCTCTGAGAACGTGCAGAGCGTCTTTCCTCCCTGCCGAATGCCACAATATCCTCCCCAACCCCATTTAAAAGCAGGAGAAAAGATCTTCAAATCAGCTTTCTGGGAGCTTTTTGCTTTAGCAGTCCATCAGCTGCTCTAACCAGGAAACATCCCTCCCTCTCTGGTTGCCACATGTTTCTACAAGCTGCGCTCCTCTGCCTTAAAACAGCTTGGGGGAGGGAGAAGCCGAGCCCCTTTCCCTGCCAGGAAAACAGGGCTGTTTCTTCAAACGGCAAATGGACTTCAAAAGACGCAAGAGCCAAAGGCAGCGGTGATGCCCGTCTCTCCCGAAACCCCAGCATCCCTCTTTCACCACTCAGACAGCACACCCCTCCCAGGAAGACGACCTACCTTCTCCTAAGGTGCAAGCCGGCTCCTCTCCCTAAGTTCACGCCTCCGCTTTCCCCTTGCCTGGAGTCTCAGTCCTGGACCAGCCTGCGGCCGGCTTCTGCCCGTGAGTTGCCCTGCGCTGGCACATCCCAGCTGAGCCTGTCTGCGTGTGATGCCAGCTGCTTCTCAGCTCTCTCTCGCTCTCTCTGCCGCGCTCAGCCACTCATGCCGGAGTCTCCCCCCACCCCCCAGTCCAGCTTGCTTCGCCTCCTCCTCTTTCTCTCCTCCTCTTTCCGTCTGGTCACACCCTCAGACGTTTCTTCCCTCTTCTACCCACTGTGGGTAAGGTGCCCCTTCCACCCTCTCAAAACTACATCCCTAATATCCCATCCGGGCTCTGTTCTGGACAATCTCAGCCATCCCTTAGCTCCTGGGTCATATTCCTCAATGGCAAGTGCAACGTTCTACGGGTGCCAGTAGGGTTGCCAAGTCTGATTCGAGAAATCTCTGGGGACTTTGGGGGTGGAGCCAGGAGACTTTGGGGGTGGAGCAAGGAGACTTTGGGGGGTGGAGCAAGGAGACTTGGGGGGTGGTGGAGCCAGGAGCAAGGTTGTGACGAGCATCATGGAACTCCACAGGGAGTTCCGGCCATCACATTGAAAGGGACCACTGCACACCTTTTAAATGCCTTCCCTCCACTGGAAATAATGAAGGACGGGGGCACCTTTTGGGGGGCTCATAGAATTGGACCCCCTAGTCCAATCCTTTTGAACCTTGGAGGGTCTTTTGAGGAGAGGCACCGGATGCTATGCTGAAAATGTGGTGCCTCTACCTCAAAAGACAGCCCCACCCCCCAGAGCCCCATGTACCCGCAGTTCGATTCTCCATTATACCCTATGGGAATCGATCTCCATAGGGGAGGGGTGGGCAAGGGTAGCTCTCCAGATGTTCCCCCCCTACAACTCCCATCAGCCCCAGCTGGCATGGCCAATGGCTGGGGCTGATGGGAGTTGTAGGCAAAAAAACATCTGGAGAGCTACCCTTGGTCACCCCTGCCATAGGGAATAATGCAGTGCCCAGAAGACACCTCCCCCTTGCTTTCTGATAACCCTGAAGCTGGGGAGTCTCTCCAAACCAGGGGATCCCCTGCCCCCACCTGGCGATTGGCAATCCTAGGTGCCAGCCTCCAGGTGGGACCTGGGGATCCCCCTGGGATTACAGCTCATGTTCAGGCTACAGGGATGAGTTCCCCCTGGAGAAAATGGCTGCTTTGGAGAAGAAGAAGATATTGGATTTATAGCCCGCCCTCCACTCTGAATCTCAGAGACTCAGAGCGGCTCGCAATCTCCTTTCCCTTCCTCCCCCACAACAGACACCCTGTGAGGTGGGTGGGGCTGGAGAGGGCTCTCACAGCAGCTGCCCTTTCAAGGACAACCTCTGCCAGAGCTCCGGCTGACCCAAGGCCATTCCAGCAGCTGCAAGTGGAGGAGTGGGGAATCAAACCTGGTTTTCCCAGATAAGAGTCCGCACACTTCACCCCTACGCCAAACTGGAGGGGGGACTCTGTGCCATTGCACCCCACAGAGGTCCCTGGCCTCCCCAGGCTCCGCCCCCGCATCTCCAAGAGTGTCCCAACCTTGATATTGGTAACCTTCCCTTCCCCTCCCTTGCTGGTGTAAAGCCACCAAAGCCCTACCTGTTTTCCTGCGCTAAGAAACCAGGAATGATGGACGTCTCTTCCTTCCACAACAGGGCTCATTTCCAAAGATTTCGGCCTGTCTGCCTTCCGCATCCTTCTTCGAAGGAACGCAGGGAGGGGGATTGGTGCGTCTCTGTCCCTCCATTTTAGTGCCGCAACAACCCTGAGAAGTAGGTACAGTCAGACTGGAGGGATATGGTCCCTATGACCAACTCTAGTGAACATTCAGGCTGCTGCAGCCTGTACTGACTGCAGCTTCTAGGCAGTCTCCAAGGGCAGCCCCACGCAGAGCACAGTGCAGCAGTCTAATCTTCTCGTTACCAGGGCGTGCGCCGCAGGGGCAAGATCTTTTCCACCCAGAAAGGGCTGCAGCTGGTTCACCAGCTGAAGTTGTCAAAGGTAGAATCTAGGCGGGGTTCTACCCGCCTGCTCAGTTTGTGCTTGGTAAATAAAGAGAGATGACCGGTCCACAGTGTGCTTTCCTGACTAGGAAATCTGATACAGTGGACTTTAAAAAATTTCAGGCAGAACAGTTGCAGTCGGCTCAGCTTGTGTGCCTTACCTGTGTGTGTTTAAGTGCCATCACGTCACCTCCAACTTATGGCAACCCTATGAATTTATATCTTCCAAACTGTCCCACTGTTTGGTGTAGCGGTTAAGTGTGCGGACTCTTGTCTGGGAGAACGGGGTTTGATTCCCCACTCCTCCACTTGCACTTGCTGGAATGGCCTTGGGTTAGCTATAGATCTCACAGAGTTGTCCTTGAAAGGGCAGCTGCTGTGAGAGCTCTCTCAGCCCCACCCACCTCACAGGGTGTCTTTTGTTGGGGAGGAAGGCAAAGAAGATTGTAAACCACTCTCAGACTCTGAGATTCACAGTGAAGGGCAGGGTATAAATCCAATTTCCTCCTCCTCAGCTTTGAGCAGGTATTCTTGCAAATGGAGGGCATATGAAGCCGCCTTCTACTGAATCAGACCCTCGGTCCATCAAAGTCAGTCTTGTCTACTCAGACTGGCAGCGGCTCTCCAGGGTCTCAAGCTGAGGTTTTTCATGCCTATTTGCCTGGACCCTTTTGAGTTGGAGATGCTGGGGATTGAACCTGGGACCTTCTGCTTACCAAGCAGATGCTCTACCGCTGAGCCACCATCCCTCCCCAAAGGTAAAGGGCCTTTGTGGTTTCCTTGATGAAATCTATTTCAGGTTGCGTCTTTCTCTTCCACTTTTCCTAGGATTGCTGTCTTTCCCGGTGACTCTTGTCTTCGCATAATGTGACCAAAGCAAAACAGCCTTGGATTGCTGCTGGTTTGTGTGTATGTGTATGTGTGTGTGGCAGGCCTCATATCATATATTTGGCCCGTTTTCCAGAGGTAGCTTCTAGAACAGGGGTGACCAAACTTGTTTAACGTATAAGCCACACAGGAAAAACATCAGATGTTTGAGAGCCAAAAGACATGAATGTCGGATGTTTGAGAGCTACAAGGAAGGAAGGAAGATGGGGAGGGAGAGGTGGAAAGAAAGCAACTTTAACTGACAGCTGGCTTGGCTTGGCAAAGTGATTTAAAGAGACAAATGCCTTCTCCAAGCTAGCTGATGGGGAGGTGGGGGCTTCAAGAGCCACACAGTATGTGTGAAAGAGCCACATGTAGCTCCCGTCCCGACCCACAGTTTGGCTACCCCGTTCTAGAAGAAGACCATAGATATATACCCTGCCCTTCTCTCAGAGCAGCTTACAGTCTCCTTTATCTTCTTCCCCCACAACCCCTGTGAGAGCTGTGGCTGACCCAAGGCCATTCCAGCAGTTGCAAGTGGAGGAGTGGGGAATCAAACCCCATTCTCCCAGAGAAGAATCTGCACACTTAGCCACTGCACCAAACTGGCTCTCTAGCCATGTGCCAAACACCTTTTCCTGCACTGTGTAACTTACATTCTTATTGTCTGAGCATCACTGAGACAAAAAACCAGTCACCGTTGACAAGGCAACCCCCTCTCCCTTGCTCTCAGCGAGGGCCCAAGGACGTCTCCATTAATTGGGAATCTGCCGGTAATTTCAGCTTGTTAAAACAAGTCGTTTCCCCCCACCTTTTCCTTTTTTAAAAAAAAAAAATGCTCTGATTACTTAACTGCTGATAATGGCCGAGCGTATTGATTCCTGCTAACGTTCAGAGCATCCACGCATCTCAGCCCACGGAGTTGCAGCGGGCAAAGGCACAGCGATTTCTGCACGAGAAGAACGGGCAAATTTGTGCAGAAGGTGCTGCGGTTCAGAGCTATACCAGCCAGGAGAGTTTCAGAATATTGGCCAACTTTAATTAGGACTGGTGCTTCCAAGAAAAATACTACAGAACTTGGGCTGTGGAACCAGTTTGGTGTAGTGGTGAAGGGTGCGGACTCTTATCCGGGAGTACCAGGTTTGATTCCCCACTCCTCCGTTTGCACCTGCTGGAACGGCCTTGGGTCAGCCATAGCTCTCAAAAAGCTTGTCCTTGAAAGGGCAGCTTCTGGGAGAGCTCTCTCAGTCCTACCTACCTCACAGGGTGTCTGTTGTGGGGGAGGAAGGGAAAGGAGATTGTGAGCCACTCTGAGATTCTGAGATTCAGAGTGGAAGGTGGGATATAAATCCGATATCTTCTTCTTCGTAGCTGAAGACGATCTTAGGGCTGGAAACAATTCCTCTTGCGTCAACATTTCCATGCACACATCGGAGGGTTTTCAGCAGTGAATTTCAGCTTTGTGGACTTTGAGAGCCAGTTTGGTGTAGTGGTTAAGTGTGCGGACTCTTATCTGGGAGAACCGGGTTTGATTCCCCACTCCTCCACTTGCACCTGCTGGAATGGCCTTGGGTCAGCCATAGCTCTCTTATCTGGGAGAACTGGGCTTGATTCCCCACTCCTCCACTTGCACCTGCTAGCATGGCCTTGGGTCAGCCATAGCTCTGGCAGAGGTTGTCCTTGAAAGGGCAGCTGCTGGGAGAGCCCTCTCAGCCCCACCCACCTCACAGGGTGTCTGTTGTGGGGGAGGAAGGGAAAGGAGATTGTGAGCCACTCTGAGACTCTGAGATTCAGAGTGGAAGGTGGGATATAAATCTGATATCTTCTTCTTCATAGCTGAAGATCTTAGGGCTGGAAACGATTCCTCTTGCATCAACATTTCCATGCACACATCGGAGGGTTTTCAGCAGTGAATTGCAGCTTTGTGGACTTTGAGAGCCAGTTTGGTGTAGTGCTTAAGTGCGTGGACTCTTATCTGGGAGAACCGGGTTTGATTCCCCACTCCTCCACTTGCACCTGCTGGAATGGCCTTGGGTCAGCCACAATTCTGGCAGAGGTTGTCCTTGAAAGGGTAGCTGCTGTGAGAGCCCTCTCAGCCCCACCCACCTCACAGGGTGTCTGTTGTGGGGGAGGAAGGGAAAGGAGATTGTGAGCCGCTCTGAGATTTGGAGTGGAGGGCAGGATATAAATCCAATAAATCTTCTTCTCCTCCTCCTCCTCCTTCTCCTTCCCCTGAGATTGCCTTCTGGGCTCTGGGATTCAGAGGCTTCGTGCTTCTGTATGTGAAAGTTCCCCTCAGTCATCATGGCTAGGAGCCATTGATGGACTTGTCCTCCATGAATCTACCTCATACCTTTTAAAGCTGTTTGTTCCTGTGGCCATCACGGCATCCTCTGGCTGCCAGTTCCACATTTTCATCACTCTCTGTATGAAACAGCGTTTCTGGTTCTCCTTCCTGGATTCTACTGCCCCTCAGCTTCATTGGATGCCCTCCAGTTTTGGGGAGGAGAAGGGGGAAAAATGCACTCTGTTAACTCTTTCCACCCCAGGCATGATTTTACAACCTACTTTCATACAGCCTCCACTTAGTCACCTCTTTTCTCCAAAAACTGAAAAGTCCCCGACTCTTCAGCCTTTCCTCCTAGGGAAGGTGCTCCAGCCCCCCACCCCCAATTGTCTTGGTTGCCCCCCTCGGTCCTTTCTCCCAGCTCTGCGATGTCCTTTTGGAGTTACGGCAACCAGAACTGTATGCAGCATTCCAAATGAGGCCACACCATGGATCTACACAGGGGCATCACACCCAGGCTTTGAATTCTGCAGGAGCTCACAGGAGCGCAGCTCCTGAACCTTTCTGAGGGTTCCCCCTCCTCCTCCCCACCTACCTTGTCCATTGAGTAGGAGGTGCAGCTGCATAACAATCCCTGGATTAGGAGAACAGGCAGGCAGCCAGCTACCAGGGGCTTTGCCACACCCCCAGCAGCCCTCATGAACCTCTGGAGAAGCCCACGCCACCCTTTCTCCACTTCTTATGTGATTTTGGGCAGAGGGTGGCTTGCTGGCCTTTTGACTGTGTTTGGGAGGGGGCAAGGAGAGCCCCAGGTGAGCGAGGCCTGCTTGGGCTGGCTGGATCTCTAGCTAGCCCAAGCAGACCTCACTCGCCCGGGGCTCTCCTTTCTTGCATTGGGTTGCTTTTGGCTGGTGGGAGGGGTAGGATATGCTAATGAGTTATGCTAATCATCTCTGCCACCTATTTTTCTACAAAATGACCCCTGATTACAATATTGGTCGTTTTATTCTCAATGCTTTTCCTCATCATCCCTGACATAGGGTTTGCCTTTTAACGGGGGAGGTTGCTTAGAAGAAAACTCAGTGTGGGAATCTGGGAGGTTTTGGTTCAGCAAAACAGCCACGTCTGCCGACGGCCACTGAGCAATTTTTTGGATTGCCTTCCCATTCTGGGATCCCTTTGGAGCCAAGCCTACTCCATTTCTCAGACGGCTTCCCAACGCTGCCACCTGCTGCCCTCTCTGGGAATCACACACAATGGCTTAACCCTCTGCTTAGCAAAATTGGACACCTGTTTGGTGTAGTGGTTAAGTGTGCAGAGCCGGCGTGTGGGAGTAGGCTGGGTAGGTGGCTGCCGAGGGTGCCACCCTGCCTGGGGCACCTCCCCATGAGCCAGTCCGGGGCTCGCGTCTTGCCCGGGAGGCGATCGTGGGCTTCCCCGCCACCCATCAACCTCCCTGCATTGCAGGAAGGCTGGACAGGGACCGGGGCTCACACCCCGAGAGCCTTGCAAGGTGCCAGGGAGGCAATTGTCAGCTCCCTCCCCTCCCTCATCACCGTGTTGACGTCATCGTGTTGCACACGCGCGCCCACATGGATTCTTTTTTTTGCGGGGGGGAAGGGGGAGCCGCTGAGCTGGGGTCTGCCTTTAGCGGCAGAACCCCCAGCGCCACCCCTGTAAGTGTGAGAACTATTATCTGGGAGAACCAGCTGCTGGGATGGCCTTGGGTCAGCTATAGCTCTTGCAGAAGTTGTCCTTAAAAGGGCAGCTTCAGGGAGAGCTCTCTCAGCCCCACCCACCTCACAGGGCGTCTGTTGTGGGGGAGGGGAGGTAAAGGAGATTGTGAGCTGCTCTGGGACTCTGAGATTCAGAGTGGAAGGTGGGATATAAATCCAATTTCTTCTCCTCCTCCTCCTCCTCTTCTAAGGAGCTCTTGGCCAACTTAGAAACCTTTGCGGGATCACTGAGAGCCCCAGACAAAAGTTCCACCCCCCCAACCCCAAGTACCATAACAAAACAAATCACTTGACCAGCTGTTACCATGCTACTCTAAGAAAAGGATCTGCGTGTCCATCTGTCTGTCAGTTTGAGGGAGGCAAAACTCAGAAGACAGAGCTAGGAATCTCAAAACTGGACACCAGCTTCAGGAGGATTGTGGGAGTTTCAGAGCCAAAAAAGGAAAGAATTGGAATAGCCTGGCTCAGGTTATTGCCAAACCCTCTCCCCCCTCCCCCCCCTGCTGTTTGTGTAGTGGCTAAAGTGTCAGACTAGGATGGGGTGGTGGCCAAATTTACTTAACAAAAGAGCCACACAAAATAAATGTCAGATGTTGGAGAGCCACAAGACATGGAAGGAAGGGAGGGAGGGAGGCAAGGCAAGGTGGAAAATAGATGGAATGGGGGGGGAGGTAGAAAGAAAGCAATTTTAAATGCATTCTCCAAGCTGCCAGCTGGTTTGAAGAAGAAGAAGTGCAGATTTATACTCCGCCCTTCTCTGTGAATCAGAGACTCAGAGCAGCTTACAATCTCCTATATCTTCTCCCCCCACAACAGACACCCTGTGAGGTGGGTGGGGCTGAAAGGGGTCTCACAGCAGCTGCCCTTTCAAGGACAACCTCTGCCAGAGCTATGGCTGACCCAAGGCCATTCCAGCAGGTGCAGGTGGAGGAATGGGGGATCAAACCTGGTTCCCCCAGATAAGAGTCTGCGCACTTAACCACTACACCAAACTGACCCTCTGAAGTGATTTAAAGAGAGAAATGCCTTCTCCAAGCTGGCCAACAGGGCATTGGGGGCTTTGAGAGCCCACGTGGCTCCTGAGCCACAGTTTGGCCACCCCTAGACTAAGATCTGGGAGACCTGGGTTCAAATCCCCCACTTGTGCTACGGAAGCTTGCTGGGTGCCCCCCCTGGGCCAGCCACACGCCCTCAGCATCAACTGCCTCACAGAGTTGTTGAGAGAACACCACAAAATGGCTTTTGGCTTCCCTTGGGGAGAAGGGAAGTAAAGAAATCAGCTCTAAGACTCTCATTATCTGGTCTCTGTTAAATATATGTTCTAGGGTTGCCAATCCCCAGGTGGGGGCAGAGGATCCCCTGATTTTGAGGGGCCCCCCACTTCAGGGTCATCAGAAAGCGGAGGGGGGGGAGGGAAATGTCTGCTGGGCACTCCATTATTCCCTATGGAGATTGATTCCCATAGGGTATAATGGAGACTTGATCCGTGGGTATCTGGGCCTTTGGGGGGCTGTTTTTTGAGCTAGAGCCACCAAATTTGCAGCATAGCATCCAGTGCCTCTCCCCAAAATACTCTCCAAGTTTCAAAAGGATTGGACTAGGGGGTCCAATTCTATGAGCACCCAAATAATGTGCCCCTGTCTTTCATTATTTCCAATGGAGGGAAGGCATTTAAAAGGTGTGTGGTCTCTTTAAATGTGATGGCCAGGACTCCCTTTGGAGTTCTATGATGCCTGTCACAACCTTGTTCCTGGCTCCACCCCCAAAGTCTCCTGGCTCCACCCCCAAAGTCCCCTGGCTCCATCCCCCAAAGTCCCCAGATATTTCTTGAATTGGATTAACATTTATTATCACGCCTGTTATAGGTGGGGGAAGTATCCTGTTGCTACCTTTTTCTTGCAGTCCCAATTCTCCCCCCCCACCCCACCCCGAACAGTTTTCCCAGAGGGAATTTCACACCTGGACCTACCATTAATGGCAGAAGGGATGGGGGACAGTTGACATTTTTAAAAAGAGCAGCTACTTTTTTTAAAAAAAGAAGTAAAATGCTAAAAATGTGGCGAATCTTTTTAACGCGTCCTTTGATGGTTTTGGATCCTAATTAATGGCGTTATTGGTCCTGGAATTGCAGTATTCCTTTCTCCCACCGGAGGGCAGCATACGCTAAGGAAACACTCCACTTCAAATGGGTTCTTTATTTAAGGCTGTTCTAACAGGTTATTTCGGGGAAGGCAATGGCAAACCACCCAGTCAAAAGTCTGCCGTGAAAACGTTGTGAAAGCAACGTCACCCAGAGTCGGAAACGACTGGGGCTCGCACAGGGGACTGCCTTTACTTTTTAACAGGTTATTTAAATAGACCGACGGAAGTTGAAACGAACTGGCCTTGCAAGACTAGCAGGCAGGGATTTTTTTTTGTCCCCCCCAAATGGGGAAATTGACCAAGCCGCAGCTGTGCCCTCAAGGTCAACCAGCCGCTCACGGGGGTAGCAAAAGGTCGCCAACTTCTTTTTGTCTCCGTGCGCTTGGCGCTTTCAGCGGCAGGTTGATGTGGAAGGGATTAGCAATGGGAAATCTGCCTCTCCCTGCCAAGAAAAGCCACCTTTTGCTGACATCTTCCGATCCTGCTTTTGTTTTCAAAAAATGCAGGCAGCAGCTGGATTTTCCACACCTCTCCCTACTACCGGGCAAGACCTTGAGCAATAAGTACCAATTTCAATTTAGTACAGGGTTGCCAAGACCAATTCAAGAAATATCTGGGGGCTTTGGGGGTGGAGCCAGGAGCAAGGATGTGACAAGCATAGTTGAACTCTAAAGGGAGTTCTGGCCATCACGTTGAAAGGGACCGCGCGCCTTTTAAATGCCTTTCCTCCACTGGAAATAATGAAGGATAGGGGCACCTTTTTGGGGGGCTCATACAATTGGACCCCCTGGTCCAATCTTTTTGAAACTCGGAGGGTGTTTTGAGGAGAGGCATTGGATGCTATGTTGCAAATTTGGTGCCTCGGCCTCAAAAAAACAACCCCTTTTGAGTCCCAGATACCCGGGGATCAATTCTCCATTATTCCCTATGGGAATCGGTCTCCGTTGGGAATAATGGAGTGCCTGGCAGATCCTTCCCCCCCACTTTCTGATGACCACGAAGTGGGGGGAGGGTCTCCAACGCGGGGCATCCCCTGCCCCCACCTGGGGATTGGCAACCCTAATTTAGTAGCAAGCACCAATAAGTACCATGTTGTGGACCAGACACCCAATCGAACGCCCTGCTTGAACATTGCAAGCCGGCTTGCCAGCCTCCAGGTGGCTCAAGAACAAAGCCCAAAGGCATCCACGAAAAGCCAGCCTCAATTATGAAAAAAAATTAACAAATTTATACAAAATGCTTCCTACATAAGCAAATGATATTTCTTATAAATACCAATACAATATAGCCCGAACCCAAACTACAGTTTGGTGTAGTGGTTAAGTGTGTGGACTCTTATCTAGGAGAACCGGGTTTGATTCCCCACTCCTCCACTTGCAGCTGCTGGAATGGCCTTGGGTCAGCCATAGCTCTCTTATCTAGGAGAACCGGGTTTGATTCCCCACTCCTCCACTTGCACCTGCTGGAATGGCCTTGGGTCAGCCATAGCTCTCTTATCTAGGAGAACCGGGTTTGATTCCCCACTCCTCCACTTGCACCTGCTGGAATGGCCTTGGGTCAGCCATAGCTCTCTTATCTAGGAGAACCGGGTTTGATTCCCCACTCCTCCACTTGCACCTGCTGGAATGGCCTTGGGTCAGCCATAGCTCTGGCAGAGGTTGTCCTTGAAAGGGCAGCTGCTGGGAGAGCCCTCTCCAGCCCCACCCACCTCACAGGGTGTCTGTTGTGGGGGAGGAAGGTAAAAGATTGTGAGCCGCTCTGAGACTCTTCGGAGTGGAGGGCGGGATGTAAAGCCAATATCTTCTTCTTCTTTCGTTCAATGCCAAAGTTCATTTCTTTGCGGTAGGAAGTCCGGGGAAGAAATTACACAAGCCATGAAATAGGAGTCCGATGCTCAGACACTCCTTTCAGCAAAGACGGGTGTGAAGACGATAAGCGGCACAGCGGAATTTCGCAACAGGAAAGTGCGCATCGCCCTGTTTCACACGAGGCTTTAACAAGCTTCACCGATCTTGAATAATTCATACATGGCAACAGCTCAACTTTTTCCCCTGCAGATTAGAACGGCACCATTTATTTATGCATTTGCGATGTGTTGATTTAAAGCTCCGGGCGAGGTGTTTGTGAATTTCCTGCACTGCGCCAGGGGGTTGGACTAGATGACTCCGGAGGTCCCATCCAACTCTGCGATGCTACGATTCTGCGATTCTCTGATAAGCGCTGCTTGGAAGCTGGACTGCGTTGGCATCAGAGCCTACTGAGGTTCTTCCCCTCCCCCGATCCCGCTCGCCCAGGATTCGCCCTCAAAGTTCCAGGGCTTTTTGATCCCCGAGTTGGTTACCCTAATTGCGCAAGAAAGATACAAAAGTCTCCCGTTCTCTGTGCCCTGCTTCGGACGCACTGCCTCTGTCCGTAGAGCTTCCATTTAAGCAGGGCTTTTTTGGGGGTAGAAAATGCCCCGCAGGAACTCATTTACATATTAGGCCACACCCTCTGACATCACCATGGTTTTGCATGGGGCTTTTTTCCATAAAAAGCCCAACAGGAACTTGCTTGTGTAGCAGGAAAATAACAAGACATCGCTTGGTTTGAAACGAGGTATTTTACTTTGACATCAAAGCAGGTTCATTTGAGCATCTAGGCTCCCCGAAATAATGAACCCCGGACACTTCTCAAACCATCAACTTTAAGCAATAAGCGATCCTTCAGCCTGCCCCCTTACACGTTATCTGATTCACTTCCCCCCTCCCCTTTCTCCCTGGTAGTCGGCTTATCTTATTCAAATCCACCTTTCCTGCATTCCTTCCAGTAACTTCTAGCATTTTCCTCTGCCCTTGCCTTATCAACTTTCGGCAAGGAGCTTCTTTAGAGGGCCTCTTTATCAGTACACATCTGTGTCTTACATCCATTTGAGCTGCCTGCTTTTCTAACAAGTACAGCTCTTCAAATATTGCATCAGACACTCTCTTTGCTGTTAAAGGCAAAACCATATTTTCAATTATTATTATTATTATAGGGGTGTTCATCATTATTCAGGGGTCCCTCTTCATTTGCATATTAGGCCACTCCCTCTGACACCGAGCCAGCCAGAACAGTGTTCCTGTGCGTTCCTGCTAAAAAAAAGCCCTGCATTTAAGTATGATGGCTGGTATTTAAAGGGCTTCCCTCAACCAAAGAGGTACGCACACATGCACGCATGCACACGCACACACACAAGGTGTCCTGCATTATGAGCAAAAGAGCAACTCTCTGAGGAAGAGTTATTTTTTCTGGCTCTTTCCCCATCTTCCCCTTTCGCTTTCCTCCAGCCTGGATTTCCCTGTTTCCTCCCCCTGCTTCCCTCTGTCCCCCTCCTCACATGGACATCTGTTGGCAACCTGCAGCCAGCCAGCTGGGCCTCTTCACTCCCAGCTGCGCTGTGGGGCTCCTTTCTGCTGAGGCATCACAAGCTCTGCTCTCTGCACGTGTTGAGTTTTGGGCTTCCTTCCCCGGAGTTCCTGGCTTCCCAGAACGCTCACCCACACATCTCTCCTCCAGGGGGAACAACTGCAATGAAAGGGGGAAGGAACTGACCCATAATGAAGCCGTAGGTTCTGTCCCTGTTTTCTGGTGTGGGAGGGCCCAGGGGTTCAGCTGCAGGGTTATTTTCCACTTCTGGGGCCCGCAGCACCTTGGCTGGGCTGTTTTGATCAAGGGGATGGTGCGTATGCCTGCAGGCGGAATGAGGAACATCGGAAGAGCCCTTCTGGATCAGCCCAGTGGTCCATCTAGTCCAGCATCCTGTCTCACGCAAGGTGGCCAGCCAGTTCCCCTGGAGGGCCAACAACAGGGCAGAGAGGCCGAGGCTTTCCTATGATAAGAATATTAGAAGAGCCCTGCTGGATCAGACCAGAGAAGGCCCATCTTAGTCCAGCATCCTTCTATCACACAGCAGCCAACTAGTTCCTCTGGAGGGCCAACAATAGGGCAAAGAGGACAAAACCTTCCCCTGGTAAGAACATCAGAAGAGCCTTGCTGGATCAGACCAGTAAGGGTCCATCTAGCCCACCATCCTGTCTCATAAAGTGGCCAGCCAGTTCCTCTGGAGGGACAACAACAGGGCAGAGAGGCTGAGGCCTTTATAAGAATATTGGAAGAGCCCTGCTGGATGAGACCAGTGGTCCATCTAGTCCAGCATCCTGTCTCACATATAGCAGCCAACCAGTTCCTCTGGAGGGCCAACAACAGGGCATAGAGAACAAGACCTTCCCCTGGGAAGAACATCAGAAGAGCCCTGCTAGATCAGAACATTAAGGGTCCATCTAGTCCACCATCCCGTCTCATAAAGTGGTCAACCAGTTCCTCTGCATGGCTAACAACAGAGCACAAAGGCTGAGAACTTTCCCTGATAGAAACATCAGAAGATCCCTGCTGGATGAGACCAGTGAGGGTCCATCTAGTCCATCATCCTGTATCATACAGTAGCCAACCAGTTCCTCTGGAGGCCAAGGCCTTCCCCTGATAGGTTGCCAGTGTCCGTATGGTAGCTGATCACCTGCTTGGTGTGTAGAAAGTCTCAAGTTTAGTCCCGCCCACCCCCACCCCCGCAACTCCAGTTGAAAGGATCAGGTGGCAGGTGAGGCGAAGGACTTCTGCTGCCAGTCAGAGTAGACAACACTAACCTTGGTAGAGCAAAATCCTGACTCAGCAGGCAGCTACAGCTACAGGAATTCATGTATCCTTGATCGCAGTTCATCCCCACACCCGCCCTGTTTTTGATCTGCCTTGCCTGCTTAGAACTTGGAACGTTCAAACCTGTGATTCTCTGGGTTTCCACTCCCTCTTCAAAGACCTCCAAATTAAAAAACTCTAGGGCATCATCTCTAGTGTCTGCACATGCGCATGGATGCTCAACTGCCCCACAGCGCATTCGACGTGCTGCAATCGCCGAGACTGATTTTGAACTCTCCGTAACCCTGTTGGATGACAATTACTCCTTTTCTGGTATGAAGGAACACACACCCTTTTGCTGTTAAACCTGAGCCAAACGGGTGATTGCGAAGTAAATGAAGACTGCGCGAAGAAAGCAGAGTCGTGCCCTGAACCTTCCCTACACTGTGTTTGCGTATTTTGCTATGGGGCTCTTCTAAGCATAGAGCCAGTTTGGTGTAGTGGTTAAGAGTGTGGACTCTAATCTAGGAGAACCGGGTTTGATTCCCCACTCCTCCACTTGCACCTGCTGGAATGGCCTTGGGTCAGCCATAACTCTGGCAGAGGTTGTCCTTGAAAGGGCAGCTGCTGTGAGAGTCCTCTCCAGCCCCACCCACCTCACAGGGTGTTTGTTGTGGGGAGGAAGGTAAAGGAGATTGTGAGCCGCTCTGAGACTCTTCGGAGTGGAGGGCGGGATATAAATCCAATATCTTCTTCTTCTTCTTCTTCATCCCTATTTTTCCCCCTTGTGTAAAGCTGAGGAGTATATGAAGCAGGGGTGGAATTCGAGCAGGAGCTCCTTTGCGTATTAGGCCACGCCCACCCGGTGTAGCCAATCCTCTAAGAGCTTACATGGCTCTTTTTTGTAAGCTCTTGGAGGATTGGCTACACCAGGTGGGCGTGGCCTAGTATGCAAAGGAGCTCCTGCTCGAATTCCACCCCTGATATGAAGGAATCTGTATTCATTGCATGGATCGCCAAATTCTTTTAATATAAAACACAGGCAGCATGGGGTAGTGGTTAGAGCGCAGGGGGGTCCTCCAACATGGTGCCTGTGGTCTGGAAATAGATCTCCTGGTGTCACCTGGAGGCTGGCAACCCTACCCGATTATCTGCTTCTTCCAAGCACTTCTCATACATCAGTGATGGATTTTGAGAAGTGCCCCCTAATTGGCTGTCATGGGCCATAAAACATGGGAACTGGGAGATTTCCCTTTAGAGGTTTCAAATGTGGACAGTAAAACCTTACCTGGGATGGTGCCTTGGCTTGGGCAGGGGGGTGGGGTGACAACAGAAGAACAGAAGAGAAGCCATGTTGGATCAGGCCACTGGCCCATCCAGGCCAACACCCTGTGTCACACAGTGGCCAAAACCCACGGGCCATCAGGAGGTCCACCACTGGGGCTAGAAGCCCTCCCACTGTGCCCCCCCCCAAGCACAAGAATACAGAGCATCCCTGTCCCAGACATAAGAACAGAAGAGAAGCCATGTTGGATCAGGCCAATGGCCTATCCAGTCCAACACTCTGTGTCACACAGCAGCCAAAACCCAGGTGCCATCAAGAGGTCCACCAGCAGGGCCAGAACTCCAGAAGCCCTCCCATTGCGGCCCCCCCAAGCATCACTGCCCCAGACATAAGAACATAAGAGAAGCCATGTTGGATCAGGCCCATCCAATCCAAAACTCTGTGTTGCGCACTGGCCAAAACCCAGGGGGAATCAGGAGATCCACTGGTGGGGCCAGAACTCCAGAAGTCCTCCCACTGTGGCCCCAGTCAGAGCTTTCCTGCCTCAGACATAAGAATGTAAGAGAAGCTATGTTGGATCAGGCCAGTGGCCCATCCAGCCCAACACTCTGTGTCACACAGTGGCCAAAAAACCCAGGTGCCACCAGGAGGTCCACCAGGAGGGCCAGAACTTCAGAAGCCCTCCCACTGTGGCCCTCCCCGCCAAGCACCAAGAAGACAGAGCATCACTGCCCCAGAAAAAATGTTCCATCTAGACCATGTGCCTAATAGCCATTGATGGACCTCTGCTCCAGATGTTACTTCAATCCCCTCTTGAAGCTGCCAGCGCTTGTTGCCACCAACACTTCCTGCTGCAGTGAATTCCACACGTTAACATGGGAGAGGCTTCAGGAGACGCAAGCTTGCAAGAAGCAGAGGTGTTAAATGAGGCCCAGGTGGGGGAAGGAGATGTCTGGCCCTCAGTCCTATTGTCTCTCTCTCTCTCTCTCTTTCTCTTCCTGCAGCTTCTGGGTGGTCCTTACCTTCAAGAGGGGACTGGCCACTCCACCTTTTGTTGAGACAACAGCTTTTCTCTCACCATCTCTGCAGAAAACAGCAAGCGAGGGAGACGTCCAAAGTCGCCTTTTGCAGCAAGATGTAATTAGGCAAAGTATACAGCAGGAGTGAATGAAGGAGCGAGGGGAGAGCCCCCTTTGGTACAGACAGGAAGAGGGTGGTGGGGTGATGCCACATCAGAAGGATTGGGAGGGGCTCTAGCTCAGTAGAAGGGCAATCACTTGGCCTGCAGAAGGTCCCAGGTTCAATCCGTGGCCTCTCCAAATGAAAGGACTAGGTAGGGGGCGACAAGTTAGGAGAGCCAGTTTGGTGCAGTGGTTAAGTGCCTGGACTCCTGTCTGGAAGAACTGAGTTCCCTGCCGTCTGGGAGAACAGGGTTTGATCCCCCACTCCTCCACTTGCAGCTGCTGGAATGGCCTTGGGTCAGCCATAGCTCCTTGAAAGGGCAGCTGCTGTAAGAGCTCTCTCAGCCCCACCCACCTCACAGGGTGCCTGTTGTGAGGGAAGAAGATAAAGGAGATTGTGAGCCGCTCTGAGACTCTGATTCAGAGAGAAGGGCGGGGTATAAATCTACAATCTTCTTCCTCTTCTTCGTGATATGAAAGACCTCAGCCTGAGACCCTGGAGAGCTGCTGCCAGCCTGAGTAGACAATAGTGACTTTGATGGATTGAGGGTCTGATTCAATATCAAGCAGCTTCATGTGTTCACCCACTTCCACTCTCTGGACCTTAAGTCCAGAACTGCTGATACCTCCTGGTCTCTTCCTGCTGTGGGTGTGTCCAGATTAAGGTCTGGCATCCAGGGCCAAAGTAGACACAGGAGATGAATGGTCTATGGTGGGGTTTTTTGTGTTTCAACAATTTTATTAATAACATATGGTAACAGTGTCTGTTTATATCCTCACTATCCCTAACCCATATGATATTTTCTGATCCCCCCTCCCTCCGTTACTAGACTCCCGCTGAAGTTATATACTTGAATTCACTTATAAAGGTACCCTTAACCAGTCAAAGTTCAATTTCTCCCTTTTCTCATACTCATTATTAAAAAATTGTCCAATGTCTTTTTACATTCCACTCTTTCTCTATATATCCTCTAAATTTCTTCCACTCCCTTTTGAACACTTCCAAATCATAGTCTCTTAAAGTTCTTGTTAGTTTGTCCATCTCACTCCACGATAAAACTTTCACAATCCAATCCCATTTCTCTGGTATTTTTTCTTGCTTCCACAACTGCGCATACAGTGTCCTAGCAGCTGAGAGCAAATACCAAATCAGAGTTCTATCTTCTTTTGGAAATGTTTCCATTTGTAATCCCAACAGAAAAGTCTCTGCAACTTTCTTAAAGTCATATCCCAAAATTTTAGATATTTCTTGTATCATCTACCAACACTTTTTCGCTTTTTCACAAGTCCACCACATATGATACAAGGAACCTATGGTGGGGTTTTTTTAATTTGAAAAACTGCCTGGAAGGCTGTGGTTCAGAGGGTAAATGCTCAGCTGCAGGGCGCACTTTAACCCTGTTTATCTTTTTCTCTGTGATGGCTGGTTGCCAACCTCCAGGTAGGCCTTGGAGATCTTCCAGAATGGTAACCAATCCCCAGACTACAAAGATCAGGTTCCCTGAAAGCAGCAGCTTCGGGGGATGGACTCTATGGCATATCATAGAGTCTAACAGAAACAGAAGTTGCTCCCAAAGCAATTCCCCCAAATCTCCAAAATTTCTCCAGCCAGAGTTGGCAACCCCACTGCTCACCTTTCCCAGGCTCCAGAATAAAAGAGCCCCAGAATAAATGTCAGATGCTTGAGAGCCGCAAGACGTAAACATCAGATATTTCTGGAAGGAAGGAAGGAAGGAAGGAAGGAAGGAAGGAAGGAAGGAAGGAAGGAAGGAAGGAAGGAAGGAAGGAAGGAAGGAAGGAAAATAGATGGGGGAGAGAGACGCGAGGAAGAGGGAGGTGGAAAGAAGAGCCACAGAATAAATGTCAGATGTTTGAGAGCAGGCAGCCAGGCAGGCAGGAAGGAAAGAAAGCAACTTTAAATGCATTCTCCAAGACACTGGCTGGGTTGGCTTGGAGAAGTGGTTTAAAGAGAGAAATGTCTTCACCAAGTTGGCCAGCAGGGGCGGTGGGGGCTTTGAGAGCCACAACATTTGTGTGAAAGAGCCATACGTGGCTCCCAAGCCACAGGTTGCCCCCCCCCCCCCACGCTCCCGTTCTCTTGCTTCAGCCCAAGAGGGCAACAGAATCTGTCCAGGAGGAAAGGCTTGTTTTGGAGTGGGAGCTCCACTGGCAGGCTGCCCTGCTGGGGTTATTAGTTCATTTGATTTCTCCACTCCTCCGTTTCCTGCAAGCAGAATTCTGGGCAGCTTGCAACAAGCCCTATACAACAACACATCGTAAATATATATATATATATATATATATATATATAAAGGCAAACTCCAACGCTCTCCAGCAATTCAACAAGGTCCCTTCCCTCCCCAAGCCCTGCCGTCCCAGCCCCCAAATCTCCACGTATTTCTCCATCCAGTGGGGGGGAGGGACTCTCAACCATTTCCCAATTGGAGGCAGAGTGGCGGGGGGGGGGGAGAGTGAAGGAAGGAAACATGAGCCCTCTCCAGCAGAGCAAGGGTTAAGTCTCCCCCTCCTTTGCTCTGGCGCCTGACCGGCTGTCAGGGTGTCGGTGGGGATGGGGGGGGGAAGGTGGCAAAAATCCCTTCTGGAAGCAAACAACCCCCCCCCCTTTCCTCCCCTCTCTCTCCCCTCTTGACACCTTTGAAGCCACCCCTGCAGCTGCAGGTAAACCCTGGAGAAGCGATGAAGGATGCCCTCTGCCCACCTCAGTTCCTTCCTGCTCAGAGCTGCTCAAAGCATATCACTGTTGCCACCTCTGGGTTGCGAGATTCCTGGAGATTTTTAGGGGGCGGAGCCTGAGGAGGGCGGGTCCAACTCAAGAAATATCTGGGGACTTTGGGGGTGGAGCCTGGAGCAAGGTTGTGGCAAGCATCATCCAAAGGGAGTCCTGGCCATCACATTAAAAGGGGCTGCACACTTTTTCAATGCCTTCCCTCCATTGGAAATAATGAAGGATAGGGGCACCTTCTTTGGGGGCTCATAGAATTGGACCCCCTGGTCCACTCTTTTTGGAACCTGGGGGGTGTTTTGAGGAGAGGCACTGGATGCTATGCTGAAAATTTGGTGCCTCTACCTCAAAAAACAGCCCCCCCCCGAGCCCCAAATACCCACAGATTTATTCTCCATTATTCCCTATAGCAGAGGTGGCCAAACTTGCTTGATGTCAGAGCCTCAAAAAACAGCCCCCCCCCCAGCCCCAAATACCCACAGATTTATTCTCCATTATTCCCTATAGCAGAGGTGGCCAAACCTGCTTGATGTCAGAGCCACATGGAATAAACAACAGATGTTTGAGAGCCACAAGACACGGGCATCAGATGCTTGAGAGCCACATTCAAGCAAGAAGGAAGGAAGGAGGGAGGGTGAGGCAGGAAGGAAGGAGAGGTGGAAAGAAAGCAACTTTAACTTTTAAATGTATTCTTCAGGCTGTTGGCTGGCTTGGCTTGGAAAAGCAGTTTGAAGAGAGAAATGCCTTCTCCGAGCTGGCCAATGGGGCGGGCGGGGGGGGGGGGCTTCAAGAGCCACACAACATGTATGAAAGAGCCACATGTGTCTCCTGAGCCACAGTTTGGCCACCTCCGCCCCATAGGAATCCGTCTCCATAGAGATCCTGGTTTCACTGACTTCCCTCCCTCCCATGACATCTGCGGAAGGTGTGAATCACAACAGATCCAATTTTGAGAAAGCAAGAGGACAAAAGGCATAGGGGAGAGGACAAAAGGCATAGGGAGGAGGGAAACTGTCTGTTTCCACACCTTCCCGGAGAACTTCAAGAGGTGTCCAGCTGGCCAAATGTTTTCAAGTCTGAGGAGCAGGTCTGCGTCTCTGAAGAGCTGAACCATCGAGAACAGCAGAGACACAGAGGTGGCCCTCCTGCCTCTCTCAAGGACTGGGGGTTCCAGCTGCTGTTTGTGTTCAAGGCTGGCACCTTAGGTGCTGTAGTCTAGCAAGTCCATGCTCCTGACAACTTTTGGGCCTGCCTCCATCCTAGGCTGTCAGTATTTTATTGTCCAGGTAGCTGTGTAGGTCTGAAGCAACAGAACAAAGCTTGAAGAAGAGGACGAAGACTACAGATTTATCGACTCAGAGAGGCTTACAATCTCCTATATCTCCTTCCCCCACAACAGACACCCTGTGAGGTGGGTGGGGCTGAGAGGGCTCTCATAGCAGCTGCCCTTTCAAGGACAACCTCTGCCAGAGCTACGGCTAACCCAGCAGCTGCAAGTGGAGGAGTGGGTGTTACGGTTTAGAGATACTTTAGCAGAGTTGTGCGGAGAGAACCACACATAAACAAGCCAGGCAGACGTTTTAGCTTAAGAATAAAGCAGTCTCCTTTTACTATGAGGAAAAGGTGACTGGGATTTCTAGAAAAACAAATAAGGACTCGATATCCTTTCTAGCTTCTAAGCTACATCTCGACTCTCTTGAGTCCAAACTCTAACTGCGTGGAGACCTGAGGGCTTTACACAAAAACTGACCAGATGGTTTCCCCCAGACCACCTCCCAAATATATGGATTAGCCTATTAGGGCTTTCCTTCAATGGTCACAATACATATCGACACCCAGCCTGAGCGGGAAATACGCGCACACATTCTCATTGGCTCTCTCTCTCACTGGCTAAGCATCAGCATGCCTATACATTCATTTAATTAACTCATGACAACAGAAAGTGAAATTGCATCAGAAAACCCAACAGTGGGGAATCCAACCCGGTTCTCCCGGAGAAGAGTCTGCACACTTCACCACTGCACCAAACTGCCTCTCTCGAGTCCAGCGTGGCGAACTGAAGACCAGCAAAGTTTTATTCTGGGGGATGAACTTTTGCGGGCACGTGAAGTAAGAAACTGGGGGGAGGTGAAGGGGATCGGAGAGAAAGGAGGGACAGACGACGGGGAGTAAAGAAGATTTCAACCCAAGGACAGACGAAAGGAAATAACTTCTTTACACAGAGAGTGATAAAATGTGGGATTCGCTGCCAGAAAATACACTGGCGGCCACAGGAATAAACAGCTTGAAAAGGGGATTAGAGAGATCCATGGAGAAGTCTGTTGGTGGCTACTAGCTATGGTGGCTGAGAGGAACCTCCATGTTCATAGGCGCGAAGCCTCTGGTAGGGTTGCCAATCCCCAGGTGGGGGCAGGGGATCCCCTGGTTTGGAGGCCCTCCCCCCACTTCAGGGCTATCAGAAAGGGGGGGCGGGTGGGGAAACATCTGCTGGGCACTTCATTATATCCTATTTAGACCTGTCTTCATAGGGTATAACGGAGAATCAATCCATGAGCATCTGGGGCTCTGGGGGGGACTGTTTTTGGAGATAAAGGAACCAAACTTTCGGCATAGCATCTGCTGCCTCTCCTCAAACCCCCCCCCCCCAAACTTTCAAAAAGATTGAACCGGGAGTCCAATTCTATGAGCCTCCAGAGAAGGTGCCCCTATCCTTCATTATTTTCAATGGAGGGGAGGTATTTAAAAGGAGCGTGGTCCCTTTAAACGTGATGGCCAGGACTCCCTTTGGAGTTCAGTTATGCTTGTCACAACCTCGCTCCTGGCTCCACCCCCAAAGTCCCCAGATATTTTGTGAGTCGGACCGGGCAACCCTATCCTAGAGGCAGGAGGCAACATCAGGGGAAAGCCACAGCCTCTCTGCCCTGTTGCTGACCATCCAGAGGAACTGGCTGGCCACTGTGTGAGACAAGGATCCTGGATTAGATGGACCACTTGTCTGATCCAGCAGGGCTCTTTGTATGTTCTTATGAAGGCCTCGGTCTCTCTGCCCTGTGGTTGGCCCTTCAGAGGAACTGATTGGCCACTGTGTGAGGCAGGAGGCTGGACTAGATGGACCACTGCTCCAATCCAGCAAAGCTTTTTTGATGTTCTTCTCAAGGGAAGGCTTTGGCCTCTCTGTCCTGTTGGCCCCCCAGAGGAACTGGTTGGACACTGTGTGAGACAGGATGCTGGACTAGATGGACCCTCCCTGGTCTGATCCAGCAGGTCTCTTCTGATGTTCTTCTCAAGGGAAGGCTTTGGCCTCTCTGTCCTGTTGGCCCCCCAGAGGAACTGGTTGGACACTGTGTGAGACAGGATGCTGGACTAGATGGACCCTCCCTGGTCTGATCCAGCAGGTCTCTTCTGATGTTCTTCTCAAGGGAAGGCTTTGGCCTCTCTGTCCTGTTGGCCCCCCAGAGGAACTGGTTGGACACTGTGTGAGACAGGATGCTGGACTAGATGGACCCTCCCTGGTCTGATCCAGCAGGGCTCCTTTGATGTTCTTGAAGAGAGAATGAGAAAACAATGGAGGGAGAGAATGGGTGGGAAGCCATCCGTATACAATTATGAGCCTGGCGTAGTTGTGCCAAACCTTGTGTTGTTTATGCTAAAATATCTTTTGGCTCCAGTTTGTGAACAAGCATACTTGAAGACTGTGGCGATGGAAACGTCTTCTCCGTATTTCATCCAGATGGGAGGGCAAGGATCCGACTTGGTTCTGCAGCTCGGCGTGATTTTCTCCCAGAGAGCAGGAGCGTGGGGGAGGTTGCCAAACTCCAGGTGGGGGCTGGAGATCTCCCCAAATTACAGCTGGCCTCTGGAGGGAAAAGGCTGCTTGGAAGGGTGGACTCTAGGGTATTGTACTCCACTGAGGTCCTTCCCCTCCCCAAACCCCACCCTTCCCAGGCTCCGCCCCCCCAAATCTCCAGGAATTTTCCACCACAGAGCTGGCAACCTTTGGAGGTTGGCCTCAATTTGGAGGCGATGTGGTCCCTCTGGGGTGGTTTTTAGATCCAGAAGAGGAGAAAGAGAGGCACTCAGATGTTACTTGCCTTAGGGTTGTCAAGACCAATTCAAGAAATACCTGGGGGCTTTGGGGGTGGAGCCAGGTGACACTGGGGGTGGAGCCAAGAGCCAGGGTGTGACAAGCATCATGGAACTCCAACGGGAGCTCTGGCCATCTCATTGAAAAGGACCGCAAGCCTTTTCAATGCCTTCCCTCCATTGGAAATCATGAAAGATAGGGGCATCTTCTTTGGGGGCTCATAGAATTGGACCCTCAAGTCCAATCCTTTTGAAACTTGGAGGGTGTTTTGAGGAGAGGCATCAAATGCTATGCTGCAAATTTGGTGCCTAAACCTCAAAAAAAACCACAACCCCCTTCGAGCCCCAGATACCCGGGGATCAATTCTCCATTATCCCCTATGGGAAATGGTCTCCATGGGGAATAATGGAGTGCCCGGCAGACATTTCCCTTCTCCCCCACTTTCTGATGACCCTGAAGTGTGGGGAGGGCCTCCAAACCGGGGCACCCCCTGCCCCCACCTGAGGATTGAACAACCCTATTTCCCCTCCAATCCCGTTTTTCTCCGGGAGAATTTCTCCAGAACGGGAGAAATCCCGGCCTCACCGGGAGGCTGGCAACCCCAGGGGAAAGCTCGGCCCGCTCGGCGTGGGCCGTGCTCCCGAAAGCAGAGTAGCTGAGCCAGGAAAAGAGAGAACAATGACAATCTTCTCGGAGTCTTTGGAGCTGGGCAGGGCAGCCCCAACAGGGATGATAAAACTTTGCAGGAAGGAGTCAGAGGAAACCACCCCCCACCCCGTAACAGCTGCCTGTTCCTGTGTGCTGGCAGGCCTCCCCCCACCCCACTTTTCCCCGCCTGCCAAAAGCTGCTTTGACTTTCGTCCCCCCCCCCCCCGCCCGCCTTCTCCCTTCTCCCCTTTCTCTCTCCTCCCCTCGGCTCCTCTTTCCCTACAAGAAAAGGACAGGCAAAGCGGGTTCAGCCAATGCGGGCCCTGCAAAAGGCTTAGCTCGGGTGGGGGAGTGAGCTGAGGTAGGGTGGGTTCTTGTTGTCTGGTTTGGCGGGGGGGGGGGGGCGGGGACGAGAGGAAGGAAAGCCAGCGCCTTTCCTCCTCTTGCAGGCAGAAGCGCAAGATCTGGAGGTGAGGGAGGGGGGGGGGGCGATGTGACTTTTAAAGAACTTTTGTGTTGTGATTGGGTTTGGCTTTTTTTTTTTGTTTGCGCTCCTTTGTTCCCC
This sequence comes from Heteronotia binoei, assembly GCF_032191835.1. Lineage (NCBI taxonomy): Eukaryota > Metazoa > Chordata > Lepidosauria > Squamata > Gekkonidae > Heteronotia > Heteronotia binoei. Next base: position 7,870,334 of record NC_083242.1, read on the forward strand.
TCCTGCTTCCAGCCCGTCCCAAACCCTGTTTTCTTTCTTCCTGCAAAAGACAAAAAAACAAAACAGCTCAAGATCCAGAGAGGGGGGGGAAACAAAGCTGAGCTGAGCCCCCACCCCACCCTGGGCCGGCCCCCCTGGTCCCGAAGGGCAGACACCCCCCCCCCCCTTCAACCCAAGATGTCCCAGCTGTCTGTCAAGGAACATCTGGACGGGATCCTCTCTGACTTTGAAGGTGAGCGAACGGGAATGGGTCTTTTGGAGGGCGAAGTTCCACCCCCCCCCCCCAGGAGTCAGTGTAGCTTCTCTGGCAGACGCTTCCAACCCCCCTCCCTCCCCCCGTTTAAAATGCCTCGAGGCAGTGCCTAGCAATGTTCCCTCTAAGCTGCAGAATCTAGTGAGCAAAAATTCTACTTGGTGAGCTCCTGGCATTCAAGTTGGGAGCTGCGGCATCAATTGGTGTGCTCTGGGGCCATCCTTCCGGAAAGGTGTGAGCTGGAAGCTAAAAACCTGTGGGCTGGCTCACGCTAACTCAGCTAAGAGGGCACACTGTTTGGGAGCTACTGGCATTAAAGTTGGGAGCTCCTGGACACGTAAGTTTGCTCTGGGGCCGTTTTCCCTGAGCTAAGACAAAAATGTGTGAGCTGGAGACTGAAAATCTGTGAGCTAGCTCACGCTAATTCAGCTAAGAGGGCACACTGTGAGCTACTGGCATTAAAGTTGGGAGCTCCTGGACACGTTAGTTTGCTCTGGGGGCCATTTCCCCTGAGCTAGGACAAAAGTGTTTGAGCTGGAGGCTAAAACTCTGTGAGCTAGCTCACGCTAACTCAGCTCAACAGTGGTGCCTCCTTGAGAGCCTGGGCTCTGAGCTAGAGGAGAGGGATGGCTGTAGTGCAGACTTTGACAAGAAGGAGAAGGAGAAGGCATCCAGATCTTTAAGGGTGGATGGGATGTGTCAATCTGAGAAATTAACCAACTCCTGACAGGCTGGAACCTGTGTTTCCGGGGTAAGAGTCTACTAGATTTGCATAAATCTCTCATCAAAGAGAAATCTCTTTGCAAACTCACAGTAAGGGGCTGCGCAAGGACCGTGAATCCAGAGCAGCAAGAAAAAACAGCCCTGGATGCCAGATTCAGCTTCTGTGACTCTCCAAGGGCAAGTTTCTAGTCCTCATGAATGCACAGCGAGGTCTGGGGTCATGATGAATCCAAGGGGCCTGAACAAGACGAATGGTGGGGAGAGGGACTGTGGGATCCCACATCCCTTCTGATCCCTCCCCCAGGCTTGCAAAAATCGGCATAAATTATGCAAAGGAGTGAAGGGGGTCTCTGCGGGTGGCCGTGTTAGTCTGCAGTAGAGGAGCCGGATTCGAATCCAGGAGCACCTTAGGGACCAAGACAATTTTCAGGGTAAAAACTTTCGAGAGGCGTTGCAACTGCAAGCTGGTGAGTAGGATAAAGGATGTATGGTGGAGGAGCTCAGCTGCAGAATCAGATTTAGTTTTTTCTTGGTGCAGAATTTGGGTTGCCAGAATTTGAATTGTTTCTAAAGGGCAGGGTGGATACACATCTCTTGAAGCCTTTGGCTTTGATAGCCTCGTTGCTCTGTACTACCTGCGTCCCAGGAATTCAGCAAATTGAAACGCCGCTTGTCTTATTTGGCCCTAAGAAGTTGTCACAAGGGAGCTCTGATACGGCGAAGGGCTGTTTCTTCCTTACAAATATCCCCTTCCTCAACAGCAGTTGTTTTTAGTTGGGGAGGGGGGGAGAGACAGGGCCTGTTTGTCGTTCCTCTTCTTAAACAAAAAGACAGTACACATTAGTTGCTTGTCTTTTTCGGGGGGGGGGGGGAATGCTGTACCCATATGATGTTTGTGCTTTCCTTTCTTTCATTTTAGGGATAGTACTCATTTGTTGTTTGTCTCTTTAAGAAAAAAAAACCGACAGTAGTACCTGTGTGTTGTTTGTCTTTTAGGGGAGAACGACAGTACTAGGGTTGCCAACCCCCAGGTGGGGGCAGGGGATCCCCCGGTTTGGAGGCCCTCCCCCCCCCCCCGCTTCAGGGTCGTCAGAAAGCGGGGGGAGGGGAGGGGAGGGAAATGTCTGCTGGGATTCCCTATGGAGATTTATTCCATAGAAAATCATGGAGAATTGATCCGCGGGTATCTGGGGCTCTGGGGGTGGGGCTGTTTTTTGAGGTGGAGGCACCAAATTTTCAGTATAGCATCTAGTGCCTCTCCCCAAAATACCCACCAAGTTTCAAAAAGATTGGACCAGGGGGTCCAATTCTATGAGCCCCAAAAGAAGGTGCCCCTATCCATTATTTCCTATGGAAGGAAGGCATTGAAAAGGTGTGCTGTACCTTTAAATGTGATGGCCAGAACTCCCTTTGGAGTTCAATGATGCTTGTCACAGCCTTGATCTTGGCTCCACCCCCAAAGTCTCCTGGCTCCACCCCCAAAGTCCCCAGATATTTCTTGAATTGGACTTGGCAACCCTAGACAGTACCCTGGTTATGTTTGTCTTTTTTTAGGGATAAAAGACAGTATCTATATGTTGTGTGTCTTCTTAGGGGAAAAGAGAGACAGTACCAATATTTTGTTTGTCTTTTTTAGAGGGGGGTGGAAGACAGTGCCTGTTCGTTGCTTGTCTTCGTAAGGGGAAAAAAAGGTACTCTGTTGTTTGACCTTTTAAGAAAAAAGACAGTATTCATACGTCAGTTGTCTTTTGAGGGGTCTACTTGTGTGTTGTTTGCCTCCCTTCCCACCCCCCAGTTTAAAGGAATCGCAGAAGAGTTGAGGCTGCCAACAGCATGCAGTATGGATTATGCCCATGCCACTGGAGAATTTTTTAAAAAATAAAAATAAAACCCCTTCCCCTCTATGCTGTTTCTTTGATAAGAAATATCCTCCAGGTTGTTTTAGGACCCAGAAAGGAGGAAGAGCTGGGGTGGAATTCTAGCAGGAGCTCCTTTGCATATTAGGCCACACCCCCGGATGTAGCCAATCCTCCAAGAGCTTACAAAGTTCTTTTTTTGTAAGCTCTTGGAGGATTTGTTACACTGGCCTAATATGCAAAGAGGCTCCTGCTAGAATTCCACCCCTGAGGAAGAGACAGAGGCGGTTTGGGCGCCCATCTTTTTCTTTCCTGGATCTACAAGCCGCCCTGGACATGGTGTTTTGGGTCAGGGAAACAGCACAGGAAGGAAGAAGGAAGGCAGCTCTTCTCCATTGCTGGGATCCCTGCCATGACCTCTGTATTTTAACGTCAAGTAGTGCTTCTGCAGTTTCAGTCATGGGCCGCTTGGCTCTTTAATGGCGAGCTCTGTGAGGAAGAGACCTGTTTTTACTGACGCAGCTCTGTTTGGTGGTACTACATCCGTGGTAAAAAAATTAAGGAGGAATACTCTCTGCACAAGCCCAGAGGCACTCTCCTGCTTCATTATTAGTTCGTATAATCCATGGCTGACATAGGGGTTAGTTCCCTGGGGTGAATTAAGGTTGCCAGCTCTGGGGTAGGAAATACCTAGATATCTGGAGGTGGAGGGTGGGGTTTTGGGAGGGGAGGGGAGGGGCCTCAGCAGGGTAGAGAGTCCACCCTCTCAAGCAGCCCTTTCCTCCAGGGGAACATCTGGAGATCACTTGTAATCGTGTGAGATCTCCAGGCCCTGCCTAGAGGCTGGCAACCCTAGGTGAGTGCTGCAGACAGCGGAACCTTCTGCCACTGCCTCGGAGGTGGAGGAATCCTCTGCACTGAGTGGAAACTTCTGCAGGGTCCGGGTTCAACTGGCTAATCTCAAGTCAACTCTGTCTCCGATCAAGAGAGCCAGTTTGTTGTAGTGGTGAAGTGCACGGACTCTTATATGGGAGAACCGGGTTTGATTCCCCACTCCACCACTTGCAGCTGCTGGAATGGCCTTGGGTCAGCTATAGCTCTGGCAGAGGTTGTCCTTGAAAGGGCAGCTACTGTGAGAGCTCTCTCAGCCCCACTCACCTCACAGGGTGTCTGTTGTGGGGGGAGAAGATGCAGGAGATTGTGAGCCGCTCTGAGTCTCTGATTCAGAGAGAAAGGCAGGGTATAAATCTGCAGTCTTCGTCTTCTTTTTCTTCCTGCCACTTTTATTAGCATGGGACCCTTGGGTTTGGGCATGACCAAGGCAGAAGGGTGGGGTCCAAACCTCCCACCCGGCTGTATGCATACAGGGGTGCGGTATGTATGCACATAGACGAGGAGAGGGTTTCTACTGCACCCTTGGGACTCTGTGTACTTTAAGCCCTTTGCATAAAGGGAGGAGGGGGCTTTTGATACGCCAAGGGCCCTTTCGAATGTGTACTTTGAAAGGTGGAATTTGAGGGGGCAACCACAGTTTGAAACGAAGGCAAATAGACTCCCCCCCCCCGTTTTTCACAGTTCCTGACAAGATGTGAGCAAGATGTGAGCATGGGTTCCTATGAGCGCTGGAAAATTGTTATGATAGGGTTGCCCGTCTCCAGGTGGGGCCTGGAGATCTCCCCACTTTTCCAAGGGATCTCCAGCTGGCAGAGGTCAATTCCCCTGGAGAAAATCGATGTTTCGAAGGGTGGGCTCTAAGGCATTGGGTCCTGCTGAGGCCCCTCCCCTTCCCAAACCCCGCCCTCTCCCGGACCCAACCCCAAAGTCTCCAGGTATTTTCCAACAGGAACCTGGCAACCTTACGAATCAAACTACAGAGATCTGCCCCCCCCCCTTTCCCAAGATGCAAATACCAAAATGGGATCCTCTAAAACACAATAGGGTGAAATCCACCCAAAATTTCTCCCACGCAAGCCATGTTAAGATTCCCGGCGTGCAAAAAGCGAGCCCAGGATTAGAACCCGGGACCTTCTGCATGCCAAGCAGACTTTCTTCCCCTGAGCCCCAGCCCCTCCCCCATTCGTGGAATGCTGTTAGGAGAACTAATAAAACCTCCAGGCTCAGAGGCAGCGTACCTTTGAACACCGGCTGCTGGGTGGGGAGGAAACAGCTGGGAAAGGCTCTCGCTTTCTCGATACCCGGAAGAAGCAACTGGGTCTCTGTGGAGGGGGAGTTCCCAGAAATTTGAACTTCTTGGATATTTGACCTTCATCTTGAATTCCCTGCTGGTGTTGTGCTTCTGGCAGGGGGGGCGGGTTTGCTATCGGAAGAGCCAGTAGCAAAATGACTGAGCACTGGAGGCAAATAGAGGGAAAGTGTCCATATAGGATTGGCAAGTCTCTCCCCCCCACCACCACCAGCAGGGGGATAAGGGTTGCCAGATCCAGGTGGGGGAACTCCTGGAGATTTGGGGATGGAGCCTGGGGAGGACAGGGACCTCAGGGGGGGGACAACGCCATACCGCCCACCCTCCAAAGCATCCAATTTTTCCAGGTGAACTGGTCTCCATAGCCTGGAGATGAGCTGTAATAAAGCATATACGAGCCCTGCTGAATCAGAGCAGTGGTCCGTCTAGTCCAGCCTCCTGTCTCACACAGTGGCCAATTGGTTCCTCTGGAGGGCCAACAACAGGGCATGGAGGCCGAGGCCTTCTTAAGGACATCAGAAGAGCCCTGCTGGATCAGACCAGTGGTCTATCTAGTCCAGCATCCTGTCTCACACAGTGGCCAATCGGTTCCTCTGGCGGGCCAACAGCAGGGCAGAGAGGCTGAGGCCTTCTTAAGAATATCAGAAGAGCCTTGCTGGATCAGACCAGTGGTCCATCTAGTCCAGCCGCCTGTCTCACACAGGGGCCAGACTGTTCCTCTGGAGGGCCAACAACAGGGCATAGAGGCCGAGGCCTTCCCCTGATAAGAACATCAGAAGAGCCCTGCTGGATCAGACCAGTGGTCCATCTAGTCCAGCATCCCGTCTCACACACTGGCCAAACCAGTTCCTCTGGAGGGACAACAACAAGGCATGGAGGCCGAGGCCTTCCCCTGATGCTGCCTCCTGGCTCTGAGATTCCCCTTAATCAGCATGGCCGACAGACTTCTCCTTCGTGAATCTATCTAATCCCCTGTGAAAGCTGTTTCTTCCCATGGCCATCATTGCATCCTCTGGCAGCGAATTCCACACTTTAATCCCTCTCTGTGTAAAGCGGCATTTCCTTTTATCCGTCCTGCATTCTGCTTTCCTTCAGCTTCATTGGATGCCCTCCGAGTTCTAGGATTTTGGGAGAGGGAGCAAATTTTCTCTTGGTCGACAGTTTCCGTTCCTTGCGTAATTTTGTCAACCTCTGTCATGTCCTTCCTTAGCTGTTTCTTTTCTGAGCTGAAAAGTCCCAGACTCCTCAACTTTTCCTCCTCGGGAAGGCGCTCCAACCACTCAGTCATCTGGGTTGTCCTCCTCCTCCATACTTTCCCTCCCAGCTCTGCTATGTCCTTTAGGAGACCTGGGGACCAGAACTGAAACAGCAATCCAAATGAGGCCACACCAGAGATCTAGATAGGGGCATTACAGTCAGTTCCCTCTAAGTTGAGTTAGCGTGAGCTAGCTCACAGATTTTTAGCCTCCAGCTCACACGTTTTTGTCTTAGCTCAGGAAGGATGACCCCAGAGCACTCTAATTTATGCAGCAGCTCACAACTTTAACGCCAGTAGCTCACAAAACAGAATTTTTGCTCCCAAGACTCTGCAGCTTAGAGGGAACATTGATTACAGTACGGCTGTTTTATTCTCAGCCCCTTTCCTAATAATCTCTAACACAATTTCCCTTTTTCACCACTGCAGCACACTTAGGGTTACCAAGTCCCCTGCGGCCTCTGGCGCAGTGATTTCATTGCAAGTGACGTCATCACACCGCAGACGTCAAGTGCCGGCCGCTCTAGGAGCTTCCAGGAAAACTCCATGGTTTCCCTGGACGTTCTACCAATTTGGGAGGGAGATTCTATGGTACCATAGAGTTTCCCTCCCAAATTGCTAGAGCACACGGGGAAATGATAGAGTTTTCCCAGAAGCTCCTAGAACGTCCGGCACGCACCGTTGTGAGTGATGTGGACCATCAGGTTGGGCACCTCCCAAGTGGAAGAACCCCTGCCCCTCCAGGGAGCTTCACAGCCCTAAGCACCCTGGGTTGACGCTTTTATTGAGTTCTCCACTCCCACCCCAAGATCTTTCCCCCCTCTCACTCTCAGCAGGTTCTGACCCGGGCAGTCTAGACTTGAAGTTGGATTTTTTTTTGTCCCATTCCCCAATTCCAGGGGACCCCCAGCTCCCGCCAAGCGGCTGGCATCCCTCGAACCTCCCACTAAACCCAGGCTGGCTGGTTGCAGCTAGCAAAACTGGTGTCTTTTGCAGCAGGCTGCTTGGGAGCCCAGCTATTTTGGACATGCGTTGGGCCGAAATACAGGCAATTCCTTCCACCCTTCCATAACGTAAAAGTACAGTTTTCACGCCCCCCCCCCCATCTCCAAAAAGGGCCGCCGAGAGAAAAAGGAGGCAGCCAGAGCCGACAATTGCCAGCTTGTCTCTGCAAAGACAGGAAGGGGGAAGATTGGGGGGGGGGGGGAGTCTTCAATTACCAGCTGGGGCGGGGGGGGGGGAGGGCAGGATCTCCACTTCAGCATTTTGCAGATTGTAATTAAGGAAAGTTTCTGAGCAGGACGGCCCGAGAGAGACACGCTGGCGGAGACCATTTTGCCCAGGCAGAGGCTGTGTTTGGGCTCCCAGGGAACTGCACGATTCAGGAGAGTTTGAGAACAAGCCCCCTTTTGAGAGGGGACCCAGGGACTGTGATGCGGGGGGGGGGGGGCACCTGCAGCCATTCTTTTGTGAAATTGTCAGACGGAGCGAGGCTTGCCAGGTCCAATTCAAGAAATATCGGGGGACTTTGGAAGTGGAGCCAGGAGACTTGGGGGGGCGGAGCCAGGAGCAAGGTTTTGACAAGCACAATTGAACTCCAAAGGGTGTTCTGGCCATCACATTGAAAAGGACTGCGCACCTAGAAATAATGAAGGATAGGGGCACCTTCTTCGGGGGCTCATAGACTTGGACCCCCTGGTCCAATCCTTTTGAAACTCGGACGGTGTTTTGAAGAGAGGGACCGGATGCTATGCTGAAAATGTGGTGCTTCTACCTCAAAAAACAGGTCCCACAGAGCCCCAGATACCTGCAGATCAATTCTCTCTTATACCCTATGGAAGCAGTCTCCCTAGGGGATCATGGAGTGCCCAGCTGATGTTCTCCCACCCTGCTGCTTTCCGATGACCCTGAAGCGGGGGTAGGGCCTCCAAACTGGGGGATCCCCTGCCCCCAACTGGGGATTGGCAACCCTAGGGGCAGGCAGTTTTCAAGCGGGGCGAAGGAGAGCGAGGGAAGGAAGAGGAATTCTCGTCTTGCGCACCAAGGAATGTGTGAGCCCCCTGTAATTATGGACATTCACCTTTGGGCTAGCAGCCTGGAGAAGTAATTTGAACGTTCCAGAGTTGCACTGACCAAGCTGGCTCAGAGTTTGGCCAAGATCGGGCCCTGCATCTGGTTTTGGAGGGGCAACGTTGGTTGTAGGGTTGCCAGGTTTGGGTTGGAAATTACCTGGAGACTTTGGGAGTGGATCCGGGAGAGGGCGGGGATTGGGGAGGGGCGAGGCCTCAGCATGGTCCAATGCCCTAGACTCCACCCTTCCAAGCAGCCGTTTTCTCCAGGGGAGCTGATCTCTGCCAGCTGGAGATCAGTTGTAAAAGAAGGAGATCTCCAGGCCTCACATGGAGGTCGGGAACCTGGGCGTTATTGCAGGGCACAATTGTCCAACTTTGGTTTCTGAGCCTGCAGCGATTCTGCAAACTGCCACCTCCGTTGCAAAATAGGTGCCGAAGCTTTGGACCAGGTCTCACACACACGACCGCACAGGATGCTGCCTTCGACTGAATCAGACCTGGGGGTCAGTATTGTCTACTCAGTCTGGCAGCAGCTCTCTGGGGTCTCAGGCTGAGGTCTTTCCCATCACCTGCTGACTGGTCCTTTCAGCTGGAGATGCCAGGGATTGAACCTGGGACCTTCTGCGTGCCAAGCAGATGCTCTGCCACTGAGCCATAGCCCCTCCCCAAACAAACAGGAAGCTGCCTCCTACTGAATCCAAGCCTCAGTCCATCAAAGTCAGGATTGTCTACTCAGACTGGCAGCCGCTCTCCAGGGTCTTAGGTGGAGGTCAGATTAACACTAAAACTGGAGAAACCACACTGTTTTAAAAAAATTTCTACAAGGGCGTTCTTTCTCGCTCAGGATAATATATGCCGTGTTCTACTTTACCTCCACATCAACATTGCGGGGCTAGATCAGGGTGCAAAAGTGGGACTGCCCCAAACTCCCCCCCCACCAAAGTGTTATAACGGTGTGTGGATTTGAACTCAGGTCTTCACGGTCCTAATCCAGCACCTCCTGTGGTTTTGTAGCCGAAAACAGGAAGACTCGCTAAGCCTCTTTACACCGGCCGCAATGGCAAACCCAGGAAATGCTTTAAGTGGTGGGGCAAATCTAGGGTTGCCAGCCTCCAGGTGGAGCCTGGAGATCTCCCACTTTTACAACTGATCTCCAGCTGGCAGAGATCAGTTCCCCTGGAGAAAACGGCTGCTTTGGAGAGTGGGCTCTAGAGCATTGGACCATGCTGAGGCCCAGAGAGCCAGTTTGGTGTAGTGGTTAAGTGCACAGACTCTTATCTGGGAGAACCGGGTTTGATTCCCCACTCTTCCACTTGCACTTGCTGGAATGGCCTTGGGTCAGCCATAGCTCTGGCAGAGGTTGTCCTTGAAAGGGCAGCTGCTGTGAGAGCCCTCTCAGCCCCACCCACCTCACAGAGTGTCTGTTGTGGGGGAGGAAGGTAAAGGAGATTGTAGGTTGTTCTGAGACTCTGTCCTTGAAAGGGCAGCTGCTGTGAGAGCCCTCTCCAGCCTCACCCACCTCACAGGGTGTCTGTTGTGGGGGAGGAAGGTAAAGAAGATTGAAGGCCGCTCTGAGACTCTGAGATTCAGAGTATAGGGCAGGATATAAATCCAATATCATCATCTTCTCCTCCTCCTCCTTCTTCTCCTTCTCCTCCTTCTTCCCTCCCCAAACCCCGCCCTCTCCCAGATCCACCCCCAAAACCTCCAGGTGATTTCCAACACAGACCTGACAACCGTAGGCGAATCTCTTCCATGTCTTTCTTTCAAAGTTTGCCTTTGCAAAGAGCGGACCCCAGTGATCTGAACGGGATCATCGGTTTTAAAAACCGGCCCGCATACATAACTGAACGCATCTATCTGGCGAACAGCAGCCGTCTGGAGCTGCCCAGGGAAGGGGTGTCTGGCGGCTCCGTCCAGCTGCAGGCCTCCTTTCTGCCCCTTGGGCCAAGCTTTGATTCCTGGCTGACAGTGATGAAGCGTTGGGCGTCACTCGCTTTGGGCCTGGTTCAGAGGTCAGCGGTGGAGTTGCTGGGGGTGAGACCTCTGAGGGCAACGAGGGGCAGAGGGCAGGAATGAAGGCCTCTTCCAACCCTGGGGGGGAGAGGCTGTAAATGATACCCTCTCTGTGATAGACACTTTGGAGTTTGGGAGGGACACTGCTGGAGGACGTGGTGGGCTCTCCTTCCTCGGAGGTTTTTAAACAGAGGCTAGATGGCCATCTGACAGCAATGACGATCCTGTGAATTTAGGGGGAGGCGTTTGTGAGTTTCCTGCATTGTGCAGGGGGTTGGACTAGATGACCCTGGAGGTCCCTTCCAACTCTATGATTCTAAGAGGGAAGGGGTTTAGGGTATGGGCAATGCCGTAGCCCCTGTGGCACAGAGGCCTAGTCCCATGGCAGTGGATTTGGACCCCAATTGTCAGGTTTGGGTTGGGCTTACAGGACTCTTAGTCCAAGGCCTACTGTAAGCTCTTGGAGGATTGGCTGCATCAGGGGTATGTGGCCTAATAGGCAAAGGAGTTCCTACTACAGAAAAATCCCTGGGTGTTTCCATCCGGGCAAAACTGGTTCTGGATTGGGTCCTATGGAATTAGAGTGAGGGCCGGTTTCATTCCATGCATTTTCCTTTACGAATGGGATCGCCACTCTTTATTCGAGATTCCCCCAAATGCTGCAATGCTCGAGCTGAATTCCGCAAATACGTGGTGCCAGGAAATGACATGTAGCAGTCTTAGGTTGCAGTGATTAATATTTGATTGAGATATTGGATTTCAATATCTGTTATCTGGCCAGGGATTCTACTTGATATTTAACAATCCTTAGCATTCGATGAGGGAAAGTTTTGGGGGGAGACGAAGGGGACCAAGAAATGCGCCCTTTGCCGTGGTCTTTGCCAATAGCCCTCAACTGCCACTGAATAGAGAGCCCTTTGCCATTCCTCCCTTACTATAGTTCAGGGGTGGCCAACGGTAGCTCTCCAGAAGTTTTTTGCCTACAACTCCCATCAGCCCCAGCCATTTGCCATGCTGGCCGGGGCTGATGGGAGTTGTAGGCAAAAAACATCTGGAGAGCTACCGTTGGCCACCCCTGAACTATAGTTGAATGGAGTCCTTTGCTTTTAGCCCCTCACTGCTGCTCAGTAGAGAGCCCTTTGAGAGCCACTTTGGTGTAGTGGTGAAGTGTGCGGACTCTTATCTGGGAGAACCGGGTTTGATTCCCCCCCTCCTCCACTTGCAGCTGCTGGAATGGCCTTGAGTCAGCCATAGCTCTCACAGGAGTTGTCCTTGAAAGGGCAGCTTCTGTCAGAGCTCTCTCAGCCCCACCCACCTCACAGGGTGTCTGTTGTGGGGGGAGAAGATATAGGCGATTGTAAGCCGCTCGGAGTCTCTGATTCAGAGAGAAGGGCGGGGTATAAATCTGCAATTCTTCTTCTTCTTTGACATTGTCACCTCACTCTAGTTCAATGGAGTCCTTTGCTATTAGCCCCTCACTGCTGCTGAATAGAGACTCCTTGACCGTTGCCACTCAACGCCATTGAAAAGAATCTTCAGTTGCTTGTTCCTACTCCAACGCAGATAGTTTCTGCTCAGTTGCCTTCTTTTTCTTTCTCCAGGTTGCCAGGTCCCCTAAAGCCAGCCCCTGAGGGGACGGGGGCAGAGCCTGAAAAATAAGGGGCGTAGCTCCTAGGTTGTGGTGGGATGGCAGAGGACTGGTTCAGGGTGGAGCTTGATGGGGCCAGAATTAGTGGCCGGAGTTCTCAAGCCAGGTAGAGATGAACCTTTCCCTTTTACCAGTTTGGTGTAGTGGTTAAGTGTGCGGACTCTTATCTGGGAGAACCAGGTTTGATTCCCCACTCCTCCACTTGCACCTGCTGGAATGGCCTTGGGTCAGCCATAGCTCTGGCAGAGGTTGTCCTTGAAAGGGCAGCTGCTGTGAGAGCCCTCTCCAGCCCCACCCACCTCACAGGGTGTCTGTTGTGAGGGGAGAAGACATAGGAGATTGTAAGCCGCTCTGAGTCTCTGATTCAGGGAGAAGGGCGGGATATAAATCTGCAATTCTTCTTCTTCTTCTTACCTTCTGCCCTCTTGCCCCTGAGGTTCTGCTCCTAGTGTTCCTAGGAGAAGGCTTGAACCCAGAAACTGGAGGTAAATCCCTGAGACCCAGCAGCCTTCCCTTTTGCCTCTGTGTCATAGGAACCCAAGAGAAGCCATGTTGGGTCAGACCAATGGCCCATCCAGTCCAACACTCTGTGTCACATAAGGACAGAAGAGAAGCCATGTTGGATCAGGCCAATGGCCCATCCAGTCCAACACTCTGTGTCACATAAGAACATAAGAGAAGCCATGTTGGATCAGCCCAATGGCCCATGAAGTCCAGCACTCTGAGTCACATAAGAACATAAGAGAAGCCCTGTTGGATCAGCCCAATGGCCCATGAAGTCCAGCACTCTGAGTCACATAAGAACATAAGAGAAGCCATGTTGGATCAGCCCAATGGCCCATGAAGTCCAGCACTCTGAGTCACATAAGAACATAAGAGAAGCTATGTTGGATCAGCCCAATGGCCCATCCAGTCCAACACTCTGTGTCACATAAGAACAGAAGAGAAGCCATGTTGGATCAGGCCAATGGCCTATCCAGTCCAACACTCTGTGTCACACAGTGGCAAAAAAAAAGTGCCATCAGGAGGTCTATCAGTGGGGCCAGGACACTAGAAGCCCTCCCACTGTTGCCCCCCCCAGCACCAAGTATACATAGCATCACTTGCCCCAGACAGAGAGTTCCAACAATGTGCTGTGGCTAATAGCCACTGATGGACCTCTACTCCGTATGTTTATCCAATCCCCTCTTGAAGCTGTCTATGCTGGCAGCTGTCACCACCTCTTGTGGCGGTGAATTCCATGTGTGAGTCACCCTTTGGGTGAAGAAGGACTTCCTTTTATCTGTTCTAACCTGACTGCTCAGCAGTTTCATTGAGTGCCCAAGAGTCCTTGTATTGTGAGAAAGGGAGACAAATCTTTCTTTCTCTACCTTCTTTATCCCATGCATCATCTTGTAAGCCTCAGTCAATGTGTCATCCACTGTGTCATTGCAATGAGTCCCTCTTTCAGGAAATGCTTGTCCCCTTCCCCAGGCTGTTGCTCAGGGGGCTTGGGGTTCAAACCAACCCCCGTCATCGCTGCCACAAAGATCGGACTCCTTTCTTTGGACTTATCGGGTGAGTCAACAGGGAGAGGTTCACAATGCTTGTTGAGGACAAATCTTTTCAAGAGGTTTAAAACAAAAACCAAGGCGCTGACCAGGGAGAAAAGGAGTCATCGGGGTAGATGGACCAGTTGCAGATTACAATGTAGATTGTAGATTGTGACCGGGTTATGTGCGGGTCCCGGCAGTCCGAACATAAATCTTTCCTCTCCAAGGAGATAGAATCGAGCTTGGTAGCACCTTTGAGACCAGCAGTAGTTCCAGAGTGTAAGCTTTCTGGAGGGATGGTGGCTCAGTGATAGAGCATCTGCTTGGTAAGCAGACGGTCCCAGGTTCAATCCAACTAAAAAGGATCCAGGCAAATAGGCGTGAAAAACCTCAGCTTGAGACCCTGGAGAGCCGCTGCCAGTCTGAGTAGGCAATACTGACTTTGATGGACCCAGGGTCTGATTCGGTAGAAGGCAGCTTCATATGTTCATATATGTTCATATGGAGTCAACACTCCTTCATCACCTCTCCCACAAGTTTGGTGCAGTGGTTAAGTGTGCGGACTCTTATCTGAGAGAACCGGGTTTGATTCCCCACTCCCCCACTTGCAGCTGCTGGAATGGCCTTAGGTTAGCCATAGCTCTTGCAGGAGTTGTCCTTGAAAGGGCAGCTTCTGGGAGAGCCCTCTCAGCTCCACCCACCTCAGAGCCAGTTTGGTGTAGTGGTTAAGTGTGCGGACTCTTATCTGGGAGAACCGGGTTTGATTCCCCACTCCTCCACTTGCACCTGCTGGAATGGCCTTGGGTCAGCCATAGCTCTGGCAGAGGTTGTCCTTGAAAGGGCAGCTGCTGTGAGAGCCCTCTCCAGCCCCACCCACCTCACAGGGTGTCTGTTGTGGGGGTGGAAGGTAAAGGAGATTGTGACCACTCTGAGATTCAGAGTATTGGGTGGGATATAAATCCAATATCATCTCCTTCTTCTTCTCCTTCTTCTTCAGAGCAAAGGACTCAGGTCTACATTCCTATTCTACAGTGTCTGCCAAAGGGAGTTTGGACGATGGAGAGCTTATACCCTGAACCTCTTGTTGGACTTTAATGGGCTCCTGGATTTGAAGCTACCTGTTCAACTGCAGAACAAAGTTGGAGTCCAGGGGCACCTTTAAGTCCAACCAGGTTTTGTCCATGGTATAAGTTTTCACGTGCAGGCACGCTTTGTGCTTGGGGCACAAAAGTGTCTCCCTTGAATAAAACTTGGTTGGTCTTAAAGGTGCCGCTGAACTCCAACTTTGTTCTGCAGCTGAACAGGTAGCTTCAAATCCAGGAGCCCGTTAAAGTCCAACAAGAGGTTCAGGGTATAAGCTCTCCATCGTCCAAACTCCCTTTGGCAGACACTGTAGAATAGGAATGTAGACCTGAGTCCTTTGCTTTGAAGAAGAAGGAGATGATATTGGATTTATATCCCGCCCTCTACCCTGAATGTCAGAGTCTCACAGCGGTCACAATCTCTTTTATCTAAGGAGAGAGGTTTGCCGAAATAATGCCATCTGTGCCTTTTCATAGTCGGAAGGGACCTCCAGGGTCATCGAATCCAACCCCGTGCACAATGCAGGAAACTCACCAATACCTCCCCCTAAATTAACAGGATCTTCATTGCTGTCAGGTGGCCATCCAGCCTCTGTTTGAAAACCTCCAAGGAAGGAGAGCCCACCACCTCCCGAGGAAGCCTGTTCCGCTGAGGAACCGCTCTAACGGTCAGGAAGTTCTTCCTAATGTGGAGCCGGAAACTCTTTTGATTTAATTCCAACCCGTTGGTTCTGGTTCTACCTTCCGGGGCCACAGAAAACAATCCCATACCCTCCTCTCTATGACAGCCCTTCAAGGACTCGAAGATGGTGATCCTATCACCTCTCAGCCTCCTCCTCTCCTTTTGTCCTTGACTTTTTCCACATGCCCACCCGTGCCTGGGTCTGCTCGAATGACCCTCTGCAAACATCAAATGATACCCAAACAAGATCCTTCAGGCAACCTTTCATACCTGCAATACAACCTAGTTCTGATCTCCAAAACCTTCTCAGGGAAGACTCCTTTGGAAGCAAAGAAATGGCACCAGGGACACGAGAATTCTGGCAGTTGATATTTTTCCATCAGTGGCCAGCATTCAGGTGATGTCCGGCTTTGTGTGCTTGGGGAAATGGAGGAGGAGGAGAAGAAGAAGAAAGAAGACTGCAGATTTATACTTCACTGTTCTCTCTGAATCAGAGTCTCAGAGCAACTTACAGTCTCCTTTATCTCCTTCCCCCACAACAGGCACCCTGTGAGGTGGGTGGGGCTGGGAGGGCTCTCACAGCAGCTGCCCTTTCAAGGACAACTCCTGCAAAAGCTATGGCTGACCCAAGGCCATTCCAGCAGCTGCAAGTGGAGGAGTGGGGAATCGAACCTTGTTCTCCCAGATAAGAGTCCACGCACTTAACCACTACATCGAAACTTTTGCAACAGCAATCTTGGTTTTCTGTGAAGCTCTCTGACCCCAGCGGCATCTGTTTCTCTCTGTGAAGCCACCATGCAGAAGGCAATTGAGGTTTATAAATAGCCAATTGCCCGTATAGCCCATAGCAAAGTACAAACGGCCTCCAGGTGAGCAGGTAGGGAAGTTTTACAAAAAAGTTGTTCACGTCCTTAGATCGCAGTTCACTCCTATCTGCAGGAGGGGTGCTTTGTTCTCTCCGCCTTTCGGGGTCCGTGAGCTTTAAGCCAAATTACGTTTCTTGATATTGGCGAGGAGGAAGAAAACCGGAGAAAACTTCGGTGCGAGTCTGGCGTGATGGAATCTGAGAATCTTGCTTGCCCTTCGATATCGAGGAGGTCCTTTCTGTCCCCTGCTCAGGAGGTGGCTTCCAGGGGGGAGATGGCACGCATTCCAGACGCAGGCAGCAATTGGACGGGAAGGGGCCTGTTGGAACAGATTCTCCTGCCTGCTTGTTTCCCCTAGGAAACACCTCCCTGAGTCCTTCCTTCCAGGTGTAATCTCATCTTGTTTTCTCATTACTTGGGAGATCCACTTTCACCTCCAGAGAGCCACAAGCGAGCAGGGAAAGAACCGGTTGCAGTGCGCACTTCCCCCCGCCCCCACACCTCCCTTTATCTCTGTGACCCTCGCAGACCTGCCAGCCCCAAAACCCCTCCAGCGTTTAACCCAGGTGGTGGTCATTAAATGGGGCATCCTCTAGGGCAGGAACGCTTGACGCCTCAAAGCAGACCAGTAGCAAGAGGGCTAGGTCGGCCCAGAGGACACAAGCTTGATGTCCCAGTGGTTCTGCGAGCTGCAGAAAGCGCCAGGGGTGTACGCCGTGGCCCTTCTGGAGGCTTCGTTTAAGACAGAAAGGCTTTTAGCTGATGGTTGTGAGGATAAAATGGAGGACAGGAGAATGACGCGAGACACCCTTGAGCAATGCCTCTCAGCTGTGGAGTCTTGCGAGCAAAAATGCTGCTTTGTGAGCGACCGGCGTTCAAGTTAAGCAAAGTTTTATTCAGAACGGAAGCTTTCGTACGCATGCAGACTTCTTCAGACAAGGGGATAGGCTACGGTGGGCTGAAATACATGTAGCTGGTGGGTTCAGAGTGTAAACTGGTGCAAAGCTAGGATCGAATGGCGAAATACTGTAATAAACCGGAACACCATTTGGTCTGGATAGCAATAAAAGGTAATAAAAGTTGTCTGCTCATTTCTGTTGCTGCAAGTCTAGGTGAAACGAAAGGGCGTGCATTTTCTAGTTCTTGCCCACCTAATTTACTTTTTAACGTCATTCTAGAATGAGGTTTCACATCATTCTTTTTGACGTCATTCAGCTACGTGTATTTCAGCCCACTGTACCCTGTCCCCCTCGTCTGAAGAAATCGGCATGCTTGCAAAAGCCTCCATTCTGAATAAAACTTCATTGGTCTTAAAGGTGCGACTTGACTCCTGCTTTCTTCTATAGGTCCAGGCCAACATGGCTGTCCACTTGGATCTGGCAATAGAGTTGTGAGCGAGTGACCTGGCTCCTGCCTAAATTAGGTCCTTCTGGGGCCTTCCTTTCTGAGCCGAGACAAAAATGAGTGAGCTGGAGGCTAAAAAAACTGTGAGCTAGCTCACACTAACTTAGCTTGAGTCCGCACTGCGGAAGAAGGTGGGAGTAGAAACAAAGTCAATACATAATAATCCTTGCTGGGGATGCAGGGGGCAGAGAAAAGGTGGGTTGGTCAGTGAGTGGGAAGAAGATGAAGAAGATATTGGATTTATATCCCGCCTTCCACTCCGAAGAGTCTCAGAGAGGCTCACAATCTCCTTTCCCTTCCTCCCCCACAACAGTCACCCTGTGAGGTGGGTGGGGCTGGAGAGGGCTCTCACAGCAGCTGCCCTTTCAAGGACAACCTCTGCCAGAGCTATGGCTGACCCAAGGCCATTCCAGCAGGTGCAAGTGGAGGAGTGGGGAAGAAGAGAAGAAAGCAGGGAAAGGTGAGGATACGTGTTGGGGGGGGGGGCTGCTAGGTAGAGGGAAGGAGGAAATAGTGGAGAGGAGGGGGACAAAGGGAAAAGTGAGGTGCTCCTCACAAGTCCCTGTGGATTTCTTGCCATATAGCTGGCTTCACCCTGGCAGCTGGCAACACACAACTCGGGAAGGGGGGAGGGAAAGCTGACGAGGGGGCCGATGAAGATAGGTTGGCTGGGGGATGGGAAGGAGAGACGGAAGCAAGAGAAGGGGGAGAAGCTACAGGGGCTTGCAAGGAAGAGAAAGAGGAGACTGGGGGGAGAGGGGCAGATGAGGAGCCCTCTGCAAGTCCTCGTGGGCACCCCACTTCTTGATACTCTTTTGGGTTGCAGGTCTGCACTGCTTCCACAAATGCCGGCTTCATTGCTTGGGCAGGGACGGCTCCCTCCGCACTTTTGCTGAAGCTGCGGCTTTGGGTCACGTGCGAACCGAGTCTCGGTGTGAACCTGGGTGCAAAACGCGCGATGGTTTTTTACTCCAAGCGCCCTCCTTGGATAATTTGATGACTACGTTCTGACCCAGGTTTTCTCAAACACACCTTTAGGGCACTGATGTATTTATATACACCTTGTACCTCAAATAGTCCACTGCATTCCCCACCCAGCCTCCCATCCAGGAGTTCAAACAGCCTGGGCAAAAAGCTATTCTGGAGCACCGTGCTTTGGCCGTGTCACTGGGGTGGGACGATGCCTGGAATAGCCTTGGGCTCTCTGCAGGATGCTGGCATTTCAAGAACCACCCTAGGGAAAAATCCAGGGCAGGGTTCCCCAGTATGGTGCTTGTGGGCATCTAAATACCCACCAATACCTTTTCAGGTACCTGCCAGTTCTTGTTTTTAACAGTGGGTGGAGCTTTCGTGCAGCCAGGCTTCTAATTGGCCGGCTGAAGATTTTGATTGGCTGTGCTGATTTTCAGATAAGGTTGCTTGGGCAGCAGTTGCCACCACAGCACCGACTGCATGATGGAAGGTAGGCCTCAGTAGCTGCCATTTTGTGGCTGGCTCCGCCTACTGTGGCAGTCATTTTGCAGACAGCCGTTTTGTGGCTGGCTGCGCCCACCGTGGCAGCCATTTTGCGGCTGTGCCCACCATGCTGTGTTGGAGTTCCAGAGGCGCCTATAGGCTCAAAATGGTTGGGGAACCACTGGTCTCATGCTAGCAGCTTCAGGCGTGACTTTTCAAGTGGGGAAAAGGAGAAGGGGAGAGGCTAGTGTGGCCAGCCTCCCGGTGGGGTAAACACAAAATAACACCGTGTAGCAATAACTCCACCCCGCGCTACTTGCTGAACTTCATCTTATATTAATATAGCTTAACAGACCATAAACTTTAAACTGGAAGTAATTTTTCACAACTTGTTCATTCAAAGTCCAAAAGTGCTTCTTAATAACAATGTCTTGTGAGATAACCGAAAGTCCATGAATCACAGCCCTCCGTGCAATCTTCCACTGGGGTGTGAGCCTTACTGTAAACGAAGATAATGTCGATAACCATCAGCGAGTAGCGTGAAGTGCAGTTATTGATAGCTCCCCAGTGCTATCTTGTGTTTTCTTAACCTTGACCGTGTTTCCTTTGTGTTTGTGCTGTTAGCCTCCAGGTGGGCCGGGAGATCTGCCACTTTTATGACTGATCTCCAGCTGGCAGAGATCAGCTCCCCTGGAGAAAATAGAATACAATCCGAGAGAGGTCACTATAATGGATAACACAACAACAACAAAAAAGCAAGCTAGTGACCAATTTACTAAGAAGTATATAGAAATCAGTCCAAATGTCCAAAACATGTATACACAAGTCTAGGGTTGCCAAGTCCAATTCAAGAAATATCTGGGGACTTTGGGGGGTGGAGCCAGGAGACATTAGGGGTGGAGCCAAGATCAAGGCTGTGACAAGCATAATCTAACTCCAAAGGGAGTTCTGGCCATCACATTTAAAGGAACGGCACACCTTTTCAATTCCTTCCTTCCATAGGAAATAATGAAGGATAGGGGCACCTTCTTTTGGGGCTCATAGAATTGGACCCCCTGGTCCAATCTTTTTGAAACTTGGGGGCTATTTTGGAGAGAGGCACTAGATGCTATATTGAAAATTTGATGCCTCTATCCCAAAAAACAGCCCCCCCCCAGAGCCCCAGATACCCGCAGATCAATTCTCCATGATTTTCTATGGGAATAAATCTCCATAGGGAATAACAGAGTTCCCAGCAGACATTTCCCTCCCCTCCCCCCGCTTTCTGATGACCCTGAAGCGGGGGGAGGGTCTCCAAACCGGGGGATCCCCTGCCACCACCTGGGGATTGGCAACCCTATACAAGTCCCAAAGTAGTGTGGTGACAAGCCAATCGATTAAATACTTGTTTCTTTCCAGTCTTCATCAGACCTGGGACCACTAACAAAAGAAAATATTATGGGATTTGACATTCTTTGTATGGAATATTTAGTATGTTGTAACTGCTGTGATATAGTTTGTGGTGTTTGTGTCTTTGAGCATGTTGCATTAGAAATATGTTACTTTACCTTTAAGAGGTTTGTGCAATGGCAGCTGTGAATGAGATGTTTGCCTTTTTGAACACGTTAGTTGCACCATTAGGGTGCGCAAGAAGCCACATGCTGAGCTGTAGCCGATGTGGAATTGCTGCTGGAGACGCTCTGCGTCCCTCTTTTTTGAAAATTGTGTAAAAAAATCTATATAATTGAATCAATATGTAAGTATGATATATTTTTTCACTGGAAGAGGGTTGGTGGTGTCTGAATGTCCTTCTGATATTTTTGTATAATATTTTCTTTTGTTAGTGGTCCCAGGTCTGATGAAGACTGGAAAGAAACAAGTACTTAATCGGTTGGCTTGTCACCACACTACTTTGGGACTTGTATATACATGTTTTGGACATTTGGACTGGTTTCTATATACTTCTTAGTAAATTGGCCACTAGCTTGCATTTTTTGTTGCGGTACCCCTGGAGAAAATGGCTGCTTGGAAGGTGGTCGCTATGGCATTGGACCATGCTGAGGCCCCTCCCCACCCCAAGCCCCGTCCTCTCCTGGATCCACCCCCAAAGCCTCCAGGTATTTTCCGACACCAACCTGGCAACCATAGGGAGAGGTTCAACATTCCTTCTCCCTCACGATGCTATTCCTCCTGTTGACAGAGTGACCGGAATAGCTAGATGTGGTAACTCAAAAGAAAAGGTCTTGTACAATTATCAGGAAAGAAAATGTAATGCGCTGTTTGTATCCATAGAAGGCTGAGGTTTGGAACATCTGGTGGAAAGCCTGTCTCCTAAGCCAGATACTAGCAAATTATCTGGTGGGAACAGAAGCTATTTCGAAGGTCCCAGCCTATGGGCATGCTTGGAATGTTGAGAACGGACAATGGGCGCCACCCCAAAATGGCTGCCGTTGTCTTCTCAAGCCAGTCCCAGAAAACCTTGAGTGGTTGAAGGCCAAGCATCGTCTTACAATGGAGGCACAGGTGCTTCCTGGAGACATGATGCTGGTGACTTCTGGGATCTTCAGAACACCTCCTAATGTAATGAGACAGAGGAAAGGCAGGACCGATACAGGGGAAAGACAGTGGACACCGTGAACACCCACCTGCACTGTGTCAGGGAGCATTCAGCACTTTTCTTCCCCTTTACTGTGCAGATTAGCTCACTTGCTCGAGCAACATATGGCTAGATCTCCTACCCTCTTCCTCGCCTGCAAGCATGTCCGGAACACTGTGCTTTGTTCTTTCTCACTGTCTTTTTTTTTTGGCACACTCCGTAAGATCTGAATCATGTGGAATAATCCATGGGGAAAGATGAATAAGGGTCAGCACTGGAGTCTTACGATCGTAAAGAGTTAACCGAAGGATACTTTGGAAGCACACAGGCTCTCTCTCTGTTATAGATCAAAGCCCACGCTTTCCTTCTAAGGCCAAAAGCAGAAATACAGGGTGGAGGAGAAAGTGGCTGTCCTTATCTTCGAAACTCAGAAGATTAATTTGAAGTGAAAGAGGATTTTGAGGGGAGGGGAGGTCCAATAGATGGAAGGGGCTGGAGCCCTGGCCCGTTCCAGCTCACATTCCTGGCCTCTCCTCTCTCACGAACTTTCCTTTGCCCCAGAAGCCCCTGGTTAAACTGTAGCAGGCTGAGGAGGGGGGAAGCGGTCCAGGGAGCAAGATCTGATTACTCGGGGATGCCACGGGCGAGATCCCTTTACACACCCGCCTTGGAGAAATAAAGCGGTTACTGTTTTGCCTCCCCAAGGGGGAACCGTTTGAAGCAGATGATATGGATACCGTATCGCCAGAGATAAAACACGCCAGACAATTAGATGTGGGAGATTAGAGGCCTCGGGAGCTGAGTCGAGTTTCCCTACGGGGAGCTCTCGAACACAAACCCTCCGTTCTGTGGAGGCAGGGAGTGGGAGCCAAACTGTCTCTTCCTTTCTTCTCCATTTTTTGTTGCTGTTGTTGCACCGAAGGCCAAAACAGGAAAAGAGACGTTTGCTGGGATGAGCTGCCACCCACAGAGGTCTCAAAAGGGGCCTTTAGCAGTGACAGATCCCAGCCGTGTGAATCCATCTCGCCCCTGAAAGAATCCCAGTTTCCACCACCTCCCCGCCACTAGATTTGAGTTCAGTATAGGGTTGCCAAGTCCCTTGGAGTCTCAGGGGGGGGGCTTTTCTCGTGCGCAATGTGCGCAGTGTGCTGACGTCACCTGCAAGTGACGTCATTGCGCCGGTTACATCACATGGCAGCCACTCTAGGCATTTCTGGGGAAACTCTATGGTTTTCCCAGATGCTTTAGCCGTTTGGGAGGGGAATTGTACCATAGAGTTTTCCCCTCCCAAATGGCTAGAGTGTCCAGGAAACCCATAGAGTTTCCGCGGAAACGCTTAGAGTGGCCGCAGTGCAACATTGCTGGCACGATGATGTCACTTTCGGGTGATGCCATTGCGCCGGCGACATTGGGGGAGGTTCCCCCCACTGGGAACCTCCTGGGCGGGGAAACCCCTGTCCAGACCGGGGGTTTGGAAGCCCTAGTCCAGTAGCACAATGGAAACCAACACGATTTGGGGAATTTATGCTTTTGAGAGTCCTAAGAACGTGAGAGAAGCCATGTTGGATCAGGCCAACAGCCTGTCCAGTCCAATGCTCTGTGTCACACAGTGGCCAAAACCTAGATGCCCTCAGAAGGTCCTCCAGCAGGGCCAAAACTCCTGAAGTCCTCCCACTGTGCCCCCCCCCCCCAAAGCACCAGGAAAACAGTATCACTGCCTCAGAGAAGCTATCTTGGATCAGGCCAATGGCCCATCCAGTCCAACACTCTCTGTCACACAGTGGCCAAAACCCAGGTGCCATCAGGAGGTCCACCAGTGGGGCCAGAACTCCAGAAGCCCTCCCACTGTTGCCCCCCAAGCACCAAGAATACAGAGCATTACTGTCACAGACATAAGAGAACACAAGAGAAGACATGTTGGATCAGGCCAGTGGCCCATCCAGTCCAACACTCCATGTCACCCAGTAGGCAAAACCAAGGGACCATCAGGAGGTCCACCAGTAGGGCCAGAAGCCCTCCCACTGTAGTCCCCCCAAGCACCAAGAATACAGGCTCTCACTGCCCCAGACAGAATATTCTATCTCTACCTCATGGCTAAGAGCCACTGATGGATCTCTGCTCTAAATGTTTCTCCAGTCCCCTCTTGAAGCTGTTGATGCTTGTAGCTGCCCCCCCTTCCTGCAGGAGTGAATTCCACATGAATGATTCTTTAGCTGCAGTACTTCCTTTGATCTGTTCTAAACCCACTGTTCATTACTTTCACCGAGAGCTCATGAGTTCTTGGAACTTTTTTTGCCAGCAAGACTCAGCTGGTGTATGGCGACTTCAAGGCAATGGCAAGAGGTGGTTTAGCAACCCTGGACTTCCCTGGTGGTCTCCTATCGTAGTACTAACCAGGGCTGACCCTGTTTAGCTACCAAGATCTGATATCAGGCTACCCTGGGCCATAAAGGTCAGGGCAAGAGACATTCAGAGTTGGTTTGCCATTGCCTGCCTCTGCATAGTGACCCTGGACTTCCTCGGTGGTCTCCCATCCAAGTATTAGCCAGGGCCGACCCTGCTTAGCTTCTGAGACCTGATGAGGCTGGGCTAGCTTGGGCCATCCAGTTCAGGGTGAGAAGCAGGACAGGTGATAGCTAAGCACTGGTGCTACCACTCCGAGAGAAGGCATATTTTTAGAGGGGGTTTGCCGTTGCTTGCCTCTATGTAGCAACCCTGGACTTCCCTAGTGGTCTCCTATCCAAGTACTAACCACGGTTGACCCGGCTGAGCTTCCGCGATCTAACAAGATCAGACTAGCCTGGACCATCCAGGTCAAGGTTAATAATCGTGAGCCGTCAAGCCACCCCCAACTTATGGTGACCCCAGAACCGTAGGGTTTCCCAGGCAGGAGAATAACACAGGTAGTTTGCCATTGCCTGCCTCTGTTTAACAACCTTGTGGTCTACCTATCCAAGGACTAAGCAGGGCTGACCCTTGCTTAGCTTCTGAGATCCGATGAGATCAGGCCAACCTGGACCATCCAAGTCAGGGCAGAGGCAAACCGAGGTGGGTTTGCCGTTGCCTTGTCATTGCCTGCCTCTGCGTGGCAACCCTGGACTTCCTTGGTGGGCTCCCTCCCACCCAAATACTGACCAACGCCAACTCCGCTTAGCTTCTAAGATCTGACAAGATCAGGCTAGCCTGGGCCGCCCAGGTCAAGGCAAGAGATGATCAGAAGTGGACTTGCCATTGCCTGCCTCTGCATAGCAACCCTAGGCTTCCTCGGAGGTCTCCCATCCAAGTACTAACTGGGGCCCACCAAGCTTAGCTTCTGCAATCCGATGAAATCAGGCTAGCTTGGGCTACCCAGGTTTATATGCCCTGCATTTTTCTAAACCTAACTCTATTCTTCCTTTGTTTCTCTCCTTCCTTCTACAGCCCTAAAGAGATCCTTCGATATGGAAGAGGCTGAAGACGTCCCAGCTTTCCCTCCTTCCTCCCCACCTCACTCCCCCCTCGGTCCCAGCCTCCCTGGTGTCATCATAGCCACGGGCAATGGAGAAGGAAGGCGGGCAGGAGGCCCCATCCAGCCCAGCTACCAGTCCCGCGTCAGCCTCAGCTCAGATCCCAGCCCAGCTCAAAGCCCCGTCCTCAAGACCAGGATCAGCAGCAGCCTCTCGTTCAACCGAGGCACCGTCCACCTGGCTCGGGCCAACGGGAGCCACCTCACCCGAGTCTCCTCGTTCCAAACCCGTCTGAACCCCAATGGATTCTCCTCGTCCTTCGGGCCGGGCAGCGACAACGAGAGCCTCCACAGCTCGTCCTCCAGCTTGGAGTGCTCGACACCGATCAAAAGCCTTCCGAATATGACCCCACAGTCCGAGTCGGCCGGCATCGGGGTCTCCCAGCTGCCCAGTCCCATGCTCAAGAAATTCTTCTCACATGGCAACGTCTTCCATGCCGGGGCGGACCGGCCCGTCCAGCCAGTCTCCAAGGCGACCGCCAATCGTGGCTCGTTGCCGTCGCTGGACCTGCATATCGCCGAAGATCCGGGGGCTATCCCCATCCTCTGCCCAACCATAACCCCTGACTCCACTACCCCACAGAACTCCGGTAACCAAAACTGCATCACACCTCTGTTAAAGACCGGCACGAAAAAGGAGTCTCCTGTCCCGCCTTTGGAGATCAGCCAGCTGGCACACATGACCCCTCCTGCCCCGGCTGCCAGGCAGACGGTCAAGTTGCAGAAGTTCCCCATCAGCTTGGATGGTTTGATGGAGAAGCCAGCCGAGGCTGCCGTTCTGGCACCCGCTCATGACTCGGCGCCCAAGCCTTTGCCAAGGGCACAAATCCACGTCAACCTCAGTGCCAGCCCCGGCTTGCCTCGGCAGCTCGCAGAGATAACCAAAGAGGATAGAGCTGTTCTTGTGAGCTCTGGTTTCGCGTCACCCTCTGCGAGACGGCTTCCCGGAGCAGCAAATTCAGCATCCCTGCCTCAGTCTACTTCCTACCGACTCGTCCCGCCACCTCAAGTAGGGCAAGCCGCTTCCCAGCCATCCTTTCTAGGGGCCCCACCGGTGGGCCCTGCCCAAGGGACCCCAGCTACAGCTGGTCCAAGAGAACACAGCAGTGCCACAGCGAAGAGGGTTGACTCCGTACCCGGCCAAGAGGCATCCAAAGTTCAGACCCCAAAACCTGCTTCTTGCATCAAGGGAGAGCCCGTCACTTTGACGACCAGAACTCCAGAGGCCTCTTCTGAGAAGAAGGAATTGGAAAGGAAGACCTTGTTGAAGGAAGGTAGGTGGCTAATAAAATCAAAGTGAGATTTGTCATGAAGGCCTGCTCCTCAAATTTTATTGTATTGTTTTTAAATTGAAATTGTAGGTTTTTATTGTCCTTCAGTTCATGTTGTGATCCACTTATTATGGGAATGGGCAGAATATAAGCCAGATAGATAGATAGATAGATAGATAGATAGATAGATAGATAGATAGATAGATAGATAGATAGATAGATAGATAGATAGATAGATAGACAGACAGACAGACAGACAGACAGACAGACAGACAGACAGATGATTGATAGATAGAGAGCTAAGCTAGATAGATAGATAGAGAGAGAGAGATGATAGATTGATAGAGAGAGATGATAGATAGATAGATAGATAGATAGATAGATAGATAGATAGATAGATAGATAGATAGATAGATAGATAGATAGATAGATAGATAGATAGACAGACAGACAGACAGACAGACAGACAGACAGACAGACACAGACATAGAGATAGATAGACAGACCGACCGACCGACCTTGGGAGGAGTTTTGGGAGGTGCAGGAAGAGAGGTGAGAAAGAGGTACACACATTTTCACTCTACTGGTGTATTCACACTACACTAAGTAATGTGTTTTACATCTAGATTTTTGCTATTCTTACACAGTAAAAACCTGGATGCAAAACGCATGATTTAGCGCAGTGTGAATGCACCATACCTGTGGCATTTTTCTATTGTCCTTCCGCTAAAGTCTCAGAGCCTGTGGTCTCCCCCTCCTTTGGCTTTTGAGAAAAGTTGGATGTCCCTTGATCCATCAGTGAATTTTGCATGGTTTGAGTGGGGATACGTCATAGTCTGAAATGCTCGCTGCTGCCCCAGAGTTCATCTCCCTTCTTTGTTGCCAGGCTTTCAAAATAAGCTAAAAGGGTATCACTAACAACTAGCCACCCGTCCCTGGAGGCTTTTGCTCATCTTGTTTTATACTGCAAAGGGCTCAGCGTGCCTTTGGGCAGATGTCATTCAATGTCCAGTTCATTTCCACTACCTGGGGAGGAGGAAATAGACATTTAGGATTGTTCTGTGCATTGTGTGCGAGTAAAAAGCGTTCCTCAACAGAGACCCGCACCTGATCTTTGCACCTGAGGACTATTCCTGTGTGATTTATGTGTTTCCATACATCAGCTTGTCCAATTTATTATTATATGCTTCATATTTCATTTTCAGGGCCAAACTAAGTACTAGGCTGACTACTAACAGATATTCCATTGTTCCTCTTTCTACGTAGTCTATTTTCTTTCCTGCTGTAGCTCCAAGGATCTTAGGGTGGTATAAGTGGCTCTCCATTACTCGTTTTAGATCACCCTTGAAAGGTAGGCTAGGGAGAAAGAGTGACCGGTTCAGGATTCCCCAGGGAACTTCATCACGGAAGAATGGTCACCAAGTAAGTGTGTGGCAAGCAAGGCTTGAAACCCGGGCTTCTTGACTCAGAGCACAGTCTCTTAACTGCCATTTCATTTTTGCCAGAAACCATATTTCTAATTTCAGCTGCTTGGGAAGACTGTGTAGTATAGTGGTTAGAGAGTTGGAGTAGGGTCTAGGAGAGCTGGGTTAAAATCCATGCTCGGGGGTTGACCTGGAGACAATCTCTTCTCTTCTCTCTTTCTCACTCAATCTCCCCTACCTCGGAGGGCTGTTGTGTGAATAAAGTTCGGAAGGGAGGAAGAACCCAGTGTGGCTCCTTGGAGGAAGGGGAACACAAAATGATGGAGACGGGCTGTTGATTTCCTTATAATGAGAAGAAAACACTCAGGACAAGCTCAGAGACACTTTCCCTCCGCCTTGTAACTATGCCTCGGCCTTTCTCCCGAATCACAACTTTGCAAAGCCGGTTTTGCTTTCTTACATCCTACTTTGCCCTAGGCAGTCAATTTTTAATTACATGCATGTTGAACAGCGTAGCGGGAGTGCGGGGGAACCCTATCTTGCAACACCTTTGAAAGATACACTTGGCCAGGGGCAGAATTCTAGCTGCTCCTTTGCATATTGGGCCACACACCCCTGACGTAGCCAATCCTCCAAAAGCTTACAAGGCTCTTGTTTGTAAGCTCTTGGAGGATTGGCTCCATCAGGGGTGTGTGACCTAATAGGCAAAGGAGCTCCTGCTAGAATTCCACCTCTGCACTTGGCACCAAGCCTACCTAAAGAGGGAAACAGTCACCCGCATTTCCTTGAATTACCAGCCTCCATCCGTCACCATCTGTTCCTTGCCTTTCCCCAGATGTAGCAAGGAAGTTGGCTGAACCGCCCCCCTACAAGGATGGCGTCAGTCCCTTGTGGTCCTGGCTTTTGGCAGTAACCCAGCAGGGTTGCTAGAGAGCTGATGTCTTCAGGCTGTGAAGACGCTTAATCCCTGAGGTCTTGTGGTATGGATGGAGATGGACTGTTTCACCCAGGACCCGTCCTTGCCCAAGGGTGGACGTCGCTGCTGTTTATTTTTTCCTGGCTCAGCTCCCGTGCCTCTAAAAACTGGACGACGAGCATTAATGGAACAGAACTCTGGGGTGGACGTCTTCCAGAAACGGTGACCGCATTTGTAGTTTGTCCGCTGGTCCTAGTTAAAAACAAGCTTGATAGTAATACGTCTATAGGCTGCCCTTGGAAAATATAATGCAGAACTGCCCATCCAAACCACTGTGAGAAGAGTGAATTATCTGTTTGTCTGCCTGTCTGTCTGTTGTTATCTAGATAGATAATCTAGAATTATCCATCTACATATCTATTGATATCTAGACAGATAATTTAGAATTATCCATCAATGTATCTATTGATATCTAGATAATCTAGAATTATCCATCTAAAGTATTTTCTCTCTCCCTCTCTCCCCCTCTCTCTATCTCTCTGTCTCTCTATCTCTGTCTCTGTCTCTGTCTGTCTGTCTGTCTGTCTGTCTGTCTGTCTATCTATCTATCTATCTATCTATCTATCATCTATCCGTCTGTCTGTCTCTCTGTCTATCTATCCGTCTGTCCGTCCATCCATCCATCCATCCATCCATCCATCCATCCATCCATCCATCCATCCATCCATCCATCCATCCATCCATCTGCCTCTAGAGTAAATTACCAATCTATCTAGAATCTTTTCCCTCCACCCTTCCTCAAGGCAGCATATGGGGTTCTTCCCTCAGCATACATGGTTTTTCCCTCCTTTCTTCTATCCTCACAAGAACGTTGTGAGGTAGGTTAGGCTGAGAGAAAGGGATAGGCTCAGGATCACCCAGCAAGCTTCACTGCCATGTGGGGATTTGACCACAGCTCTCTCAGGCCCTACTCTAAACCTCTTACCCACTAGACCTCACTGCCTGCCACATTCTTAGGCTCAAACGACGTGGATCAATAGAGATTTGTGATCAAATCCCCAGATGTGTAAATGAAGTCGTAGAAAGTAATCATACAGATCGGGGCTGGGGAACCTTGAGCTGTTTCCCGATCAAGAATCCAGCCCCTCCCTGTTGCGTTACAATATGGAAAAATGATCTTCAGAATCTCTTGTACCCATTTTTGCCCCGTATAGGCTTAAAACAGCCCAGCGGGGCATTTTGATTAGGGAAACAGTACATTGGGAAGAGTGAACTATCCTCCCTCGCACCACACTGTAGTCGTGATCCATACTGGCCTCTCCCCTTCTCTTTTTTACAGCATTGTATGAAAAATTGTGTCTTAGATTGCGTATGGGGTAATCAGACCCGTCAAACGGAGTGTGTCCCCTGTGACATGGCCTCAAATCCTTTGCTGTGTGCAGGACTCCATGGCCAGCCCCTGGGATTCCTATAGCATCTAGGAAAAGAGGTTTCCTTTGAAAACTTGTTGCTTTAAACCCCTCAGGCCCAGCTGTTTCCCCTGCAGGAAGGAACCATTCAGCTGAGCTATCCTGTGCTGTGTGTTCTAGCTTACCGAGAAACTATGTGTGTGCGCGCGTGCGTGTGTGTACGAGTGCACCAGAGTGTTGGTTTTCCCCCTCGGCCTGTCATTATTTTCCCCTCAAGTGCCCACCACACCCTTCCCCCTGGCTGCCTTTCTCCTCAGAGAACATTGGCTCAGTTTTCAGTGTGTGTCTGTGGGAGGGGGGGTGGGTTGGGACATTCCCCGCATGCATTTGCTATGCCTGCCATGAGTGATCCTTTCCCTTGGGGTCAGCCACAGTTTCTCCTCATAGTTTACGAGTGAGAGAGCTCTCGCTCCATGACTGGTGATGAGGGAAGTTTGCTTTCCAAAACTTACTCATAACTGAGGCAGAAGGAATACAAAGTGCTTCTCTGTTTTCAGTCTTGCTTTCCCGTCACATCCGGGTGTATCATCTCTCTTCTCTGGTTTTGTTTTTTTTTGGGGGGGGGGGCAGGGAGAGTTTGGAATGTGCTGTTGCCA
The DNA here is from genome assembly GCF_032191835.1 of Heteronotia binoei. Classification (NCBI taxonomy): domain Eukaryota; kingdom Metazoa; phylum Chordata; class Lepidosauria; order Squamata; family Gekkonidae; genus Heteronotia; species Heteronotia binoei. Next base: position 7,901,137 of record NC_083242.1, read on the forward strand.
CTCCTGTGGGGTGGGGGGTGGGGGATTCAGACAACCAATTCGTGTGGCGGCAGCTGTGCTGATACACTCGCGAGATAACTCGCAATAAGTTGTAACAAATTAGTTCCTGTTGAAATCCCTATTATCATTATTGAATATTCAGAAACAGGAAGTCTGGTTGGGATTACGAAAAGAATAATTCCCTACCCCCACCCTAAATTGCTGGGCGTGCACGGGAAGTTCTACTCTACATTTATGAGTGGGGTCAGCAATCAGCATTGCTGGGAACCGACCGAGCCCCTCACAGAGACCCTTGCAGGAAGTTGGTGCCCCCTTCACCTGACTGCTTCTCTTAGGGTTACCAGCTCCAAGATGAGAAATTCCAGGAGACTTGGGGGCACATCCTGGGGAAAGGAGGATTTGGGAAGGGGAGGGACCTCAGCTGCATATAATACCAGAGATTTCACCTTCCAGAACAGTCATTTTCTCCTCAGGAACTGATCTCTGCTATCTGGAGATCAGTTGGAATTCTCAGAGACAATCCTAGCTTTTCGACCACTGCTGCTGATAGGGCTGCCAAGTTCCCGCCGGTGGTGGGGATCCCACACTTTGGCAGGTCCCAACCCACCAGCAGGGGGGAGGAGGCCACTGGGGGATGCACGGTGTGTGCAGTGCCCGGAAGTGACATATCACGCTGGACATGTCCTGGGGGGACCCTCCAGGAATTTGCAGAGAACTCTTTGGTTTCACGTGGGGATGCTCTAGTGATTTGGGGGAAAGTTCCATGATACCGTCGAGTTTACCTCAAATTGCTAGAGCATATCCACGTGAAACCATAGAGTTTTCAGCAAAATCCTCGAGCATCCCCCTGCGCTACATGCCTGGCATGATACGTCACTTCTGAGTGGTGATATTGTACTGTGTACATTGCACACATGCGGAAAAAGTCCCCGACATGCAGACACAGGAGACTTGCCAACCCTAGCTGCTGATCAGCTAAAATTGAGCTGATTACCTTTCCCTCTCCATTTGGGTGGATTGGCCTCAGAGGGGAGAGTAAACCTGTTTTATTTACTTACTTTACACCTTTCTCCCTAGTGGGGACCCAAAACAGCTTGCTTGGTATGGTGGTGAAGTGTGCGGACCCTTATCTGGGAGAACCAGGTTTGATTCCCCCACTTCTCCATTTGCACCAGCTGGAATGGCCTTGGGTTAGCTATAGCTCTGCAGAGGTTGTCCTTGAAAGGGCAGCTGCTGTGAGACCCCTCTCAGCCCCACCCACCTCACAGGGTGTCTGTTGTGGGGTGAGAAGATATAGGAGATTGTGAGCCGCTCTGGGATTCAGAGTGAAGGGCGGGATATAAATCCGATATCTTCTTCTTCATTCTCCTCGCCTCCATTTTATCCTCACAACTGGCTATATAATATGTTTTAACCTGCCCTGTCTCTGGGGAAGTCCAGGTGGCACGCACGATTCTCTGTTCCTCCTTCCATCCTCACAGCAGGTTAGATGGAGACTGAGAGCAATGGGCCCAAGCAAACTTCAAGGCACAGTGGGGATCTGAACCCTGATCTTCCAAAGTAGCCCCAACATATTAGCCATGTGCTGTTGCCAATCTCCAGGAAGATAATGACAGGACCCCGTGATTGACCTGAAGTACACTTGCGCCAATGTGTGCCGCTCAGACTGGAATTCAAGACTGGCACTCGAGCAACGGATAACGCTCCGTCGAATGAATTAATTCTAGAAATGATTCGAGTTATCTTGCAAAACCTATTTACCCACAAAAAGGTGAATGTCCTCCCGGCCAACAACAGTCAGCCAGATTGCCTTCTGCTCACTGCAAAAAAAATATCAAGGATTGCTGCCCTCAGAACCAAAGATGGTTGCCAGCCTCCAGATTGGGCCTGGAGATCTCCCCTCTGTTCTAACTGATTTCCAGGCAATAGAGGTTGGTCCCCCTGGAGAAAATGGCTGCTTTGGAGGGTGGACTCTATGGCACTTTGCCCTGCAGAAATCCCTCCCCAGTTTGGTGTAGTGATTAAGTGTGCGGCCTCTTATCTGGGAGAACCAGGTTTGATTCCCCACTCCTCCACTCACACCTGCTGGAATGGCCTTGGGTCAGCCATAGCTCTGGCAGAGGTTGTCCTTCAAAGGGCAGCTGCTGTGAGAGCCCTCTCAGCCCCACCCACCTCACAGGGTGTCTGTTGTGGGGGGGAGAAGATAGAGGAGATTGTAAGCTGCTCTGAGTCTCTTATTCAGAGCGAAGAGTGGGGTATAAATCTTCAGTCTTCTTCTTCTTCTCATGCAGAGCTAGCATCCCTTCACCCCAAAGAGGCCTTTATCATAACTTTGCCGAGGAAAGGCAGGTTAGGGCACATGTCTTTTTGCTAGCAGATCCCAAGGCAGGGCCATAGTTTTTGAACATAACAATGATTTTGTATCTCTGCCAGCTATGATGTTGGCCTTTCTGCTCCCTTTACCTCCCCCCCCTCCTATTCTGTTCTTTATTTCCCTCGTTTCCTTGGCTTGGAGACAAGTTCTGAAGTCTTTTGGCACTGTCTGATCCTTTCCCTGGTTTCCCCCCCCCCAACTCCGCCCTGCAAAAATAGGGGGTGGCAAGAAGCCAAGATGTACTTTAAGATGTTTAACACCTACCTAAGCATCAGTCGGAACAGCTGTGAAATCACTCAAGGTAAGGGGGGGCAGTTTATCTTAACAGTGGTGTCTTTCCAAACTCATTCCTTGGGAAAACCTGAAGAGGAATCCTTCCCTCCTCCGCTTTAAAATTGTGTGTGTGTGTGTTTTAACAGATGAACAACAGATAGGGTTACCGAGGGCTCTTTTTTGAGCAGGAACGCAGTTCTGGCCCAGTTCCTACTGGGCTTTTTCTACAAAAAGCCTGGTGTTAAACAATGGTGATGCCAGGGGTGTGGCCTAATATGCAAATGAGTTCCTGCTGGACTTTAGAGTCTACCTTTCAAAGCAGCCATTTTCTCCAGTGGAGCTGATCTCTGCCCTCCGGAGACGGGGCTGGCCCTAGACCAGGGCTGGCCAAACTGTGACTCAGGAGCCACATGTGGCTCTTTTACACATATTGTGTGGCTCTCCAAGTCCCCACGGCCCCGTTGGCCAGATTGTCTCTTTAAATCACTTCTCCAAGCCAAGCCAGATGGAGTCTTGGAGAATACGTTTAAAGTTAAAGTTGCTTTCTTTCCACCTCTCCCTCACTCCTCCCCCATCTCCTTCCTTCCTTCCTTCCTTCCTTCCTTCCTTCCTTCCTTCCTTCCTTCCTTCCTTCCTTCCTTCCTTCCTTCCTTCCTTCCTTCCTTCCTTCCTTCCTTCCTTCCTTCCTTCCTTCCTTCCTTCCTTCCTTCCTTCCTTCCTCCCTCCCTCCCTCCCTCCCTCCCTCCCTCCCTCCCTCCCTTCCTCTCTCAAATATCTGATGTTTATTCTGTGTGGCTCTTACATTAAGCAAGTTTGACCAAACCTGCCCTAGACTGTCTGAACACTAGGCAAGGCTAGATTCTGGTGCCCCCCCCCCCCCCCGCAATGATAATAAGAACATAAGAGAAGCCATGTTGGATCAGGCCAATGGCCCATCCAGTCCAACACTCTATGTCACACAGTGGCCACAAAAATTTATACACACACACACACACACACACACACACATATACACACTGTGGCTAATAGCCACTGATGGACCTCTGCTCCGTATTTTTATCTAAACCCCTCTTGAAGCTGTCTATGCTTGTAGCCACCACCACCTCCTGTGGCAGTGAATGCCACATGTTAATCACCCTTTGGGTGAAGAAATACTTCCTTTTATCTGTTTTAACCTGACTGCTCAGCAATTTCATCGAATGCCCATGAGTTCTTGTATTGTGAGAAAGGGAGAAAAGTACTTCTTTCTCTACTTTCTCCATCCCATGCATTATCTTGTAAACCTCTATCATGTCACCCCGCAGTCAACGTTTCTCCAAGCTAAAGAGCCCCAAGCGTTTTAACCTTTCTTCATAGGGAAAGTGTTCCAGCCCTTTAATCATTCTAGTTGCCCTTTTCTGGACTTTTTCCAATGCTATAATATCCTTTTTGAGGTGCGGTGACCAGAATTGCACACAGTATTTCAAATGAGACCGCACCATCGATTTATACAGGAGCATTATGATACAGACTGATTTGTTTTCAATTCCCTTCCTAATAATTCCCAGCATGGCGTTGGCCTTTTTTATTGCAATCGCACACTGTCTTGACATTTTCAGTGAGTTATCTACCACAACCCCAATATCTCTCTCTTGGTCAGTCTCTGCCAGTTCACACCCCATCAACTTGTATTTGTAGCTGGGATTCTTGGCCTCAATGTGCATTACTTTGCACTTGGCCACACTGAACCTCATCTGCCATGTTGACGCCCACTCACCCAGCCTCAACAGATCCTTTTGGAGTTCCTCACAATCCTCTCTGGTTCTCACCACCCTGAACAATTTAGTGTCGTCTGCAAACTTGGCCTCTTCACTGCTCACTCCCAACTCCAAATCATTTATGAACAAGTTAAAGAGCATGGGACCCAGTACCGAGCCCTGCGGCACCCCACTGCTTACCGTCCTCCACTGTGAAGACTGCCCATTTATACTCACTCTCTGCTTCCTATTAATTGGCCAGTTTTTGATCCACAAGAGGACCTGTCCTTTTACTCCATGACTCTCAAGCTTTCTAAGGAGCCTTTGATGAGGAACTTTATCAGAAACTTTCTGGAAGTCAAGGTAAACAACATCTATTGGGTCTCCTTTGTCCACATGTTTGTTCACCCCCTCAAAGAAATGTAACAGGTTAGTGAGGCAAGATCTTCCCTTACATGCTGAGTCTTCCTCAATAACCCGTGTTCATCAATGTGCCTACTCATTCTGTCCTTGATAATGGTTTCTACCAACTTTCCCGGTATTGAAGTCAAACTGACTGGCCTGTAATTTCCCGGATCTCCTCTGGAACCCTTTTTAAAGATGGGGGTGACATTTGCTACCTTCCAGTCCTCAGGAACGGAGGCAGATTTCAATGAAAGATTACAGATTTTTGTCAGGAGATCCACAAGTTCAACTTCGAGTTCTTTCAGAACTCTTGGATGTATGCCATCCGGACCTGGTGACTTATTAGTTTTTAATTCGTCCATCAGTTGTAGGACCTCCTCTCTTGTCACCTCAATCTGACTCAGGTCTTTCCACACCCCTTCCAAAATTAGTGGTTCTGGAGCGGGCAAACACTTCTCATCTTCCACAGTGAAGACGGAAGCAAAAAATGCATTCAGCTTCTCAGCCATTTCCCTATCGTCCTTCAATAACCCTTTTACCCCTTGGTCATCCAAGGGCCCCACTGCCTCCCTGGCTGGTTTCCTACTTCTAATATATTTGAAGAAATTTTTATTGTTGGTCTTTATGTTTTTTGCAATCTACTCCTCATAGTCCCTTTTTGCCTGCCTGATTACAGTCTTGCATTTGATTTGCCACAGCCTGTGTTCCCTTTTATTAATCTCACTTGGACTAGCTTTCCACCGCTTAAAGGAGTCCTTCTTACCTTTTACAGCTTCCATTACTTTGTTTGTTAACCATTCAGGCCTTTTCTTATAGCTGTTTGTGCCTTTCCTAACTTGTGATATATATTTTATCTGAGCTTCTAGGATTGTAGGGATAGCCTCCAAGCTTCCCCAAGGGTTTTGACTGTATTTACCTTTCCTTTCAGTTTCCTCTTCACATGCTTCCTCATCTCAGAGGATTTACCCCTTTTAAAGTTAAACGTGGTTGTGCCGGTCTTTTGGGGCAATTCTCTATTTATACAAACGGTGAAATCAATAACGTTATGGTCACTGCTCCCAAGTGGTGCAATCACTTTTACATCTCTCACCAAGTCTTGAGCATTACTTAGGACCAAATCCAGGATCGCCCCACTCCTGGTAGGTTCTGAGACCATCTGCTCCATAGCACAGTCATTGAGAGCATCAAGAAACTCAATCTCTTTCTCTCGACCAGAACACATATTGAACCAATCAATCTGCGGGTAGTTAAAATCACCTATGACAACACAGTTTTTACATTTAGCCGCTATCTTTAATCCTTCCATCATATTATAATCGTCCTCTATCTTGATTTGGTGGGCGATAAACTCCCATAGTTAAATTTCCTTTTGGGCCCTCTATTTCAACCCAAAGCATTTCTAGAAGGGAATCTGATTCTACCTCAGTCTTGCTGGATCGTATGCCCTCTTTGACATACAGTCATCCCACCTCCAACCCTTCCCTCCCTATCCTTCCGATATAACTTATATCCAGGAATCACCGTGCCCCACTGATTCTCCTCATTCCACCAAGTTTCTGAAATTCCCACAATGTCTATGTTTTCCCCCAACACTAAACATTCCAACTCACCAATTTTACTTCGAACACTTCTTGCATTTGCATACAAACATCTATAATTTCCCAGGCAACCTAGGCCCGCAACCTTCCTCCTGCCACCTCGAGACTTTGGCAGACAGTCCATACTGTTTGTCACCATCTCAGTGGACAACTCTGATCCATTACCCGGTAGAAAAGTAACAGCTAACCCTTCATCTCTTTGAGATGAGTCCTCCCGAACCAGAGACATTTCATCTCCTGTCGGCTTTCCCCGATTTTAAGCACCACTAGCCTGGTTCCATCTGGGGACAAGTGGAGACCGTCTCTTTTGTGCAGCTCCCACTTGTTCCAGAAAGCATCCCAGTGCCTAAGAAGCTTAAACCCTTCCTCCTCACACCATCGTCTCATCCACACATTGAGACTTCTAATTTGTGCCTGTCTCTCCAGCCCTGCACGTGGAACAGGTAGCACTTCTGAGAAGGCTACCTTGGAGGTCCTGGCCTTAAGTCTCCCGCCTAGCAGCCTAAATTTTTTCTCCAGGACCTCACAACTGCATTTCCCCACATCGTTGGTGCCAACATGCACCACGACCACAGGCTCCTCCCCAGCACTGTCTATCAGCCTATCTACAACACACCTAATGTCTGCTACCTTCGCACCAGGCAGGCAAGTCACCATACGGTCAGTATGCGGTTTTGCCACCCAGCTGTCTACTTGCCTAAGGATCGAATCACCAACTACCAAGACCCCTCCTCTCTCCCCGCCCAGGGATGGTTCCTTGGCGTGAAAGGATTCCCGCTCACCAACTGAAGAAGAGGTCCCTTCTGAGGGCGCATTCCCCTTATCCTCAGCACGGTGCCGTGTTTCCTATCGACCCTCATGCTCCCTGGCAGCAACGGGGCTGCCACGTTCAGAGCGGGGCTCATCTAATACGCCCCCGAGAGTCTTCCCCAAGTGCCTAACTGACTGCCTCTGCTTCTCCAGGTCAGTCACCTCAGCCTCAAGGGTACGAACTCGTTCCCTGAGGACCAGGAGCTCCTTGCTTCGAGCACACACCCAAGATCTCTGTCCTGTGGGCAGATAGTCATACATGTGGCACTCAGTGCAAAACACTGGAAAGTCCCCACCCCCCTGCTGGCATTCTACCTTCATGATAGCTTTTTTCAAAAATATACAGTCACCAAGTCATACGCGGGCACCCGATTCAGTGCCCCCAGAAGGCCGGCACCCTAGGCAGTCCCCTAGTTTGCCTAGTGGCCGAGCTGGCCCTGGCTGGAGATCAGTTGGAGATCAGGATCTGCCCAAGTTTACAGGATCAGCATTGTTGTCAGGTGATCATCTAGCCTCTGTTTCAAAACCTCCAAGGAAGGCGAGCCCACTGCCTCCCAAGGAAGCCTGTTCCACTGAGGAATCGCTCTAACAGTCAGGAAGTTCTTCCTAATGTTGAGCCGGAAACTCTTTTGATTTAATTTCAACCCGTTGCTTCGGGTCCAACTTTCTGAGGCCGCAGAAAACAACTCCACACCGTCCTCTTTGTGACAGCCCTTCAAGCTGACCAAATGTCACTGTAAAGAAAACCTTGGGGGACCCAACCTCTGAACTTCATCTATCACAGAAGCTCTCCTGCTGACTTTGGGCATATGCTCAGACCGACCTACCTTGCAGGGTTGTTGTTTTGAGAGAATGGAGGAGATACGGTGAAGTCGGATCGGTTGTGTCTCCAGTAGGTATAAATGAAATAAGGGAAATAAAAGAAACATCCTGACAGGAAGGGGACGTTCTTCCTCAGCATTGTTTGTGATTTTCTCGGTCATCCGGAGAGATCTTGTGGCTTTGACGTGTTCGTCAGCAATTTTGCTTCGAGGATGACACGGAAAGGAGCGTTTGATCGATTAGGAGACCGTGTCGGCCAGCGCTCATAAACCCCGCACTCTGTGGGATTTCTCAAGTCGCCCATTAATCATCCGTCTGCGGAAGGAGAGGCCCTGAGTACATGCCCACGATTTTCTGGAACGATAAGCATAAAGGAAGATGACTCGTGAATCCAGATGCACGTTTTGGTGCTTTGACAGACAGGCCGACGAATTTGCCCCGGGGCCAAGAAAGAGTTTGGGCAACTCCTTCCCAGCTATAGATTTGACATCTGCAATTCTGACCCCATCTGGCGTGCCTCTGAACTCGCTGCAAAGTAGTTAGAGAATAGAGTTTCTGAGCATATGCAGGGTGTCTTTGGGACTGTTTCTGGCACAGTGGGGGACTGGTGGCTTCCAAGCAGAGACAAGGAACTTTTACAAAAAGAAACAGAGGATGGTGTGGAATTGTTTTCTGTGGCCCCAGAAGGTAGGACCAGGATCAATAGGTTGAAAATAAATCTAAAGAGTTTCTGGCTCAACATTAGGAAGAACTTCCTGACCATTAGAGCGGTTCCTCAGTGGAACAGGCTTCCTCAGGAGGTGGTGGGCTCTCCTTCCTTGGAGGTTTTTCAGCAGAGGCTAGATGGACATCTGACCGCAATGCAGATCCTGTGAATTTAGGGGGAGGTGTTTGTGGGTTTCCTGCATTGTGCAGGCTGCTGGACTAGCTCACCCTGGAGGTCCCCTCCAACTCTGTGATTCTAAATAAAGCATTGTTTATCATGGGTCCTTCTGTGTTTATATTAAATGATGGCTATTTCTTGGGGTTGCCAACTTCCTGGTGTCACCTGGAGATCTCCCACTATTACAACTGATCTCCTGATGACCAAGATCTGTGGTTGTCAGGTCTTACCTGTCATCCAGCATGCATATGGCAGGATGACAACAACAGGAAGTGACATCATCGTGCCGCCAACATCACACAGCAGTGCTCTAGGCCTTAGGCAAAACTCTATGGTTGTAAGTCCAAATTGACCATAGAGTTTTGCCTCAAACTTAGAGCATCGCCGTGTGACATCAGCAGTGTGATGATGTCACTTCCAACTGATGTCATCATGCCTCACTTTGGGGCACTGGTGGGCGGGAAGGATCCCACAAAAGTGGGGGAAACCCCGCCTGGACCCGGGGGCTAGCAACCCTACCAAGGTCAGTTTCGTTGAAGAAAATGGCTGCTTTGGAGGGGAAACTCGATGGCAATATAGTCTGCTGAGGCCCCTTCCCTAACCTCGCCCTCCCCAGGCCCCACCCCCAAATCACCAGGTATTTCCCAACCCATTGCTGGCAACCCTGTTTACCAAGAAGGAGAAGGAGGGGGGGGGGGAGAGGAAAACCGAAGCCCTTTCCTCCCATATCACTCCCAAGTTGCTTTCACACATGAGGGGGAAAACTTAACAAATAAGAATGCTGGACTAGGGCTTGGGTTCAAATCCACACTCAATTATGAAGTTCACTTGTGTGACTTTGGTCTCAGGAGCGCTTTCTTTCTCTTCCTCTGTCTGATATACCCCCACCGGGTTGTTAGAAGGACAAAAGAGAAGAGAACCATATATGGATTTCGGTGCAACGAGAGAGAACCACACGTCAGTAATCTGAGTGATGCTGAAACCAAACTGTCTGCCTTCTAGCAGCTCTTTGCATATTGTTCTGCAGTAAACCCCCCCCCCCCCCGCCCCGGCATGTGGGCAGTCTAAGGTTGCCAGCCTCCAGATATGGGCTGGGGATCTCCCAGAATTACCAGCAATCAGAGAAAATGACCGCTTTGGAGGGTGGAGTCTATGGCATTGCACCCAGGGTTGTCAATCCCCAGGTGGCGGCAGGGAATGCCCCAGTTTGGAGGCCCTCCACCCACTTCAAGGTCATCAGAAAGTGGGGGGGAGGGAAATGTCTGCTAGGCATTCCATTGTACCCTATGGAGACCAATTTCCATAAGGTACAATGGAGAATTGATCTGCAGGTATCCGGGGCTCTGGGAGGCTGATTTGTGAGGTAGAAACACCAAATTTTCAGCATAGCATCCAGTGCCTCTCCCCAAAATACCTTCCAAGTTTCAAAAGGATTGGACTGCGGGTTCCAATTCTATGAGCCCCCAAAGAAAGTGCCCCTATCCTTCATTATTTCAAGTGGAGGGAAGGCATTTAAAAGGTGTGCGGTCCCTTGAAATGGGATGGCCAGGACTCCCTTTGGAGTTCAATGATGCTTGTCACACCCTTGCTCCTGGCTCCATCCTCCATGTCTCCTGGCCCCACCCCCAAAATATCCTGGCTCCACCCCCCAAGTCCCCAGATATTTCATGAATTGGACTTGGCAACTCTAATTGCACGCCACCGAAGTCCCTCCCCTCCCCCAAACCCCTCCTTCCCCAAATCTCCAAGTGTTTTTCAACCCAGAGATGGCAACCCTAGAGCTATCCCCACGCACGGCAGAAGAGTCAAGGGACAACGCTGAGGTGCACGGACTCAGTCAATAGAAGCTAGGTAGACTCCCTCTAAAGGAACCCCTTTGTGACATCACCGCTGCCTAGCAACCGCCGCATCATCATTTGTGCTTTGATCTCGCCTCGCCAGCTGTCTCTCCCCACCTACCGGTCCTTTCCTCTAAAGTTCAGCCGGCAACAGACGGGAAGGCCGGTCCCTATGACTGGTGTTAGGGCAGCCCTAGGGAAAAGGGAGGATGCCGAAAGAGAGAGAAGGTAAGAGGCAGGAGATAAGCGGGCTAATCGCTTTGCTCTGGGGAACGCACACAAGATTAATTAATTAACGCTGTTTAGATTAGTGTGTACATTATCCTGAGAGGCCTGCCAATTTGTGGCTGGTTTTGCAGAGAAGAAAGTGTGGGGTGTTCCTATATCGGCTGTCGGGGAGGCTTGGAATCAGTTGTGGCTTCGGTTCTATACAATAAATCCACATCTTCCTCGCCTGTTTCTACCCCGGTCTGCTTCACTTCTTGTAGCCGTCTCCCTTAAGGCATATTTTAAATTTGTGTGTGCCTTGGGGCAGAGAACTAGGCTTGCATTCTGTAAAAAGCCACTGGAAACCGATAGCGCTGCAGATGTTCTTCATTGCACCTGCTAGGTGTGTTGGTGCCAGTGTGAAGTAGTGGTTAAGATTTTCGGGCTAGCATCCAAGAGATCCTGGTGCGAATCCTCGCTTGTGCCATGGAAGCATGCTTGGGTGACTTTGGGCCAGGTACTCTCTCAGCCTGACCAACCTCACAGGTCAAGATGGGACGCTGAATAAGTCTGTCTGTTCTGAATTGTTGAAAGATGGGCGGGGGATAAAACTAGGGTTGCCAGGGCAGACTCAGTAAATATCTGGGGACTTTGGAGGTGGAGCCAGGAGACTTTGGGGGTGGAGCCAGGAGCAAGGGTGTGACAAGCACGACTGAACTCCAAAGGGAGTTCTGGCCATCACATTTAAAAGGACTGCACACCTTTTAAAATGCTTTCCCTCCATTCAGAAATAATGAAGGATAGGGGCACCTTCTTTTGAGGCTCATAGAATTGGATCCCCTGGTCCAATCTTTTTGAAATTTGACACCTATTTTGAGGAGAGGCACTGGATGCTATGCTGAAAATTTGGTGTCTCTACCTCAAAGAAAGCCCCCCCCCCGAGCCCCAGATACCTGTAGATCAATTCTCCATTATACCCTATAGGAATCAGTCTCTATAAGATATAACGGAGTGCCCAGCAGACATTTCCCTCCCCCCCTCCCGCTTTCTGAATGCCCTGAAGCGGGGGTGGGAAGAGAAGGCCTCCAAACCAGGGGATCCCTTGCCCTCAACTGGGGATTGGGCAGTAGAGCCTAGAGTACCACAGTACAGAACAAATTATATAAACACAAAAAAAACCTGGAAAATTAACGAATAAATATTGAAGGGACGTTTATAAATGTAAACCAATTATTCAAAAACACATGTTACAAAATAGACACCACTTTTGTATCTTGCTAAGTGATATGTATCTAGTAACATGGGTTTTTGAATAATTGGTTTACATTTATAAACGTCCCTTCAATATTTATTTGTTAATTTTCCACAGGTTTTTTTGGGAGGGGGGGTGTTTATATAACTCAGTTGGGAATTGACAACCGTAGATAAAACTGTAATGAATTAACAAGTCCTTTGACAATCTTAAGAATGTGGCCACTGTCACAAGGACATGGCATTGTAGGGGCTGCAAGCTGGGTTTGTTATTCTTCAGGTGGGACTTGGAATTCCAGCTCATATGAACATATGAAGCTGCCTTCTACTGAATCAGACCCCCCTGGGTCCATCAAAGTCAGCATTGTCTACTCAGACTGGCAGCAGCTCTCCAGGGTCTCAAACTGAGGTTTTTCACAGCTACTTGCCTGGATGTTTTTTAGTTGGAGATTCCGGGGATTGAACCTGGGACCTTCTGCTTACCAAGCAGATGCTCTACCGCTGAGCAACTGTCCCTCCCTCCAGAACTGTCTACTCAGACTGGCAGCTGCTCTCCAGGGTCTCAAGCTGACGTTTTTCACGCCTATTTGCCTGGATCCTTTTTAGTTGGAGATGCCGGGGATTGAACCGGGACCTTCTGCTTACCCAGCAGACGTTCTACCACTGAGCCACCGCCCCTCCCAGACAACAGAGATCAGTTCCCCTGGATAAAACGGCAGTTTCCTAGGGCCAACATTTTGATGTATCATCGATTCTGTGTACAATCCCTCTTCCACATCTCCTGCCCCAATTCTTCCCGAAATTCCCAGGCTGGAGTTGGTAACCCCAGCCACAATCGAGGGTGCCCTGCGATTCCTGGGATGAACCCGGCTTTGCTCTGCGGTTTGCAATGATTTCCATCCTTATTGGGGAACAGGAAAGCAAGTAAGATCTCGAGCCTGCAGAGAAGAAACACCCAAGGCGGAAGAGTTCCTCTGCCCGCTGTGCCCATCTGTTCGCAGGAAGCAGGTGTCCCCTGGCAAAGGAAGGCCCCTTGGAAGGGAGCTATTTTGTCAGATGGAAGGTGGGGGTGCCTGTGTGCCATCTGCGAGGGGGTGGGCAGTGTGACACGAGCAAGCAAAAGGTGGTGCAGGGTAGGATCCAGAAGCTGCCACCTTGTTGTTTTTGTGCAGGGGAGCACTCTTGATTTTAAGAACATCAGAAGAGCCCTGGTGGATCAGACCACTGGTCCATCTAGTCCAGCCTCCTGTCTCACACCGTGGCCAACCAGTTCCTCTGGAGGACCAACAATAGGGCATGGAGGCCGAGGCCTGCATAAGAACATCGGAGGAGTCCTGCTGGATGAGCTTTGTAGCCCATCTAGTCCAGCCGCCTGTCTCACACAGGAGCCAGACAGTTCCTCTGGAGGGCCAACAACAGGGCAGAGAGGCCAAGACCTTCCCTGATAAGAACGCCAGAAGAGCCCTGCTGGATCAGACCAATGGTCCATCTAGTCCAGCCTCCTGTCTCACACAGGGGCCAGACAGTTCCTCTGGAGGGCCAACAACAGGGCAGAGAGGCCAAGACCTTCCCCTGATAAGAACGCCAGAAGAGCCCTGCTGGATCAGACCAATGGTCCATCTAGTCCAGCCTCCTGTCTTACACAGGGGCCAGACAGTTCCTCTGGAGGGCCAACAACAGGGCAGAGAGGCCAAGACCTTCCCCTGATAAGAACGCCAGAAGAGCCCTGCTGGATCAGACCAATGGTCCATCTAGTCCAGCCTCCTGTCTTACACAGGGGCCAGACAGTTCCTCTGGAGGGCCAACAACAGGGCAGAGAGGCCAAGACCTTCCCCTGATAAGAACGCCAGAAGAGCCCTGCTGGATCAGACCAATGGTCCATCTAGTCCAGCCTCCTGTCTTACACAGGGGCCAGACAGTTCCTCTGGAGGGCCAACAACAGGGCAGAGAGGCCAAGACCTTCCCCTGATAAGAACACCAGAAGAGCCCTGCTGGATGAGACCAATAATCCTTTCTTCTTCTTCTTCTGCAAAAAGAAAGTAAACCTACATTGATTCAAGTAGATCCAGTTCATAATCAGTCTGCAGGCGAAGGAAGAGAAAGAGAAATTTAATCTAAGGAGTGCTTTCCTTATCACTAATGGTCAGCTTGTCTGGCATCATGTGTGTGGGAGGAAGAGGACGCTGCATCTACAGGAAGGAGCTGCAGGGACAGGTGTCTCTGTGGAAGGCCATGTTGAGGAAGTGAGAGAAGAGGAGAGGGTCACGGAAGGCCATGTGAGGTGAGTGAGAAGACAGAGAGGAGGGGAAGTTGGAGGGCACCTGCCAGGTTAGACAAAGAGAGAAATCCTATTCAAGGAGATAACAACTATACACACTTAGAGTGATGTAGCACCACCCCCCGCCCCGCCCCGCCCCGCAATGTCCAGGAATGCTCTATATGCACTCACTCCAGTGGTTAGGTCTGATGATAGTGTTGTCAGAATGGATATAGGGACAGAGTTGGCACCTTCGTTTGTTGCAGGCCTTGGTCGCAGAGCCCGTGTCCATATTAGGAAGTGCATTATTGTGAGTGAGAAGCTCTGAAAGACTGGGGCGTTTGCTGTGTCTAGAAAAGAAGAAATTGTCCTCTAGGTGCCTGTGACGATCTGATAGTTGAGCGCAGGAGCCCTTTGCCTAGCTGCCACCCTCTGCCAAAGGCCAGGAGAAAGCGGAGCTCTCGGCCAACAGACTGAAGGCGTGAGCTTTTTCCTTCCCTTCCTGGTAGCAGAGTTGCACAGCGGCATCTGGAGCCCGGCGTTCAGCCTGAAGCCAAGTCCTGCTGATCCTTCTGAGCAAATGAATGGATGATCTTTCAGGATGGAGGGTGATAGCCCACTCCTCCTCTCGTCTTTCCATCTGCTCTCACCGCTTCCCCTATTTCCCCCCCTCCTCTGTCTCTTTTGAATCTACCCTTTTTCAGTCATGTGTGGGAGTATGAGGTCATTGTCTCTCCAGGGGCGACCTGCAGAGACAGGTGTCTCCATGGAAGGCCATGTTGAGAAAGTGAGGGAAGTGGAGGAGGTCATGGAAGGCCATGTCGAGGAAGTGAGAGGACAAAGGGGGAGAAGGAGAAAGAGAGAGGAGGGGTCAGTGAATCCAGTCTCTCCAGAGCTCTGCACATGCAGAAGTGGACATGCATCTTCATATTGCATATAAATACAATGGATCTCAGAGAGCGAGGGGACAGGTTGAAGAAATATGACCTTCATTCCTTTGTTTTGCACAACACATGCTCAGTAGCTTCAAGGCAGAGGTGGATTGGGGTTTAGCAAATTGGGACCACAGCTGGAGCCCATAGTTTTGAGAGTGGCTTCTCCAAGGCTTGTGAATAGGGTTGCTAGCTCTGGGTTGGGGAATTCCTAGAGTTTTGGGGAGGGGTGGAGCCTGGGAAGGGTGGGGTTTGGGGAGGAGAGGGACCTCAGTGGGGTATCATACCCTCGAGTCCACCTTTCAAAACAGCCATTCCCCCCCTTCCCCCGGGGAACTGATTCCTGTAACCTGGAGACCAGTTGTAATTCTGGGAGTTAAGAACATAAGAGAAGCCATGTTGGATCAAGGTTTTTTTTTTGTAGTAGGAACGCCTTTGCATATTAGGCCACACCCACCTGATGTAGCCAATCCTTCTGAAGCTTACAGTAGGCCCTGCAAAAAGACTCCTGTAAGCTCTTGGAGGATTGGCTACATCAGTGGTGTGTGGCCTAATATGCAAAGGAATTCCTGCTACAAAAGAAGTCCTGATCAGGCCAACAGGCCTTGATGGACAGAGGGTCTGATTCTGTAGAAGGCAACTTCAGGGGAAGAGCTTGTGGCTCAATGGCAGAGTGTCTGCTTGGCATGCAGAAGGTCCCAGGTTCAATCCCCGGCGTCTCCAGTTAAAAGGACCGGGCAGCAGGTGGAATGGAAGACCTCTGCCTGAGACCTTGAAGAGCGGCTGCCGGTCTGAGTAGACAACACTGACTTCGATGGACCAATTCGCTGTAAGGCAGCTTTCCCCGTTCATCTCTGGAGCACCTGAATTTATCACCCTCTCGCAACTGCTTCCTGGAGCGCAGGGGCACGCACACACCTCCGTCTCTGGAGACCCCACGGTTTGGGAGACTCTCAAGGAAGGGCGGCAGAAGCAGTAGAGCCACTCCTGGCCTTGGCCTGACCCCGTGTGCAGGGGGGGCAGCTTCCAACCAATGCCCACAACCCTCAAACACCCAGACTGCCACTGCGGTCTCGTGTTTTCTCGACAACGTACGGCTCAGCACTCTCGGTAGGAAGAAGAACCCACAGGGCAGGAAGTGTCGAGTCAGTTGTGCCACCCTTGCAGTGGCCCCTCCCCGGGGACACACGAAGCAGAAGCCGGCGGGTTTTGCTCTGGACGTCTCTGGGTTTGCTCCGGTGCCTGGACAGAGGGCCGCCGTGCCGTGCCGTGAGAGGTAAACGTCTTTGGGACCGTCCGCTTCTGTGGGGTTTCTCTCGCAATGTGGGGGCCGCAAGAAATGACATTGTGCTTACTTGTGGCTCCCGTGGGACGTAGCCAATCCTCCCAAGAGCTTCCAGTAGGCCTTGTACGAAGAGCCCTGTAAGCTCTTGGAGGATTGGCTACATCAGGGGGTGTGGCCTGATATGCAAAGGAGCTCCTGCTGCAAAAACAAAAAATCCCTGATCAGGCTGCTGTTGACAGCTCCTTCCTGCCCTGCAGAGATGGAGTCATTGTAGACCCTGGGCTAGCACACCGAGTTGCCAGCCTCCAGGTGGGGCCTGGAGATCTCCCGGAATTACAGCTGATCTATGGACGGCTAACTATAGAAAATGGCTGCTCTCCAGGGTGGATTCTCGGGAATTGTACTTTACTGAAGTCTCTCCCTAGGGTTGCCAAGTCCCCACAGCCCAGGGGTGCCCAAGCTTGCTTAACGTAAGAGCAACATAGAAGAAATGTCAGATGTTTGAGAGCCGCAAGACATGAATGTCAAAGGAAGGGAGGGAGAAGAAGAAGAAGAAGAAGATGTTGGATTTATATCCCACCCTCCACTCCGAAGAGTCTCAGAGCGGCTCACAATCTCCTTTACCTTCCTCCCCCACAACAGACACCCTGTGAGGTGGGTGGGGCTGAGAGAGCTCTCACAGCAGCTGCCCTTTCAAGGACAACCTCTGCCAGAGCTATGGCTGACCCAAGGCCATGCTAGCAGGTGCAAGTGGAGGAGTGGGGAATCAAACCCGGTTCTCCCAGATAAGAGTCCGCACACTGAACCACTACACCAAAGGAAGAGAAGGAAGCGAGGGAGGAAGGAAGGAAGAGAAGGGAGCGAGGGAGGAAGGGGAGGGAGGGAGGAAGGAAGGAAGATAAGGGAGCAAGGAAGGAAGGAAGGAAGGAAAATAGATGGAGAGGAAGAAAGCAACTTTTACTTTAAATGCATTCTCCAAGCTGCTGGTTGGCTAGGTGAAGTGATTTAAAGAGAGAAGTGCCTTCTCCAAGCTGGCCAAAGAGGTGGTGGGGGCTTCAAGAGCCGCACAGTATGTGTGAAAGAGCCACATGTGGCTCCCGAGCCACAGTTTGGCCGCTGCTTCCCCAGCCCCTGACAGAAGACATGGGGGCAGGGTTGCCAGATCCAGTTTAGGAAACTCCTGGAGATTTGGGGGTGGAGGCTGGGGAGTCCAGGGACCTCAGTGGGGCGCAATGCCCCAAAGTCCACCCTCCAAAGCAGCCATTTTCTCCAGGGGAGCTGATCTTCTGCCATCCAGAAATCAGCTGTAATTCATGTCCCGCCTGAAGGCTGAGTTCCCCATCGCTCCCTTCCCCAAACCCCACCCCTCCCCAGGCTCCGCCCCCAATCTCCAGGTATCTCCCAGCTGGGAGCTGGCAACCCTAACCTTGAGGACTAGGAACTTGTTCCCTGTAATGTACTGAAGTCGGAGACGCTCAGATGGCAACATGCTTTATTAGCAAGTCCATCACAAAGAAAATATGGTGGGGCCGGGTCCCCTGTTATATACATTCCCTGGAACAATCTTCTTCCTAGTCAGGTCCAATCCTGGCCAGTGCTGTACCTTCCAGGACGAACGGCAGACACAACATTCCCCTAATGGGAAGTTTGGGTTTCTTCAAGGAGGACAGAGTTGCACTCTAACAGCAGGCCTGTATTCCGGCGCGTTCCGGTTCTTTCTCTACAAACAGAAAACCTCTCATTTGCCCTTTACGGTCATGGATGTTCAAGGCTGTTAACTTTGCCAAATTCGGAGGAAGGTCCCCTATATTGTAAAGCCGCCATCCGAGAGCATCTCAGAACCGTTTGCCCGTTCTGTTCCGGAGCCAAGACCTCCTCCCCACCCCTTTCTCCCCAAATCTGTTTTCTCCTCACATAATTGAGAGCAATGGCCGTATTCCCAGGAAGCCTGGGACGCTGGCCGCTTCTGTGATGCAAGAGAAAAGAAATCTTTTTTTGATTTTTTTTCTCCCCAAAAACCCTGCTGGATGCCTGCAAACCTCGCTTTAGCTGTTGGCTGAGCTGTCATTGGGACATTTGCTGGCTTTCTTAGCTACGGAATGTTCACAAACATTCTCGCCGAAGCGACTGCAGCAGGAGGGTTCAGGAGTAAAGAACGTTCTTGCGAGAGAAGTGAATTTTGGGGGTCAAGAGACTCTTTGCAAAAGAGCCATTGTGGTGTAGCGGTTAGAATGTTGGGCTGTCATCGTTGGGAGACCTAGATTCGGATCTCTACGCTGCCATGGAAGCAGGCTGGAGGACCTTGGGTGTCTCACCTACTCTACCAGCTTGGTGTAGTGGTTAAGTGTGCGGACTCTAATCTGGGAGAACCAGGTTTGATCCCCCCCTCCTCCATTTGCAGCTGCTGGAATGGCCTTGGGTTAACCATAGCTCTTGCAGAGCTATCCTTGAAAGGACAGTTCTGTCAGAGCTCTCTCAGCTCCACCTACCTCACAGGGTGTCTGTAAGCTGCTCTGAGATTCAGAGTGAAGGGTGGGGTATAAATCCAATATCTCCTTCTTCCTCTTCTTCTTCTTTTAACCTACCTCACAGGGTTGTTGTGAATATAAAATGGAGGCAAGCAGAATCATGTCAGCCACTTTGGGTTCCCGCTGTGGGAGAAAAGTGGGTATAAATGAAGGAAATAACAAAATAAGAAATATAAGGATGTGGGGTTGCCAATCTCCAGGTGTGGACTGGAGAGCTCCTGTTTCCAAACTGCTTTGACCCTATGAATTCATGTTCTCCAAAAATTCCTCTCATTAACAGCCTCGCTCAGAGGCCCTCGGGGCTTCCTTAACTGGGTCAATTCATCTCGTATTGGGTCTTCCTCTTTTCCTGTGGCCTTCCACTTTTCTTACCATTAGTGTCTTTGCCTAGTGTTATTGTCTTTGCCTGTGAATTAATGACCCCCACAGCATCCTATCCAGGGGCGGGATTCTAGCAGGAGCTCATTTGCATATTAGGCCACACCCCTTGATGTGGCCAATCCTCCAAGAGCTTGCCAAGGCTCTTTTTGGAAAGCTCTTGGGAGGATTGGCTACATCCGGGGTGTGTGGCCTAATATGCAAAGGAGCTCCTGCTAGAATCCCACCCCTGATCCTCCCGTTAACAGCCTTGCTCCGGTCTTGCAAACGGAGGGAGGGCCCTTGTGGCTTCCTTTATGGAGTCCACCCATCTCATGTTGAATCGTTCTTTTCCTTCTGCCTTCTGCTTTTCCTTGCCTGGTTGCCTTTTCCAGTGACTTTTGTCTTCTCAGAAATGTGATCAAAACATGACAGCCTCAGTGTAGTCGTTTTAGCTACCAGGGAGCGTTCAGGCTCGATCGGATCTCGAACCCACAGCATTGTCTTGTCGACGGCCCATAAAACTCCTCCAAAAACCACGTTCCGAATGAATCCACTTTCCTCCTTTCCGCTTTCTGTATTGCCCAGCTTTCAGCTTTCCGTGTTCAGCTTTTCTTGCACGCCCGTCCATGGTAACACCGAATCCTCTGACATGAATTCTCTTGGTCTCCAGCCCTGCATCTTCGCACTTCAGGGTCTTTTCTAGCTCTTTCGTGGCCGCCCTCCCCAGCCACCGTCTCCTGATTTTGTGGGCTCCGTCTCCGCTTTGGGTTAGGCGCCCCAAGCATTTCTGAACCCAGCCTCTCCCGCCTGCACCGAGACACCCCAAAACAGCCCCTGCGATCTTGCACGATGCTTCTCTCTTGTCCAAAGCTGCCGAACACGCGGGAGAGGCTGCCTGCCGTTGGGCCAACTTCTTCAATGGGGCTTGTGTTCCTGATTTGGGGGGAGGGGGGAGAATCCCAGAAAGGGGAGGGAGAGAGGGGGAGACAATTACCATTCCGGTCATGTGTTCGAGGCAGCCCGTCCTTAACCGTTTCCCTTGTTTGATCCCAACAGGGGAGCTGGCGGAGGGGAGGGGGCTCCGCTTTCTCTAGCACTGTTAGGATATGAGGCACCGGGAGCTGGAGAGGCTTGCGGGCACCTCGCACATGGAATCGGGGTGCAGGGGGCACCCCTCGGCTGGCATCCTTCTTCTCCTTCTTCAGGGCTGAGAGAAGAGGTAGGACTCTGGCGAGGGGGTGTGTGCAGAGCCCCTCCAGCCCGAGAAGGAGGGGGAGGCTGGGAGCCGGCAGACAAAGAGCTGGAGAAGAGAGCCGGCGCATCTCTCTCCACCACTGCAGCATCCCTCTTTGTCCTCAATCCTCCGGGAGGCGATCCCGGTCCTCCAGGCAAGAGGGGCCCTCGTGGGGTGGGGCTTTGAGTGGGTGGGGCAGGGATGCTCAGCAGCATCCTTGCAGGGGTGTGGTACCCAAGTGCGGCATGCACGGTGGCGCTGGGGTGCAGCGAGAGGGGCTGGTTGGGTGGTGCAGGCGCCTTTGCGAGGGGCGTGTCCCTGGTTTTGGAGGCGCTCTTCATCCCCACTTCATGAAGCCTCGGTAGGTGGACATCCTTTTTCCATTTTCTCGCTCTTCACCTGTAAGGTGACCGCTTGTCTGTGTGGGCTGGCATTGCCAGAGGCAGGGTATGGACCTGCTGGGCAACCGGTCCTTTTTGGCGATCGTTTTGCTCCACGCTTGGCTATTTCTCAGCCTGCCCTGTTGAATGAGCAGGACGGCAGTTAACGCTGAGGTCTGTCAGTGATTTAGAAAATCTTTTGCTAATGGAAGGGGTTATCCCTGTTTGTGCTTGCAGCAGTGCTGGTGAATGGCGAGTCCTTCTTCTGACCATAGAATTGGAGGAACCATGGCTGAGAGAGAGAGAGTCAGTGGTTCGAGGCGGCCCCACGGAGCGGAGAATCCATGACGGGGGACCCTGCGCTGAGCGGTGCAATCCAGAGCAGAGCTAAGCCTGCTGAAATCGCTCTGCTAAAGATTGCACCTTCAGTCCCACAGTGGCGCATGAAAGGTCTAGGTCGGGTGGCCAAACTGTGGCTCGGGAGTCACATGTGACTCTTTCATACATTTTGTGTGGTTCTTGAAGCCCGCACTGCCTTGGAGAAGGCATTTGTCTCTTTAAATCGCCAGCACCTTGGAGAATGCGTTTAAAGTTAAAAGTTGCTTTCTTTCCACCTCCCTTCTCTTCATCTATTTTCCTCCCTGCCTGCCTGCTCTCAAACATCTGATGTTCATGTCTTGCGGCTCTCAAACATCTGATGCTTATTCTATGTAGCTCTTATGTTAAGCAAGTTTGGCCACCCCTGGTCTAGGTTCTTAGCAGTGCGGGGAATCGGTCCATGGCTTGTCCTCCATCACATACGACAGCAAGTGGCTCAGCGCACGCACTTGCCTTAATGGTCCTCGCTGAAGGAAAACTAGCATCGCAGGGAGAAGGGCAGATTCACACCCCCTTTCCTGACAGGCTAGCTTTCTGCATTCCGGGGAATGTTTTCATCTGGAGGAGCAGGGCAGGCCTTCCACTAGGCAAACTAGGTGATTGCCTAGGGGCGCCAGCCTTCTGGGGGCACCAAATTGGGGGCCCCATGTGACTTGGTGATGTTATTAGTGCAGGGAGGGGGGACGCCAGAAGTTAACTTTGCCTAGGGCGCCAGGCCATGTCGGGCCAGCCCTTTGGAGGAGCATGGGAGCCCACTGGTGAAACAAATGGTGTGTTCACACACACACACACCAAATAACACGCTTTGCAACTGGATTTTTACTGTGTAAGAGAAGAACAAAATCCAGTTGCAAGCAACCAGTTGCCGTGTGAACGCACCTTAAGTCTGTTTTCGTAATCATTGGCCTGAATTCCGCCTCTCGGCCTCAGGCTTCCTCAGCAATGTGGGGGATGGAAGCGCTGGCCCCCTTTGGAGGGTTGTGGTTTGCAAGAGTTCCGTGGAAACAGGGAAGTTCTTTGAGCTCCCTCTTAAAGCCTCTTTTTCCCCTGCCGTCTGATAAGGTGGCGTCCTTGACTGGCGGAGACGCAGGAGAAGGTGTGTTTAAGTACACGGGTCTCCCTGCTTCATTTCTATCTGGGAGGAAACAGGTGCCCCCGCAGTGTGTACAGGCAAGGGACTTTGGGCACATTCGACCCTCTCCGAAAGGACATGCGATACTCACCAATCTGGAGCCAGACCTGCGACCCTTCTAGCCCAGTCTTGTCTGCTCCAATTGGCAATGGTTCTCCAGGGTCACAGGAAGTGAAAGGTCTTTCATGCTCCTTTTGACAGGAGATTGAATTGGGGGGGGGGGGGCTTTCTGCTCGGAAAACAGGTGCTATGCTTCTGAGCCACGACCCTTCGGTCAATTCTTACCCTCCTTCAAATCTCCATTTCGTTTTTCTCTTGCCCATCCTTCAAGGAGCTCGGAACAACGTATGTGGTTCTCCTTTCAGAGAATCATAGAGTCGGAAGGGACCTCCAGGGCCATCTAGTCCAACCCCAAGATAAGATTTTCCACTGTCTTATCTTCACAACAGCCCAGAGAGGTATATTAGGTTGAGAGAGAGACAGAGACATGGAGAGAAAGAGATGGAGATAGAGAGATGGAGACAGATACAGACAGACTGGCCCCAAGGTCACCAAGCAAACTTCATGGCTGAAGGGTGGGGTGGATGGGGACATAAGCTAAGCCAAGGAGTCCAGGCTCAGTTTGCTTCCAGCCACTGGTAGCTTTCCCAGGCAGAAGTCCACCAGGGACATTCCCAATAAGCTAAATCACTCGTTTGCCTCTGCCTGGCTGTGGATTCGAACCTGGGTCTCCCCACTCCTGATTGAAAACACCAACTAGTAGGCTGTGTTTTTGAGTTGGGGGTCTGAACATTTGCAGTGAGCTGCCTCAAGTGTGGTGCAGGATGTACGTTTTTAATTTAAAAAAAAAGCAAGGTGTACTGCCTCTGCAAATGGAGGTTCCATTGAGTGGCTGTAGACCTGCCTACTTGGTTACTTCTCTATTTCAAAGTTGGCGGTTATCTCCAAATCATGCAGCTGTGACTTTCTCGGGCTCGCGTTGTAGAAGGACATCTGTCCACTTTTTTTCCTTCCTTCCAAACCCAGTGCTGATTTGGTTGGTCTAGGCCAGGGGTAGGGATGTGTTTTGCCTACAACTCCCATCAGCACCAGCCATTGGCCATGCTGGCTGGGGCTGATGGGAGTTATAGGCAAAAAATATCTGGAGAGCCAACGTTCCCTACCCCTGGTCTAGGCCATCCTGAGTTCTAGCCTTATGGGACAGGGAGAAAAACCATCCCAGGATTCAGCAGTGCTTGCTGAAAACATGGCATGAGGAAGTAGTTGGCATTGGAGAGGCAGGGTGCATTTATGAACACACACATATATATATATATGAACATATGAAGCTGCCTTCTACTGAATCAGACCCTGGGTCCATCGAAGTCAGTATTGTCTACTCAGACTGGCAGCTCTCCAGGGTCTCAAGCTGAGGTTTTTCACACCTATTTGACTGGACCATTTTTAGTTGGAGATGCCAGGGATTGAACCTGGGACCTTCTGCTTCTCTACCACTGAGCCACCATCCCTAGTCACCATTTAGACATCATTCGGCTCAGAGTGGAGTGATCTTAAACCGGATCTCTGCCTAGGCTTGCGGGGTCCCCCTTTGGCCACTGACAGGGGATGGGGAAGTAGGGTTGCCAGATTTAGCTTGAGAAACACTGGGAGATTTGGGGGTGGAGCCTAGGGAAGACAGGGATTGCAGTGGGGTACAAGGCCGCAGAGTCCACCCGCCAAAGCAGAGGTGACCAAACTTGCTTAACATAAGAGCCACATAGAATGAATATCAGATGTTTGAGAGCTGTGAGACAGGAAGGAAGGAAGGAAGGAAGGAAGGAAGGAGAGGTGGAAAGAAAGAAAGCAACGTTAACTTTAAATGCTTTCTCCAAGCCACCAGCTGGCTTGGCAAAGTGATTTAAAGAGACAAACGCCTTCTCCAAGCTGGCCAATGGGGCGGTGGGGGCTTTGAGAGCCACGCAGTATGTGCAAAAGAGCCACATGTGGCTCCCAAGCTGCAGTTTGGCCACCCCTGCACCAAAGTATCCATTTATCTTCAGGGGAACTTACATCTGTAGTCTGGAGATGAGCTGTAATTCTGGGGGATCCCCAGGTCCCCCCTGGAGTCTGGCATCTCGACGCCCCACTCCGCCATGAATTGCTGTGGTGACTTTGGAAGAAAAGGGGGAATCACACCCCCCTGCTGCAAGCTCCTTAGACCAACGGTGCAGCAAAAGCACTGTGGATAGTTGGCTGAAAGGTACAAAGACTTTACCTTGGGAGAAGACAGTGCCGTTTGCTACTTCTGGCGCTCAGCAAGTTGCGGCATAAACGGCAACGGCGCGGGAGACCTTTCCTTCTGGCCACTCACTAACCACAAGCAGTTTCCCCCACACGCCTGGGATTAAGGGCAAAGGGCCTCCTGGCCGGATCTTTCCCTGCAAGACTCCTTCTATGGCGTTTCTACTCCCCCCCCCCCTCAAACAATGACTTCCCGCCTGCCTGTCGAAACAAACCAGCTGCTGTTGGCATTGGGGCCTCCGAATCTGGCCCTGACGTTTTTCGTCAAGTGGCCGCCAGCGGGGGGGCGAGGGGGGGCTCTCTGCCATCTCTGCCTGGCTGTGGAGTTGCGAACTCCTCCCCCCCCCCCACACGCACACACACACACCCACTCCAGGATTTTCTCTTGGCGCAGACCAGACAGGGTGGATTCAACCCGGCCGTCTGCTGCTGTGGAAACAAGTTGTGCCGGGCAAAGGAACTTGCCCACAAGCTGCCCTTCTGTCTAGCGTCCCGAAAGCAGGTCGCTGCCAACTGTTTGGGTCTCCTTTGGGGAGGACATGAGCGTCACATGCCTTCAGGAACAGTTGCTTAACTGCCAACTGTCCCTGTTGACCAGGGTATTCACTGTAGGAAAAGCCCAGCAGAAACTCATTTGCGTATTAGGCCACACCCCTGACATCGCCATTTGTTTTACACAGAGCTTTTTGGTAGGAAAGGGACTCATTTGCATTTTAGGCCACACCCCCTGACGCTAAGCCAGCCGGAACTGCGTTCCTGCTCAAAAAAATAAAAGCCCTGTTGTTTGCCATTGACAGACGGCCCTGGTTTTTAGGGACCAGCCCCCGGTTTTCCTTCCGGGAAACGGTTTTGGGGGAAATCACTCACAAGTATCTGAGCTTCCCTCCGTGGACTCACAGCCTCCAAGTTTTTAGAAGTGGCATGTCCAAGAGGGAAAAGTGATGGCGGAGAGCAGGTATAATATTGTCTGTCTAGGGTTGCCAATCCCCAGGTGGGGGCAGGGGAGCCCCCAGTTTGGAGGCCCTCTCCCCACTTCAGGGTCATCAGAAAGTGGGGGGAGGAGAGGGAAATGTCTGCTGGGCACTCCATTATTCCCTATGGAGACCAATCCCCATAGGGTATAATGGTGAATTGATCTGCGGGTATCTGGGGCTCTGGGGGGTGGGCTGTGTTTTGAGGTAGAGGCACCAAATATTCAGCATAACATCCAGTGATTCTCCCCCAAATGCCCTCCGAGTTTCAAAAGGATTGGACCAAGAAGTCCAATTCTGTGAGTCCCCAAAGAAGGTGCCCCCGTCCTTCATTATTTCCAACGGAGGGAAGAGGTGTGCGGTCCCTTGAAATGTAATGGCCAGAACTCCCTTTGGAGTTCCATGATGCTTGTCACACCCTTGCTCCTGGCTCCACCCCCAATGTCCCCAGATATTTCTTGAATTGGACTTGGCCACCCTAGTGCAGTTGCAGTCGACTTCTGGAGTTTTGAAGCCAGGAGGCCTTCAAAGGTGCTTGGCCATTGCCCGCCTCTGCGTCCCAACCCTGGTATTCCTTGAAGGTTGCCCTTCCAAATACCAGGCAGTGCCCATCCTCCTTTGCTTCCAAGATCTGGCAAGATTGGGATAGCCTGGGTCGTCCAGGTCAGAGTGAAGGCCAGATAGAGGTTAATAGAATAATGTACGGGGTGGAGAGAGTTGACAAAAGATTTTTTTTTTCTCCCTCTCCCCAAATACTAGAACTCGAGGGCATCCGATGAAGCTGGTGGGGCAGTAGGTTCAGGACAGACAAAAAGGAAATACTCCTTTACACAACGAGCGATTGGAATGTGGAATTTGTGCCAGAGGATGTAGTGAGGGCCACAGATATGACAGTTTCAAAACAGGTTTGGACAGATTCATGGAAGATACGGCCATCAGTGGCTACTAGCCACTGTGACTAAAGGGAACCTCCCTGTTCAGAAGCACTAAACCTCTGAAGGCCAGAGCCAGGAGGCAACATCAGGGAAAGGCCTCGGCCTCTGTGCCCTCTTGTTGGCCCTCCAGAGGAACTGGCTGGCCCCTGTGTGAGACAGGAGACTGGACTAAATGGGCCTTCACTGGTCTGATTCAGCAGAGCTGTTCTTATGTTCTTATTAAGGCCTTGGCCTCTCTGCCCTGTTGTTGGCTCTTCAGAGGAACTGATTGGCCATTGTGTGGGACAGGATGTTGGACTAGAAGGACCCTCACTGGTCTGATCCAGCAGGGCTCTTCTCATGTTCTTATGAAGGCCTCGGCCTCCGTGCCCTGTTGTTACCCCTACAGAAGAACTGGTTGGTCCCTGTGTGAGACAGGATAGTGGACTAGATGGACCGTCGCTGGTCTGATCCAGCAGTTCTCTTCTTACATCCTTATCCTGACTCACATCAGCTCTCGGAAAGCTGGCCCCAAAACACACAGGGAGCTTCACAGCCCAGTGAGGATTTGAACCCAGCTCTCCTGGTCCACGCTCTAAATCGCTGCGCCACACAGACTGCTCTTGCCTGTCCAAGGTGGGTCTTTATACTCTGAAGAAGATATTGAAGAAGATATTGGATTTATATCCCGCCCTCCACTCTGAAGAGTCTCAGAGCGGCTCACAATCTCCTTTCCCTTCCTCCCCCACAACAGACAACCTGTGAGGTGGGTGGGGCTGGAGAGGGCTCTCACAGCAGCTGCCCTTTAAAGGACAACCTCTGCCAGAGCTATGGCCGACCCAAGGCCATTCCAGCAGATGCAAGCGGAGGAGTGGGGAATCAAACCCGGTTCTTCTAGATTAGAGTCCGTACACTTAACCACTACACCAAACTGGCTCTCCACTCAGGTATTTCCCAGTGGGGCAACCTGGGATCCTTTTAGCAAGGAGGCACCAGGGATGTTCCCAGTACAAATCTGAGTGGTCAGCCCTCCTTGAATCCCCACAGCCCTCCCCTACTGATCCAGTGGGGGTTGGGGTGTTTGAGACGCAGCCACCCTATCAGAAACGCTGCCTGGGTCTCCTGCAAGACTGAGCATTACCAGTGCTGAGAAGGGTGTGTTTTTATTTCTTAAGAAAAGAGGAACTGTTCTGCCGCGTTTCCTTAAGACACGCCCTGAGTCAGAAGAACTCCAGGCTACCAAGGCAGGATGTGACAAAGGAAGACAAGATGTTTTTTTAAGAGCCGGAGGGAGTGGGGGGAAGCAGTGGGTGTTTTTACACTGACAGTTTGTGACTCTATCGCCGCACTGGAAACTCACCTTTTACATTACCTAACGTTCTCACAACTGTTTTGTTGCATCCGTTGCTGCCCGAAGCATCTACATTTGTTTCGGTGAAATGCGTTTTGGAGCTGCTGCTGCGACGTTTTTTTCGACACTAGTTTTGATCTGGTCTTTTCTCCACAGGCGTTTCAAACTTGTATTGTAGAAGTTTTTATGTGTTTTAAAAGACTCTTCCAAAAGCCACCACAAGGTGCAGTAATTTGCATGAGAACTGACAGCACTTGAAATTTTTACATATCATTGCTTGCCTCATCTAGTAATTTAAATTTGTATTGTTTTTGCAGTGCTGATACAATTTCCAAGCAAGCATATACATTTAACTAAGCACTGGTGTTCCGGCTGCCCTCTGATAAGAGACACCCCCGTCCCTCCAAATTGAAATGCTTGAACGTAAAAGGAAAATAATTAAAGCGGAATGGTGGCAGGCGATTTGAAGACTCTAAAACTCTGGATCAAACTGAATGTAAAAACACCCAGTATCTGAACAGGGACGTTGTTGCAAATAACCCAAACTGTGTCACGTGACGTATGGAGAAAAGAGATCTTGAATTGCAAAATGACGGAATCTCAAAACGCTCTTCCGCGCACAACAAAAAAGTTAGCAGGCAGGATTTTCCCACCACCATGAGATTTCAAACAGCTGTTTTGAAAAATCTGTTTGGATTCCTCACTTGGTTGGCGAGAAGGCGCATTTGCATTACAAATGGCCTCTCCTTCATAACATTGAAGGAAGGGGGGGTCACAGGCTAGCCATCTCTAAGGGCCTCCCCTGCCCTTTCCATCGCTCTCTGTTGTATTTTGGAAACCAAGAGGTGACCCTGGAACCAGGAACTCTTCCGTGTCATACATTAGTTGACTTTCTTCCCCACTGCATGTACATGTTGATCAAGGAGAGCATGTCCACATGGTTACTAGAGTCCATTTCTTAACAATCTTTGGTAGGATTCCCAGGTCTGCATTGGGAAATTCCTGGGGGTGGAGCCTGAGTAGGGCGGGGCTTGGTAAAGGGTAAAGGGACAGACTTCTATGAGGCAGAATACCATAGAGTCCACCTTCCAATAGGATTACCAATCCCCAGTTGGGTATCATGTGACAAAAACTACTTCTAAGTTAGTTAACAGTTACAATCGCAACAATGTATCAAATACCAATTAAACAATATTGCGAATTCAGTCTTTGTTTGTTTAAGACAGGGGTCCTCAAACTTTTTAAATAGGGGGCCAGTTCACTGTCCCTCAGACCGTTGGAGGGCCGGACTGCCATTACTATACAAGGCCGCAGGCCGTCAGTTCTCCGTCTTCTGCATCTCTCTCCCTTCCCCACACCACACACCCCGGCCTGGGAACTCACCTCACCTCGGTATCACCTCACACTCTGTCTCCGCCGCCTCAGCCCAGTGCTGGAAGTGTGCGTTGCTAACGCGAGTTTAGGTCGAACGTCACTTCCGGTCTGATTTTGCCATAACCCGGCGGGCCGCATAAACGTCCTCAGCGGGCCGCATCTGGCCCGCGGGCCGTAGTTTGAGGACCCCTGGTTTAAGATATGGAGTCCACAATGGATGAAAACTTCCTTTTTTTCCTTTGGCACAGAAGTACCCAACAGGTGCAGACAATTTTCTTCAGAATTGGAATAAACTTCAGAACTAAAGTGACACACTTCCTAGGTAAAAACGGGGCGTGTTTCGGTAGATCCCTCATCCGACAGATGACTCACTTCTTTGGAACGAATATAAAAATAACGACTTCGCACAGTACGTAACATACATCGAGAATTATTTACAAAAAAATGAAAACCAGAAACACAAACTCACCCAGTGCTCCATATACTAAACGTAAGGGCGATAGTCAGATTTCATTCGCCGGCCGCAAACGGTTCTCCTAATTGCGGCAAAAGCCGCACCCTACCAATAAATAACCTGAAACTTAACACAAATATTTTCCATATCAAATCCATCAACAGTCGTTTTTAACATTTACAAAGAAAGGGCAGGTGAGAAAATATATTATAAGCTCACCCAGCGCTCTAAAGCAGTACAAACACAAAAAGGCAATGGTCAATTGCCTGGAGAGCCAGTTTGGTGTAGTGGTTAAGAGTGCGGACTCTTATCTGGGAGACCCGGGTTTGATTCCCCACTCCTCCACTTGCACCTGCTGGAATGGCCTTGGGTCAGCCATAGCTCTGGCAGAGGTTGTCCTCGAAAGGGCAGCTGCTGTGAGAGCCCTCTCCAGCCCCACCCACCTCAGAGAGTGTCTGTTGTTGGGGAGGAAGGGAAACGAGATTGTGAGCCGCTCTGAGACTCTTCAGAGTGGAGGGCGGGATATAAATCCAATATCTTCTTCTTCTTCAATTTCCTTTGGTGCAGCGGTTCGCATGAGCGGACCACGCCGCGTCTGTCCTTAAATAATACGGCTGAACTGCCTTCTTTAGTTCCAGGTTGTAATTTTTTTTAATGACAAAAAAATCTTAAAGGGACTTCTCGTAACGGATTTGTGAAGGGTTTTTTTTGTAATAAATATAGAGTAAGGTCCAGCGCTGCCGCAATTGCTGCAGTTAAGAGAACCGTTTGTGCCTGGTGAATGCCACATTCAGTGTATTTTGGAAGAGAAGCCTTTCTACTCCGATGGCTCAGTGAAGCCTTTGCGTTCAGAAGCGGCGTACCTGCGAAAGGAGTCCCAGACGGACCACAGTTTCTATGGTCGAGCATTTGGTTTCCTTTCTTGTGGAGCCGCACATTGTTTGTTGGCCTAGTCTGATAAATGCCAGTTTGGTGTAGTGGTTAAATGTGTGGGCTCCTATCTGGGAGAACCGGGTTTGATTCCCCACTCCTCCACTTGTAGCTGTTGGAATAGCCTTCAGTCAGCCATAACTCTGGCAGAGGTTGTCCTTGAAAGGGCAGCTGCTGTGAGAGCCCTCTCAGCCCCACCCCTTCACAGGGTGTCTGTTGTGGGAGGAGAAGATATAGGAGATTGTAAGCCGCTCTGAGACTCTGATTCAGGGAGAAGGCAGGGTATAAATCTGCAATTCTTCTTCTTCTTTTTCTTCTTCTTTACAGCCTAACTTTTCCTTCCTGAGGCCCACCCCCTGCAAATCTTTCCTGCAAATCACACCAGTTCTGTGGGCGGGTCAGGCCGTCCAGAGGGCTCTCCGATCCTGGGAAAATGTAGCACTTCGGCAGAGCTTCCCCCCAGATCTGGGCACAGGGCCAAGCCCCCCAGCGTAGACTCCAGAGGCTGCCCCCCAAGGGGGCTGTGTATTCAGATCGGTTGGCTGCGGTGTGGCTTTCTCTGTCGGAGAAGTTGCCAGGGAGGTGGGAGGGGGGGGGAGGGGGAGAGACAGTGTGTTGCAAATCTTCATTCACTTCTCCTTTTTCTTTCGTGGCTCTCCCGGAGAGCACAATCCCATGTTGTGTGAGGCTGGCGGGTGTGAATGCATCCAGCAAAAGGGTGGGTGGGGGCTTTCTCTCCAACCTCTTTTGAGGCTGAGATGCTCCCCACCCCCACCCCCCCAGCCAGGGCTGGATTAACAGTTAGGCCAAGGAAACACTGGCCTATGGGCCCCCATGCCTTTAGGGGCCCCAAGCTGGCTCCCCCCCGTCTCATTTCCCCCCTGCTTGAAGCCCTCCCAACCTGCAGGTGCAGCCGGCCGCTGAGCCGCTCTTTGTCCAACTTGCCTGATGCCAGAAAAAAAGCAACAGCTCCGCGTAGAATACACCTCTTGTCAGTCTCTTATCTTCCCAAAAGCCCCTCAAAATATTGGCTTGCTATTTCAAATTTTACTTATCAAAATAAGTCCGGATTTGCACAACGTAGGCACAAAATACTCTAATACACTTTCCGTATCAGCTTTCAGGAATAACCGGTCTACAATTCTCCTGTTTCGCAGCTGCTTTATCACAGTGGAGGTTGGAGAAAACTTAATGAGAATGACAGAAGTGTGAAGAAGAAGAAGATGATATTGGATTTATATCCCGCCCTCCACTCCGAAAAGTCTCAGAGCGGCTCACAATCTCCTTTACCTTCCTCCCCCACAACAGACACCCTGTGAGGTAGATGAAGATATTGGATTTATATCCCACCCTCCACTCCGAAGAGTCTCAGAGCGGCTCACAATCTCCTTTATCTTCCTGCCCCACAACAGACACCCTGTGAGGTAGATGAAGATATTGGATTTATATCCCACCCTCCACTCCGAAGAGTCTCAGGGCAGCTCACAATCTCCTTTCCCTTCCTCCCCCACAACAGACACCCTGTGAGGTAAATGAAGATATTGGATTTATATCCCGCCCTCCACTCCGAAGAGTCTCAGGGCGGCTCACAATATCCTTTCCCTTCCTCCCCCACAACAGACACCCTGTGAGGTAAATGAAGATATTGGATTTATATCCCGCCCTCCACTCCGAAGAGTCTCAGGGCGGCTCACAATATCCTTTCCCTTCCTCCCCCACAACAGACACACTGTGAGGTAGATGAAGATATTGGATTTATATCCCGCCCTCCACTCCAAAGAGTCTCAGAGCAGCTCACAATCTCCTTTCCCTTCCTCCCCCACAACAGACACCCTATGAGGTGGGTGGGGCTGGAGAGGGCTCTCACAGCAGCTGCCCTTTCAAGGACAACCTCTGCCAGAGCTATGGCTGACCCAAGGCCATGCCAGCAGGTGCAAGTGGAGGAGTGGGGAATCAAACCCTGTTCTCCCAGATAAAAGTCTGCACACTTAACTACTACACCAAACTGAGAAATATAAGCAAAGTATTGGAAAATGTGGCTTGAATAAAGCAGTTGCGAAACAGGAGAATTGTAGACCGGTTATGCCTGAAAGCTGATACGGAAAGTGTATTGGAGTATTTTGTGCCTTCATTGTGCAAATCCGGACTTATTTTGATAATTAAAATTTGAAATAGCAAACCAATATTTTGAGGGGCTTTTTTGAAGATAAGAGACTGACAAAAGATGCATTGAACATGGAGCTGTTGCTTTTCTTCTGTCTCCTATACGTGTGGCTTTTTTTTCCTGTTGCCCGACTTCCCTGGTGCGGCTGCTGCTGGCGTCCTCACCAAGTTTGCCTCTCTCTGCCTCTCCCCTGCAGCTTTGGCGAAGGGGCTTTTGAGAAGGCGCCTGCAGGCTGCAGAGGGGGCCCCAGGCAGCGGCGGTGGGTGCTTTGACTTTTTGGGCGCCTCGATAATTGACAAGGGGCCCCCGAGATTTCGATTGCCTAAGGGCCTCCACAGAGTTTAATTCGGCACTGCCCCCTGCCCATTCATTGAGCCCCCATCCCACACCTGTGCTTCTCCGTGTAAGAGACGAACCCATTCCTGATGCCTTCACTGTGGTTGCCAACCTCCAGGTGGCTTGGCAAAACAAACCCTGTGTTGCAAATTAGGACCTGGGGATCCCTTCCAACTCTAGTATTCTTTGATTTCAACAATTAATTCTACCATAAGTTCCAACTATGGGGAGGGACTGTGGCTCAGTGGTAGAGCATCTGCTTGGTAAGCAGAAGGTCCCAGGTTCAATCCTTGGCATCTCCAAAAAAGGGTCCAGGCAAATAGGTGTGAAAAACCTCAGCTTGAAACCCTGGAGAGCTGCTGCCAGTCTGAGTAGACAAGACTGACTTTGATGGACCAAGGGTCTGATTCAGTAGAAGGCAGCTTCATATGCCCAACTATTCAAAAAAAAATCCAGTTTGGTGTCGTGGTTAAATGCGTAGACTCTTACCTGGGAGAACCGGGTTTGATTCCCCGCTCCTCCACTTGCACCTGCTGGAATGGCCTTGGGTCAGCCGAAGCTCTCGTAGGAGTTGTCCTTGAAAGGGCAGCTGCTGTGAGAGCCCTCTCTGCCCCACCCACCTCACAGGGTGTCTGTTGTGGGGCGAGAGGATATAGGAGACTGTAAGCCGCTCTGAGTCTCTGATTCAGAGAGAAGGGCGGGGTACAAATCTGCAGTCTTCTTCTTCTTTTGGTTTTGAATTCAACAATGTATTCTCAAAGTTAACAGTCAATCTGTTCCT
This sequence comes from Heteronotia binoei, assembly GCF_032191835.1. NCBI lineage: Eukaryota > Metazoa > Chordata > Lepidosauria > Squamata > Gekkonidae > Heteronotia > Heteronotia binoei. Next base: position 7,935,375 of record NC_083242.1, read on the forward strand.
TTTCCAACGACCCGATGCCTGCCTATATTACAGCAGTCCCCAGCCTGCTCAAATACTCCCTGTGGATTGCAGCTTTTAACTGCTGTCAATTTCATTTGATACATGGGATGGAAACAATAGCTGTCCATTTCATACCTTCGCTTCAATTCAGCGACAACATGGCTCCCAGGTTCACTAGTATGTTTCTGTTAGAGCAGATGTGGCCAAACTTGCTTATCATAAGAGCCACATGGAATAAATGTCAGCTGTTGAAGGAAGGAAGGGAGGAAGGAAGGAAAATAGATGGGGGAGGGAGAGGTGGAAAAAAGCAGCTTTCACTTTAAATGCATTCTCCAAGCTGCTGGCAAGCTTGGCTTTGAGAAGCAAATTAGAGAGAAATGCCTTCTCCTCCTCCGGTCCTACCTTGTCCATTGAATAGTAGGTGCAGCAGCATAACAATCCCTGGATTAGGAGAGTGGGCAACCAGCCAGCCACCAGGGGCTTTGCCACACCCCTAGCAGCCCTCCTTAACCCTTGGAGAAGCCCACACCACCCTTTCTCCACTTCTTATGCGATTTGGGGCAGAGGGTGGCTTGCTGGCCTTTAGACTCAAGGGGGGGGGCTCCCAGGAGAGCCCCAGGCGAGCGAGGCCTGCTTGGGCTGACTGGATCTCTAGCCAGCCCAAGCAGGCCGCTCCCCCCTGGGGCTCTCCTTTCTTGTGTTGGGTTGCTTTGAATTGGTGGGGGAGGCAGCATATGCTAATGAGTTATGCTAATGAGCTCCACCACCTATGTTTCTACAAAACGACCCGATCCCTGCCTAAGATGCATACTGAGTAGCTTAGATGAAGCCACGATGGAGCCAGAAGAGGAGAGAGAATTCAGTGGGGTGCCGTGCCACCAAGTCCACCCTCCAAAGCCTCCATTGACTCCAGGGAGAACTGATCTGTGCAGGGATCTCCAGGTCCCACCTGGAGGCTGGCATCCCTAGGATCAGCACTTGGCCTACAAACCTTCTAAATACAATTTAGAAGGGGCAGAGGGCGCAAACCCCAAATAATCGTTCCTCCAAGCCGTTTGCCTGTCAAAAATGCCTCTCCTGTTTCAAGCACCGGTAGAGGCAGAGGTTGCCTGTTTCTCCGCCACCACCAGACACCCAGAAGAGGATCGAGGTAGGTTAAGATTGGCAAGTTGGAGGAACTCTTGGAGATTTGGGGATGGAGCCTGGGGTGGCCAGAGACCTCAGTGGGTACAGCACCGTACGGTCCACCTTTCGAAGCATCCCTTTTCTCCAGGGAAACAGATGAGCTGTAATTCTGCAGGATCTCCAGGTCCTGCCTGGAGGCTGGCATCCCTAGCTTGTAGCACTGCTTCCTGAGAAGTGGGGGGAGGGGAATGTCATCAAAAAGTGTCGTCAAAAAGTGGGGGGAGGGGAGGGAAACGTCTGCTGGGAACTCTGTTATTCCCTATGGAGATTTATTCCCATCGAAAATCATGGAGAATTGATTTGTGGGTTATCTAGGGCTCTTGGGGGGGCTGTTTTTTGAGGTAGAGGCACCAACATTTCAGCATAGCGTTCAGTGCCTCTCCCCAAAATACCCCCTAAATTTCAAAAAGATTGGACCTGGGGGTTCAATTCTATGAGCCCCCAAAGAAGGTGCCCCTATCCTTCATTATTTCCAACGGAGGGAAGGCATTTAAAAGGTGGGCGGTCCCTTGAAATGTGATGACCAGAACTCCCTTTGGAGTTCAATGATGCTTGTCACACCCTTGCTCCTGGCTCCACCCCCAAAGTCCTCAGTTATTTCTTGAATTGGACCTGGCAACCCGAGAGGGTGGACTCTGTGGTATCATGTTGCCTCCTAGACGGTGCCCTCAGATCTCCAGGAACTCACCAAGTCATAGATACAGGCCTCATTTTGGGCAGGAGCTCACAGGAGCGGAGCTTCAGGACCTCTAAATTTTATGGGGCTCTTTCTTTCTTAATCCCCCCCCCCAAAAAAAATTCTTGCTTCTGGGCTCCAGTGTTCAATCCCGCCTTGTGAGAACTTCTCTGAAATCTAAGATCTGACAAACAAAGATCTGTTTTGGGAGGGATGGTGGCTCAGTGGTAGAGCATCTGCTTGGGAAGCAGATGGTCCCAGGTTCAATCCCTGGCATCTCCAAAAAAGGGTCCAGGCAAATAGGTGTGAAAAACCTCAGCTTGAGACCCTGGAGAGCCGCTGCCAGTCTGAGAAGACAATACTGACTTTGATGGACCAAGGGTCTGATTCAGTATAAGGCAGCTTCATATGTTAATATGTTCAAACTTTCTAATATGTTCTCCCTACAAAAAAATGGGGAAATAACCAGAACGTGTCTAGTAGACAGATGGAAATCTTCATTGTGCCAAACTGTGGCCACCTAGGAGAAAGTAATTTTAGAAGTATGATGGGAGTAAGGTTTTATTTATTTATTTATTACTTATTTATTATTTATTACTTTAAATTTCTATCCCGCCCTCTCCGCAAGCGACTTTATGATGACAGTTGTAATTCCAGAAGCATTTTAAGGTAGATGTTGAGCTGATAGAATTGGGACTGGCTTCAAAAAGGCATGATTTGCTTTAATTGTATTAAGTACCCCTTATCTTCTGTATACTTAATGTATAATGCCATTAAAGGTTGTTGTTGTTGATAGAATTTGGTACACCTTCCGTTGATGTCAGGGGTGTGTGGCATATGCAAATAGGTTGTGTTCATGAGCTCCGGCACCTCTTTTTTTATGAAATGACCCCTGCGTAGATAACTCCCCTTGGGGGAACAGAGTTCGAATCCAGAAGCACCTTTAAGACCAACGAGATTTACACCTCATTAGATAACACGGCTGCCCGCCTCGATCTACCCTTGGGGGAAGTCATGACACTGAATTATGATACTAGTTGGTTTGGGGAAGTTTTTGGGTCCTCCAGCCCTCATTGCAGAAGTGAAACGAGGGAGCAGGCAGAAGAGAAAGCCCGAGGAAGGAAGTGGAATACCTGGCTCAGGATCCTCCTCTTTTCTCTTCCTCTTTCAGAAAGCAGGTCAGAGCCTTTGCGGATTAATATGGAAGACCAGCTGGCTCGAGGGGCGCCACCCCTGGACGCCCCGTCCCCTGGGATAGGGGACCGGGAGCTATTTGGCTACGTGGGGATCGAGGCAGTGCTGGAGCAGATGCGAATCAAGACCATGAAGTCGGGGTTTGAGTTCAACATCATGGTTGTAGGTAAGCACCCCCTCACCCCCGGTCTGCTTGTCGCTGTTATAAAATGCCTTGGGGAAGACAAGCAATGGAGGGTGGGAAGACAGGAGAGGAGAGGCTGTACTCAATTCGAGAGCCGGTTTGTTGTAGTAGTTAAGAGCAGTGGACTCTAATCTGGAGAACCGGGTTCAAGATCCCCCACTCTTTCTCCGCCTGCAGCCAGCTGGGTGACCTTGGGCCCACCAGTTCTCTCGGAGCTGTTCTCTCTCAAGAGCAGTTCTCTCCGAGCTCTCTCAGCCCCACCTACTTCACAGGGTGTCTGTTGCGGGGAGGGGAAGGGAAGGAGATTGTAAGCCTCTCCGAGACTTCGATAGAAAGGTAGGGTTTAAATCCAATTCTTCTAAAACCTGGGCTCAGATCCTTTTCAGAGGGACCCTTCTCAGTCAGTAAGCCTTTCTCCTCCCACCCCCCCCGCACGTGGGGACTGCCTGTTAAACCGAAGCCACATCACACTCTTCAGCCGGGCCAACCCAAGAGCGTGAAATGGCACGAGAGCGTTTTGAGTTCTGCAGAAAATGCAGAGATGCAGAATTCTGGTTTTGTACTGCGGAATTCCAACGGCTCAGGAACAGGATTTCAGATTCTGGGGGTTCTCTTCAGCACACACAACAACCCTGGAGAGGAGGCACGAGGGTAGGCTTGTTAAGTTCCTCCTGGCCCCGCCAACATGGGATGGGAGGTAGGGTTGCCAGCTCCAGGTTAGGAAAGTCCTGGATATTTGGGGATGGTACCTGGGGAAGACGGGGACCTCCGTGGGGTACGATGCCATACACACCACCCTCCAAAGTAGCCATTTTCTCCAGAGGAACTGGTCTCTGTAATCGGGTTGCCAAGTCCAATTCAAGAAATATCTGGAGACTTTGGGGGTGGAGCCAGGAGACTTTGGGGGTGGAGCCAGGAGACTTTGGGAGGTGGAGCCAAGATCAAGGCTGTGACAAGCATAATCGAACTCCAAAGGGAGTTCTGGCCATAAAGGGACGGCACACCTTTTCAATTCCTTCCTTCCATAGGAAATCATGAAGGATAGGGGCACCTTCTTTTGGGGCTCATAGAATTGGACCCCCTGGTCCAATCTTTTTGAAACTTGGGGGGTATTTGGGGAAGAGGCACTAGATGCTATACTGAAAATTTGGAGCCGCTACCCCCAAAAAACAGCCCCCTCAGAGCCCCAGATACCCATGGATCAATTCTCCATGATTTTCTATGGGAATAAATCTCTATAGGGAATAATAGAGTTCCCAGCAGACATTTCCCTCCCCTCCCCCCGCTTTCTGACAACCCTGAAGCAGGGGGAGGGTCTCCAAACGGGGGGATCCCCTGCCCCCACCTGGAGACTGGCAACCCTACTCTGTAATCTGGAGATGGGATTCCCAGATCCCATCTGGGAGTTGTAAACAAAACACAACCTCAAGGTTATGATGACAAAATTACTAATATTGGCAACAGCATTACCATCCCTAAAGAGAACGAGTCCCTCAATAACAGGATCATGAAGTATCAATATCTTGAATCCAAACAGACGATAACGGGCCTTGAGCCGTTTAAGAGCGCGTGCCCTGATTGAGAGTATCTTGTGGAGACTGTTTGGCCTCTGTGGATAACGTTTGAATGTTGCAAAGTGTACTTTGTATAAGTATCGAGGAATATCCCGTGTTGACAAAGGACTGAAACAGGTATGGCGGCAGAAGTCAACGACCTGTTCCGGAGAATTCCAACTTCAGCTATATGCGATAACTGAATGCCTTTGCATCTTCTGGAACTGTTATCGAGTCCGTTTGGATTCAAGATATTGGTACTTCATGATACTGTTATCAAGGGACTCGTTCTCTTTATGTATGATAATACTGTTGCAAATATTAGTAATCTGGAGAGCCAGTTTGGTGTAGTGGTTAAGTGTATGAACTCTTATCTGGGAGAACCGGGTTTGATTCTCCACTCCTCCACTTGCAGCTGCTGGAATGGCCTTGGGTCAACCATAGCTTTTGTAGTTGTTGTCCTTGAAAGGGCAGCTGCTGGGAGAGCTCTCTCAGCCCCACCCACCTCACAGGATGTCTGTTGTGGCGGGGAGAAGATATAGGAGATTATAAGAAATATCCTTGAAAGGGCAGCTGCTGGGAGAGCTCTCTCAGCCCCACCCACCTCACAGGGTGTCTGTTGTGGCGGGGAGAAGATATAGGAGATTGTAAGCCGATCTGAGTTTCTGATCCAGAGAGAAGGGCACAGTACAAATCTGCAGTCTTCTTCTAATTTTGTCATCATAACCTTGAGGTTGTGTTTTGTTTGCAATTCTGTGGTGACTTCTCTCTTTGTTTAACAACCCACCTGGAAGATGGCATCCCCAGGGGAAGGCCCCGTGTCAAAAAGCCAACCGCATGGCCAGATACCATTCACACTGGAAGGATTCGTAGTCTTTCGGAACCCCAGCAGAGCAGAGCGGCTCAGTTTGCAGGCGGCTTCTGCCCCCAAGGGAGGCGTGAGGCCAGGAAGCGTGAGCCCCGTTTCCCACTCTGCCTGTGTCACTTGAGATCCTGCAGGCCTCTCCGGAGCCGTCCGGGAAATCTGTTGACTCCGCAAAATGCAGGCCTCCCTGGAGAACGGACAGCTGGGCAGAGAGCGCTTTTTTTGCCTGCAGCCGGAAAACTGAGCTCATGTTTGAATGTATGAATGCAGAGAGGAGCCTGGCCGGTGCTTAGCAACCTGGGGTGCGGCGCACGTGGGAACTGGAAAGGGGTGTTTTTCTCTGCCTCTGGAAGCACCGGGAGTTGCGTTTCCCAAGCTCTTTCGATCTCCGGAGCATGGTTGCCTTTTTTCCTGGATTAGAATTGAAGGCATGCTTCCCGTCAAAAAGCATCTGTAGTTTCTCAACCAGCTGGACAAGCGGACAGGCAGGCATACGTCCATGCTAGCCCAGTGCATGCTGAACATAAGAACGTAAGAGAAGCCATGTTGGATCAGGCCAGTGGCCCATCCAGTCCAACATTCTGTGTCACACAGTGGCCAAAAAACCCAGGTGCCATCAGGAGGTCCACCAGTGGGGCCAGGGCACTAGAAGTCCTCACACTGTTGCCCCCCGCCCAAGCACCAAGAATACAGAGCATCACTTGCCCAGACAGTTTCATCAATATGATGTGGCTAATAGCCACTGATGGACCTCTGCTCCAGATGTTTCTCCAATCTCCTCTTGAAGCTGTCTATGCTTGTAGCCGCCACCACCTCCTGTGGCAGTGAATTCCACGTGTGACTCACCCTTTGGGTGAAGAAGGACTTCCTTTTATCCGTTTTAACTCGACTGCTCAGCAATTTCATTGAATGCCCACGAGTTCTCGTATTGTGAGAAAGGGAGAAAAGGACTTCTTTCTCTACCTTCTTTATCCGGTCATCCTCTTGTAAACCTCGATCATGTCGCCCCCTCAGTCTACATTTCTCCAAGCTCCCAGTGTCTTCTCCAGGATTGGGACCCCTCCGTGCCAATGCCACAAGCTTCACAGAGGTACCTGCTCTTCGAGAACCAATATTGGTTAGTGTTGGACTAAGACAGAGACAATGAGGGTTCCCGGGGCTTTTTCTTGCAGCCATCACTCCTTTGCATATTAGGCCATGCTCCCCTGATGTAGCCAATCCTCCTGGAGCTTACAGGGCTCTGTGTATAGGGCCTCCTGTAAACTCTTATAGCTGGGGTGGCCAAGGGTAGCTCTCCAGATTTTTTTTGCCTACAACTCCCATCAGCCCCAGCCAGCTTGGCCAATGGCTGGGGCTGATGGGAGTTGTAGGCAAAAAACATCTGGAGAGCTACCCTTGGCCACTCCTGTCTTATTGGCGACATCAGGGAGGTTGAGCCTAATAGGTAAAGGAGTGCCTGCTACAAAAAAAAAAGCCCTGATTGAGTTCCAATTGCATTTCAGCCTAGCTCACCTCATAGGGTCAGGGGTGGAATTCTAGCAGGAGCTCCTTTGCCTATTAGGCCTCTGGATGCTATGCTGAAAATTTGGTGCCTCTACCTCAAAAACAGCCCTTCCCCCCCGATACCCAGATCAGTTCTCCATTATACCCTATGGGAATCAGTCTCCATAGGGGATAATGGAGTGCCCAGCAGACATTTCCTACCCCCCCTTTCTGATGACCCTGAAGCGGGGGGAGGGTCTCCAAACCGGGGGATCCCCTGCCCCCACCTGGGGATTGAGCAACCCAGAAAGAGCTACGCGGATAATGGAGCAGGGAAACCAGGTTACAAAAAAACCTCCGCGAAAACCAGCCTCCAAAATTATACACAAATCACATCCTTCAATAATTATTTAAGAAATGTTTAAAAAATTATTACAAATCATCAACAACAAAAGTGTATAAGGAACATGTACCCTCGCCCAAAGTCACTTAGAAACAAATCAATGTCCAATATTCCTCAACAACGGGGTGCTATTTCAATAGAGCAGTCCTCCACGGAGAACAGCGCTCCAAAGAGTTTTTCTTCTATACAGCAAGACACAGGAAGTGATGATTTGTGTATAACTTTGGAGGCTGGTTTTCGTGGAGGTTTTTTTGTAACCTGGTTTCCCTGCCTCACCCGGGGATTGGCAAACCCTCCTGTGTCTTTTAGGGTTGCCAATCCCCAGGTGGGAGCAGGGGATCCCCCGGTTTGGAGACCCTCCCCCCGCTTCAGGGTCATCAGAAAGTGGGGGGAGGGGAGGGAAATGTCTGCTGGGAACTCTATTATTCCCTATGGAGATTTATTCCCATAGAAAATCATGGAGAATTGATCTACGGGTATCTGGGGCTCTGGGGGGGGGGGCCTGTTTTTTCGGTTAGAGGCACCAAATATTCAGTATAGCATCTAGTGCCTTTTCCCAAAATACCCCCCAAGTTTCAAAAAGATTGGAGCAGGGGGTCCAATTCTATGAGCCCCAAAAGAAGGTGCCCCTATCCATTATTTCCTATGGAAGGAAGGAATTGAAAAGGTGTGCCGTCCCTTTAAATGTGAGGGCCAGAACTCCCTTTGGAGTTCAATTGTGCTTGTCACAGCCTTGATCTTGGCTCCACTCCTAATGTCTCCTGGCTCCACCCCCAAAGTCCCCAGATATTTCTTGAATTGGACTTGGCAACCCTAGTGTCTTTCGACCTCGGGCCTCCTCGCAGTGCTTTGCCCTTTCTGGGAATCCCTGCCGTGAGAGCTCTGCGAACCTTTTCCTAGCAACTTCCTGCCCTTTTGCACTGCCCGTTTCTCCTCTCCTCGACTCCTTTCTCTGAAACCCAGAACGGCAGCCAAGTCTTTGTCTGGGGCGCTCCCTTCCAGAGCTGCCTAACCCTCTGATAAATTCAGCAATAAATATCCCCAGATCAAAAGTCGGAGGCCCAGCGTGGAAACGCCAGAAAGTAATCCCAAGAAAGAAGGATGATACAGTTTGGGGCCCACAGCATCATCTGTAGAGGAGGAGAAGGGGGGGATTATGGGATAATCTTTTTCTAAGCGCTCGGCAAAAGCAGGAGCACGCAAGGAGCCCGACCGATCTCCTCTGTGAGCTCCTCTGTGAGCTCTCCAGCCTGTGAAGAACCCGGACGACAGGTGCAAAAACGACAGAGTCCTGAGATTTTTCCAGCAGGCCTTGGTGTAGTGGTTAAGTGCGCGGACTCTTATCTGGGGGAACCGGGTTTGATTCCCCACTCCTCCACTTGCAGCTGCTGGAATGGCCTTGGGTCAGCCACAACTCTCGCGGGAGTTGTCTTTGAAAGGGCAGCTTCTGGGAGAGCTCTCTCAGCCCCATCCACCTCACAGGGTGTCTGTTGTGGGGGAGGAAGATAAAGGAGATTGTGAGCCGCTCTGAGACTCTGAAATGTGGAGTGGAGGGCGGGATATAAATCCAATATCATCATCATCACAGCATAGGGTCGCCAGGTCAAGAAATATCTGGGGGCTTTGGGGGCGGAGCCAGGAGACTTCGGGGGTGGAGCCAGAAGCAAGGGTGTGAAAAGCCTAATTGAAGTCCAAAGGGAGTTCTGGCCATCGTATTTAAAGAGACCACGCACCTTTTAGAAGATATTGGATTTATATTTAAATGCCTTCCCTCTATTAGAAATCATGAAGGACAGGGACACCTTCATTGGGGGCTCCCCAAGCCCCGATCCATCATTTCCAAATGGAGGGAAGTGATTTAAAAGGTGTGCAGCCCCTTTCAATGTGATGGCCGGAACTCCCTTTGGAGTTCGATCGTGCTTGTCACACCCTTGCCCCTGGCTCCACCCCCAAAGTCCTCAAGCTATTTCTTGAGTCGGACTTGGCAACCCTAGCGGGAGATCTCCAGGCCTCACCTGGAGGCTGGGAACCATACATCTTCCATCCAAAACAAAGCAAGATTCTAGTCCTTCTTGTCCCAAAGGGAAGCCTGGAAGCAAACCTCCCTGTGTTTTGTAGGCTGGACTTCTGAGTAGATGCAATGGTTGCCAGTCCCCACCTTGAACCTCTCAAGAAGTCTCTGAAGTCTAACAATAGGTGAATCTCTAGGTTCTCAACTATACTGTTTTTTCCCGTTTGGTTACAAATCCCCAGGTGGGGGCAGGGGATCCCTGATTTGGAGGCCCTTCCCTTGCTTCAGGGTCATCAGAAACTGGGGGGGGTGTCTTCAGGTCACTCCATTATTTCCTATGGAAACTGATTCCCATAGGGAATAATGGAGAATTGATCCATGGGTATCTGGGGCTCCGGAAGGGCTGTTTTTTGAGGTAGAGGCACCAAATTTTCAGCATCGCATCACGTTCCTCTCCTCAAAACATCCCTCAGGTTTCAAAACGTTTGGACCAGGGAGTCCAATTCTACGAGCCCCAAAAGAAGGTGCCCCTATCCTACATCTCTGATGGAAGGAAGGCATTTCAAAGGTGTGAGGTCCCTTTAAATGTGATGGCCAGAGCTCCCTTTGGAGTTCAAGTCTCCTTGTCCCAACCTTGCTCCTGGCTCCACCCCCAAAGCCTCCTGGCTCCACCCCTGAAGTCTCCTGGCTCCACCCCCAAAGTCCCCAGATATTTATTGAATTGGACCCTAGTAGATGTGCTGAGGATCAGGCCATGAACGAGTCTTCACTCATGCTCCGTTAGGATGAGGAGATCCCTGCCGCGGAGGGCCAAAAGGGAAGCTTTGGTCTTCCCTGGCCCTGCTGTGTCGTTTCCCCCACTTGGACGGCCGCCACCAGCACTCCTGCCCCCAGTCCAACCTTCGTGCTGTGCCAAAGCGATTGGGGGCGGCACTGGCCAATCGGGAGCCAGGAACGGGGTGTGGGGGGGGGAGCCGAAAGCCGTTCCAGCTGTGACTCCTCCGACCTCTTCCTGGAGGCTGCACATCTGCTTCCAATCAATCCTGGGAAAGTCTTTTTTTTTTTCCCCGCCCCTCTCCTCTCCAAATGTGGACAAGTTTGACGTTTTTTGAACTTAAAAGGGGGTGTGCGTGTGTGCAGGACGGGCCTGTGAAAGGGAGAGGAAAGCCCCTTGAAGCCAGATAAGCCTTCTTTGGGGGAAAGCTCGTGGTAAACAAGCAAGAGGGGAAAGGCGCCCCAGCCAGGAAGAAGAGCGTTCCTCCCCCACCCTATATTAAAAAACTGACACTGTTTTGCTTCTTATGCATGAGATAAAGGCTGCTGGGGATGGAAAAAAGTACGCTCGATTTTCCACTTGATTCCCAAAAAAAGATAAATGCCATTTTACCTAACAGGGAGATAAAATTATGTGTTGCAAGGTTCTGGATTTCACAGCAACCTTCATCAGGGGAAATGGGGGGGTGGAGTAGAGGTATGCATGTTTTGAACAGCAGCCTTCGTCAGGCAGATGAGAAAAGAAGCAGAATTCAGCCAAGATTCACCTCCTTCTCTCTTCTGCCCTGGGGGAGACTTTTTGGGAAACCGTAGCAGAGCTTGGAATGTACAGGAATGCGTTTTTTGATTTATTTATTTTTTTAAAAAAATGAACCTGTGGGCTTTCAAGATACAGCTGACTTAAGGCGACCCCAGCAAGGGGCTTTCAAGGGGGGGGGGAGAGAAGCAGAGGTGGTTGGCCACTGCCTTCCTCTGCAGATCCTTCCTTGGTGGTCTCCCTTCCAAGTACTGACCCTGCTTAACCTCCAAGATCTGACTGCTACTGAGCTTGAGGCTCAAAGGCAGGGGTGGCCAAACTTGCTAACATAAGAGCCACATAGAATAAATGCATGGCTCATTTTGTAGCAGGAGCTCCTTTGCATATTAGGCCATGTACCCCTGATGTAGCCAATCTTCCGAGAGCTTACAGGGCTCTAAGTACAGGGCCTTCTGTAAGCTCTGGGAGGATTGGCTACATCAGGGAGGTGTGGCCTAATATGCAAAGGAGCTCCTGCTGCAAAATTAGCAAGTGTCGGATGTTTGAGGGTCACAAGACAGGAAGGAAGGAAGGAGGGAGGGAAGGAAGGAAATGGGGAGAGGGAGGTGGAAAGAAAGCAACTTTAACTTTAACTTTAACTGCTAGCTGGCTTAGCTTGGAGAAGCGATTTAAAGAGAAAAATGCCTTCTCCAAGACAGGGCGGTGGGGGCTTCAAGAGCCACACAATACGTGTGAAAGAGGCACAGTTTGGCCACCCCTGACCAAAGCATCCATTTTCTCCATGTCTGTTATGAACTGGCCGGAGCAATCCCCTGTTCCACCAGCCAGCCAGCCTTTCTGCGTAGAAATTGTTCGCAGAAATTGTTCGCTCCTCCGCCTCTTTGGCCATCGTCAGGATGGTCTCACATGGCCCTCTTCTCTTCTTCTTTGCGCCCCAGGACAGAGCGGCCTGGGCAAGTCCACCATGGTGAACACGCTCTTCAAATCCAAGGTGAGCCGCAAGTCCTGCCCGGGTTACGAGGAACATATCCCGAAGACGGTGCAGCTGCTCTCTGTGACCCACGGTAAGGACTCCGAGGGAACCTCCAGGGGTGTCCAACATACGGCCCACGGGACAGAACTGGCCCATCCAAGGCTCTTCTGTGGCCCGCAAGCCACCAGTTTATTACCTTCAAGAGCCAGTTTGGTGTTGTGGTTAAGTGTGTGGACTCTTACCTGGTAGAACCAGGTTTGATTCCCATTCCTCCACTTGCACCTGCTGGAATGGCCTTGGGTTAGCCATAGCTCTCGCAGGAGTTGTCCTTGAAAGGGCAGATTCTGTCAGAGCTCTCTCAGCCCCACCTACCTCACAGGGTGTCTGTTGTGGGGGAGGAAGGTGAAGGAGATTGTGAGCCGCTCTGAGACTCTTCGGAGTGGAGGGCAGGATATAAATTCAATATCTTCATCTACTTCACAGGGTGTGGGGAGGAAGGTAAAGGAGATTGTGAGCCGCTCTGAGACTCTTCAGAGTGGAGGGCGGGATATAAATCCAATATCTTCATCTACCTCACAGGGTGTCTGTTGTGGGGGAGGAAGGTGAAGGAGATTGTGAGCCGCTCTGAGACTCTTCGGAGTGGAGGGCAGGATATAAATCCAATATCTTCTTCTTCTTTATTGCCGGATGGCCAAGACTGTGCATTATGGCTCTGTGTATTGTCCCAGGATGGTGGAAGTGGGAGGGGGGCCATCAGAGAGACACTTCAAGGAAATTCCACAAAGAGTGTTAGATGTTTGAAGCAGGCTTGTGTTTTGAGCAAGGCTTTTTCGGTAGCGGGAGCTCCTTTGCATATTAGGCCACACCCCTCGGATGTAGCCAGTCCTCCAACAAAAGAGTTCCCAACCACCAGTCCATGGACTGGGACCAGTCCGTGGCCTGCTAGCAACCAGGCCACAGAGCAAGGCAGAGGCAGTGAAGCCTCGCTCCAAGGCAGGGAGGCAGCCTCTTTTGTCCACTTGGGTCCCGGGCTGGTGGAAAGGGCAGCACTGCTGTGACCTTAGCCTCCCCCTCATTTATAGACCCCCCCCCACTGATCAGCTGATTGGCGCGGGTCTTTAAATTGAGAGAGGGAGGCAGATTGGCCTTCTGCCGCCTAGCCACCTAGTGGGGAAGTAGCAGAAACTGCCCCACTCTCCCCCCCCCATTTAAAGACCCCCATGGGGGACAGGGATGGGATGTGGGTGGGGGGGCGGCCTGGGGTGGCAAAAAAACCAGTGCCGCCCCCCGCTCCCGGTCCATGGAAAAATTGCATTCCACGAACCCGGTCCCTGGTGCCAAAAAGTTTGGGGGCCGCTGAAGAAGAAGAATTGCAGATTTATACCCCGCCCATCTCTCTGAACGCAGAAGAATCGATGCTTTCGAGCTGTGGTGCTGGAGAAGACTCTTGAGAGTTGCTTGGACTGCAAGAAGATCCAATCAGTCAGTCCTAAGGGAAATCAACCCAGACTGTTCCCTGGATGGTCAGATACTGAAGCTGAAGCTCAAATACTTTGACCACCAAATTAGAAGGGAGCACTCACTGTACAAAGACCCTGATGCTGGGAAAAGAAGAAGGGGACGGCAAAAGAGGAGATGGCTGGACAGCGTTGCTGATGTCACAAACATGAATTTGAGCAGACTTCGGAGGATGGTGGAAGAGAGGAGGGCCTGGTGTGACTTTGTCCAGGGGGTCGCAAAGAGTTGGACTCGACTGTGCGACTGAACAACAACATCTCTCTGAATCAGAGACTCAGAGCGGCTTACAATCTCCTATCTCTTCTTCCCCCCACGACAGACACCCTGTGAGGTGGGTGGGGCTGAGAGAGCTCTGACAAAAGCTGCCCTTTCAAGGACAACCTCTGCCAGAGCTCTGGCTGACCCAAGGCCATGCTAGCAGGTGTAAGTGGAGGAGTCAGGAATCAAACCCGGTTCTCCCAGATAAGAGTCGGCACACTTCACCACGACACCAAACTGGCTCTACCCTGCTTCAAGAGTTTCCAGGGCTCTTCATACAGGGCCTACTGCGAGCACTTGGAGGACTGGCTACATCAGGGGCATGTGGCCTAATAGGCAAAGGAGTTCCTTTTTTGAGTAAAACATGAAATCATTCCCTGGGTTTGCCTGTGTCCTTTATAACAGTGGCTCCCAACCTTTTTGGCACCAGGAAATGGTTTCGTGGAAGGCAGTTTTTCAGGAGAAGGCAGCTTCATGCATTCCTCCGTGTCTGGCAGCCTCCTCCTCTCTTACCAGTCTGGTGTAGTGGTTAAGTGTGCAGACTCTTATCTGGGAGAACCGGGTTTGATTCCCCACTCCTCCACTTGCACCTGCTGGAATGGCCTTGGGTCAGCCATAGCTCTGGCAGAGGTTGTCCTTGAAAGGGCAGCTGCTGTGAGAGCCCTCTCCAGCCCCACCCACCTCACAGGGTGTCTGTTGTGGGGGAGGAAGGGAAAGGAGATTGTGAGCCGCTCTGAGACTCTTCGGAGTGGAGGGCGGGATATAAATCCAATATCTTCTTCTTCTTCTTACTTCCATCAGGATCTGCACTGGATACAGAAATGGGTGGAAAGTTAGCCTCTGCCTGGGCTGCCAATGACCAAGGGAAGCTCTGGGAGGCCCCATAACGTTGGCACAGGCCCAGCGGAGCTGCCCACATCCTTGTTCTGCCTTCGTCTTCCTGGTTTGAGCAACCAGGGGCTGCGGCCACCTCACCACATCCCTAGAATGGGCTGCCACTGCCCTGCGTCCTCTCCTACCTGGATGCCACTTACGGCTGCCCACTCTGGGCTAGGAAATACCTGGAGATTTGAGGGCAGAGCCTGAAGAGGGTGGAGTTTAGGGAGGGGAGGGGCCTAGGTCGGGTGTGATGCCATCTAGCCCACCTTCCATAAGCAGCCATTGTCTGCAGGGGAAGCAGAGCAGCAGTGTTCAATAAACAAATTAGTGGTCTCAGTCGTTTGGAGGAGATCTGTTGGAATTCTGGGAGATCTCCAGCTGCCAGCCTGGAGGTTGGCAACTTGGGTTGCTGGGTCTCCCCGGACACCAGCAGGGGATGGGGGGGGGTAGGGTTGCCAAATGTAGGTGGAGGAACTCCAAGGTTTGGGGATGGAGCCTGGGGAGGACATAGAGTTCACCCTCCAAAGCATCCATTTTCGCCAGGCGAGGGGTAGCCAAATTTGTGGCTCTTTCACACACATTGAGTGGCTCTCAAAGCCCCCACCACCCTGTCGACCAGCTTGGAGAAGGCAGTTCTCTCTTTAAATCACTTCTCCAAATCAAGCCAGCTGGCAGTTTGGAGAATGCATTTAAAGTTGCTTTCTTTCCACCTCTCCCTCTCCCATCTATTTCCTTCCTTCCTTCCTTTGGTGTAGTGGTTAAGTGCAGGGACTCTTATCTGGAAGAACCGGGTTTGATTCCCTGCTCCTCCGCTTGTAGCTGCTGGAATGGCCTTGGGTCAGCCATATCTCTCGCAGAGATTGTCCTTGAAAGGGCAGCTGCTGTGAGAGCCCTCTCAGTCCCACCCACCTCACAGGGTGTCTGTTGTGGGGGGAGAAGATGAAGGAGATTGTAAGCCGCTCTGAGTCTCTGATTCAGGGAGAAGGGCGGGGTATAAATCTGCAATTCTTCTTCTTCCTTCCTGTCTTGGAGCTCTCAGATGTCTGACATTTATTCTACGTGGCTCTTACATTAAGCCAGTTGGGCCAGCCCTGCTCCAGGGGAACTGATCTCTGTCGTTCGGGTTGAGATGTGATTCCAGTGGGGTTTAATATCCCAGAGTCCACTTCTCAAAGTGGCCCATTTTCTCCAGGTGACTTGACCTCTCTCTCCTGGAGATCCGTTGTAAGAGCGGGAGATCTCCAGCCACAACCTGGAGGTTGGCCACCGTACCCTTAAATTCAAAAGTAAGCTGGCTTAAGCCATGCTTGTGCTTGATTTGGACTTGGGGGAGCGCTCCCAGGCTAACCGCGTGCTCTCTGTCCCCGGCAGTCGTCGAAGAGAAGGGCGTGAAGATGAAGCTCACGGTGACGGACACACCAGGATTCGGGGATCAGATTAACAATCAAAACTGGTATGGAAGAGCTCAGTATCTAAGGTCTGGCATCAGCCTCTTCCCTGTTAGATTTTAAAGTGACGTGCTGCCGTAGTCATTAACGCATGGTATTCACTGCTGCAGGAGGCGATGGCAGCTACAAGCTTAGACAGCTTCAAGAGGGGATTGAAGCAGGGGTGGAATTCTATCAGGAGCTCCTCTGCATATTAGGCCTCACACCCTAATGTAGCCAATCCTCCAAGAGCTTACAAGGCTCTTTTTTGTAAGCTCTTGGAGGATTGGCTACATCAAGGGGTTGTGGCCTAATATGCAAAGGAGCTCCTGCTAGAATTCCACCCCTCGATTGAAGAAACATCTGGAGCAGAGGTCCATCAGTGGCTATTAGCCACAAGTGATAGAGCACTGGACTTTTTTGTAGCAGGAACTCCTTTGCATATTAGGCCGCACACCCCTGATGTAGCCAATCCTCCTGGAGCTTACAGTAGGCCCTGTGCTAAGAGCCCTGTAAGCTCTTGCAGGATTGGCTACGCCAGGGTGTGTGTGTCTTAATATGCAAAGAAGTTCCTGCTACAAAAAAAGCCCTGGATAGAGGGAAGACTATGCCTGGGGCAGTGATACTCTGTCTTCTAGAATAGATGTTGGTAACTCCACAGAGAGGAAATTAGTGGGGATATCTGATTATATTTTATTAACGACCCATGGCCAGCATATATAGATACAATTACAATCACTCATAGTGGGAATATCAGTTGGACCAGAAGCCAGGGAAAGGACTCGCCATGAGTGACTTCTTGTTCTTGAACCAGCCTTCGCTAGATGGCAGTGTAGTGAATGACGTCACAGGTACTGTCCTGGGTGTGCACACAGTCACATTTTGTGTTGTCATAAAATGCAATGGTTGGAGCTCTTTATCTAGGGACAACACCTGGTGACTTCAAGTGCTGGGGAAATGCAACTTCCCCTTAACAAAAAAGACTTCGCTATTCATAGAAACTGGAAGGGTACCTCAAGGGTAATCTAGTCTGACCCTCTGCACAATGCAGGAAATTCATTGCTTTCCCCCTCCCTCGGTGACCTCCTGCTGTACGCCCAAGAGAAGACTAAAAAACTCCGGAGGAAAATTCCTTCCTGTCCCCAGAGTGGCAATTGGCATTACTCTGGGCATATAGGAAAGCACCATGAGAGCTGAGTTCTAGGCATGGACACTTGTATCCCTTGCTGTGGAAGAGTGGGAAGAAGACAAGCCATGAGTATTGCTGGAATGCTGCGAAAGAACTGGGAAGGGGCCTTGGCTCTGTGGAAGAGCCTCTGCATGGCGTGCAGAAGGTCCTGGGTTCAATCCTCGCCATCTCCAGTTAAAAGTTCTGGCAGCAGGTGGTGTGAAAGACCTCCGCCGGAGACCCTGGAGAGTGGCTGCCAGTCTGCGTAGACAACTCTTACCTTGATGGACCAAGGGTCTGATTCAGTAGAAGGCAGTTTCCCATATTGAATGCTAGACTGCCTGTCCCAAACGATTTTCCAGCAAGGCCGCAAGTTTTCCCTAAGAAAACATCAGAGAAGCCATGTTGGATCAGGCCAATGGCCCATCCAGTTCTATACTCTGTCACACAGTGGCCAAAATGCAGGTGCCATCAAGAGGTCCACCAGTGGGGCCAGGACACTAGAAGCCCTCCCACTGTGCCCCCACCCCTAAGCACCAAGAATATGGAGCATCCCTGCCCCAAACATAAGAACATAAGAGAAGCCATGTTGGATCAGGCCAATGGCCCATCCAGTTCTATACTGTGTCCCACAGTGGCCAAAATGCAGGTGCCATCAAGAGGTCCACCAGTGGGGCCAGGACACTAGAAGCCCTCCCACTGTGCCCCCACCCCTAAGCACCAAGAATATGGAGCATCCCTGCCCCAAACATAAGAACATAAGAGAAGCCATGTTGGATCAGGCCAATGGCCCATCCAGTTCTATACTCTGTCCCACAGTGGCCAAAATGCAGGTGCCATCAAGAGGTCCACCAGTGGGGCCAGGACACTAGAAGCCCTCCCACTGTGCCCCCACCCCTAAGCACCAAGAATATGGAGCATCCCTGCCCCAAACATAAGAGAAGCCATGTTGGATCAGGCCAATGGCCCATCCAGTCCAACACTCTGTGTCACACAGTGGCCAAAACCCAGGTGCCATCAAGAGGTCCACCAGTGGGATCAGGACACTAGAAGCCCTCCCATGGTTGCCCCGCCCAAGCACCAAGAATCCAGAGCATCACTTGCCCCAGACAGAGAGTTCTAACAATACGCTGTGGCTAAGAGCCACTGATGGACCTCTGCTCCATTTCCCTGATCTCACGCCACTGCTCTCTGTCTCTCCCCTGTAGCTGGCAGCCAATCCTGGAGTATATCAACGACCAATACGAGCGCTACTTGAGGGAAGAGATCGTCATCAACCGCAAGAGGAAGATCCCCGACACCCGCGTCCACGCCTGCGTGTATTTTGTGCCACCTACAGGGCACTGGTAAGTCACGGAAGGGGACTTCTCTGCTTTCCCGTCTGAGGAATTGCAGCTCTGCCGAGTGAGTTGGGGGCCTTCTCTTCTCTGCCATCTGCTGATGTTTCAAGACAGCTGCAAGACACTGGGAGGAAGGACATTAAACCCTCTCTCTCTGACCTCCATAAATCCCATTAGTGTTGCTCTTTCGGGCTCTGGAGATTTCACTAGGCGTCACTCACGAATGCTGGCCTCTTTCACTGTAGCCGCAAGGGCTGGTTTTGCTGAAGCTGAATCAGAGCATCCGCCAAAGTCAGGGCTTTTTTGTAGCAGGAACTCCTTTGCATATTTGGCCACACCCCCTGATGCAGCCAATCCAGGGAGGGAGGGAGGGAGGGAAATAGATGGGGAGGGAGAGGTGGAAAGAAAGCAACTTTAAATGCATTCTCCAAGCTGCCAGACAATGGCGCAGTGAGAGCTTTGAGAGTCACATGATATGTGTGAAAGAGCCACATATGGCTGCCAAATCATAGTTTGGCCACCCCTGGCCTACATTATCTAGTGGTCCTTTAACTGGAGGTGCCGGGGATTGAACCTGGGATCTTCTGCATGCCAAGCAGAGGCTCTCCCACTGAGCCATAACCCCCCAGTCTTTCCAAACATACATGAAGCTGCCTTCTGCTGGCCATGTAACTACGTGGATAGGAGACCACCAAGGAAGATTGAGGTCCCAATGCAGAGGAATGCAATGACAAACCACATGGAGCTGCCTTCGACTGAATGAAACCATTAGTCCACCAAGGCCAGAATTGTCTGCTCAGACTGGCAGCTGCCCTCCAGGGTCTCAGACGGAGGTCTTTCCCATCCCCTCCTGTCTGGTCCTTTGAAATGGAGAGGCCAGGGATTGAACCTGGGACCTTCTGCATGCCAAGCGGAGGCTCTGCCACTGAGCCACACCCCTCCCCTTAGCTATGCAAGGTCTCAGGCGGAGGTCTTTCCCATTCCCTCCTGTCTGGCCCTTTGAACTGGAGATGCTGGGATTGAACCTGTGACCTTCTGCATGCCAAGCAGAGGCTCTGCCACTGAGCCACACCCCTCCCCTTAGCTATGCAAGGTCTCAGGCAGAGGTCTTTCCCATTCCCTCCTGTCTGGCCCTTTGAACTGGAGATGCTGGGATTGAACCTGTGACCTTCTGCATGCCAAGCAGAGGCTCTGCCACTGAGCCACACCCCTCCCCTTAGCTATGCAAGGTCTCAGGCAGAGGTCTTTCCCATTCCCTCCTGTCTGGCCCTTTGAACTGGAGATGCTGGGGATTGAACCGGGGACCTTCTGTATGCCTAGCAGAGGCTCTACCACTGAGCCACAGCTCCTCCCCAAGGAGGAAGGGCAAGACAGAAGTATATCCCCAGACCTCCTTGCAGGGAAGATGCAGAGCTGGAAGCCAACTTCAAGACAGGACCCTCTCTTCGCTCCAGGTTCCTCCTGCCCCGTGAACCTTTCTAGTCATCTGAGCCTTCGGGTTTCCACGGAGAGGCATGCCAGGGGTGGCTGGAAAGGGCTCGTGCCTCGCATACCTCAATACCTGCCAGGAATCTCTGTCATTTTTAATTAAAACGAGAGCCCGTCTCCTTCGCCGTTCCAAAGGAGCTGCCAGGCGTCTCGCTCTCCCTTCCCTTCCCCTCCGCCCTGCCCGGGGAGACGTGTGGGGGCAGCTGGCCCGATCCCCGTTTTGGAACATCTGTCTCGCAGCTGCTGCTCTTCCTCTTCGAAGGGGGGGGGGCAAGAAAGTTGCAGCAATCCTGGAGGAACGGAAGGTTTTCGGGGAGGAAGGCGGGGAGACAGTTTCACCCGTCCCCCTCAGGGCCAAGAGGAGACAAAGGCAGGGCTTTTTTTTTGTAGCAGGAACTCCTTTGCATATTAGGCCACACCCCTCTGCTGTAGCCAGTCCTCCTGGAGCTTACAGGAGGCCCTGTACGAAGAGCAGGGCTCTTTTACTAGCAGGAGCTCCTTTGCATATTAGACCACGCCCCCTGATGTAGCCAATCCTTCTGGAGCTTACAGTAGGCCCTGTACTAAGAGCCCTCTAAGCTCTTGGAGGATTGGCTACATCAGAGGGCATGGCCTAATATGCAGATGAGCTCCCGCTAGAAAAAAGTGGCCTCACTAAGAGCCCTATAAACTCTTGGAGGATTGGCTACATCAGTGTGGCCTAATAGTCAAAGGAGTTCCTGCTACAAAAAAACCCAGCCCTGGGCAAAGGGAAATCCCCACTCTATGCCATTGGGGAGGAGTGGTGGCTCAGTGGTAGAGCATCTGTTCGGCATGCAGAAGGTCTCAGGTTCAGTCCCTGGCTTCTCCATGTAAAAGAATCAGGCAGTGGGAAAGGTGAAAGACCTCTCAACATCCGGAAGAGTAGCTCCCAGTTTGAGTAGATGAGGCTGACCTGTTTGGAGCAAAGGTCTGATTCAGTAGAAGGCACTGTCCGGTAAGAACGGAAGAGAAGCCATGTTGGATCAGCCCAATGGCCCATTCAGTTCAACACTCTGAGTCACATAAGAACATAAGAGAAACCATGTTGGATCAGCCCAATGGCCCATTCAGTCCAACACTCTGAGTCACATAAGAACGTAAGAGAAGCCATGTTGGATCAAGCCAATGGCCCATCCAGTCCAACACTCTGTGTCACATAAGAACATAAGAGAAGCCATGTTGGATCAGCCCGATGGCCCATTAAGTCCAACACTCTTGAGTCATATAAGATTGTAAGAGAAGCCATGTTGGATCAGGCCAATGGCCCATCCAGTCCAACACTCTGAGTCACATAAGAACATAAGAAGAAGCCATGTTGGATCAGCCCAATGCCCATCCAGTCCAACACTCTGAGTCACATAAGAACATAAGAGAAGCCATGTTGGATCAGGCCAATGGCCCATCCAGTCCAACGCTCTGAGTCACATAAGAGAAGCCATGTTGGATCAGGCCAATGGCCCATGAAGTCCAACACTCTGTGTCACATAAGAGAAGCCATCTTGGATCAGGCCAATGGCCCATGAAGTCCAGCACTCTGAGTCACATGAGAACATAAGAGAAACCATGTTGGATCAGCCCAATGGCCCATGAAGTCCAGCACTCTGAGTCACATAAGAACATAAGAGAAGCCATGTTGGATCAGCCCAATGGCCCATGAAGTCCAACACTCTGTGTCATACAGTGGCCCAAAAAAAAACATTCGAAGCCATCTCTGGTGTGCGGAATCGTTTCTCTCACAAAGAAATCGTTTCTTTCTGCCATCTGTGAGAGAAACGATTCTGCACAGCAGAGATCTTTCCGAATGTTCAAAGCGGTACACCTTTGAGCAGGTCAACTTGTCAAGCTCGTCGAAGCTTAAGTGAAACGAGGAGACGAGTACGGCCTCATCACTGGATATTATTGCCCAGCTGCGTTGAATTCAAGAAATCTGTAACTGGAGCGCTGGACTCTTTTAAGAATACTTACTTTCCTCCCAATCCTCTTACTTGGAGAAACGGCTATGGTGGCATCATAAAATGACTGTGGAATTGGGGGAAGCAGCTGTTCTTGTCTGTATGCACTAATATTCACGTGTCGGATGTGAAATTATTTATTATCGGTGGCTAAGTCATTTATTTTGTGACATTTATTTGAGGCTAGTTAACGTGGAGGCTTTTGCCTTTTTCTCCGCTCCTCGTCTGGAGGCTGGCAACCCTAGAGCAGACCCTGCGTAGGCCTCTCCCCTTCCAACAGGCTCCTTTATGCCTGAGCTAGCGGCGCATGAGTCAGCTCTGAGCTCACATGTTAAAGGGACATTTGTGAGCGGGCCAGACAAAAACCAGCCCACTCAGAGAATGACAGATAGCCTGTCTTCTAGCGTATCGCTGAAAAGGACACACCCAGTGCGGCCCAGTTCAGATTACACCAAAGTTTCAGCCGTTGAGGAAGGCCTCTTTCCTATCCATCCTAATTGATCCTATCAGGATATCCCCCCCTCCCCCGGTTTCTAAACTAGCCGTTTTTCAGGCTTTAGACAGGATTTCACAAGAGCAGTTAAACTAATCTCTGTTTAGCACTTTATGGGGCCTCCGGGATGGAGTAAGCTTTGATTAGGACGAGCAATCGGCTGCGGGGGTCTGTAGGGAGAGTGCAAGGCACCCTAGTTTTTACATTTTTTTAAATCTGTATTTTTGTCAGCCGTTTCAGCTCTCTGCTTTCTGCCGCAGGTTTGTTCGTCCTGCGGACCGTGGGTTGTGCGGGTATTTTAACATAGCATCGATACATGCAGCAGACATTACGTTCGGGTTGCCAAGTCCGACTCAAGAAATATCTGGGGACGTTGGGGGGTGGAGCCAGGAGACTTTTGGGGGTGGAGTCAGGAGCAAGGGTGTGGCAAGCACAACTGAACTCCGAAGGGAGTCCGGGCCATCTCATTGAAAGGGACCTTTTAAATGCCTTCCCTCCATTGGAAATAATGAAGGATAGGGGGGCCTGTTTGGGGGGCTCATAGAATTGGACCCCCCAGTCCAATCTTTTGGACTCATAGAATAGAATGGACTCCATACACAATTTGGTGCCCCCCCTCTGGAAGTGTCTGGGCCAAGCGTCTACTCTGCTCCCCCCTAGATCTGGTTCGGGGGGGGGGGGGACGGGGGACGGAGATTGTAAGCCACTCTGGGACTCCAAGCAAAGGACAGGCTATAACACTAACTCTTCTTCTTTTCTTCTTTTTCTCTTCTTCTCCTCTTCTTCTCCTCCTCCTCTTCCTCTTCTACTTCTTTTTCTCTCCTCCTCCTCCTCCTCTTCTTCTCTCTTCTTCTCCTCCTCTTCTCCTCCTCCTCCTCTTCTACTTCTTTTCTCCTCCTCTCTTCTTCTTCTCTTCTTCTCCTCCTCCTCCTCGTCCTCTTCTACTTCTCCTCCTCGTCCTCTTCTCCCTCTCCTCCTTCTCCTTACTCCTCCTCTCCCCCCTGCAGGCTGGCGTCCGTTGGACTTGGAGTTCATGCGCCGGCTGAACAAGTCACCAACGTGATCCCCGTCATTGCCAAAGCAGACGCTCTGACCTTGGAGGAGCGGGCAGAGTTCAAACAACGGGTGAGGGTGCTGTGCCAACAACCTCAGCTGAAGTGATACTACTCATTTAACCTGTAGGTGTTAAGTCGTGCCATGTGGTAATCTGTGCAACTCAGGCTTAAACAGTCACCTTGAACTTATTTTCTACTCACTATAATATAGGGGGTGGAAAACCCCAACACCCAAAGTAACCTCCAAATCCATCCCAGCCTAAAGTCTTTGCCAGGTCAGATTCAAGAATATCTGGGGACTTTAGGGGTGGAGCCATGAGACTTTGGGGGTGGAGCCAGGAGCAAGGTTGTGACAAGCACGACTGAACTCCAAAGGGAGTTCTGGCCATCCCATTTAAAGAGACCGCGCACCTTTTAAATGCCTTCCCTCCACTGGAAATAATGAAGGATAGGGGCACCTTCTTTGGGGGCTCATAGAATTCGACCCCCTGCTCCAATCTTTTTGAAACTTGGGGGTTCTTTTGAAGATAGGCACTGAATGCTGTGCTGAAAATGTGGTGCCTCTATCTCACAAACCCACCCTCCCATAGCCCCAGATACCCACAGATCAATTCTGGCCTCTCCGGCCTTCCTTCCTCTCGATGACCACCGTTCCCTCCCTGCAGATCCAAAAGGACTTGAAGGCTCACGGCATCCACGTTTACCCCCAGGAGGAGTTTGACGATGACGAGGACCGGCTTTTGAATGACAAGATACGGGTAATTGAGGCCAAGCTGGGCAAGGGAGGAAGGCTCTGAACTTAGCTGGGTAGAGCTGCTTTTTGGCCCGACACGCGAGTCATCCCTTGCTCTTTGTCGTGACAAACTTTTTGGCAGTGTTGAAAGGCAAGGGATGGGAAGGAGGCAACTGTTGGCCTGGCTGGGATTCAGTTGCCCTCGCTGGCCAAATCTAGTCAACTGCGTCCTCTCCAGACATCTTCTCGTTTGGTGTTGGATTCCTGATTTGCTGGGGTTGTCCATGTGACTTGTCCAGAAAAGAAATAGGGTTCCCAGGTCTTACCACCTCTCAGGCGGCGAGAGGGAGCTTTTCGGGGCTGGGGGTCTGGGGACATTATGTGGAGACAGTCTGGATTTTGGACTTAAGCTCTATGGTTACCATAAAGTTTTGCCCCAAATACCAGAGCATTGTTGCACAATGCTCCCGGGCGTGATGATGTCACTGCCATATGATGTCATCGCTCCAGGGACATCACACCGGGTCGTGGCTGCGAGGGGCGGGGCTTCTCGCCTGCCGATGGGGAAAATTGGGGGATCCCTTGCTCCCGCCTGGGCTGAGCTTAGCACAGAGACATTTTGAATCTGACAAAGGGAAACCCCTGGTGATCTCTGAGTCTCCCACTGCAACTCTCCATACAACAATTGCAAAAGCTGGAGTGTGTCTAAATATAAATGTGAAGGAAATACTGGGTATTCCGCTATTGAATTCAAGGCTTTACCTTGTACTGCAGCCTGAAGAAGGCGAATGAAATGGATAGTTACCTAGGCGAGCCATTGCCGCTGCTGTTGCTGTAACATCAACCTTCTATTGTAATTTTGCCCGTTATTAAAATCTGGCATCTAGTGTGTCGGGTTGCCCCATGGCACAGAGTGGTAAAGCTGCAGTACTGCAATCTGAGCTCTCTGCTCACGACCTGAGTTCGATTCCGGCGGAAGCTGGGTTTTCAGGTAGCCGGCTCGAAGTTGACTCGGCCTTCCATCCTTCCGAGGTCGGTCAAATGAATACCCAGCTTGCTGGGGAAAGGGTAGATGACTGGGGAAGGCAATGGCAAACCACCCCAGAAAAAGTCTGCCATGAAAACGTGAAAGCGACGTCACCCCAGAGTCGGAAACGACTGGGGCTTGCACAGGGGACCTTTCCTTTCCTTCCTATGTGGAGGACATGGCCATATTGTCCACCCTCCGAAACCGCCATTTTCGCCTGATCTCTGTCGTGTGGAGATTAGCTGTCGTTCCTGAAAACCTCTGCTCCCATACGTGGAAGTTGTCAACTCTACCTAGCAAAAAGCCTGGGGTAACCCCGTCTCTTCCTTCCACCCTAGGAGAAAATCCCTTTTGCCGTGGTGGGAGCGGACAAGGAACATCAGGTGAATGGGAAGAAAGTCTTGGGCCGGAAGACCAAATGGGGGATCATTGAAGGTAACTCTCCTTGGGATGTTGACCGAAGGCAAAGCCGGACCCTCCCACACACACACACACCTCTGCCCCGGCGGAGAACAGTAGAGACAGAGAGACTCCCGTAGTGGCCCATGACTTTGCTTCTGTCTTCCGCACCTGCGGAGAATGGCCTTCCAGCCTCCGCACGCACCCCGCCTGCATTCCGCACTGACAGCTGCACTTGGCCCCCATCTATGGGGCCCAGGAGAGTTC
Source organism: Heteronotia binoei (assembly GCF_032191835.1). Taxonomy (NCBI): domain Eukaryota; kingdom Metazoa; phylum Chordata; class Lepidosauria; order Squamata; family Gekkonidae; genus Heteronotia; species Heteronotia binoei. Next base: position 7,961,457 of record NC_083242.1, read on the forward strand.
TGCCGCTCCCACCTGGAAAAAAGCATCTGGCCAGAGGTTGGGGGAGTGGCGCATTGGGGTGGTGAGAATCTGACAGGCAGAATTAGGAAAGGAGGGCTCATTTTTTCCCCCATCCCCTGCCAAAGATGAGCTCTGGAGATAAGCTATCCAGAGAGAAAGCTTTTTCAGGCTGCTAATACCATAACACACCATAGACAATATATCTCTCATTTGAGCAGGAGCTCACAGGAGCAGAGCTCCAGACCCTCTAAATTTTATTGTGCCTTTTCTTTCTCTCTCTCCCCTCCCCAACACTTGCTTCTGGGCTCCATTGTTCAAACCCCCAAGGAGAATTTTGCTGAACTCTGAGATTTGATGAACTTTATAATATTTTCCTTCGCAAAAAATGGGGAAATAACCAAAACATATCAAGCAGAGAGATGGAAATCTTCATCGTGGGAGAGCCAGTTTGGCATAGTGGTTAAGTGTGCGGACTCTTATCTGGGAGAACAGGTTTGATTCCCCACTCCTCCACTTGCAGCTGCTGGAATGGCCTTGGGTCAGCCATAGCTCTGGCAGAGGTTGTCCTTGAAAGGGCAGCTGCTGTGAGAGCCCTCTCAGCCCCACCCACCTCACAGGGTGTCCTGTTGTGGGGGAGGAAGGGAAAGGAGATTGTGAGCCGCTCTGAGACTCTTCAGAGTGGAGGGCGGGATATAAATCCAATATCTTCATCTACCTCACAGGGTGTCTGTTGTTGGGGGTGGGGGAGGTAAAGGAGATTGTGAGCCGCTCTCAGACTCTTCAGAGTGGAGGGCAGGATATAAATCCAATATCTTCATCTACCTCACAGGGTGTCTGTTGTTGGGGGGGGGGGAAGGTAAAGGAGATTGTGAGCCGCTCTCAGACTCTTCGGTGTGGAGGGCGGGATATAAATCCAATATCTTCATCTACCTCACAGGGTGTCTGTTGTTGGGGGGGGGGGAGGTAAAGGAAATTGTGAGGCGCTCTGAGACTCTTCAGAGTGGAGGGCAGGATATAAATCCAATATCTTCATCTACCTCACAGGGTGTCTGTTGTTGGGGGGGGGGGAAGGTAAAGGAGATTGTGAGCCGCTCTCAGACTCTTCAGAGTGGAGGGCAGGATATAAATCCAATATCTTCATCTACCTCACAGGGTGTCTGTTGTTGGGGGGGGGGGGGGAAGGTAAAGGAAATTGTGAGGCGCTCTGAGACTCTTCAGAGTGGAGGGCAGGATATAAATCCAATATCTTCATCTACCTCACAGGGTGTCTGTTGTTGGGGGGGGGGGAGGTAAAGGAAATTGTGAGGCGCTCTGAGACTCTTCAGAGTGGAGGGCAGGATATAAATCCAATATCTTCATCTACCTCACAGGGTGTCTGTTGTTGGGGGGGGGGGGGAAGGTAAAGGAAATTGTGAGCCGCTCTGAGACTCTTTGGAGTGGAGGGCGGGATATAAATCCAATATCTTCATCTACCTCACAGGGTGTCTGTTGTTGGGGGGGGGGGGAAGGGAAAGGAGATTGTGAGCCGCTCTCAGACTCTTCAGAGTGGAGGGCAGGATATAAATCCAATATCTTCATCTACCTCACAGGGTGTCTGTTGTTGGGGGGGGGGGGGGGGAAGGTAAAGGAAATTGTGAGGCGCTCTGAGACTCTTCAGAGTGGAGGGCAGGATATAAATCCAATATCTTCATCTACCTCACAGGGTGTCTGTTGTTGGGGGGGGGGGAGGTAAAGGAAATTGTGAGGCGCTCTGAGACTCTTCAGAGTGGAGGGCAGGATATAAATCCAATATCTTCATCTACCTCACAGGGTGTCTGTTGTTGGGGGGGGGGGGAGGTAAAGGAGATTGTGAGCCGCTCTGAGACTCTTTGGAGTGGAGGGCGGGATATAAATCCAATATCTTCATCTACCTCACAGGGTGTCTGTTGTTGGGGGGGGGGGAAGGGAAAGGAGATTGTGAGCTGCTCTCAGACTCTTCGGTGTGGAGGGCGGGATATAAATCCAATATCATCATCTACCTCACAGGGTGTCTGTTGTTGGGGGGGGGGGAGGTAAAGGAAATTGTGAGGCGCTCTGAGACTCTTCAGAGTGGAGGGCAGGATATAAATCCAATATCTTCATCTACCTCACAGGGTGTCTGTTGTTGGGGGGGGGGGAGGTAAAGGAGATTGTGAGCCGCTCTGAGACTCTTTGGAGTGGAGGGCAGGATATAAATCCAATATCTTCATCTACCTCACAGGGTGTCTGTTGTTGGGGGGGGGGGGAGGTAAAGGAAATTGTGAGGCGCTCTGAGACTCTTCAGAGTGGAGGGCAGGATATAAATCCAATATCTTCATCTACCTCACAGGGTGTCTGTTGTTGGGGGGGGGGGGGAGGTAAAGGAGATTGTGAGCCGCTCTGAGACTCTTCAGAGTGGAGGGCAGGATATAAATCCAATATCTTCATCTACCTCACAGGGTGTCTGTTGTTGGGGGGGGGGGAAGGGAAAGGAGATTGTGAGCCGCTCTCAGACTCTTCGGTGTGGAGGGCGGGATATAAATCCAATATCATCATCATCATCGTGCCACTGGGGCCACATAGGAGAAAGAAGTTGGGAAAAGTATGATGGGAGTCAGGTTTGATGATGACAATTCTAATTCATGAAGCATTTTCAGGTAGATGCTCAGCTGGTATCATTTGGTTCACCTTCTGATGATGACAGGGGTGTGTTGCATATGCAAGTTAGTTGTGCTAATGAGCTCCGGCACATTTTTTTCTACAATATGACCCCGATTTCTGGCATGCAATACTGAGTAAGAAAGCGAAAGACGTCCTCGTCCCGACCTTTTTGCAAACTGCTGGAGTCTAGTCGTGGTTCGAAACAGAATGCTACATGGGCCCGCCTGATCCTCTCTGGCCCAGAACTCTTCTGGCGTCTGGGCTCTGGCGCATGCCCAGCTGCATCAGTGTCTGGCACAAGCCATACCCAGCCTCAAGGCCAGGAACCTTGTGTGTTCAGTGCACCCAGCAAGCATGGCGCACTTTTCACTAGGGGAGCCGTCTTGGGCGAAGGAAGAAGAAGAAGATATTGGATTTATATCCCGCCCTCCACTCCAAAGAGTCTCAGAGCGGCTCACAATCTCCTTTACCTTCCTCCCCCACAACAGACACCCTGTGAGGTGGGCGGGGCTGGAGAGGGCTCTCCCAGCAGCTGCCCTTTCAAGGACAACCTCTGCCAGAGCTATGGCTGACCCAAGGTCATGCTAGCAGGTGCAAGTGGAGGAGTGGGGAATCAAACCCGGTTCTCCCAGATAAGAGTCTGCACACTTAACCACTACACCAAACTGGCTCTCCTGCGTGCGGAAATCAGAATGCCCTGCACTATTTAAACCCCGTTTCCTTAGATGAATCCAAAATGCGCAAATAGATACTACCTTCCTGGTAGTTCCGGTTGCTCAAAACAAAGAAGAAGAGTTGGATTTATACCCGCCCTTCACTCAGTCACGGAGAGGGTTACAATTGCCTTCCTTTCCTCTCCGCATAACATATACCATGTGAGGCAGGTGGGGCTGAGAGAGCTCTGAGAGAACTGCTCTTGAGAGAACAGCTCTGAGAGAACTGGGACTGACCAAGGTCACCCGGCTGGCTGCATGGGGGAGGAGGAGTGGGGAATCAAACTCGGTTCTCCAGATCAGAGTCCCTGGTTCTTAAGCACTACACCAAACGAAAGGCTTGCATGACCTGACCCAGATCTCAGGGTGCCACGTGTTTTCTCAGCATAAGCTCAGATGACTTTGTCTCACATCGCTGGTTCTGCAGCTGTCATTCCAAACTGCTAAAAGATGTACATCAGGGGTGTCACAAACTGTGGCTTGGGAGCCACAGGTGGCTCTTTCACATATTTTGTGTGGCTCTCAAACCCCCACTGCCCCCTTTGGCTGACTTGGAGAAGGCATTTCTCTCTTTAAATCACTTCTCCAAGCAAGCAGCCGAAGTTTGGAGAATGCATGTAAAGTTAAAGTGCTTTCTTTCACTCCTTCCTTCCTTCCTTCCTTCCTTCCCTTCCTTCCTTCCTTCCTTCCTTCCTTCCTTCCTTCCTTCCCTTCCTTCCTTCCTTCCTTTCCTTCTCTTGTGGCTCTCAAACATCTGATGTTTATTCTATGTGGCTCTTACCATTAAGCAAGTTTGGCCATCCCTGATGTACATCAACGTTTGTGAGAAAGGACCTTCGTCTCAGTTCTCCAGCTACAATATGTTCACTGAATATAGGAATCTGCTGCCCCCTAGTGTTCCATTTGCTCCTTGCCAGACTTCCTCTTTCCTCCTTGCCTGCAGGGCCATATTCTTATCTTTTCATTCAAGGAGCTCTATTTATTCATGTTATCTACAGCCCACCTTTCTCACTGGGAATCAAGGCAGATGACAGAGAGCAAGTCAAGACAATCAACAAGACGGGACGTATAATAAGCAACAAACTAGGGTTCGGGTACTAGAACCAAACCAGAGGTCTAAAAAACAGAACTGAAGCCATGCAGAGTTTTAACAGGACACATTAAACGATGGGAAATGACACTCGAGGATCCAGCCAACAGTAAACTGTACACAGGAGTACCCAGACTGAATTCCCCCAGGGCTTTTTTTTGTAGCAGGAGCTCCTTTGCATATTAGGCCACACATCCCTGATGTAGCCAATCCTCCAAGAGCTTACAGTAGGCCCTGTACTAAGAGTCCTGTAAGCCAGTGACCCCCAACCTTTTTGGCCCAGGACGGACCTCAGGGTTGGCCCACCCACCGGGGCCCACAGGGTGGAGGCAATGGATTCAGCCGCCCTCTACCCCACCCACCACGGCGTGGGAAGGAAGTGGAGAGGAGGTAAGGGCGGTGCCGCTTTTTCAGCAGTTTGCTCACGTTGCTGTCATAGTTTTCCCCGCTGAGCAGCTGAGCGGTGAGGGGATCAGCCTTTAAAAGAGCCGGGGAGGCGCTTCACTGCCCCTTCCCTGGCCTTAAGCTTGTGCAAATGGAGGGAGGAGGAGGCACCCTGGGGGGGCGGGGCTGCGCGGCCCAGTTGCTAACAGGCCACGGACCGGTACCGGTCCACGGCCTTGGGGTTGGAGACCCCTGCTGTAAGCTTTTGGAGGATTGGCTACATCAGCGGTGTGTGGCCTAATATGCAAAGGAGCTCCTGCTAGAATTCCACCCCTGCTCCTGACGCTTTTCTGCAGCCGCTCAAGGCGTTTTCCAGCAGGGAAGCTCAGTTGTTTTCCTTGTCTTCTTCTTTTTCCAGTGGAGAACCCATCTCACTGCGAGTTTCCTCTCCTGCGCGACCTCTTGATCCGGTGAGCTGCTGACGAGAACAGACTTGGAGATGTCCAAGCATTTGTATGGGGGGGTGGGGAGCTTTTCAGAACTGACTCCCAGGAGAGGGGGACAAAGAGGGTCACTTTTCCACTCCCTCGGAGTAGCGAAAGCCTTGCCAACGAAAAAAGAAGAGAGTTCCGAATGAGTGGCCTGGTCCTGCAGCAATATTATGTCCCGGGCTTTTTTTGTAGCAGGAACTCCTTTGCCTATTAGACCACACATCCCTGATGCAGACAATCCTCCAGGAGCTTACAGGAGGCCCTGTAAGAAGAGCCCTGTAAGCTCTTGGGGGATTGGTTACATCAGGGGGGTGTGGCCGGATACGCAAAGGAGTTCCTGCTGCCCATAAAGCCCTGATTGGGTTGCCGAGTCTCCCAAGTCCTCCGGTACCTATTGTACCATAGAGTTTTCCCTCCCAAATTGCTAGAACGTCCCAAGACGTTGGGGGAGGTTCCCTCTGCTGGCCCAATGTGGGGCTGGTGGGTTGGGAACCTCCGGGGAGGGAGAACCCCCACCCGGCCCAGGGGTTTGGCAGCCCTACATCAATATCTCCTGGCAGCCACGATGGCTTTCCTTCTCGAATGCTTTCTGAAAGCGAAGAAGCATGGAGTGATCGTCAGAAGCCATCTTCAGGGGGCCAGGGCAAGTGAACGGGAATGTCAGAGCTAGGCGATTATCGAGAGGAGTCATAGGCTGGGAAGGGGATATTCCAAAGGTGGGTGCCCTTCAGGGCTTTTTTTTGTAGCTGGAGCTCCTTTGCGTATGAGGCCACGCCCCCCTGATGTAGCCAATCCTCCAGGAGCTTAGAGGGCTCTTAGTACAGGGCCGACTGTATGCTCCAGGACGATTGGCTACATCAGGGGGCGTGGCCTAATAGACAAAGGAGTTCCTGCTGCAAAAAAAAAAAAAAAGGCCTGGGTGTCAGAAAACAGGAGTGAGAGAGGGTGCCAAAGAAAAGTCTGAGCTCTACAGTCTTTTCCAGCTCAAGGGGGACCCAGCCTCCAACCTGGGTGGGCCCAGCCACTCCGAAGAGATGGTAGTGTCCCGGGAAGGCTCCAAGCTGTAGCCTTGGTGGCTCATCCCATAAAGCAGCAACCCACAGACGGGGCCAGCCCAAACCCTTGGGCACCCTAGGCAAGGCTAACAGCTTGCCCCCTCCCCTTCTCTGGGGTCGCTGTGGCCAAATCTCTCCATTTTATCCTATGGGCCTCATAGGATAGAATGGGGAGATCCGGCCGCCGCTGCAGCATGAGCCCCAGAGAAGGGGTTTAAAGTTTAAAACCTCTTCTGTAGCTCGTAGGAGAGAATGAAGGATACAATGGGCCCATAGGATAGAATGGAGAAATCGGGCTGCAGAAGAAAAAGAAGGAGACTGCAGATTTATATCCCGCTCTTCTCTCTGAATCAGAGACTTAGAGCGGCTTATAATCTCCTTTATCTTCTTCCCTCACCACAGACACCCTGTGAGGTGGGTGAGGGTGAGAGGGCTCTGGCAGAAGCTGCCCTTTCAAGGACAACTCCTGCGAGAGCTATGGCTGACCCAAGGCCATTCCAGCAGGTGCAAGTGGAGGAGTGGGGAATCACACCCGGTTCTCCCAAATAAGAGCCCGCACACTTAACCACTACACCAAACTAGCTCTCTGGGGGTTGCCCCGCCACCTGTGCCTCTCGGAGTCTCTTGAGAGGTGTGGGGGAGATCGTTTTCCTGCTTTTGCACCCCAGGGGTTCAAAAGCAGGGAGAAAGCCCCACCACCCATGCCTCTCGGAGCCTCCTGAGATGTGGGGGGGGGAAATCCCCAGGGGTCTAAAAGCAGCCCCCCAGAAGCCCAGCACTCTAGGCGGTTGCCTAGTTTGCCTAGCAGCAGGGCGATTCTTGCACACAGATCCATGGGTTCCCAGTTCTTGTTTGGTGGCTCCTGCTAGGAAAACGGGGAGGTGTCAGCCAGGGGGGTGGAGCGGCCTGTGATAGTAGTTCACTAAATCGGCTCTAACCTCTAATTGTTTGTCAGGTCACACCTCCAGGACCTGAAAGACATCACTCACAACGTGCTTTACGAGCGATATCGCATGTGCCGCCTCAACGAGAGCAACACGCTGGGTAAAGGCGGCGAGCGACTGGGCTCCGTCAATGGGGAGCCGGAAAGTCACCTTTGAACTGTGGGAGGCAGCACTCCCAAAGCCTTGTGCCCTTTCCCCTACCCTGTGGACTGACTTCTTTTTGCCCTCCTGAGCGAAATTCCTACGAGACATTCCCCCCCACCCGCCCAACTCTGCCCCTGCCCCTTCTGAGCATATGTAACCTCTCTGACTTTGAAAGGGCAGCCGAAGTCCTGGACACCTTTCCCTTCCGCCGGTCTTCCTTACAGTTTATTTCTCGGCCTCCGATGTTCTCTTGGGACTTGGGTCGGTTCTTCGGGCTTCTCTCGTGGACTTGAAAGGATTCAGAATAAGGGGCAGATCGGTGAAGCTGCCTGAGGGGAAGACGGCCACAGCCAAACGGTTAAAAATCAGCGACTCACCGACTGGAGAGCTCCCTTTGCGCATCTCTCGTCTTGGAGAGGAAGGGGGGCGTTCCTCAACCTGACCATGTGTTGATGCAATATTGGAGAATCGCCCGAGAACTCCTGCTATGATCCTGTTGCTGTTGGACGGATTCTCCATCTACAATTAACACATTAAAAGAACAACTTAGAGCTTTTCGGACTTGTGTGCGTACGGTCCTCCAGGATAGGGAGGGGGCGCTGCTTACCCCTTGTTGATGCAATATTGGAGAATCGCTCGAGGACTCCTGCTAGGATCCTGTTGCTGTTGAGGCGGATTCTCCATCTCCAATTAACACATTAAAAGAACGACTTAGAGGTTTTCTGCCTTGTGTGCGTACGGTCATTCAAGATAGGAAGGGGGTGCTCCTTACCTCTTGTTGATGCAATATTGGAGAATTGCTCGAGGAATTCTGCTATGATCCTGTTGCTTTGGGCAGACTCTCGGTCTCCAATTAACACATTAAAAAAACGACTTAGAGCTTTTCAGCCTTGTGTGTGTAAGGTCCTTCAAGATGTGGAGGGGGCACTCCTTACCCCTTGTTGATGCAATATTGGAGAATCGCTCAAGGACTCCTGCTAGGATCCTGTTCCTGTTGAGGCGGATTCTCCATCTTCAATTAACACATTAAAAAAGCAACTTAGAGGTTTTTGGCCTTGTGTGCGTACGGTCCTTCAAGATAGGAAGGGGGTGCTCCTTACCCCTTGTTGATGCAGTATTGGAGAATCGCTCGAGGAATTCTGCTATGATCCTGTTGCTCTGGGCGGACTCTCCATCTCCAGTTAACACATTAAAAGAACGACTTAGAGGTTTTCGGCCTTGTGTGCGTACGGTCCTTCAAGATGTGGAGGGGGCACTCCTTACCCCTTGTTGATGCAATATTGGAGAATCGCTCGAGGACTCCTGCTAGGATCCTGTTGCTGTTGAGGCAGATTCTCTATCTCCAATTAACACATTAAAAGAACAACTTAGAGGGTTTTTGGCCTTGTGTGCGTACGGTCCTTCAAGATGGGGGGGGGGTTGCTCCTTACCCCTTGTTGATGCAGTATTGGAGAATCGCTCGAGGAATTCTGCTATGATCCTGTTGCTCTGGGTGGATTCTCCGTCTCCAATTAACACATTAAAAGAACGACTTAGAGGTTTTTGGCCTTGTGTGCGTACGGTCCTTCAAGATGGGGGGGGGGGTTGCTCCTTACCCCTTGTTGATGCAGTATTGGAGAATCGCTCGAGGAATTCTGCTATGATCCTGTTGCTCTGGGTGGATTCTCCATCTCCAATTAACACATTAAAAGAACGACTTAGAGGTTTTTGGCCTTGTGTGCGTACGGTCCTTCAAGATAGGAAGGGGGTGCTCCTTACCCCTTGTTGATGCAATATTGGAGAATCGCTCAAGGAATTCTGCTATGATCCTGTTGCTCTGCGTGGATTCTCCGTCTCCAATTAACACATTAAAAGAACGACTTAGAGGTTTTCGGCCTTGTGTCTGTACGGTCCTTCAAGATAGGGAGGGGGCACTCCTTGCAAACATTGCATGCTGGAAATGACCACTGAGCACCGGATTTCTGAAGCTGTACCAAAAATTCGGGTGTGGAAGAGTTCGGTTATCAACATGAGCACTTTAGAGAGGGGGCAGGGGTTGGAAGCTCAGTGTGGCAGGCATCAAAATGACTGGGCGCTGCTCTTCATTAACAGGCTGTTTGCCATCCAGGCTCTGTGTCGGGGTGTGAGAGAGCCGTTTCCCTCCTGTTGAAAAGGAATTGTGAACTCCCCACAGGTACACAGGAAAGTGTTTTTTTAATCTCCAAAGGGGAACATGGGAGAGGTGTGACTTTATCCTCTTTGCCCACAGATGGCTTCCTGTAAGCCCCTTTCTACTAGCCTAGGGTTGCCAGGTCCCATTCAAGAAATATCTGGGGACTTTGGGGGTGGAGCCAGGAGCAAGGTTGTGACAAGCATCATTAAACTCCAAAGGGAGTTCTGGCCATCACATTGAAAGGGACCACAAACCTTTTAAATGCCTTCCCTCCATTGGGAATAATGAAGGATGGGGGCACCTTCTTCAAGGGCTCATAGAATAGGACCCTCTAATTTCTCGTACGTAACTCACAAGATCTCACTGTGCTTTCCGTGAGCGTTTTAATTGTTTGTAAAGCTGGGGGAGGGGTGCCCTTTTTTTCCCAGTGCAAACCACTTTCCGTTGGAAGGGAAGAGCCCATGTCACCATCTCGTCGAGATGCTGTTTGCGGATGCGGTTAATTGTAAGCAGATAAGATTTCTCTCCGTCTCTGGATTTTGATGAAGCCGGGGCTTTATAGATCTTGCTGGATATGGACCAAAAGAACAGCGGGCTCAGGCAAGGAGAGAATCAGCGTTGGAACAGGCTCGTCTCCGACACCATACATGGTGATCCCTTCTTGCTTTGAAGATCCAGATGCACAAACAATGGAAAGCCTGTTTAGTCAGCTTGTATGCCTCCCTTCCAGCAATGCAACATGTTAATTACCAGGACTTTTTTTGTAGCAGGAACCAGGGGTGGAATTCTAGCAGGAGCTCCTTTGCATATTAAGCCACACACTCCTGATGTAGCCAATCCTCTAAGAGCTTACAAGGCTCTTTTTTGTGAGCTCTTGGGGGATTGGCTGCATCAGGGGTGTATGGCCTAATAGACAAAGGAGTTCCTGCTACAAAAAACCCCTGTTAATTACTCTTTGGGTACTTCTAAACCCAAGTGAGAGTAATTAACAAGTGGGATTCACTACTGTGGGAAGTGGTGGCAGCTACAAGCATAGACAGCTTCAAGACGGGACTGGATAAACATATGAAAAGAGGTCCGTCAGTGGCTTATTAACCACAAGGTCATAGGATCATAGAGTTGGAAGGCACCTCCAGGGTCCAACCCTCTTCACAACTGCATTCAACCCCCAATTATGTTCCCCTACACACACCATGACCCCTGCTCCATGGTCAGGTATAGATGGAACACTCTGTCTGCGGCAGTGATGTTCTGTCTTTTTGGTGCTTGGGGGGGGCACAGTGGGAGGGCTTCTGAAGTTATGGCCACACTGGTGGGCCTCCTGATGGCACCTGGGTTTTGGCCACTGTGTGACACAGCGTGCTGGACTGGATGGGCCACTGGCTTGATCCAACGTAGCTTCTCTTATGTTCTTATGTCTGGGGCAGTGATGCTCTGTATTCTTGGTGCTTGGGAGGCAAGATTGGGAGGGCTTTTGGAGTTCTGGCCCCACTGGTGGATCTCCTGGTGCCACCTGGGTTTGGACCACTGTGTGACAAAGAGTGTTGGACTGGATGGGCCACTGGCTTGATCCAACATGCCTCTTATGTCTGGGGCACTGATGCTCTGTACTCTTGGTGGTTGGTGGGGGGAGCAACAGTGGGAGGGCTTCTGGAGTTCTGGCCTATCGATCAAAAATCTGTACGTAACCTCTGTGACTGTCCTGGATACGGTCTTCAGTAGGCTCTAGTTCTTGTGCAGTTCTTCCACTTCTCGATAAAATCACATTTCTCTTTCTTATTCTCCGCTGCCTCAAAAGGGGTACCTCCAAGTCAGCGCTGTTTTCAGAGCCAACCATCGAGCCGAAATCACTTGCCTCGTTTTGTGTTTGCGGACGTCTAAAAGCCTGTCCATTTTCATGCTGACTTTTGGCGCTCATCACAAACAACGCTGGCAGTCGTTTAGAAGCCGTTCCTGATCGTGCCGTCGCTGCCTTGGCCTTCTTCTGCCCTCACTGCCCTCGGTCTCATTTCTCTGTCACTGTCCTCTGATTGGATTCGCTGTGGTGACTAATGAATTTTTGCGGGTGGCTTCAGGAGAGCGCTTCTGACCCAGATGAGGTCACGGACTCTTGTCACCAGTCATACGGGGCCATGGGGGGGGGGAGAAATGAGTGTAACTAGATCCAGCGTCCAATACCGAACACTTCATTAGAGGCCTTGTTGATTTTAAAGAAACAAGAATGGGTTAGCTGTTGTGGAGAAAATGTACATGACACACAGTGGGCAGATACACAGCAATGCAATGTGAGTGTGCTGGGGAGGGGAAGTTGGAAAAGTCAATTTACCAAGAGGGAGAGACTGTGCGGCGAGGGTGGCCATTGATTCCTATAGGGTGAGTCATCTCTCTCTGTCTCTCTCTCTCTGAATCTCGCAAAGGCCTTGTGGAATCTGATTAGTGCCGTTTCCCAGCACTGATTTTGAGGGCTTTCTTCCTTCTAGGAAAGGAAGAATAATCAGGGCCTTTTTTTGTAGCAGGAACTCCTTTGCATATTGGGCTACACCCCCCCCCTGCTGTAGCCAATCCTCCAGGAGCTTACAGGGCTGTTCTTACGGGACCTACTGTAAACTCTTGGAGGAATGGCTACGTTGGGGTGTGTGGCCTAATATGCAAAGGAGTTCCTGCTGCAAACAAAGCCCTGCTTTCTACCCAATTGGGACAGTTCTTGTGTTCAAGGAAGCACCCAGACCGTCTTGCCTCCTTTGCGCCCCGCAGCTTTGCCTGTGCTCTCTTTGTTGGCTCAAGAAAGAGAAAAACCTTGGGGGTTTTGCAGCAGCCGAGAATCATCTAATGAGCAGCTAAAGGTTCTCACGTTTCCCTCCAAGACTGCCCGGTAGGGTGCTGGTACTTGGTCAGATCTGACGCAGGATGGAGAACCTTTTCCGAACAAATTGCTTTCCGGGGGAAGGAGACAGCCTGTATCCCGGCCCCGTAAAGCGTTTGCAGATGCAGTTAATGGAGATCAGATCTGCCTGAACTTTGTGGTTGCCGAGAAAAGTTTCCTTTATAGCGTGGCTGGATGCAAACCAAATGAGAGGTTTGCTTTTAATTAACATGTCCCCATTTTTTCCTCCCCAACCAGACTTTTAAAAAGGTTCTGTGCCTTGCAGCATCTTCTGAAAAACATCCCGGGCTGACGCAAGCGTGCATCTGTTGAGATTTCCCCCCATATATGTGTTTCTACTGTGGTTGAATCCATAAGTCCAAGAGTTTCCACTCATGCTCCTGATCTATAACCTCACTTTCCTGTCACCTTCCATCTTACAATCAGTCTTCTGCAACACTCCCAATGCAGAGGATGGAGTGACGGCCACAGGAATAAGCAACTTTAAAAGAAGAAGAAGACCGCAGCTTTATACCCCGCCCTTCTCTCTGAGCAGAGTCTCAGAGCGGCTTACAATCTTCCTTTATCTTCTCCCCCCACAACAGACACCCTGTGAGGTGGGTGGGGCTGAGAGAGCTCTGACAGAAGCTGCCCTTTCAAAGACAACTCCTGCGAGAGCTATGGCTGACCCAAGGCCATTCCAGCAGGTATAAGTGGAGGAGTGGGGAATCAAGCCCAGTTCTACCAGATAAGAGAACTATGGCTGACCCAAGGCCGGTTTGGTGTAGTGGTTAAGTGTGCGGACTCTTATCTGGGAGAACCGGGTTTGATTGCCCACTCCTCCACTTGCACTTGCTGGAATGGCCTTGGGTCAGCCATAGCTCTGGCAGAGGTTGTCCTTGAAAGGGCAGCTGCTGTGAGAGCCCTCTCCAGCCCCACCCACCTCACAGGGTGTCTGTTTTGGGGGAGGAAGGTAAAGGAGATTGTGAGCCGCTCTGAGACTCTTCGAAGTGGAGGGCGGGATATAAATCCAAAATCATCATCATCATCATTCCAGCAGGTGCAAGTGGAGGAGTGGGGAATCAAACCCGGTTCTCCCAGATAAGAGTCTGCCCACTTAACCACTACACCTAACTGGCTGTCTTTTTTAAAGGGGGATTAGATAGATTCATCACCAATGGCTACTAGGCATGATGATGACCCTGAAGCGGGGGGAGGGCCTCTAAACTGTGGGATCCTCTACCCCCCCCCAAGGGATTGACAACCCTACTTTTGCAACATTTCCCACCATCCCCTTCTCAATGCCAAAAATGAAGCCGGCTGTCAAATACATGTATTTTAATGAATCTGCACGCATGGTTCACGGTTTACAAAATTTGGCTTCCGTGGGCTCGGAATTTGAACCGAATCTGTGTAGTTTCCAAGTCAATTATTTTTTAAAAAAAAAACTGCAGAGAATTTTCAGGAAGAGGCAAAGTCTCTTGGAGATCCTTTTGTTGGCATGAAGTTTGAGCAACAGAACAAAACAGAAATCTGGGCTAAATCAATCACTCCACGATAACAACGCGAGCTGCCATCTTTGCTTGACGTTGCTGGCACTGGCGGTTCAGGTTATTGTGTCGCGCCTTGTTTGCTCGGGGGAACAAAGGAAGCTTTGGGCAGCGGGCCGGGGCCTTCTCAGTCATTGCTGAATTGGATTATTATGGGCTCGGCTGGATTGCCTAAAGAAAGGTTGTCAGGCTTTGTTTGGAAAAGGTGGAAATACCTTTGGACTGAACTGTATCGAGAATGGCCCGGAGCCAAGGTCTACACACAGATTCCATCTGTATTCTCGCACCTGCCAAAATTACAAACACCCACAATCGGTAGGTTGCATAGCTGGCGGGAAATTGGGCACGGGTAGGGGGGACAAATCCAGGGCTTGAACGTTTGTAGTGGGGGGAGTTCTTGTCAATTACTCCAGTCCCCCTATTGGTAGGTTACCCCCTGACATCACCATTGTCTCACACAGGACTTTTTTGTAGAAAAAGCTCAGCAGGAACTCATTTGCATATTAGCCCACACCCCTTGACATCACCATTGTCTCACACAGGGCTTTTTTGCAGAAAAGGTTAAGCAGGAACTCGTTTGCATATTAGGCCACACACGCCTGACATCACCATTAACTCACAGGGCTTTTTTGTAGAAAAAGCCCGGCAGGACCTCGTTTGCATATTAGGCCACACCCCCTGGCATCACCATTGTCTCACACAGGGCTTTTTGTAGAAAAAGTTCAGCAGGAACTCATTTGCATAATAGGCCACACACCCCCGACATCAGCATTGTTTCGCACAGGGCTTTGTTGTAGAAAAAGTTCAGCAGGAACTCATTTGCATATTAGGCCACACCCCTTGACATCACCATTGTCTCACACAGGGCTTTTTTGCATAAAAAGTTAAGCGGGAACTCGTTTGCATATTAGGCCACACACCCCTGACATCACCGTTAACTCACACAGGGCTTTTTTGTAGAAAAAGCCCGGCAGGACCTCGTTTGCATATTAGGCCACACCCCCTGGCATCACCATTGTTTCACACAGGGCTTTTTGTAGGAAAAGTTCAGCAGGAACTCATTTGCATAATAGTCCACCCCCCCTGACATCAGCATTGTTTCGCACAGGGCTTTGTTGCAGAAAAAGCCCAGCAGGAACTCATTTGCATATTAGGCCACATCCTCCGGCACCAAGCCAGCCAGAACTGCATTCCTGTGAGTTCCTGCTCGAAGCCCCCTCCCCTGAATTTACACAAGATTTTGTTGCAAATATTTATTGAAGTACTGCATGAATTGCATTTTTGCACTTATTTGTTCCTGCTTGTGTTCCTTGCCTCACCCAAAGGTTGGCAACCGGACCCTCGCTCCCCCCCCCCGCTTATCTCCCCCCCCCCATCTGCCTCTCGCGTGTTCCTGGTTTCGCTACAGCAGCGCCCAATTGCCTATTTCCATGCAACCACACGTCCGCACAATCCACCGATGGGGCTTCCCCAGGCGGGGCCATAAGTACTCTCCTTAAGCCTGGTTAATCATCAGCTTGCCTCTTGGTTCCTGGCCAGGTTGCCTGCCCTGAAAGGAGAGACCCATAAAAATTCAGGCTTTGGGCATCCACAGGTGCATGCGCCCATAGATGCTCCTTGTGGGGGGGTCAGTGCATCCTCTCGCTCTGACCCACACATTCCCAGGAACTCTGCCCCTGCCCCAACCAAGTTTGGAAAAATTGAGCAACCGGGTTGAGCAACGCCGGAGAAGGAATGCAGTGGCAGTTGCGTCCCACAGGGCGTGTCTGCCGCTCTCGTAGACAGGTGGAAAGACTTTGCTTTCATTGCTGGGCCTCAGCCCAGGGTGTGTCCGAGTGCCAACCCCAGGGCACGCCTCCCGGTATCAAAGGAAGGCCAATCGTACCCCCTCCGGCTGGGTGTTCCCGCCACACAGGGCAGCACCTGAGCTCCGTGCCCCACACCCAGCCAGCCTCACTACGGCTCCTCTTCCCGCAACCGGTTAGGTCTCCCTCTCGTCCCCGTGCCAAGGAGTTTGACGCTGCTGTGCCCGGGGCATCATGGCAGTTTTTGAGGTGAGCCCCCGCTCCCTGATCTCCCCGCTGGGCATCGTCCGCTTCTGCGAGATCTTCTTCGCCTGCACGGCCTTCAGCCTGGTCGCCGTCCACCACAGCTACTCCGGCTCCAGCGGCGACTGGTGCATGTTCACCTGGTGTTTCTGCTTCGCCGTCACCGTCCTCATCATCTTGGCGGAGTTCATCGGCCTGGCCCAGTCGCTGCCTATCTCGTGGGACGACTTCACCTCCGCCTTCTCCATGCTGGCCGCTCTCATGATCTTCACCACCTCCGTGGTCTACCCGTCGGTCTTCATCCACAACAACTGCTCCGGCAGGGTGTGTGGCTACAAAGGCGCCGCCACCGCCATGTCGATCCTCTGCTTCATCGCTTATGCCGTCGAAGTGGGACTCACCCGAGCCAAACCCGGCGAGATCAGCGGCTTCCTGGCCACCGTTCCGGGCCTCCTGAAGGTGTTCGAGGCCTACGTGGCTTGTCTTATTTTCTCCATGCTCTCCATGACAGACTACCGGTCCTATGCCGGCCTGCAGTGGTGCGTGGCCGTCTACAGCATCTGCTTCATCATCACGACACTCATCATCATCCTCACCGTGGGACGTTGTCTCGCTTCTTTGCCTTTCCCCTTGGAGAAGTTCATGGTAGGTTACAACGTCCTGGCTGTGCTGATGTACATCACGGCCACCTTTGTGTGGCCCATCTATGGTTTCAAGAACCTGCAAAGAACAGAGGTATGCAATTCGAAACCCTGCACCTGGGACTATCGTCTTGGAGTGACTTTCCTGACCATCTTCAACCTCATTGCCTACATTGTCGATCTTGTCTACTCCTCCAAGATGGTCTTTGTGACCACACCGGCGTAAAAACTCCACCGGGTAGAGTGAACCTGACTTGGGATCCTGTTCAGAACGCAGTTATTATTTTTAAAAAACAAAAATGCCTCACCATCTTGCTTGGATGCTGGGGGAAGTGGATGAGAGGAGTCTGGTCTTTTAATCTTGTTTTTGCTTTCTTTGTTTCCCTTGCCTTCCCCCCCCCCCCCCCTTGCTAGAAAGCGAGTTTGGTGTAGTGGTTAAGTGTGTGGACTCTAATCTGGGAGAACCGGGTTTGATTCCCCACTCTTCCACTTGCAGTTGCTGGAATGGCCTTGGGTCAGTCCTAGCGCTCACAGGAGTTGTCCTTGAAAGGGCAGGTTCTGTCAGAGCTCTCTCAGCCCCACCCACCTCACAGAGTATCTGTTGTGGGGGAAGAAGGGAAAGGAGATTGTGAGCCGCTCTGAGACTCTGATTCAGAGAGAAGGGCGGGGTATAAATCTGCAGTCTTCTTCTCCTCTTTGCTCCCTGGCTCAGAACGGTGTTTCATTGCCCCGTGCGAGTCCCCAAGACGGCGGCCTCCCGGCTTGGGTCAATCTTGCCCAGATGTTGTCATCGGGAGCTGGAAGATTGCTTCAGGGCGTGCTCACAAATGCTCCAGGGAGAAAGAGGAAGAATTCCGGAAAAACCTGCTCTCTGTATTAGACTGTTTTTTTAAAAAAATAATAAAAATAAAGAGTATTCTCCAGAGAGGAGGCGAAGAGAAGCGTTTTGGGGGAAGGGACGTAGAAGGCCCTTGAGAAAGGGAGTCGAATCTTTCCACCCTTGAATGCGGGAACCGAGCGGGTGAAAGGAGTCGTTAATCTTTGGACTCAGGTAGATATATAATATATCCTCCCCCCCACACACACACATCTATGCCAAGGGTTGCCAAATCCAATTCAAGAAATATATGGGAACTTTGGGGGTGGAGCCAGGAGACACTGGGGGTGGAGCCAGGAGCAAGGCTGTGACAAGCATTGATCTCCAAAGGGAGTTCCGGCCATCACATTTAAAGGGAGAGCAATGCCTTCCTCCATTGGAAATAATGGATAGGGGCACCTTCTTTGGGGGTTCTTAACATTGGACCCCCTGGTCCAATATTTTTTGAAACTTGGATGGTGTTTTGAGGAGATGTGCTGGATGCTCTGCCTCAGAAAACAGTGCCCCAGAGCCCCAGATACCTGTGGATCAATTCTCCATTATACCCTATGGGAATCGGTCTCCATAGCGCCCAGCAGACATTTCCCTCCCCCTGCCCACTTTCTGATGACCCTGAAGTGGGGGGGGCCCCTCCAAAGTAGGGGATCCCCTGCCTCCACCTGGGGATTGGCAACCCTACCCCCTCCTCAGGAAGGTGGTGCCACATAATGGGTGTTGAGGTGTGAGATTTCCTTCCCTGGTAAAAACAGCTAGTTTGGAAGGAGGACACAGCAGCACAGCCTTAACTTACTATGACTGTCGCTTGACCAGTCATGGAAACCCCCTAACGCAGGGCTCCCCATTAGTGTGCCCCCGGGCACTGTGAGATCCTCCGACATCCTTAGAAAGTAGGTGGGGCAAGGTAGAGCTTTTGGCCAGCATGGCTAGGGTTGCCAATCCCCAGGTGGGGGCAGGGGATCCCCTGGTTTGGAGGCCCTCCCCCCCGCTTCAGGGTCGTCAGAAAGCGGGGGGAGGGGAGGGAAATGTCTGCTGGGAACTCTATTATTCCCTATGGAGATTTATTCCCATAGAAAATCATGGAGAATTGATCTGCGAGTATCTGGGGCTCTGGGGGGCTGTTTTTTGGGGTAGAGGCACCAGATTTTCAGTATAGCATCTAGTGCCTCTTCCCAAAATACCGTCCAAGTTTCAAAAAGATTGGACTAGGGGGTCCAATTCTATGAGCCCCAAAAGGAGCCGTATCTTTCATTATTTCCTATGGAAGGAAGGAATTGAAAAGGTGTGCCGTCCCTTTAAATGTGATGGCCAGAACTCCCTTGGAGTTCATTTATGCTTGTCACACCCTTGCTCCTGGCTCCGCCCATAATATCTCCTGGTTCCAACCCCAAAGTCTCCTGGCTCCACCCCCAAAGTCCCCAGATATTTCTTGAATTGGACTTGGCAACCCTAAGCATGGCTTCTGATTGGCCACTGGGGATCTGATTGGCTGCCAAGATTTTTTTTTTTAAATTGCTTCAGCAGCAGTTGCTTCCACAACACTGGGGTATTCACTGTGAGTCTTAAGTTCTCACGCCGGAAAATGTTTTTTAAAGCAATATGTTCATTTTTAAAAGCATCCGGTTAAGCAGAGCTTCTCCCCCAAATGCTGAAGAGTTACTATTATGCACAACCTCCCTTCCTGACATTTTGTCCCTGGCTCCACCTCCTGGGGCAGCCATTTTGCAAATGGCTCCGCCTCCCACTGCAGTCATTTTGCACTTGCACCCACCACTCTGTGCCAGAGTTCCAAGGATGCCCCCAGGCTCAAGAAAGTTGTTGCAGACCCCTTCCCTAATGGTTACTTTTAGCGTGCGTTAAAAATATAGCATTGTTTTTCCTCTGCAGCAGAACTAAAAGCACCTTACAGATAGCGATGGTGGTAGGGTTGCCAAGTCCAATTCAAGAACTATCTGGGGACTTTGGGGATGGAGCCAGGAGACTTTGGGGGTGGAGCCAGGAGACATTGGGGGCAGAGCCAGGAGCAAGGGTGTGACAAGCATAATTGCACTCCAAGGGAGTTCTGGCCATCACATTGAAAGGGACAGCACACCTTTTTAGATGCCTTCCTTCCATAGGAAATAATGAAGGATAGGGGCACCTTCTTTGGGGGCTCATAGAATTGGACTCCCTGGTCCAATCGTTTTGAAACTTGGGGGGTATTTTGAGAAGAGGCACTAGATGCTATACTGAAAATTTGGTGCCTCTAACACAAAACACAGCCCCCCTAGAGCCTCTGATATCCGCGGATCAATTCCCCATTATTCCCTAAAACTGCCGGAGATCTAGAGCTGTGGGGGCTGTGAGGGGTGGGGCTTCCCCCGCCAGCTAGCTGGCTGGGGGACTGGGGGAAACTTGTAAAACCAGGTGATCCCCCGCTGGGACCTGGGGGTTGGGAAGCCTAGATGGTGGTGAAAGAGTTAAAAAGCCTTTCTTTCCACCCTTCCCTCCTTGAAATTTCAGGCTCAGTGTCTATAAATCTGCACACTAAAAGTCCATTAAGGCAAACATAGAAGTATACAAAAAGTTTCATTTGCCCTCCACTGATCTTTTCAAAGCTTTAACTGGGGCTGTCTGCCAGTTGGAATTGCTTTCATCCTGGGGTGTCGAACTCATTTGTTATGAGGGCTGAATCTGATATAAATGAGACCTTGTGTGGCTGGGCCATGTTGGGCCGGGCCATATGTGTACCTATGTAAGTTTAGATAACAGAGATATAAACTGTATAAAGGACACAGACAAACACAATTAAAGATTTTTTAAAAAAAAAACAGTCTTAAAACATTAGCACTCACTGGTTTTTATATTTCTCCCATGGGCTCCAAGGACAAAGGAAACTCTGGCGCTTTCCTTCCTTCCCCAGAGGACCAGGAGGTGGGGCCAGGCACAAAAGCCAGTAAAAGGAAGAGAGGCTTGGCTCAATAGCTCTGCTGTGTGATTGTGATAGCCTGGCAAAGCAAGCTCTTCCTTCCCCACCACTTCCTCCCCAAGGGAGGAGCCTCAGCCAATGGAGAAAATAGAGGCTTTGCTTTGTAACTCCTGTGTGACTGAGCAAGCCTTGCAAAGCAAGCTGTTATGCAGAAGGAAGCAAGAGAGAGGGAGAAGGAAGCAGATGACAACCAGTTGCTCAGGGGCCTGATAGGAGCCCTTAGGGGGCCTGACTCAGTCCCCAGGCCAGATGTTTGACACCCCTGCTTTAATCAGTAAATCGATAAGCTACAGCTAAATCAGCAAGGACCAGTTCTAATCCGTCCATCTGAGAATTAAAGGTTCACTGAGTATTACTGTGATGGAATGGGGGGGACTGTGGGAGAGGGGAGATGAGGCTTCCTCCTAGCTGAGCTGGACGGCTCAGGCTACCCTGATCTCATCAGATCTGAGAAGCTCAGCAGGGTCCGGCAGGGCTAATATTTGGATGGGAGACCACCAAGGAAGTTCAGGGTTGTTACGCAGAGGCAGGCAATGACCTCTGAACTTCTATTGTCTTAAAACCCCTATTGGGTTGACATAAGTCAGCCGTGACTTGATGGAACTTCCCACCATCCTCAGGGGCTGAGTTCAGACATCGCGCAAAAGCATGGTTTCATTGAACTACCTCTAGGTAGTGCGATTGCCTCGACACAGGCCACTCCCTACAGTTAGCAGGTGGCGGCAGAAAGTACTGCCGACTTACGGTGACCCCAGAAGATTTTCAAGCAAGGGATCAGCAGAGGTAGTTTGCCACTCCCTCTGCACAGCAACCTTGCACTCCCCTGGCGGTCTCCTGTCCAAGTACGAACCAAGGCAGACCCGGCTTAGCTTCCAAGTGCTAACGAGCTGGGGCTAGCCTGGGCTACCCAGCTCCCGACAGAGGTGGCTTGTCGTTGCCTGCCTCTGCGCAGCAACCCTGGACTTCCTCAGCGGTCACCCATTCCTCAGCGGTCAGAAACCAAGGCAGACCCTGCTTCGTTCCCAAGATCTGCCAAGATCGGCTAGCCTGGAACATCCAGGGCAAGGGCTCACCAAGGTGGTATGCCATTGCTTTCCTCTGCGTAGCAACTCTGGACTTCCATAAGAACATAAGAGAAGCCATGTTGGATCAGGCCAATGGCCCATCCAGTCCAACACTCTGTGTCACAGAAGAACATAAGAGAAGCCATGTTGGATCAGCCCAATGGCCCATTCAGTCCAACACTCTGAGTCACAGAAGAACATAAGAGAAGCCATGTTGGATCAGCCCAATGGCCCATTCAGTCCAACACTCTGAGTCACATAAGAACGTAAGAGAAGCCATGTTGGAACAGCCCAAGGGCCCGTTAAGTCCAACACTCTGAGTCACATAAGAACGTAAGAGAAGCCATGTTGGATCAGGCCAGTGGCCCATCCAGTCCAACACTCTGTGTCACATAAGAACATAAGAGAAGCCATGTTGGATCAGGCCAGTGGCCCATCCAGTCCAACACTCTGTGTCACATAAGAACATAAGAGAAGCCGTGTTGGATCAGGCCAATGGCCCATCCAGTCCAACACTCTGTGTCTTTCTTAACACCCCCCCTCAAAAAAAAAAATACTTGCTTCTGGGCTTCATTGTTCAAACCCCCTGGGAGACCCTTGCTTAACTTTTAAGATTCGACAACCTTGCTCATATTTTCCCCTCACAAAGAAATGGGAAAATAACCAAAAGATATCAAGCAGACAGATTGGAAATCTTCCTCGTGCCACTGTGGCCACACAGGAGAAAGTGACTGTAAAAAGTATAAGGGGAGTAACATTCGCTTAGGACAATTCTAATTCAAGATGCATTTGAAGGCAATAGGCTGAGCTGATATAATTTAGCACGCCTTCCGTCAGGGGGGGGGGGCGGGTTGTGGCATGTGCAAATGAGTCATGCTAATGAGCTCCAGAACCTCTTTTTCCACAAAATGACCCTTGCTTAAATGTGTGGGTCTTGCATGCGACGCCACGGGTAACATTGAAAAGGTGCCCTCTGCCTTCTCCTTCTCCATGTGTTTTTGGTTTTAGCACCACCATGACACATCCACCTGGACTCATTGGTTGGTGATGTTCCAGCTCCTCATGGACCAAAGACCGGCAGATGTGCTAAGTGCCTCTATTTAAACACAACGCCGGCCTCCCAGAACACCCCACCGGCTTCAGTGTTGTGTTGCGCAGCGGTATCACCTTCAAGCCAAGTCCCAAGTCCACGGAGTCCAAACGGCCGCGTCTGCCGCGTTCAGGAGCCTAACGAAACACAACCTCTGCTGCATTTGATTGCCTAATAGGGGACGGGAAAAGGAAAGAGATTATTATCGCACCTGGATGGTGAGCCTTCAGTGTTCCAGCACTGCATCGCCATGGTTACTGCCTGTCTCCCACAAAGCTGCGTTCCTGCCTAACCCAATGATCCTGAACAACCGGTGGATAAGGGCCAGGACTCTGTCACTGCTGTGCTCCTCCGCTTCGGACGGGGCTCGTGATTGGGCAAACGTTCAGCCCAACGATTCGTGCCTCAGCATTTCTTCCCGTGGGTCTGTCCGTCGCTCGGAGCTGTGTTTGGCAAGCCGGGTTGGCAGGCCGCTGGGCGAGAGGCGTTCCTTCGCCATGTTTTTCCACCAAGGAAGTGTAGCTGCAAACTTGCGATGGGCACAAATGAGCAAGTGTTTCCAAGAGCCTGAATTCTGAAACCAGAAATCTTCATCTACTGGAGAGCTAGGGTTGCCAGCCTCCAGGTTGCACCTGGAAATCTCCTAGGGCTGGCAGGGGAGGGGGGTAGGTTTGCCAGACCCAGGTTGGGATACTCCTGGAGATTTGAGGATGGAGCCTGGGGAAGACATGGACCTCAGTGGGGGACAGTGACACAGAACCCACCCTCCAAAGCAGCCATTTTCTCCAGCAGAACTGATCTCTATAGTCCAGAGATGAGCTGTAATTCTGGGGAGGGACAGTGGCTCAGTGGTAGAGCATCTGCTTGGCAAGCAGAAGGTCCCAGGTTCAATCCCTGGCATCTCCAAAAAAGGGTCCAGGCAAATAGGTGTGAAAAACCTCAGCTTGAGACCTGGAGAGCCGCTGCCAGTCTGAGAAGACAATACTGACTTTGATGGACCCAGGGTCTGATTCAGTCGAAGGAAGCTTCATATGTTCTTATGTTCATGTTCATCCCACCTGGAGGCTGGCATCCTGTAGATTTCCCATTTTATAACCAATGTTCCCTCTAAGCTGCAGAGTCTTGCGAGCAAAAATTCTACCTTGCGAGCTATTTATATTAAAGTTGTGAGCTGCTGCATAAATTAGTGTGCTCTGGGGTCATCCTTCCTGAGCTAAGACAAAAACGTGTGAGCTGGAGGCTAAAAATCTGTGTGCTTAGCTCACACTAACTCAACTTAGAGCAGGAGTGGCCAAACTGCGGCTCGGGAGCGACATGTGGCTCTTTCACACATATTGTGTGTCTCTCAAAGCCTCCACTGCCCTGTTGGCCAGCTTGGAGAAGGCATTTCTCTCTTTAAATCACTCCACCAAGCCAAGCCAACCTGCAACTTGGAGAATGCATTTAAAGTTAAAATTGCTTTCTTTCCATCTCTCCCTCCTCCATCTTCCTTCCTTCCTTCCTTCCTTCCTTCCTTCCTTCCTTCCTTCCTTCCTTCCTTCCTTCCTTCCTTCCTTCCTTCCTTCCTTCCTTCCTTCCTTCCTTCCTTCCTTCCTTCCTCCCTCCCTCCCTCCCTCCCTCCCTCCCTTCCTTCCTTCCTTCCTTCCTTCCTTCCTTCCTTCCTTCCTTCTTTGTGGCTCTCAAACATCTAATGTTTATTCTATGTAGTTCTTATATTAAACAATTTTGGCCATGCTTGTTCTGGCCGTTCCCACCACAGATACAGAAATCATTGGATCTGGTGTCCCTTTGAGAGCCCTGCTTCCAAGTTCCCAGGTTGCCAACTCCAGCTTGGATGCTCTCCAGTCCTCACCTGGAGGTCGGCAGCTCACACCTCCTTTGCATGGGGTCTGCAGGTACAAAGGTCTCTCTTTTCTATCCCAGTGTTCCTCCGGGGCACTTCTTATGGTTCTTTTCTCAATTTTGTCATATACCCTGCAAGGTACACAAAACTGAAAGAGTACAAGCAGTCCAAGTCTACTAGTGAGTTTCAGGGGTGAAAAGGGGATTTGAACTGGTTCTCCCTAATCCTTGTCAGATGCCACACGAGTAACATCTTCTGCGATGGGCTGTGTTTGACCAACATCCGCCAATCCAGGCCACCAACTGCCAAATGATGGATGGCACAAGAATAAGTCCCCAGCCTTGCTGTTCTAGCTCAGGGAGAAGTTTTCTGTGTCGTTTTGTGTGTCGGGGGATGCCGTCTGGGGGAAGGGAGAATCAGGAAGAAGAGAGCACAGAGAATGCGGCATCCAGGTATACACCTTGACACAGGTCGGTGCCAATCAGTGCTGCTCCTTTGACGTTCCATGCCCAGTACCCAATGACAGCAGAGCCATTCCGCTAGCAGATGCAAGAGGGCAGGAAAGTGAGTTCTGAGAGAAGTTTCTTTCTCACTGGGGAAGAGGGAACACACCCTGACCAGACTAGCCCGATCTCATCAGATCTCAGAAGCTCAGCAGGATCTTCCCCGATTAGTACTTGGATGGGAAACCACCAAGGAAGACCAGGGTTGCTGGTTTCAGGAACTCTTTTACATATTAGGCCACACCCCCTGATGTAGCCAATCCTCCAAGAGCTTACACAGCTCTTAGTACAGGGCCTACTGTAAGCTCCAGGAGGATTGGCTACATTGGGGTGTGTGGCTTAATATGCAAAGGAGTTCCTGCTACGGAAAAAGCCCTGGTTACAAGCAATGGCAAACCACCTCGCTTCATCTCTTGGCTTGGGAACTCGAAGGGGTTGCCGTAGTTGGAGATGACTTGACGGTCCTTTACGCACAAACACGCACACAAGAGGGAATACAAACCAGACAGAGGAGGGCGATGAAGATGGTGAGAGGTCTGGAGACCAAGTCCTATGAAGAAAGGTTGAAGGAGTTGGGCATGTTTAGCCTGGAGAGGAGGCGGCTGAGAGGTGATCTGATCACCATCTTCAAGTACTTCAAGGGCTGTCATAGAGAGGATGGCGTGGAATTGTTTTCTGTGGCCCCAGAAGGTAGGACCAGAACCAATGGGTTGAAATTAAATCAGAAGAGTTTCCGGCTCAACATTAGGAAGAACTTCCTGACCGTTAGAGCGGTTCCTCAGAGGAACAGGCTTCCTCAGGAGGTGGTGGGCTCTCCTTCCTTGGAGGTTTTGAAACAGAGGCTAGATGGCCATCTGACAGCAATGCAGATCCTGTGAATTTAGGGGGGGGGGGGGTGTTTGTGAGTTTTGTGAGTGCACTGTACAGGGGGTTGGACTAGATGACCCTGGAGGTCCCTTCCAACTCTATGATTCTTTGATTTCTAGCCCACCTTCCTGGTCCTTCCACAGGTGTCTGCCTCCCCTGGGAGGTTAGTTATCCCAAAGCTCAATCATTTGTTTGTACCAAGCTTCATTTTTTCTCATCTGCTGCTTGAGTTTTGCATTGCAAATTTAATCTTGGAACAGAGAGAGCTGGCCTGCGTTATCTGATCAAGCAACTGTGGTGCGTTGTCGGAAATTTCTGGAGGCGGCAAAGGAAAAGTCTTTCTGGGAGGGAATCAACTGGGCGAATGTCGTCTTCGTGGGCCAAGCATTTTTTTCCCCCCCACAGCCTGCTTGTGTTTGCCCAAGGTCTCAGATCTGAGGCACCGAAACACAGCAGCGCATTGTGGATACGAACGCTTCCAGATCGGTGGTTATTTGAACAGTTCCGCTTGCCTGGTTGCATTCTAAACCTGACACCCTTGGAATCTGTTTTCATCTGAAATGAAGAATGACCCTTCTGGGCCTTGCTTTTCTCTGCTCTTAAAAAAAAAAAAAAAAAGGTTTCAGTCCTTTGCTCTCTAAAGGGCATGAATAATGAACCCTGTGCTATCCGACAGCTTGTAGAATTTCTGAAAATAGCTCGGATGGATCTTCCTGACTCATGCCTCTGAATTCATTAGGGCTGCCAGGTCTGTGTTGGGAAAATACCTGGAGACTTTGGGGGTGGAGCCTGGAGGGGGTGGGGATTGGGAAGGGGAGGGGCCTCAACTGGGTCCAATGCCCTAGACTCCACCCTTCCAAGCAGCCATTTCCTCCCAGGGAGCTAATCTCTGCCAACTGGAGATCAGTTGTTAAAGTGGGAGATCTCCAGACCCCACCTGGTGGCTGGCAACCCCAACATGGCTGGTCCAACGCCCTCCCTGGCCCCACCCAGTTCCTAAAATCACTTGGAGGGCAACAAAAAAGGTGTCATCAGCACCACGGTACCCATAAGCCCAAGTTGGGGACCTCTGTTATAGACAGAAGGGAGGGACAGAAATTAATCTTGATTTTGATGCTGATGTGTTTGGGGTCGGTCACCGGAGCAGCTAGCTTTTTACCAGCCCTTGAAAGACATGCATGCAATCCAGGCCAGCATCATCTGGTCAGTTGGCATCCCCCCCTACCCCGCCCAGCTTCAGAGCGCTCCTCTGTTGAACCTGCAGGGAGGGAGCCGAGTGCGGCTGAAGCGTCTTCTTCTCTATGAATTGCAATGCAGCTATAAAAAGCTGGCGCACGCCTTCTGAAGGCTCTATTTTGGGCCCTCGTTTAGCAAGTCAGATGCTCTCCGACTGCTAATACGTGCCCGTTCTTCAGTAGAGCTCTTTCTCTCTGTGTCTCTCTCTGCAGCTTCCCATGCCAGTGTTTTGCTCTCGCATCAATCATGAAACCGGTAAGGGTTGCGAGTGCGAGCAATGGATCCAGGGAGGGCTCACACACCGTGGTGTGCTTTTCCAAATTCGACTACGTACCTGGAAGCAACTTCCCCTTGAAATCCGGAACCATTTGGGAGCATGAAAAGAAAAACCCTTCCTGGGTCCAATAGCCATTGGTACTTGGCGGGGGGGGGGGAGGAGTCCAGGGAGTTAATCTTCCTTTCCAATATGCAGCTTGGCTCGTTTACATGACCCGTCAGTGCTGGCTAGTTCATTGATAACATCCCCCACACGCACACATGCTCTGTGCTGTGGCTTTGTGGTTTGCACTGCTTGGGATGCAGTCAGTGTGGTATAGCAACATTCATGTTCAAACCTGGACTGATAAGATCTGGGTTCGAATTCCTACTTAGCCAGGACTGCTCGGTGACAGTTCTTTACTGTTTTCTTCTGGGTTTATTTTAAACAACCCTTCTTCCCACCCCACCCCCCGTTTTTTGCAAATGTAATCACTGGCGTCGATCAGGGCTTTCTCTCCCCCCACCACCACCTTCTTTTTTTAGCAGGAATGCCCAAGAATGCAGTTCTGACTGGCTTGGTGTCAGGGGGAGTGGCCTAATATGCAAATGATTTCCTGCTGGGCTTTTTCTATGAAAGAGCCCTGCGTGAAACAATGGTGACATCAGGGGTGTGGCCTAATATACAAATGAGCTTCTACTGGACTTTCCCACAAAAGAGCCCTGCATGAAACAATGGTGACATCAAGGGGCGTGGCCTAATATGCAAATGAGCTTCTGCTGGGCTTTCCTATAAAACAGCCCTGCATGAAACAATGGTGACATCAGGGGGCGTGGCCTAATATGCAAATGAGATTCTACTGGACTTTCCCACAAAAGAGCTCTGCGTGAAGCAATGACGACATCAAAGGGCGTGGCCTAATATGCAAATGAGCTTCTACTGGGCTTTCCTATAAAAGAGCCCTGCATGAAACAATGGTGGCGTCAGGGGGTGTGGCCTAATATGCAAATGAGCTTCTACTGGGCTTTCCGATAAAAGAGCCCTGCAGGAAACAATGGTGACATCAGGGGGTATGGCCAAATATGCAAAAGAGCTTCTAATGGACCTTTTTCTACAAAAGAGCCCTGTGTGAAACAATGGTGACATCAGGGGTGTGATCTAATATGCAAATGAGTTCCTGCTGGGCCTTTTCTTTTTTAAAAAGCCCTGGAAAGGAGATGGTAAGCCACTCTGAGACTCCAAGTAAAGAGGGGGATATAGATCCAAATCTTCTCCACTTCCTTTGAGTTGGAAAATACCTGAAGATTTTGGATTTGTAGCTGTGGGATTTGGGGAGGGGAGGGACCTCCACAGGGTCCAATGCCATAAAATCCCCCCTCCAAAACAGCCAGTTTTCTCCAGGGGAACCAATCTTGGTCCCTTGGAGATCAGGTGTACTGAAGGGGAATCTCCAGGTTCCACCTGGAGGCTGGCAACCCTTGTCAAAGCAGGCCCAGTTTGATCTGCTTGCCGTTTGAGCTGGGGCAGGTAAAATCAGGGAGATTGTGGGGTGACTGAGCTCAGTCTGGGGTGTGTGCAGGGTTGCCAGGTCTGTGCTGGAAAAAGCCTGGAGACTTTGGGGGTGGATCTGGGAGAGGGCGGGGTTTGGGAGGGGAGGGGCCTCAGCAGGGTCCAATGCCATAGACTCCACCCTTCCAAGCAGTTATTTTCTCCAGGAGAGCTGATCTCTGCCAGCTGGAGACCTGTGGACAAAGCAGGAGATATCCAGGCCTCACCTGGAGGCTGGCACCCTAGGTGTATTGTAGCCGTGCCGGCGTGTGTGTGTGTGTGTGTGTGCAACTCATTAAAAGCTGATGTCGGATCAGCAATTCCTCCACCTGCTTTCAGAGACTGCCTCTTTCCAAAGGGTTCTGTGCTGGCGTTGTGTTTGTCACCCCCTCCAGCATGTCAGCAGCACCCAAAATAGGGAGCCGCTTGTAACACTCCCAGGTCTCACATCCGCTTCTCAGACACGCACACATGCTCGCGCACACATTCACGCACCGCCGCAAGCTTTTGTATGCCACAGTTGTTTCTGTCTTCAATCTGCCGCCTTCCCCTGATTGAAAAGCAAAGAGGGTGTTTTGTTCTGGTGGTTAGAAATGTACTTAAGGCATAATTGATCGATGCTCCGCTGTTGACAGCTGGAAAGATAGCTCAGGCGTTGCAGTGCGCGCACAGCAGAAGCCTTCCTGGGGCCTTAGCGTTCATGCGCGCGCATTTGAGAAGGCACGACTTTTGCAAAGAGATTTGAATCAGGACAGTGATTCTTTGAGGAGAGACACTGGATGTAAGAACCATCACCTTGTAAACACAGTGTGGCACAGTTTGGTGTAGTGGTTAAGTGATTGGACTGGGTTTGATTCCTTACCCCTCCACTTGCGGCTGTTGGAATGGCTTTGAGTTAGCCATAGCTGCTGGAATTACCTTGGGTTAGCCATAGCTCCCCACACCTCCACTTGCGGCTGCTGGAATGGTCTTGGGTCAGCCATAGCTCTTGCAGAGCTGTCCTTGAAAGGGCAGCATCTGGGAGAGCTCTCTCAGCCTCACCCACGTCACAGGGTGTCTGTTATGGGGAAGGAAGGAAGAGGAGATTGTAAGCCACTCTGAGATTCTGAGATTCAGAGTGGAGGGTGGGTTGTAAATCCAATATCATCATCGTCGTCATCAGGGGTTTTTTTTAGCAGGAACACACAGGAACACAGTTCCGGCTGGCTTGGCAACAGGAGGTGTGTGACCTAATATGCAAATGAGTTCCTGCTAGGCTTTTCCTACAAAAAAGCCCTGTGAGAAACAATGGTGATATCTAGGGGTGTGGCCTAATATCTAAATAAGTTCCTGCTTGGCTTTCTCTACGAAAAAAGCCCCAATAACCATCATCATTTAGTTATTTACATAGAATCATAGAACAGAATCATATAGTTGGAAGGGACCTCCAGGGTCATCTAGTCCAAACCCCTGCACAATGCAGGAAACTCACAAATGCCTCTCCCTAAAATCACAGGATCTTCATTGCTGTCAGATGGCCATCTTAGCCTCTGTTGAAAAACCTCCCGAGGAGAGCCCACCATCTCTTGAGGAAGCCTGTTCCACTGAGGAACCACCCAAACTGTCAGCAAGTTCTTCCTAATGTTGGTTGAGCATCGAGGTGGCAGAAATTATTCGGATTGTCCTTTGGCTGCGGGCGTCTTAGCTTGTGGCTTGTGTGTACGTTGATGGGAAAAGTAGAGTTTGCGTCTGAACCCAGCTGGCTGTCACAGATCTGGAGAATGGCTTTCTAGACAGCACATCTGTGGATACGTTTATGGGGAGATCAGCTATGCAAAACCATGTATGGGAACAGTAAACAACAAGATAGAATTTGATCCTTTGTGTACCGAATTCTGGGTAATTGGGCAGTTCTTTTCTCACACAGCTTGTATGTGGTAGAAAGAGAGAGGATGTGGGGCTACTCACTGAGAGTCAGTTTGGTGTAGTGGTTAAATGTGCAGACTCTTATCTGGGAGAACCGGGTTTGATTTACACTCCTCCACTTGCATCTGCTGGAATGGCCTTGGGTCAGCCATAGCTCTGGCAGAGGTTGTCCTTGAAAGGGCAGCTGCTGGGAGAGTCCTCTCAGCCCCACCCACCTCACAGGGTGTCTGTTGTTAGGGAGGAAGGTAAAGGAGATTGTGAGCCGCTCTGAGACTCTTGAGTGGAGGGCAGAATATAAATCCAATGTCTTCTTCTTCTTCTTCTTCTTCTTCTTCTTCTTCTTCTTCTACCTCAGGCAAAAACACCACAAAGCAAAACTGCTTGTAAAGTGGCTGGGCAAGGTGACAGGATACACCAAATTCCCCAGAATGGTGGCCATCACATTTAAAAGGATCGCACACCTCTTCCCTCCACTGGAAATAATGAAGGATAGGGTCACCTTCTTTGGGGGCTCGTAGAACTGGACCTCCTGGTCCAATCCTTTTGAAACTTGGAGGGTATTTTGGGGACAGGCACTGGATGTTAAGCTGAAAATTTGATGCCTCCACCTCAAGAAACAGCCTCTCCAGAGTCCCAGATACCTATAGATCAATTCTCCATTATACCCTATGGGAATCAGTCTCCATAGGGAATAGTGGAGTGCCCAGCAGACATTTGCCTCCCCACTCCCCCGCTTTCTGATGACCCTGAAGTGGGGGGCTCCAAACTGGGAGATCCCCTGCCCCCACCTGGGATTGGCAATGCTAGACCGTGCATGCCAACATCTTTCTTGGTGCCCACCAAGTGTTTTAGCCAGTGGGTGAGGCAAGATGGGGATTTGGCCCGCAGGCTTCTGATTGGCTACTGGAAATTTGATTGGGTGAGAACGGATAAAAGGAAGTCCTTCTTCACCCAAAGGATGATTCACACATGGATTTCACTGCCACAGGAGGTGGTGGCAGCTAGAGGCATAGCCAGCTTCAAGAGGGGATTGGATAAAAATATGGAGCAGAGGTCCATCAGTGGCTACTAGCCACAGCGTATTGTTGGAACTCTGTCTGGGGCAGTGATGCTCTGTATTCTTGGAGCTTGGGGGAGCAACAGTGGGAGGTCTTCCAGTGTCCTGGCCCCACTGGTGGACCTCCTGATGGCACTTGGGTTTCTTTGGCCACTGGGTGACTCGGAGTGTTGGACTGGATGGGCCATTGGCCTGATCCAACATGGCTTCTCGTATGTTCTTAAGTCTGAGGCAGTGGTGCTCTGTCCTCTTGGTTCTGCAGGGGGCAACAGTGGGAGGGCTTCTAGTGTCCTGGCCTCACTGGTGGGCCTCCTGATGGCCCCTGGGTTTTGGCCACTGTGTGACACAGAGTGTTGGACTGTATGGGCCATTGGCCTGATCCAACAGGGCTTCTCTTGTATGCTCATGTTCTTGTGCTTGGTTGTACAGATTTGTAAAATTGTTGCTTTGGGAACAGCTGCCCCCCACGTCACTAGGATCTTCACTGTGCGACTGAAGTTAACCCAAAGCAGCCATTTGGGTGGCTGCCTCCGCCTCCTGCAGCGGCTCTTCCGTGGCAGCCCTTTTTGTGGCCATGCCCACCACCCCGTGTCACAATTCCAAAGTGCCCGCAGGCTTGAGCCGACATATACTAACACACTCCCTTCCGTGTGTTTCTTCAACAGTAGATATATTTTGTGTTGTCCCTTTGCATCCTGACTCCTTTCTTTGCAAACGTTACCTGACCTGGGTCGCCCTAGGCTAGCCCGATCCCATCATCTCTTGGAAACTATGCAGGGTCAGCCTCAGCTAGTATTCCGAAGGGCAGCCTCCAAGGCATCCTAGGGTCGTGGCGCAGAGGCAGGAAATGGCAAAAAGACCTCTGAAACATCTCTTGCCTTAAAAAGAAGTCTAGCCCGCCACCTAGTGGCGAATAGCTCTAAAAGAGCTAGAACTTCAAGCTGCCAGGCAATCAGGATCTCCCAGCTATTCTACACACAATTAACAATAAAAAAAAACCCAGTCTCCCAGCCACAAACAGATGCAGAAACACATATTGAACTGGTTTGACCGGGCGTCAAAGGCACTTTAATGGGTATTGTAAGAGAAGAGCAGGGCTTCTTTTTAGCAGGGACTCCTTTGCCTGTTAGGCCACACGCCCCTGATGTAGCCAATCCTCCAAGAGCTTACAAGGCTGAGTTGTGAATAAGATTTCTTGCTGCTTTGCTCATCTTCAGCTACATACAGATTGGTGAATCAGAATCGTTCCTATTTTAGGGCTTTCTCCCTGATGCTATGAAATATTCTCCCTGATGCTGTGAAATATATGAATGCTCGTTTTCCTACAATAAACTACCCATATCATTAGATTGTATCACCAGGGTGAATAGCCTGCAGCCATGTACTCTGCACTGTACTCTGTTCTGTACTCTGTACTGCAGCCATGTACTCTGTCTATATATATTCTATGCACAATACAATAATACAATAATTATTTTTATTCTCTGGGCTTTTTTTTGTAGCAGGAACTCCTTTGCATATTAGTCCACACAGCTCGGTTGTAGCCAATCCTCCTAGAGCTGACAGGGCTCTTAGTATAGGGCCTACTGTAAGCTCCGGGAGGATTGGCTACATCAGGAAGGTGTGGCTTAATATGCAAAGGAGTTCCTGCTACAAAAAAGAAGCCTTATTGTTCTTTGCAATGCTCCTTCTGACTTGTGATAGAAGGACCCAGGGATCTCCCATCCGACTTGGATCTGACGAAAGGAGCATTGACTCTCATAAACTGACACCTGGAAATTCTAGTCCATTCCTATGGTGCTACTCAGGCCTCATTTTGGGCAGGAGCTCACAGGAGCAGAGCTCCAGAACCTTTAAATTTTAATGTGCTCTTTCCTTCTTAACACACCCTTCGCCCCCCCCCCCCCATACTTGCTTCTGGGCTCCAGCGTTCAAACCCCCTGTGAGAATTTTGCTGTAACTCTAAGATCTGACAAACTTTCTCATATTTTCCCCCACAAAAAACATGTAAAAATAATCAAAACATATCCAGCTGACAAATGAAAATCGTCATCCTGCCGCTGTGGCCGCCTGAGAAGAAAGTTTGATGATGACAGTTATAATTCATTTTAAGGTAGATGCTGAGCTGATATAATTGAGTCCACCTTCCGGTGATGTCAAAGGGTCTGTGCCAGATGTGAATGAGTTGTACTGGTGAGCTCTAGAGAGCCAGTTTGGTGTAGTGGTTAAGTGAATGGACTCTAATCTGGGAGAACCGGGTTTGATTCCCCACTCCTCCACTTGCAGCTGCTGGAATGGCCCTGGGTCAGCCAGAGCTCTCGTAGGAGTTGTCCTTGAAGGGGCAGCTTCTGTCAGAGCTCTCTCAGCCCCACCCACCTCACAGGGTGTCTGTTGTGGGTGGGGGGGAAGATATAGGAGATTGTAAGCTGCTCTGAGTCTCTGATTCAGAGAGAAGGGTGGGGTATAAATCTATAATTCCTCTTCTTCTTCTTCTCTGGAACCTCTTTTTCTATGAAATGACCCCTGGTGCTACTGGATTTGAATCTAGCTCACTGATTGTGGAGGGTTCTCTTGGAAGAAGCAAGAGCAAGCACTGGTCATTTATAGTGTTTTTGTGGTTGTGGCTTTATTTACATATGGAACAGCAGATAAGGTTGCTAGCTGCCTGGCCGGACCTGGACTTCTGCCAGAATTACAGCGATCACCAGACAACAAAGATCCGTTTCCCCTGGAGGAAAGGGCTGCTTTGGAGGGGGGACTCTAAGGCCTTGTACCCCACAGAGGTCCCTCCCCACCTTCCCCAGTCACCGCTCACAAATAGAAGAAGAAGAAAAAGATATTGGATTTATATCCCACCCTCCACTCCAAAGAGTCTCAGAGCGGCTCACAATCTCCTTTCCCTTCCTCCCCCACAACAGACACCCTGTGAGGTAGATGAAGATATTGGATTTATATCCCGCCCTCCACTCCGAAGAGTCTCAGAGCGGCTCACAATCTCCTTTCCCTTCCTCCCCCACAACGGACACCCTGTGAGGTAGATGAAGATATTGGATTTATATCCCGCCCTCCACTCCGAAGAGTCTCAGAGCGGCTCACAATCTCCTTTCCCTTCCTCCCCCACAACAGACACCCTGTGAGGTAGATGAAGATACTGGATTTATATCCCACCCTCCACTCCGAAGAGTCTCAGAGCGGCTCACAATCTCCTTTCCCTTCCTCCCCCACAACAGACACCCTGTGAGGTGGGTGGGGCTGGAGAGGGCTCTCAGAGCAGCTGCCCTTTCAAGGACAACCTCTGCCAGAGCTATGGCTGACCCAAGGCCATTCCAGCAGGTGCAAGTGGAGGAGTGGGGAATCAAACCCGGTTCTCCCAGATAAGAGTCCGCACACTTAACCACTACACCAAACTGGCTCTCCAGGAATATGCAGGAATTTTCCAACCTGTAGTTGGCAACCCTGTTAACAGAACACAGATTGCGACATTGTTATGGTGCAGCGTATGGGAGCGAGGGAGACCAACCTCTTTGTGGGACCTGGAGACCCCCAGAATTACAGCTTGTCTCTCAGGTTTGGAGAGTTTGGAGGGTGGAAACTCTGTGGCCTTGTGCCCCACAGAGGTCTCTGTCTTCCCCAGGCTCCATCCCCAAATCTCCAGCAGTTTCCCAACCTGGATCTAGCAACTTTACCCCCCACCCCTGCACTGGTGGCCATGGAGGACCTGGCAACCCAGAAGGAGGTTTCCAGTCTCCAGGGAGGGCCTGGAGATCTTCCAAGATCACAACTGATCTCCAGATAACAGAGATCAGTTCCCCTCCCTAAATCGGCTGCACTAAAGCATGGACTGTATGGGATTCTGCCCCACAAAGGTCCCTTCCTCCCCAAACCTGCTGCACAAGGCTCCACCCCCCAAATCTCCAGGTATTTCTCAACTCAGAGTTGGCAACCCTGCCTCCCAGATGCTTCAACCAGCTTTCACCAATGCCTTTCTGTGCTCCTTCTTGGGTACCTATGTCGGTACTTGAAACAAAACCATTCCTTCCTTGCTTCTTTTCCTTGCATGGTGCTCTAATACATTCTGAAGAGCCTCGTGGCGCAGAGTGGTAAAGCTGCAGTACTGCAGTCGGAGCCCTCTGCTCATGACCTGAGTTCGATTCCAGCGGAAGCTGGTTCAGGTAGCCGGTTCGAGGTTGACTCAGCCTTCCATCCTTTTGAGATCGGTAAAATGAGTCCCCAGCTTGCTGCGGGGGGAAAGCGTAGATGACTGGGGAAGGCAATGGCAAACCACCCTGTAAAAAATCTGCCATGAAAACGTTGTGAAAGCAACGTCACCCCAGAGTCGGAAACGACTGGTGCTTGCACAGGGGACTACCTTGACCTTTCACACAATCTGTCTTGCCCTGGCCTCTGGCCAAGGGTGTGTGGCCTGTGTTGAAATCACAAGTATCCTTTTCACCCAAGAGAACACACACATTCTGATTAATGGAGTTTTGGGTTTCAACAGATCCGGGTGTGCTCGCGGGAGACGAGAAACTGGACTGCGCAGAGGAGAATCGGCAGTTATGGTGAAGGAGAAATTAGGGAGGGGCTGTAGCTGAGTGGTAGAGCCCACTCCCTTGGGTGGGGTCTCTGGGGGAAATAGCCCCAGAAGGTACGAGTCCAGCCCGAACTCCATCATGAGAGTGTTAGATTCACTGGTATGGTATACCGTTGAAGGGTGCAAGAGGCTTACATGTGGCAGCAGCTAGCAGAGTTGCAGAGTTACACTGAGCCTTTTGTCAGTTTCAGGCTAAAAAGAGTCCTTTATTTAGGGAACTCCATTCTAGACAGCGATACAGATAGGATCTAATCTAACTAGCTAGGGTGGATGCAGACGCAAAATGACGTCCAGCATTCATGGTGCCAAAGATGGAGATTGTACTCCTCCTTTGTGTGTGTCTGTGTGTGTGTGAGAGAGGGGGGTGGGTGGGGGGAAAAAGGCCTCCAGGTGAAGGCAAAAGATATTCAGAGGTGTTTTGCCATTGCCTCCCTCCACGTAGCAACCCTAGACTTCCTTGGTGGTCTCCCATCCAAACCCTCACCAGGACCAACCATGTATAGCTTCCAAGTTCAAACAAGATCAGGCTAGTATGGGCCAAGAGAACGAAGAAGACAGAAATTGGGGGGGGGGCATTATTCTGGCAATGCAAACTTCAGAGAGCCAGTTTGGTGTCGTGGTTAAGTGTGCGGCCTCTTATCTGGGAGAACCGGGTTTGATTCCCCACTCCTCCACTTGCACCTGCTGGAATGGCCTTGGGTCAGCCATAGCTCTGGCAGAGGTTGTCCTTGAAAGGGCAGCTGCTGTGAGAGCCCTCTCCAGCCCCACCCACCTCACAGGGTGCCTGTTGTGGGGGAGGAAGGGAAAGGAGATTGTGAGCCCCTCTGAGACTCTTTGGAGTGGAAGGCAGGATATAAATCCAATATCTTCATCTACCTCACAGGGTGTCTGTTGTGGGGGAGGAAGGGAAAGGTGATTGTGAGCCCCTCTGAGACTCTTTGGAGTGGAGGGCGGGATATAAATCCAATATCTTCATCTACCTCACAGGGTGTCTGTTGTGGGGAGAGAAGATATAGAAGCTTGTGAGCCGCTGTGAGTCTCTGATTCAGGGAGAAGGGTGGGGTATAAATCTGCAGTCTTCTTCTTCTTCATGTAAATGTCATCGATGCTTAATTTCTATCTGGCAGAACGTATGATTACCATATGTGTCAGGCAGCGCACGTCGCTTATTTGGGTACCGTGCTTTTGCCACGCGCTTGTGGCCAGAGGCAGTTCAGAGGCAGAGCGTGTCGCTGGCAAGCCAAAGATGCTGGATTTGCTCATGCGGTTGCCAAAAGGAACTGCTCCTGGGCCCTCAACGCTGCTCGTTGCAAAGCGGAGATGAGCGTCACCGCCTCCAACTGCCGCTAGGATTGTGCTCCTGAGAAATACACAGTAGCAGAGCCCAGTGCAAAAGTTGACAACTCGTGTCTCCCTAGTTGGAAGCGGGCAAAGGGGAGATCTTTCTGCTGTCCCAGAGAACCGCTCTTCTCGCTGGAGCTAAAGCAGGAGTGGCCAAACTTGCTTAATGAAAGAGCCGCATGGAATAAACATCAGATGCCTGAGAGCCGCAAAAGATGAATGTCAGAAGTCTGAGAGCCGCAAGGAAGGAAGGAAAATAGATGGGAGGAAGGAGGGAAAGAAGCAACTTTAACTTTAAATGCATTCTTGGCTTGGAGAAGTGATTTAAAGAGACAAATGCCTTCTCCAAGCCAGCTGACAGGGCAATGGGGGCATCAAGAGCCACACAATACGTGTGAAAGAGCCACATGTGGCTCCCGAGCCAGTTCAACCACCCTGGGCTAGACCGGGGGTGTCAAACATGCAGTTTGGGGGCTGAATCAGGCCCCCGGAGGGCTCCTATCAGGCCCCTAAGCACTGGCTGTCATCTGCTTCCTTCTCCCTCTCTCTTGCTTCCTTCTGCATCACAGCTTGCTTTAGAAGGCTTGCGCAATCACACAGGAGCTGCAGAGCAGAGTCTCTATTTTCTCCATTGGCTGAGACTCCTCCCTTGGGGAGGAAGAGGGGGATAGTTTGCTTTGCCAAGTTCTCTCAATTGCACAACAGAGCTACTGGGCCAAGCCTCTCTTCCTTATATTGGCTGAGGCTCCCCCCCAGTGCTTGGGGAAGGAAGGAAAGAGCCAGAGCTTCCTTTGCCCAGTTCCCTGGATCCCGTGGGAGAAATACAAAGAAAGCATCTTTAAGACCAATGAGTGCTAACGTTTTAAGCATGTTTTGAGTTTTTTAATATATATATTTGCGTCTGTCTGTGTTCTTTATAAAATTTATATCTCTGCTACCTAATCTTAAATAGGTACACACATGGGCCGACCTGACATGGCTCGGCCCAACCTGACATGGCCCGGCCCAACAAGGTCTCATTTCTGTCAGATCCAGCCCTCAAAACAAATGAGTTCAACACCCCCAGGCTAGGCACTGCTGCACAGGATAAGCCAATGCAGCGTAATGCCGCTTGGTGACTTCCTCCAAGCCGCGACGCCCACCTTCCTGAGGCTGTTTTGCCAAGCCGGTTCCTCTCCCCCAGCGTCCCGGGTGTGGTTGCTATTTATATCCACACCCGTTTGCCTCCAGGAAGGCCCAGACACCCATCCCGCTGTTTCATCAGCGCTGCTTCCCTGGAAAGCCGTCGGGCAGATCTGTCATTCTCGTCTTCTTCTGCCAAGAACTGCAAGCGAGGAAGGAGTCTAGGAGACACACTTCCAGGGCTCTGGCAATGACAGGAAGACCAAGCTGGCTTTCCCCACACCCCGTTCTAGACCCTCCAGACTACTGCCAGCAACTGTGCCACTCGTAAGGTTGCCAGCCTCCAGGTGAAGCCTGGAGATCTCCTGCTTTTCCAATTGAGCTCCAGCTGGCAGAGATCAGCTCCCCTGGAGAAAATGGCTGCTTGGGAGGGTGGATTCTGGGGCACTGGACCGTGCTGAGGTCCTGTTTGGTGTGGACCAGGTTTGATTCCCCCCTCCTCCACTTGCAGCTGCTGGAATGGCCTTGGGTCCGCCATAGCTCTCGTAGGAGTTGTCCTTAAAAGGGCAGCTTCTGTCAGAGCTCTCTCAGCCTCACCTACCTCACAGGGTGTCTGTTGTGGGGCAGGGGGGAGGTAAAAGAGATTGTGACCGCTCTGAGATTCAGAGCATAGGGCGGGATATAAATCCGATATCTTCTCTTCTTCTTCTGCCCCTCCCAAACCCCACCCTCTCCCGGATTCACCCCAAATGTCTCCAGGTATTTTCCGACACAGACCTAACGACCCTACACTCAGGTGACCACAGCCCTAACTTTAAATGCATTATGTTGGTCTCCTCTGCATTTAACTGTTTCAACACAGAGTGGGGTTTTTTGTCCCTGAATCCTGTGGGTTTCATGGTGTGATTTATACCTATATTTTTCCTCCAAGCAGTATTGTGCAGTGGTTAGAACACCAGCCCCCAAATTCATGCCCGTGAATAGTGCCAGAGGATGACCTCCTGATAGCACCTGGATTTTTGTGCCACTGTGTGACACAGAGTGTTGGACTGGATGGGCCACTGGCCTGATCCAACAGGGCTTCTCATATGTTCTTATGTGACTCAGAGTGTTGGACTGGAGGGGCCATTGGCCTGACCCAACATGGCTTCTCTTATGTTCTTATGTGACTCAGAGTGTTGGACTGGATGGGCCTTTGGCCTGATCCAAGAGGGCTTCTCTTATGTTCTTATGTGACAGAGTGTTGGACTGGATGGGCCATTGGCCTGATCCAACAGGGCTTCTCTTATGTTCTTATGTGACAGAGTGTTGGACTGGATGGGCCACTGGCCTGATCCAACAGGGCTTCTCTTATGTTCTTATGTGACACAGAGTGTTGGACTGGGTGGGTCATTGGCCTGATCCAGCATGGCTTCTCTTATGTTCTTATGAGCAGTGACTCACAAAAGCTCATATCGTACCACAACTTTTGTTGGTCTTTAAGGTGCTTTTGGACTCTTACTCTTTTGACTGCCTTTAGAAACCACAGCATTCAACAACCAGCAGGGGGACATTTTAACCTCCCAGGACATTCAGCTGCTGATCTAAGAGTAGCAGTTCTCTTACAAAGGAATTTCAAAGGGAGATTAGAATGAGAGACTGCTGAATTTCAACTGATAATGAAGTTCAAGGCACTGCATCCTCCTGGACTGAATTGAGACCTAGGTTTTTTCTTTCATGGGTCATCAGTTTGACACCTCTGACACAGAGCAATGCAAGATTGGGTGGTTACTGCTTTTCCTTTTTTTTTGGGGGGGGGGGTAATCTGTCCTGATGGGTCTTCCATTTTTCCTCCTGCCTTCACTTTTCCTAGCATTCTTGTCTTTGTTGCAAGATTTTGGGTGTCCTTTTACTCATGTGAGAAATTAACACAATGGTCTTATAGTTGCTGCAGTCTTTGACATCTCCTTTAAAAAAAAGGGTACGTAGAGCATTTCCGGTCCAAGGGCCATTGATTTGTTTTCCATATTTGTTGGCATATTCTTGTTAAGATTTTAATGGACTCCATTTCTGTGGCTTAAAACAGCTCTTTTGATATCCCATCTACTCCCGGCAATTTGTTTCAGCCAAATGCTTTGAGCGTTGCTTTAGCTTTTTAAAAGTTCTCCTTCAAAAGATTATTCTTGGAAAGAATCCGGCATCCTTTTATCTCTTCTGCATAGTTCCTCAGTGTATTGTTCCCATTCTTTTTTTTTTTTTAAATTGTCCTGTTTGGTTAATGTATTTCCACACTGATCTTTCAGCATGCCTAACCGTGCTTTAAGATCTATTGTTCTTCCTTTCTCTGCTGTTCTCTTCTATTTCTTTATGCTGGTTATTATAGCAGTTCTCTTTGGCCTTATGTGACAGTCGCTGGAACGTTGCCTTTAGACTTCTGATTCTATTTCGGTCACCTTTTGCTACTGTTCTGTCTTTAGCAATTGAAAGAGTTTCGTCATCAACGCCATGGGTTGATTATTATCCCTTCCTTCTTTATTTCAGCAACAGCAGCCTGGTAAAGGGTCCGCACTCGTGCCCTGTAGAGGCTCCTCTCCGCCACTGGGGGCACTGTAATCCCTCCATTATTGGTGTCATAGCCACAGCCCCACCCTGCCAAGAGCAGTGGCACATAAGTCTGCATCCTGCCTTGCAGATACACTTGTCCCCCACTGGGGGCACTGTCACTCATATCTGATTGGAACAGAAGCAGCCGGATCATGCGTCTACATCCCTGCCTGCAATGACACTTGCCAGCCACTGGGGTGTGCTGTAATTCCTCCCCGATCGGAGCACTGGCAGCCTGGAAATAGGTCTGCATCCCTGTCCTGAACTTGTCCACCACTAGGAAGCACTGTGACTCCTCCCTGATTGGAGCAGCGGCAGCTGGGTTGTGCATCTGCATCCCTGCCTTGCAAAGACACTTGTCCACCACTAGGGGCATTGTAACCCATCCCTGATTGGAGCAGCGGCAGCCTGGTAATGGGTCTATCGTCCTGCCCTGCAGTGAACTGTGAGCTACCAGTGTTCCCTCTAAACTGAGTTAGTGTGAGCTAGCTCACAGATTTTTGGCCTCCGGCTCACACCTTTTTGTCTTAGCTCAGGAAAAATAGCCCCGGACCAAACTAATTTCTGCAGCAGCTCACAACTTTAATGCCAGTAGCTCACAAAGTAGAATTTTTGCTCGCAAGACTCCGTGGCTCAGAGCAGGGGTGGCCAAACTATGGCTCAGGAGCCACGTGTGGGTCTTTCACACATACTGTGTGGCTCTCGAAGAGCCCACCGCCCCGTTGGCCAGCTTGGAGAAGGCATTTCTCTCTTTAAATCACCTCTCCAAGCCAAGCCAGCTGACAGCTTGGAGAAGGTATTAATGTTCAAGTTGCTTTCTTTCTACCTCTCCCTCCCCCCCAATCTATTTGCCTTCCTTCTCTGAAACATCTGAGGCTCATGTCTTGTGACTCTCAAACATCTGATATTTATTCTCTGTGGCTCTTACGTTAAGCAGGTTTGGCCACGCCTGGCTTAGAGGGAACACTGGAGGCTACCCCTGTCTGCTCCAGCGGAGCGGCGGCCAGGCCTGGCAGGCTGACGGAGGCAGCTCTTGGTAAACAGGAACTTGACAAGGGCAAACCTGGGCGGCAGGAAAGGCAAAGAAGATCTGTC
The DNA here is from genome assembly GCF_032191835.1 of Heteronotia binoei. Taxonomy (NCBI): domain Eukaryota; kingdom Metazoa; phylum Chordata; class Lepidosauria; order Squamata; family Gekkonidae; genus Heteronotia; species Heteronotia binoei. The sequence goes on from NC_083242.1 coordinate 8,004,136, forward strand.
ATTCTGCTTTGCTTATGAAGCACAGTGTTTTGCAGAAGCGTTGAGTTGCATCAGGGGGGGAGGGGAGGGCATGGTCTGTTGGCTTTGCACGTGCTGGAGGGTGGTGTATGAAGACAGAAGGGGCTGAGAAAAGCAGCAGTATCCCCCCCCAGGCTTTTTGTGTAGCAGGAACTTCTTTGCATATTAGGCCACACATAAGAACATAAGAGAAGCCATGTTGGATCAGGCCAATGGCCCATCCAGTCCAACACTCTGTATCACACAGTGGCCAAAAATTTATATATATATATACACACACACTGTGGCTAATAGCCACTGATGGACCTCTGCTCCATATTTTTACCTAACCCCCTCTTGAAGCTGGCTATGCTTGTAGCCGCCGCCACCTCCTGTGGCAGTGAATTCCACATGTTAATCACCCTTTGGGTGAAGAAGTACCTCCTTTTATCTGTTCTAACCCGACTGCTCAGCAATTTCATTGAATGCCCACGAGTTCTTGTATTGTGAGAAAGGGAGAAAAGTACTTCTTTCTCTACCTTCTCCATCCCATGCATAATCTTGTAAACCTCTATCATGTCACCCCGCAGTCGACGTTTCTCCAAACTAAAGAGCCCCAAGCGTTTTAACCTTTCTTCATAGGGAAAGTGTTCCAAACCTGTAATCATTCTAGTTGCCCTTTTCTGCACTTTTTCCAATGCTATAATATCCTTTTTGAGGTGCGGTGACCAGAATTGCACACAGTATTCCAAATAAGACCGCACCATCGATTTATACAGGGGCATTATGATACTGGTTGATTTGTTTTCATTTCCCTTCCTAATAATTCCCAGCATGGCGTTGGCCTTTTTTATTGCAATCGCACACTGACTTGACATTTTCAGTGAGTTATCTCTCTCTTGGTCAGTCTCTGCCAGTTCACACCCCATCAACTTGTATTTGTAGCTGGGATTCTTGGCCCCAATGTGCATTACTTTGCACTTGGCCACGTTGAACCTCATCTGCCACGTTGACGCCCACTCACCCAGCCTCAACAGATCCAGCCTTAACACACCCCTGATCAGGGGTCATTTTGTAAAAAAAAAAAAATAGGTGGTGGATCTCATTAGCATAACTGATTAGCATATGCCTTCCCCCCCCACAGCCAACAGCAATCCGACGCAAGAAAGGAGAGCCCCGAGCGAGCGAGGCCTGCTTGGACTGGCTAGAGATCCAGCCAGCCCAAGCAGACCTCACTCTCCTGGGACTCTCCTGCCCTCCCCCCCAGTGAAAAGGCCAGCAAGTCACCCACCACCCAAAATAACATAAGAAGTGGAGAAAGGGTGGTGTGGGCTTCTCCAGAGGTTAATGAGGGCTGCTGGGGGTTTGGCAAAGCTCCTGGTGGCTGGCTGGCTGCCTGCTCACCTAATCCAGGGATTGCACCTCCTATTCAATGGACAAGGGAGGTGGGGAGGAGGAGGGGGAACCCTCAGAAAGGTTCAGGAGCTGTGCTGCTGTGAGCTCCTGCTGAATCTGAGGCCTGCCCCTGACGTAGCCAATCCTCCAAGAGCTTACAGGGCTCTTCTTACAGGGCCTGCTGTAAGCTCTTGGTGGATTGGCTACATCAGGGGTGTGTGGCCTAATATGCAAAGGAGTTCCTGCTACCCCCAAAAAAGCCCTGCGGTTCGCCCTTTGTTAGCCATACTGGGCCAGAATTGTGCAAGAGATCCCGCAAGGAAAACAAGGTCAGCTGGAGGTTGGTGGAAGACGTCAAGCGCCGGGAGATCTTGCGTGACTTTCATCCAGCTTCTGACGCTCTCCCCATTTTTCTGACCTTGCGTCATCCCCTCGCTTTATGCAGATATATGATTTCATTTGTTCCAGCCGGCTTTGGAGAACTTCGGATGGCTCTGGGGCATCTCGGCGCCTTTGAGCGACAGTTCTGGCGGGTGAACTCGCTTAATTGGGAAGGCGCGCCTTTCGTGGGTCGTGTGGGAAGTGGCGGCCCTGGGGGCACGTCGTTTTGGAAGGTGCCGGATGGGGCTGATCTGCCAAAAAATATTGTAGGAGAGCAGGCAGGGCCGGGAGGCTGCAGCCGAAAGGCAGAGGAAAGGGGAAGGGAGCAGAAAAGAGGCTCGGTAGAAAGAAGAAACCGTCAGCCCAGGAGGGAAGGAAATGGTGCCAGTCAACCAGTTTCCTGGCCACCCGCCGACCATATGCTGAGTAACTAGGGTTGCCAATCCCCAGGTGGGGGCAGGGGATCCCCCGGTTTGGAGGCCCTCCCCCCGCTTCAGGGTCATCAGAAAGCGGGGGGAGGGGAGGGAAATGTCAGCTGGGAACTCTGTTATTCCCTAGGGAGATTTATTCCCGTAGAAAATCATGGAGAATTGATCCACGGGTATCTGGGGCTCTGGGGGGGCGGGCTTCTTTTTGAGGTAGAGGCACCAAATTTTCAGTATAGCATCTAGTGCCTCTCCTCAAAATACCCCCCCAAGTTCCGAAACGATTGGACCAGGGGGTCCAATTCTATGAGCCCCAAAAGAAGGTGCCCCGTCCTTCATTATTTCCTATGGAAGGAAGGCATTGAAAAGGTGTGCCGTCCCTTTAAATGTGATGGCCAGAACTCCCTTTGGAGTTCAGTTATGCTTGTCACAGCCTTGATCTTGGCTCCACCCCTAATGTCTCCTGGCTCCACCCCCAAAGTCTCCTGGCTCCACCCCCAAAGTCTCCTGGCTCCACCTCCAAAGTCCCCAGATATTTCTTAAATTGGACTTGGCAACCCTATGAGTAACTGTGCTTGGTGCTTCCATGCTCCCATATTTTAGTACACGGTTCCCCATAGGTTGCCAGCAGTGTTCCCTCTGAGCTGAGTTAATGTGAGCTAGCTCAGTTTCTTTAGCCTCAGTTTCAGCTCAGGGAAAACGGCCCCAGAGCAAACTCCTTCATGCAGCAGCTCCCAACTTTCACGCCAGGAGCTCACAAAGTAGAATTTTTGCTCACGAGACTACGCAGCTTAGAGCAGGGATGTCGAACTCATTTGTTACGAGGGCCGGATCTGACATAAATGAGACCTTTGTTGGGCCAGGCCGTGTCGGGCTGGGCGATGTGTGTACCTATTTAAGATTAGGTCGCGGAGATATAAACCGTATAAAGGAGACAGACAAACACAAACATTTTTTTTAAGTGTAAAACATGCTTAAAACATTAGCACTCATTGGTCTTAAAGATGCTTTCCTTGTATTTCTCCCACGGGATCCAGGGGACTGGGCAAAGGAAGCTCTGGCAATTTCCTTCCTTCCCCAGGGGACCAGGAGGGGGAGGAGCCTCAGCCAATAGAAGTAAGAGAGGCTTGGCTCAGTAGCTCTGCTGTGCAATTGAGAGAGCCTGGCGAAGCAAGATCTCCCTCCCCCCCTTCCTCCCCAAAGGAGGAGCCTCAGCCAATGAAGAAAATAGAGGTTTTGCTCTGTAGCTCCTGTGTGATGGAGCAAGCTTGGCAAAGCAAGCTGAGATGCAGAAGGAAGCAAGAGAGAGGGAGAAGGAAGCAAGAGAGAGGGAGAAGGAAGCAGATGACAACCAGTTGCTCGGGGGCCTGATAGGTGCCTTCCGGGGGCCTGATTCAGCCCCCAGACCAGATGTTTGACACCCCTGACTTAGAGGGAGTGTTGGTTGCCAGCTCTGGGTTGGGAAATATTTTGAGGTTTTGGGGGTTGAGCCTGGGGAGGGTGGGGTTTGGGGAGGGGAGGGACAGCAGGAGGATATAATGCCATCGAGTCCACTCTCCAACGCAGCCATTTTCACCAGGGGAACTGATCTCGGTTATCTGAAGATCAGCTGTAATAGCTGGAGGTCTCCAGGTGCCTCCTGAAGAAGAAGAACAGAAGAGATTGGATTTTTACTCTGTCCTTCACTCAGAGTCTCAGAGCGGCTTACAATCTCCTTTCCTTCCTCTCCCTGCAGCAGTCACCTGGTGAGGGAGGTGGGGCTGAGAGAGCTCAGAGGAAACTGCTCTGGAGAGAACAGCTCTGAGAGAACTGTGACTGAAACAAGATCGCCCAGCTGGCTGCGTGTGGAAGAGGAGTGGGGAATCGAACCCGGTTCTCCCAGATTAGAGTCGGCACACTTAACCGCTACACCAAAGTGGCTCCTTACCAACGTGGTGCCCACCGACCCCTTTCCTATTGCCTGCCAAGTGTTTTCAGATGGGCACAGCCATAAAGCGGCTGCTAGAAAATGGTTGCTTGTGGAGGCGGAGCCAGCCACAAAATGGCTGCCCCCGCTTCTCTTCGGTCACGCAGTAAAGAGCCATGTGCTGTGGTGGCAGCTGCCGCAAAAAACCCGATGTTTTTTCAGAATGAAATCTCCAATAGCCGATCAGAAATCTTACTGAGCGAAAGCTAGGATTGCCAGGTCTGTGTTGGAAAATACCTGGAGGCTTTGGGGTGGAGGTGGGAGAGGGTGGGGTTTGGGGAGGGGAGGGCCTCAGCATGGTCCAATGCTCTAGAGCCCACTCTCCAAAGCAGCCATTTTCTCCATGGGAGCTGATCTCTGCCAGCTGGAGATCAATTGTAAAAGTGGGAGATCTCCAGGACCCACCTGGAGGCTGGCAACCCTATCAGAAGCTCCACCTGGCCCCACCCATGGTCTAGAAACGGTGTCAGTGAGAGCCCTGGTACCCACGAACCCCACTTTGGGGAACCTTGCTTGTGTTCAGACAGACAAATGGATAAATACAGGCATGCATTATCATCCCATATTGTGGGCAAGGGGGAGTGAGTGGGCGGCCGAGACGCAATTGGAACCCGTGGCTCGGTGGGTCTGGCTCGCCCGTCTCCCTCCAAGGACACAGCTGCCCTAAAGTGTATTATTCAAAAGAGATATTCAATAAAGCAACAGGGAGCTATTAAATTGTCTCTGAAACTCTCCAGTAAAAGCCATCCCCGCCTGGCAGCTTTATAGCTCTTTAGCTTAATAACGTTTGATTTCATCTTTGGTTCTCTCTCCCCTTCGGAGGTTTCTTTTTCCCTGATGCCCCCTCCCTTTCCTTTTGGATCCTCTCCCCCCTCAGGCTCCTTTCATTCAGTGGAGCAAAAATTTCTGTGGGATTCTTCGGCAGGGTCAGCAATATACAAGCGCTTGTGGGAATTCACGCTTTCCTTGCGAATGTCTTCGGAGTTATGCAATCGCCCGCCATCTGCTCTCTCGGAGATTCTGCGCCTGGCGAATTTTCTTCTTCGATTCTGCTGGAAGCACTTAGCTAGCAGTTTGGAGCTCTTATTCCCAGATCAGTAGTATAATTGGCTTAAATAAACCGTTGCCTAATGTACAAGGCCAGTCCCGAGGGACTATTGCTTTCTTAAGCACCTGTATTTTGAACAGTGTCACCCATTTATCCAGTTACCGGTATTTGCCCTCTTAATGGTAGAGTCCCACCAGAGGGCTAAAAGCCAGGCAATGTTACCCTTTCTCAAAAAAGGAAAGGGGTTTTGTGTGTGTGTGTTTTGCAGGGTCCGTCAGCACAAATATTGTTTCCAACAAGCTGTTATACAAAATGGCTCCCTTTTAGGATTTTTGTTGTTATTTTGCCAAATCTCATCAACAGATCTTATTGGCAATAACCATTATTAGCCCTCTTTCCAGAGTTACATATATTTGACTATTATTTTATCATTTTAATGGTATTTTGCATTGCTGGAATGTTTTAATCTTTCTCCTGTTTGTGGCCTCGTGGATCCTCATCATGTGGAAAGGAGGCATAGAAAATGTTAAAAATAATAATCTAATAATGATAATTAATAACATACCCTGGAGGAGGAGGAGGAGGAGGAGAAGAAGAGAATTGGATTTATACCTGCCCTTTACTTGGAGTCTCAGAGTGGCTTACAATCTCCATCCTTTCCTCTCCCCACAAGAGACACCCTATGAAGTAGGTGGGGCTGAGAGAGCTCTGAGAGAATTGTTCTTGAGAGAACAGCTCTGAGAGAACTGCGGCTTGCGTAAGATCACCCAGCAGGCGCATGTGGAAGAGGAGAGGGGAATCAAACCTGGTTCTCCCAAATTAGAGTCCTCTGCTCTTAACCGCTACACCAAACTGGCTCTCAGATCTGGATCCTCCCATGGCGAGGAAATGGGACTCCATCTGTCCTGGGATTTTATACTGGGTAAGGCACCATTTTGGATGTAATGAATTCATAGCGTTGTCGAATGTCACAAGCTACTCGACGGTGCATAAGACATGCACAAAGCGCTGTGAACTCACCGATGCAACTGTAAAAACTACAGATGTGAACAGGAATAATAACTGTGTTAGATATTGTAAAAATGAGCAGTAATTAACGCTCACTGCCTAATCCTGCCTTTTAAATAAAATGAATATTGTTTCCCTAAGAAAAACACAGTTACGCAACTAAGTCATTCGGAAAGGCTTGTTTCCAAGAAGAAATTGATGTTTTCAGACGCTTAGGGCTTATAGCCCTCCCGACCTGTATTAAAAATGATAAAATTTCCTCGCATAATAATGTCTCCCCCCCCACACACAAAGGGTGTTTGCTGTGCAGAATTTTTAACTGGCCACCAGGGGGCGAGAGCCTGCCTCCAACTTTTCAGCTCATGGTGAAATAATAGAGCCAAATATCATCGGGTTGCTGAATTAGTGGTTAGAAAATCATGGCTAGAGCCCATTCTTCATCGTTCTCTGCCTGAAAGTTTTGCTAGAAGAAGGGGAAATGCACCTGCCCCCGTGGCTTAAGTCCTTCTGCGCATATTGAGCATAAAGGTTAATTTTCTACCTGCAATGAAAATATGTACTTCCTTCCAGCTTAGGTTTTCTCCCCTCACACACCAAAGGTGAGTAGAATAGAAGGCTCCTTATATAAAATTTCATTCGCTGAGAAATAGGGTTGTCAACTCCAGGTTAGGAAATTCCCGAAGGCTTGGGGTTTGACCCCGAGGAGGATGGGTTTTGTGGACAGTAGGGTAAAATGCCTGGGGCACCATCCAAAGCAAACTATTTTCTCCAGGGGAACTGATCACATTCGCTTGGAGAACATTTGCAATTCTGGGAGACCACCAGGCCCTACCTGGGGGTTGGCAACCTCAAAAACGAGATTCGTCTCCTGGGGTTAACCACGGTGAGCTTGTCTGAGAGCTAAGAATGTTGAGTTAAGCAATAATTTAATCATTTCAGCGCTTGGTACAATTTGAGATGGGAGTCCTTACAAGGTTCGTGTCGTACTTAAAAAACAAACAAAAAAACCCCCGCCGTCTCACTTTCATAGCATTTCTTTTAATTCGCAAAACGTTCTACACAGCCTTCGTAGCGGCGGCCTTTGCAGCGACTCATCAAGGTCGGTTAATTGTTTTCCTGGCTTCATGCAGTCTCGCAGCTCCATGACTAGACCTAGCAATAGAACTTCTAGCCCTGAAATAGTATTGTTCTTCTATGGTATTGTTGGGCGGAGCAGCCAGGAGATCCTAAGATTGTCTGGCAGGCAAAAGTTCTAGCTCCTTTCGTGTTATACACCACTATGTGGTGAGCTAGGCTTCTTTTGGAGGCAAGAGATGTTTCAGAGGTGGTTCTGCTGTTGCCTGTCCCTGCATCATGATCCTGGTCTTCCTTGGAGGTCGCCCTTCCAAATACTAGCCAAGGTTGACCCTGCTCAGCTTCTGGGATCTGATGAGATTGGGCTAGCCTGGGTTGTCCAGGTCAGAGCTCTAGGCCTAAAAAAGAAACCCAAGAAAGGGTATTTTCAATCAGAGTTGTGAATAGGGTTGCCAATCCCCAGGTGGGGGCAGGGGATCCCCCGGTTTGGAGACCCTCCCCCCGCTTCAGGGTCGTCAGAAAGCGGGGGGAGGGGAGGGAAATGTCAGCTGGGAACTCTGTTATTCCCTATGGGAATTTATTCCCATAGAAAATCATGGAGAATTGATCTGCTGGTATCTGGGGCTCTGGGGGTACTGTTTTTTGGTGTAGAGGCACCAAATTTTTAGTATAGCATCTAGTACCTCTTCCCAAAATACCCTCCAAGTTTCAAAAAGATTGGACCAGGGGGTCCAATTCTATGAGCCCCCCAAAAAGGTGCCCCTATTTTTCATTATTTCCTATGGAAGGAAGGAACTGAAAAGGTGCGCCGTCCCTTTAAATGTGATGGCCAGAACTCCCTTTGGAATTCAATTATGCTTGTCACAGCCTTGATCTTGGCTCCACCCCTAATGTCTCCTGGCTCCATCCCCAAAGTCTCCTGGCTCCACCCCCAAAGTCCCCAGATATTTCTTGAATTGGACTTGGCAACCCTAGTTGTGAAGGATGCAGGAGACTTGGGGGGTGGAGTCAGGATCAAGGCTGTGACAAGCATAATTGAACTCCAAGGGAGTTCTAGAGAGCCAGTTTGGTGTCGTGGTGAAGTGTGCGGACTCTTATCTGGGAGAACCGGGTTTGATTCCCCACTCCTCCACTGGCACCTGCTGGAATGGCCCTGGGTCAGCCATAGCTCTGGCAGAGGTTGTCCTTGAAAGGGCAGCTGCTTTGAGAGCCCTCTCCAGCCCCACCCCCCTCACAGGGTGTCTGTTGTGGGGGAGGAAGGGAAAGGAGATTGTGAGCCGCTCTGAGACTCTCCGGAGTGGAGGGCGGGATATAAATCCAATATCTTCATCTACCTCACAGGGTGTCTGTTGTTGGGGAGGAAGGGAAAGGAGATTGTGAGCCACTCTGAGACTCTTCGGAGTGGAGGGCGGGATATAAATCCAATATCTTCTTCTTCATATTTAAAGGGATCGCACACCTTTTTAGATACCTTCCTTCCATAGGAAAAAAATGAAGGATAGGGGCACCTTCTTTTGGGCTCATAGAGTCGGACCCCCTGATCCAATTCTTTTGAAACTTGGAGGGTATTTTGGGGAGAGACACTATGCTGAAAATTTGGTGCCTCTACCTCAAAACACATCCCCCCCAGAGCCCCAGTTACCCACAGATCAATTCTCCATTATTTCCTATGGAAATGTCTCCATATGGAATAATGGAGTTCCCAGTAGCCATCTCCCTCCCTCCCCCCCCCCCCGCTTTCTGATGACCCTAAAACGACGGGAGGGCCTCCAAACTGGGGGATCCCCTGCCCCCACCTGGAGATTGGCAACCCTAGACCCCTTAGGGTTTTCAAGGAAAGAGACAAACAGAAGCTATATTTCTTGAATTGGACTTGGCAACCCTACCCATAGGGTATAATGGATAATTAATCTGCAGGTATCTGGGGCTCTGGGGGGGGGGCTGTTTTTTGAGATAGGGGCACCAAATCTTCTGCATAGCATCCATTGCCTCTCTGCGAAACACCCTCCAAGTTTCAAAAGGATTGGACCAGGGGGTCCCATTCTATGAGCCTCAAAAGAAGGTGCCCCTATCCTTCATTAATTCCAACGGAGGGAAGGCATTTAAAAGGCTTGCGGTCCCTTTCAATGTGATGGCCAGAACTCCCTTTGGAGTTCAGTGATGCTCGTCACACCCTTGCTCCTGGCTCCACCCCCAAAGTCCCCAGGTATTTCTTGAGTCGGACTTGGCAACCCTATTCACAATACAACCCCATTGGAGAAAGTGCATCTGATCGTATATCTGCAGCACCCCAAGCAGTCTGTCTGTCTGTTCTAGGAACCTGTCCTTTGCTATTTCAGTGGGAAAGCTTTGCACAAGTCCCGTTCTGTTCAGTGGGAGAGAGGCGCAGTCAGCATTCGTGGCTCATCTCCTGGGAAACCAGCCTCCTGGGATTCGAGCGGAGTTCCTCTCCCCAGTTCAGCAAGTGGGGGACTGTAGGTGGGAGCCGTCTCTCTTGGAAACACCCGAGCGAGCATAGCTCAGAGCGTAGCTCAGCTTGCAGAAAGCTTCTAAAGTTGACTCCACAGCAATGCTCCTTCTAAGCCAGGGGTGGCCAAACTTGCTTACTGTAAGAGCCACAAAGAATAAATGCCAGATGTTTGAGAGCCGCAAGACATGAACGTCAGATGTTTGAGAGCCGCAAGAGGAAGGAAGGAAGGAAGGAAGGAAGGAAGGAAGGAAGGAAGGAAGGAAGGAAGGAAGGAAGGAAGGAAGGAAGGAAGGAAGGAAAATAGATGAGGAGGTGGATGTGGAAAGAAAGCAACTTTAACTTTAAAAGGATTCTCCAAGCCACTGGTTGGCTTCGATTGGAGAAGCGATTTAAACGGAGAAAAGCCTTCTCCAAGTCGGTGACAGGGTAGCAGGGGCTTTGAGAGCCACACAATATGTGTAGAAAAGCTACATGAGCCAAAGTTTGGCTACCTCTGCTCTAAGCTGTGGAGTCTTGGGAGCCAAAATTCTACTTGGTGAGCGACTGGCACGAAAGCCGTGAGCTACTGCAGAAATCAGTTTCTTCTGGGGTCCTCTTTCCTGAGCTCAGACAAAAATGCGAGAGGTTGCCAGACTTTTCCGCAAGCCTGGCTCCTCTGCCCTTCACATAAAGCGCGACTTTCTCAGCCTCTTCTCTCCAAGCCACAGGGGAATGTTCTCTGCTGAACATTAGTTTGCCTGAACATATGAAGCTGCCTTACACTGAACCAGACCTTTGGTCCATCAAAGTCAGCATTGTCTTCTCAGACTGGCAGCGGCTCTCCAGGGTCTCCAGCTGAGGTTTTTCACACCTATTTGTCTGGGCCCTTTTTTTTTTTTGGAGATGCCAAGGATTGAACCTGGGACCTTCTGCTTCTCAAGCAGATGCTCAACCACTGAGCCACCATCCCTCCCCAAAGGCAGGAAGCGGGACCGGTGGAGGGAAGGAAGACAGCCTCCGCCGACTGTAAGAATGAAAATAGGAAGGGCTTCAGGCTAGCCAGGAAGAAGCTGCAGGAAACACTTCCTTGGCTTAGCCTGGTCAGCGGATGGAGAAACAGATGATAAAACCTCCTCGCAATAGGACAGAGGTCTGTCTTTTCGTGGGATGCTTGTGTTTTCACCAGGGGTGGCCAAACTGTGGCTCAGGAGCCACTGTGACTCTTTCACACGTATTGTGTGGTTCTCAAAGCCCCCACTCAAAGCCCTGTTTGGCAGCTTGGAGAAGGCATTGCTCTCCTTAAATCACTTCTCCAAGACAAGCCAGTTAGCAGCTTGGGGAATGCATTTAAAGTTAAAGTTGCTTTCTTTCCACCTCTCCCTCCCTCCTCCCATCTATTTTCCTGCCTGCCTGTCTTCCTAGCATGGCCAGGTCTGCGTGGGGAAATACCTGGAGACTTTGGGGGTGGAACCAGGAGAAGGTGGGGTTTGGGGAGGGGAGGGGCCTCAGCTTGGTCCGATGCCATGATAGAGTCCACCCTTCAAAGCAGCCGGTTTCTCCAGGGGAGATTATACAATACAAATAACTGGTACAGGTGTACATGGAAAAAATATCTACAATGCAATTCACCGGTAAACAATAACACTTTCACACTGTTTGTGTGTACGTGTACTCTTATTTAGTGCAATATAAGATAAAATAATGGAGTTATTCCCTCCCCCAATCAGTCACTACAGCAGTTGCCTTAACAAAATGTTGTAATGAATGATGGTTTACCGGTGAATTGTGTTGTAGATATTTTCTCCTGGGAGCTAATCTCTGCCAGCTGGAGATCAGTTGTAAAAGTGGGAGATCTCCAGGCCCCGCCTGGAGGCTGGCAACCTATGCCTGCAATCCTTCCCGACTTGCAGCTCTCAAACATCTGGTGTTTATTCTATGCGGCTCTTCCGTTAAGCAAGTTTGGCCACCCCTGGTCCAGTCAATATCCACGTTGTCCCAGGCAGGAAAGGTTGTTATTCCAGGCCAGGGGTGGCCAAACTGTGGCTCAGGAGCCACATGTGGCTTTTTCACACATATTGGGTGGCTCTCAAAGCCCCCACTGCCCCATCAGCCAGCTTGGAGAAGGCATTTAAAGCTTCTTTCTTTCTACCTCTCTCTCCCCATCTGCCTTCCTTCCTCCCTTCTTCCTCCCTCTTTCCTTCCCTTCCTCCCTCCCTCCCTTTCTTCCTTCCTCCTTCCCTTCCTTCCTTCCTTCCTTCCTCCCTCCCTCCTTCCCTCCCTCCCTTCCTCCCTTCCTTCCTCCCTCCTTCCCTTCCTTCCTTCCTTCCTTCCTTCCTTCCATCCTTCCTTCCTCCCTTCCTCCCTCCCTCCCTTCCTTCCTTCCTCCTTCCCTTCCTTCCTCCCTCCCTCCTTCCCTCCCTCCCTCCCTTCCTTCCAGCTCTCAATCTCTTGACAATCCTGTCTTGCAGCTCTCAGACGTTTGGTGTTCATGTCTTGTGGCTCTCCAACCTCTGATGTTTATTCTGTGTGGCTCTTTTGTTAAGCAAGTTTGACCACCCCTGTTCCAGACCCTGGAAGGGCCAAGGCAGATGCCTCGGGATTCGCCTCCCGTTTTTTCCACGATGACTGTTTGCTTCCTGGGCACTGCAGCTGGTCTCCGGTTCGTTCCATGGCCTGCCCTTTCCTCCTGATGACTTCCAGATGCAGCCGTCAGGTCCTCAAAATGAGATGTTTTTGCACTAGCGGAGTTTGCTGCCTCCCCCCCCCCCTCCCCAACCCGACCTCCTCCTCCTCCTCCAGTCCTGGCAAATCCTCGAGAGGTGTTAGAATTTAACTCAACAGCACTGCTGTGTTTGCAAATAGATTTGTGCTGGGCTTCTTTCTGTGAAAGCCCGGCTATTGGAAAGACCAAATCGAATTCTGCGGGACTCTGACGCCTCTCTGCCCTCCTTCTGAGCTGATGAAAACAGAGGCAGAGGTGAAAGCCGGCGGGGTCCCAACAGCAAGTTTTCACAAGATTTGTATGCTTCTGAAGGCAGGTGACGAATTTGGTAGGTCACTCCTTGGTTATACAACCTGTCTCCTCAGGAGGGTCTGTGGCTCAATGGAAGAACCTCAGCTTGGCATGCAGAAGGTCCCAGGTTCAATCCCTGGCACCTCCAGTGAAAAGGGTCAAGTAGCAGGTGATGGGCAAAGACCTCAGCCTGAGACCCTGGAGGGCGGCTGAGTAGACAACACTGACTTTGAAGAAGAAGATATTGGATTTATACCATGCTCTTCACTCTGAATCTCAGAATGGCTCACTATCTCCTTTACTTCCTCCCCCACAACAGACACCTTGAGAGATAGTGGGGCTGAGAGAGCTCTGACAGAAGCTGCCCTTTCAAGAACAACTCCTATTAGAGCTCTGGCTGACCCCAAGGCCATTCCAGCAGCTGCAAGTGGAGGAGTGGGGAATCAAACACTGTTCTTCCAGATAAGAGTCCACCACCAAGCTGGCCTGATGGGTCTGATTCAGAAGAAGGCATTTGTGTAGTCTATTTGGCCAGTGATAGAGCATCTGGTTGGCATGCAGAAGGTCCCAGGTTCGATCCCCAGCATCTCCAGTTGAAAGGATGAAGTACGGTAATAGATTACGTGAAAGGCCTCTGCCTGAGAAACCAGCTGCCAGAGTAGACAATACTGACCTTAGAACATAAGAGAAGCCATGTTGGATCAGGCCAATGGCCCATCCAATCCAATTCTCTGTGTCACACAGTGGCCAAAATCCAGGGGCCATCTGGAGATCCACCAGTGGGGCGAGAACTCCAGAAGCCCTCCCACTGTTGCCCTCCAAGCCCCAAGAAGATAGAGCATCGCTGCCCCAGACATAAGAGAAGCCATGTTGGATCAGGCCAATGGCCAGTCCAGTTCAGGAGGTCCACCAGTGGGGCCAGAACTCCAGAAGCCCTTCCAGTGTTGTCCCCCAAGCCCCAAGAAGACAAAGCAACACTGCCCCAGACAGATTGTTCCATCTAGACTTTGTGGCTAATGAGCCTCTTCTCCAGATGTTCCTCCAGTCCCCTCTTGAAGCTGTCTGATTCAGTATAAGGTAATTTCATGTGTGTCTGTCTGCTTGGGTCTTGTTGCAAGGAAGTTAGACTATCACGCAGCTAGTAACCTATGGAGGAGAAAGTGAGGGACATTTTTGTGAGCTCACCCAGTCTTGTAGGCACACCGCATCAAAGCTATGGGTGACCGTGCATTGGTTACTTCAGAGAAGTGATCAGGATCCGCCTAAAGCAAGGGTGTGAAACTTGTGGCCTGAGGAACGAATCTGGCCTCCTATCAGGCCCATGAGCAACTCACAGTCATCTGCTTCCTTCTCCTGCTCTTGCTTCCTTCTGCCTCACAACTTGCTTTGCCAGGCTTGCTCAATTGCACGGGAGCTACAGAGAAAAGCCTCTGTTTTCTCCATTGGCTGAGCAGCACATGAAGCAGCTTATTTTATTTATTATTGTTTTATTTTATCATATTTATATCCCACCTCCCCTGATGGGCTCAGGGCGGCTAACAGCAGTTAAAACAACATGGAACGAAATTGTTACAATAAAATCACATCTCAAATATACACAATTCTATGTACAAAAAGCTCACAATGCCCAGCCATTTCATGTTTCCCCCTGGGTTTAGGCTCAAAGCATTGACCATAAGATTTCTATAATGAATGTCAATAAATCAAAAGTAAGTTTGCAGCTTACACACACACATCTGAACAACCCCTGAACAGCATACTCAAAATTGCTACAGCACAGATATTGTTTCCAGATTTTGATGCAACAATTCAGAGCAAGAGGGGTCAGTTATCAGAAACTGTTAAATAAACTAAATATTGCAAGAGTGCTAATCTTTTAAGGGTTTTTTTTTTAAAAAAAAAATCTTTTAATTGTGTTTGTCTGTGTCCTTTATAAAGTTTATATCTCTGCTACCTGGCATTACATTTTATGAAACGCATGACCCGGCTCTCATTTATGTCAGATCCGGCCCTCATAACAAATGAGTTTGACACCCCTGGGCTAAAGGATGGGAACTCTCTGCTCAAAGATCTGGGGCGGACAAAGACTTCTGGAGTCAGCAGCCACCCCGCAGCCATCTGGGACTGTCATTGGCACCGCTGTTGGTTCAGATGCTGAGCCTGTCCCGTGGAGACAGATGGAAGGAGGATCTGTGTGAAGCCATATGCCGCCCGTGGCCACTGTGCGAATTACTCTAAGCGATGCTCTTTTTCTGGGAGATAAAACCATTAGGGGGGAGTGGCGTTGCTCTGGCGGGTGCAAGCCAAATCCCACTTCTGTAGGATGCAACAAACACCTGTTTTGCAATGAATCAGACTGCTGGTCTTTTGAGTGGTGGCATCGCCTGCTCAAGCTGTCAGCAACTCCCTACAATCTCGGTTTGGGCATCTCTGACTTTGCCTACTTACTACCTGATCCTTCAACCGGCGATTGAACCAGAGACTTTCCATGTGCAGGGCACTGGTTCACGCCAGGGTGGCCAAACTTACTTAATGTAAGCAGCACATAGAATAAATGTCAGATGTTTGAGAGCCGCAAGACATGAACCTCAGATGTTTGATGATAGATAGATAGATAGATAGATAGATAGATAGATAGATAGATAGATAGATAGATAGATAGATAGATGATGATAGATAGATAGATAGATAGATAGATAGATAGATAGATAGATAGATAGATAGATGATAGATAGATAGATAGATAGATAGATAGATAGATAGATAGATAGATGATAGATAGATAGATAGATAGATAGATAGATAGATAGATGATAGATAGATAGATAGATAGATAGATAGATAGATAGATAGATGATAGATAGATAGATAGATAGATAGATGATAGATAGATAGATAGATAGATAGATAGATAGATAGATAGATGATAGATAGATAGATAGATAGATAGATAGATAGATGATAGATAGATAGATAGATAGATAGATAGATGATAGATAGATAGATAGATAGATAGATAGATAGATAGATAGATAGATAGATAGATAGATAGATAGATAGATGATGATGGATGGATGGATGATGGATGGATGGATGGATGGATGGATGGATGGATGGATGATAGGGAGGGGCGAGGTGTAATTCATTCCTGATTGGCACCATAATGGCCTGAAGTGACACTTGTCCACCACTGGGGGCATTGTAACCTCTAATAGGCACCGCAGCAGCCTGGTAATGTGTCTGCATCCCTGCCCTGCAGAGACACTTGTCCACCACTGGGGGCACTGTAGCACCTCCCTGCATGAAGTCATTGCAGCCTGGTAATCTCTTTGTCCCTTCCCTGCAGATACTCTGGTTCACCACTGGGGGTGCTGTGAGTCCAAACACAGCTGCCTTGAAGCTTGCAGCAGCTAGGCGGAGGGCCCGATTCAGGCTGATTTGGGTGCCGGGGGACTGTCTGGCATCGGGGCATCAGCAGGGAAGGCTTCCGAAAGGCAGCTGGGGCTTCAGTCACCTATCCAACAGGGCAAGACATGTTGTTCCATCTTGAGTAGTTTATTAACTGTGTTGTGGGAGCATTAGCTAGCTTTGCATTTGCTTGTTTCCAGCCCTCTTTATATTTTTTTTAAACCATTCACACTGCTTAATATAGTCAGCGGGCTTCATCGGGAAGAAGGAAGGCTCTTATGGTCAAATCCAACTAGCCAGCAAAATGCATGGAAAGACTTTAGAAGAAGAGCAAAGGCAATTAATCTGATCCAACCTAGGTTGCCAATTCCCAGGTGGGGGCAGGGGATCCCCCGATTTGGAGACCCTCCCCGCTTCAGGGTCATCAGAAAGCGGGGGGAGGGGAGGGAAATGTCTGCTGGGAACTCTGTTATTCCCTATGGAGATTTATTCCCATAGAAAATTATGGAGAAATGATCTGCGGGTATCTGGGGCTTTGGGGGGGCTGTTGTTTGGGATAGAGGCACCAAATTTTCAGTATAGCATCTAGTGCCTCTCCCCAAAATACCCCCAAGTTTCAAAAAGATTGGACCAGGGGGTCCAATTCTATGAGCCCCAAAAGAAGGTGCCCCTATCCTTCATTATTCCCTATGAAAGGAAGGCATTGAAAAGGTGTGCCGTCCCTTTAAATGTGATGGCCAGAACTCCCTTTGGAGTTCAATTCTGCTTGTCACAGCCTTGATCTTGGCTCCACCCCTAATGTCTCCTGGCTCCACCCCCAAAGTCCCCAGATATTTCTTGAATTGGACTTGGCAACCCTAGTCCAACACTATGTATAGGACGTATTCCTTAAATATCAAATTCCGAAATTTTTAAGTTATATGCTAGATGGTATTTAACTCCACTGAGGCTACGCAAATCTAAACCAACGGCGAGTCCGAACTGTTGGAAAGGATGCGCTACTGTAGGAACCTACAAACATTGTTGGTGGGAATGCCCGAAGGTTGCAGCCTACTGGTCAGAAATTGTACGCATTACAAATAAAATCCTGAATTGCTCCCTTCCATTCATAATGGAATCTATACTTTTAAACCACTGGCCTGCAACATTGGGGACCCCACTGAAGGGAGAACTGGCATTTCTTCTGTTGATAGCAGCAAAGACATTAATGGCTCAACATTGGAATAAGAAGATGCTACCTACAATTCACCAATGGTGGACTAAAACCTGGAAATAGCCGCTATGGACAAATTAGGTATACAAATCTATGTAGCTGAAGACTCCCTACAAGAAACAATTAACGTCATAGAACAATGTTCCCGTTTTTTTTACTGTGTTAGAAATAACAACTACAGAATACAATTCCAAATAAATACATTACCTTTGCTTACTATTGAGATTGTATAATAAATTGAATATGCCAGATCGATCTGATTAAGACTTATGACTGTCTTAGAGGTACTACATTGTTAAAAATGTTTTGAGTTGTTTTATACGGTTGTTATTGATTAATTGAATTGAATTGTTTATAACTATAAGTTTTGTTATTGAAATAAAAAATTTTTGGAGTAAACAAAAAAAAAAAAGAAGGAAGGCTTTGCCACTTTTGGGTTCTTGTAGTCCAGAAAAGGGCAACTAGAAGGATTAAAGGGTTGGAACACTTTCCCTATGAAGAAAGGTTAAAACGTTTGGGGCTCTTGAGCTTGGAGAAATGTCGATCTGCGGAGGTGACATGGTAGAGGTTTACAAGATTATGCATGGGATAGAGAAGGTAGAGAAAGAAGTCCTTTTCTCCCTTTCTCACAATATGAGAACTTGTGGACACTCAATGAAATTAGGGTTTGTAGAATCTTTCGGGCTCAGTGCCGTGTTCTACTGGAGAAAGTTTTTCTTCCAGACGTTTCGTTCTCAGCTGCGGAGAACATCCTCAGTCGCGTTGCAGCTGGAGCAGGCGCTCTGACCTTCTTGGCTGCTGTGCATTGAGTGAGGCCAGGGCTGCTGGAGAGCTGCTATTTCTAGGCTGGAGGGGTGTGTTGAGAGGACAATTGGTTTTGTGGATGTGCCCATTGTTTGTTGGGCTTCCTGGAAGGGAAGTGATAAGGAAAACTGGCTGTTGAATGTGACCATTGTTCTGTGTTAATTGCTGGGAGGGTTGGAAGGGGTGTGAAGATAGGAATGAAATTGCTGAGCAGTTGGGTTAGAACTGATAAAAGGAAGTCCTTCTTCATCCGAAGGGTGATTAACACGTGGAATTCACTGCCACAGGAGATGGTGGCGGCTACAAGCATAGCCTGCTTCAAGAGGGGATGGATAAGCATATGGAGCAGAGGTCCATCAGTGGCTATTAGCCATAGCGTATTGTTGGAACTCTTTGTCTGGGGCAGTGATGCTCTGTAGTCTTAGTGCTGGGGCGGGGGCAACAGT
The DNA here is from genome assembly GCF_032191835.1 of Heteronotia binoei. NCBI lineage: Eukaryota > Metazoa > Chordata > Lepidosauria > Squamata > Gekkonidae > Heteronotia > Heteronotia binoei. The sequence continues at coordinate 8,022,763 of NC_083242.1, forward strand.
GGGAGGGCTTCTAGTGTCCTGGCCCCACTGGTGGACCTCCTGATGGCACCTGAGTTCTTTGGCCACTGTGTGACACAGAGTGCTGGACTGGAGGGGCCATTGGCCTGATCCAACATGGCTTCTCTTATGTTCTTATGTGACACGGAGTGTTGGACTAGATGGGCCATTGGCCTGATCCAACATGGCTTCTCTTATGTTCTTCGGTTTTTTTGGTTGTCTGTGCACCACTTGGAACTACCGGATCAAAAACAAGCATTGAAAAACTGCTGAGAAGGTGAGGCTGCTGGGAGAGGTGTGCAGTTATATATAGTCACCCTTTTGAAACAATGCCTTTGTCTGTTTGCAAAGAGTGGGTGGTGGATGGTGGCAGGACACAGAGTTGTGTGCCTTGCCCCCGGGCACCGAAGTCCTGGCAAACGGCGCTGCCTGACGCAGATTTTGTTAGACCAGGCCGCAGCTTGAGATGGTAAAAACTTCCAAAGTCATCCACAGAGAACAAAGGGCTCTCCATCAATACTCCCTCTATGCTGTGGAGTCTTGTGAGCAAAAATTCTACTTTGCGAGCTAATGGCATTAAAGTTGTGAGCTACTGCATAGATTAGTTTGCTCTGGGGCCATTTTTCCTGAGTAAGGCAAAAACGAGTGAGCCAGAGGCTAAAAAACTGTGAGCTAGCTCACACTCACTCAGCTTAGGGGGGGAACATTGCTCTCTGTGTACTTGGAAGGACTCCAAAGAAGATGGGGGGGGTTTGGTGTCTTTTGGGTGACACCCCCCCTCACTTACACAGGAAAACACAACTTTATAAAAAGGATCCAAATTAACTATCTTCCAGGCTGAAATCTGGCTTTGGCTGTGGGTCCTAGGTTATAGTACTCACTTAGGAATTTGTTCTCAAGTCCATTCGGCAGAGACAAGCAGGCTCAAGCATCAGGCCTTTATTTGCAAGGAGAAATTCCAACCGCCAACAACTTCAGCTAACATACAAAAACTGGAAACTGAAACAAGAGCTCCACTCAATAGTATCAGCCTAAATCATGCAGATATTAGGGGAGGAGCAGATTGTTCAATTAAATACATACATACATGCATGCATACGTACATAAGTACACACATATATACATACTTACAATATACCACACAGGCCTGGAATAGAGAGCACTGAGGTCAGCTGGGAAAAACCTGCTGACTATTCCTGGGCCGAAAGAGGTGAAGCTACAAAGCACCCGTGACCGGGCTTTCTCTACTATGGCTCCACGCCTATGGAACCAACTTCCAGAGGAAATGCAGGCCCTGCGGGATCTTGAAAAGTTCCGCAGGGCCTGCAAGACTATCCTCTTTCGATTGGCCTTCACCGACCAAGGGGGAACGGCTAAGGAATTCGCCTTTGTAAATAGCACCAGCATATTTTTTTATCAATTTTAGAATTTTAATAGATTTTAATTAAATTGTTAACGTAGTCTTTGTTTAAACATTTTGTATAACTAATGTATGGAATTGTGTTGTTAGCCGCCCTGCGCCTGCTTCGGCAGGGAGGGCGGGATATAAATAAAAATTGTTGTTGTTGAATGTTCCAGGTGCTAAATGTTGAGAGTCACACACATAAAGCTGCCTTCTACTGAATCAGGCCTTTGTCCATCAGGATCAGTACTGTCTACTCAGACCGGCAGTGGCTCTCCAGGGTCTCAAGCCGAAGTCTTTCACATCAACCGCTGCCTGGTCTTTTTAATTAAGAGGTGCTGGGGATTGAACCGGGGACCTTCTCCCACTGTGCTATGACCTCTGCGTTGTGCAGGGCGCTGGACTAGATGACCCTGGAGGGTCCCTTCCAACTCTGTGATTCTGTGAAAAGGCACAAGGGAATCACAAGGCCATCTGGAATCTGCTTTGTATAGCAGCACCAGTGTGGCAACCCAACTGACTTGGTTGCTTTTCTCCCTTTAGCAGTAGCTTCACCTGCCAACAGTTAGTTGGCAAAGCTTTTCAGAGAGAGCTCTCCTACCCCAATCATTTGATGATTTTTGCAGGTAAACATGAGGATGTACACACACGCACACAAAGCCGTCAGCCCTTAGCCTGATAAATAGGTCTGCCAACTTCCAGGTGGGGCCTGGAGATTTCCCTGAATTAGAATTCGTCTCCAGGCTACAGAGATCCGTTCCTTTGGAGGAAATGGCTGCTTGGAGGGTGGGCTTGAATGGCGTTGCACCCAACGGAGGTCCTTCCCCTCTCAGAACCCCTGTCCCCCTCCGGCTGTGCCACCGAATCTCCGGGAATTTTGGAGCCCTAAAAAATCAGAAGAGCTGCTGACTTGGTTTTCTTGGCAGGGTTGGCATTGACTCGAGCGCCGAAGCCAAAATAACAGACAAGTTCAATGCCTCTAGGAGGAGCCCTGCTAGAAAACAAGTTAGTCCTTTCAAGGCCTTTTTTAAAACAAGAAAGAGAACAAAAGAGATCAGATTTCAGGGGAAAATTTTTTTTTTTGCCTCCAGCTGTCTAGCAACAACCCTCCCAAACAAGCCTAACTTCAAATCCTTCTCAGCTCAATGTATTGGGCTTGACTCCCGGGGAAAACTGTTCTTTGGCCTGCGCCGTTAAGGCTGCTGCTACTTCTCCAGAACTGGGCTGTGTGCAGAAAGCCTCTGCCTCCTCCTCTTTGGGAGATGAGTCACTCTGGTTCATTGTGCTTTGAGAGTTCACCTCCAGGTGGGAGTGGCTGCCACACCCAGGGCCATCCAGGCTGCTTTTGAAACAGAGCGCCTTTGCCTTTTCGTTGGGGCCCTGCAGGTTACATGTTGATCTCTCTCTCCTTATCTCGCATCTGTTGCTGGCCCGGGTTGGTAAGATAATAACTGGGCCTTCCTCTTTTCTCTCTTGCTTTGTCATGCAGCTGAAGAAGACAGGGCAAACGGATGACCCCCCCCCATCCCCCTGGCTAGAGATGTATCTTGTCCCAGCTCCGTTCAGCTGCCCCAAAGTCTATTTCCTCTCTTGAGAGAAAGAAGAAGAAGAAGAAGAAGAAGAAGAAGAAGAAGAAGAAGAAGAAGAAGAAGAAGAAGAAGAAGAAGAAGAAGAAATTGGATTTATACCCTGCCCTTCACTCTGAGCCCCGTGGTCAGAGTGTTAAAGCTGCAGTACTGCAGTCCTAAGCTCTGCTCACGACCTGAGTTCAATCCCGGGTGGAAGCTGGGTTTTCAGGTAGCCAGCTCAAGGTTGACTCAGCCTTCCATCTTTCCGAGGTTGGTGATAAAATGAGTACCCAGCTTGCTGGGGGGAAAGTGTAGATAACTGGGGAAGGCAATGGCAAACCACCCCGTAAAAAGTCTGCCATGAAAACGTTGTGAAAGCAACGTCACCCCAAAGTCGGAAACGACTGGTGCTTGCACAGGGGACCTTTCCTTTTCCTTTCCTTCACTCTGAATCTCAAGAGCGGCTCACAATCTCCTTTATCTTCCTCCCCCCACCACGGACACCCTGTGAGGTGGGTGGGGCTGAGAAAGCTCTCCCAGAAGCTACCCTTTCAAGGACAACTCCTGCAAGAGCTATGGCTGACCCAAGGCCATTCCAGCAGCTGCAAGTGGAAGAGTGGGGAATCAAACCTGGTTCTCCCAGATAAGAGTCCATCACACTTAACCACTACACCAAACTGGCAAGCAGGACTGGGATGAGTCCTGAAAAGAACCCCATTGCATACCCCCCACATATATTATATGATTATTTACTTATTTATGGGTCACCTTTCTTCCCAACAAAGAACAAAAGCAGTTCCTGTCGCTTTCCTCTCCTGTGTTTTATTTTCACAATCATCTTGGGAGGTAGGTTAGGCTGAGAGAGCGTGACTGGCCCAAGGTTACCCGGTGAGTCTGCACAGTGGCCATCAGAATTCAAACCTGGATCTCCCAGCTCCTAGTCTAACCCTCCTGACTGCTTTGCAATGCATTGAAGTTATAATGGAAATGAACTACAATCCCCTATCTATATTCAGGATTTGGAGTTGGGGGTGGGAAAGCCCTAAACCTTTCCTGCGCCCCCCCCCCTCCAATCAACAGGATTCCCTTCACTGACATGGATTTCTGTTAGTCTTTTTCGGAGGACTTGACCCCCCACCCCCCGCTGAGCCCCAATCTGCTGGGGCCCAACTCGATTTACCAGTATTGTAGCCTGATGGCTCCCCCCCCCCCACTTTTGCTTTTGGCAACAGGCTAGCCTGGGGATGAATTCCTGGCAGGCTTTACCTGTTGGATGAACTGCGTATGGGACAACCGCTTAAGGGAAAGCCTTGGAAACTCTGCCCTCCACTCCTCCCTTCCCAGTCTGGTCAAGGGGTCGTCCCCCTCCCTCCCCAAAGCTACATGGTGGGGTATGGCTTTACCTGTTGGATATACATATCTATTTATTTGCACACAGCAGGCCACTGCGTGAGAAAGCCTTGGAAATTGCCCTCTGCTCCTCGCCTTCGCACAGGAGGCTTATCAAGGGGGCATCCCCTCCCCCTTAGCTACAGGGCGGTGTGTGGCTTGACCTGTTGAATATTTTCACATTGCAAAGCATTGGAAGCTCTGCCCCCTCTGCTCCTCCCTTTCCTCCCCGGGAGACTCACCAAAGAGTCGCTCCTTCCTCCCATGGCCGGTGAGTGGAGTAGACCAAATAGGTGGCCGCCTAGGGCGCCACCTGGCCTAGGGACGCCCCCTCTCCCCATGCTGTGCCCAATGGAAAGGCTTCATGAAGCGCAGACACTGCCTGGCTGGTTTTACAGACCCGGGAAACATGAAAGCGGACGGCGCCTGTGCAGTCGCTCCTCGGAGCCTGGCAGAGATAAATTAACCTATTGTAAAAGCCAATTACAGTTTCTAAAAACTGGCTCCTGTTGAAGTTGTCTGCTGCCGCTCAGCCTTCCTACTCTACTTTAACAGAGCCATGGAGTGGGAGCCATAGCTCAATAGTAGAGCATCTTTCTCACATGCACGAGGTCTTGTCCCTGGCACCTCCAGCTAAAAGGATCAAGTAGTATTGTCCCGATTTTTATTGCTTAATCTTACCATCTGACAGGGCTTTTTTTTTTAAAGCAGGAACGCACCGGAACACAGTTCCGGCTGGCTTAGTGTCAGGGGTGTGGTCTGATATGCAAATGAGTTCCTGCGCGGCTTTTTCTACAAGAAAAGCCCTGCCATTTAAAAAAATAATTTAAATTAAAAAATGTAAATTAAAAATGTAAATGGTTCCAAGTTTCTTCATTTCTCCTACAATCCTCTCTTTTTAAAATTTCGGCGGGGAGGGGGGGGACGACGCTAGTGGGCAGCTCGCCCAGGGCACCAAAACCCCTAACACAGGCCTGCGCTCCTCCCCTAGCTGCATGGCAGGCTGCGGCTTGACCTGTTGAATTTCTTCGCCCTGCCCACTGGAAAGCGTTGGGAACCGTGCCCCTGGGGGACAATGTTCCCTCTAAGCTGCAGAGTCTTGTGAGCAAAAATTCTACGTTGTGAGCTATTGGCAGTAAAGTTGTGAGCTACTGCACAACTCAGCTTCGAGGGAACACTGCCGGGGAGGCGTGCCGAGGGGTCTCCCCCCCTTCCCAGCCCGCAGGTCCAAGGTGTTTGCCCAGGACGCTCTTTCGCAACCCCCTCCCCCCCCCCACCGGCCAGGAAGGGGGCGGCTCAGGCGGGCGGCTGCGCCGGCAGATTCTCTCCCCTAGGGGTCGTCCTGCAGCCAGCCGGAGCCGAAGCGGACTGGGCTTGGACGCCCGCTGCCTGCCTGAGCCCCGGAGCCACTCCGGAGCCTCGCCCCGGTCTCCACCCGCCTTTCTCCGACAGGGGCGCGCTTTGCAAGTCGTAGCTGGGGCGCCTTCGCCAAGCAGGCAGCGGGGAGGCCGTTCCGGCGCGGCAAGCGGAGCTCTCTGCGCCTCGGAGACGCGCGTCCGGGTGAGCCAGGAAGGGAACCGGAGGAGGGCGGGGTGGACCGGGCGGGCAGGGGCCGGAGGGGGGAAGAGACGGGGCGGGCGGGAGAAGGGGATCGGCTGCGAGCATATGGGAGGGGGGAGCTTGAGACTGGGGGACCCCTGGACGGAAAGGGAGAGCGGCAGGGATGGGAAGGGGAGACACCGAGACGGGAAGGCGCGCCCTCGGAGACCCTGGAGGTGAGCGCTGGAAAGGGGGGGAGGGCGGACGGAGCGCGCCGCGAAGGTTCCCTCCCGGTGGGAAGAGGTGCTGGTTGGAGAAGTCGTGAAGAAGGGAGGAAATGGGGTCTGGCTAGGGTTGCCAGATCCCCAGGTGGGGGCAGGGGATCCCCCGGTTTGGAGGCCCTCCCCACGCTTCAGGGTCTTCAGGAAGCGGTGGGGCGGAGGGAAATGTCTGCTGGGCACTCATTCCCTATGGAGAACGATTCCCATAGGGAGTAATGGAGAATTGATCCGCGGGGCTCTGGGGAGGCTATTGTTTGCGGAGGAGGGCGCCAAATTTGCAGCATAGCATCCGGTGCTTCTCCTCAAAACACCTTCCAAGCTTCAAAAAGATTGGACCAGGGGTCCACTGCTATGAGCCCTCAAAGAAGGTGCCCCTATCCTTCATTATTTCCAATGGAGGGAAGGCATTGAAAAGGTGTGCGGTGCCTTGAAATGTGATGAGCAGATCTCCCTTGGGAGTTCAGTCGTGCTTGTCACACCCTTGCTCCTGGCTCCACCCCAAAGTCTCCTGGCTCCACCCCCAAAGCCCCCAGATATTTCTCGAATTGGATTTGGCAACTCTAGGTCTGGCACCGGGGCGGGGGCAGGCAGCAGGAGCGAGCCACGAGCCCCCCCCCCCCCTTCGCACGGCAAAGAGGTTCCTTGGCAAACTGCAAGAGGGGTTGGAGAGGCTCTGGAGAATGGGGGGGGGGGGGTGCCAAGGATCCCCCACCGGCACGACTGGGTCCCCCGGGGAAGAGCGCCCCGAGGGCGCGCACGGACTGCAAGCCGAGTCTTGGGCGCGCAAAGAGGCGCCCTCAGGCGGAAAATTACCGAGTGGGAGGATTGGGGGGGGGGGACGCCTCTCCCTTGGGAGCCCCTCCCCCCCCCCCCCCCCGTCTAGGCAGCCCCGGGGTGGGAAGCGAAGCACATGGCCGGCTTGACGCGCCCTCCATCCGGGCTGCGCCCTGTGTAGGATCGCGAGCTGCCTGGCGCAGCTCCGGGACGCCAGCGCTCCCGTCCTGGTGCGGAATCGGGGCCCCTGAAGACAGCCGGGCGTCTGGCTTGGCCGAATCCGGCCTCCGAAGGAGATTTGCCAACCTCCAGGTGGGGACTGGAGATCCTGCTGCAGCTGATCTCCAGGCGGCATAGAGCAGTTCTGCTGGAGGGAATGGCTGCTTTGGAGGGTGGCATGGCAACCTGCAGAGGTCCCTGTATTCCCCACGCTTCATCCCCAAATCTCCCAAGTGTTTCCCAACCTGCAGTCCGCAACCCCACAAGGCTAAATCCCGCCCCCCCAGAGAATCCATCCAGTGGCCTGCAGCTTCCTTCCTTCCTTCCTTCCTTCCTTCCTTCCTTCCTTCCTTCCTTCCTTCCTTCCTTCCTTCCTTCCTTCCTTCCTTCCTTCCTTCCTTCCTTCCTTCCTTCCTTCCTTCCTTCCTTCCTTCCTTCCTTCCTTCCTCTATCTGTCTATCTATCTGTCTATCTGTCTGTCCATCTCTCTCTCTCTCTCTCTCTCTCATCTATCTATCTATCTATCTATCTATCTATCTATCTATCTATCTATCTATCTATCTATCTATCTATCTATCTATCTATCATCTATCTATCTATCTATCTATCTATCTATCATTTTATTTGATATCTTGCCCACCCTTGCCATAGAACAGACTCAGGGCGGGTTACAATATAAGAACGATCAACAGTAAACAAACAATTTAGAATATATAAAATCTGAAATTACAGAGTAACAATAGGTCCTAAAATGGCAAATTCTGCCTCACAGACCTGGCCTGTTGTTCAGGTCCAGCATGCTTATAGCACTGGGATGGATATCTTCCCCTTTTCCCAAGGGGATGAGAGGGGGTGGACGCAGCTCCTCCCTTTTATCCAGGCAACAACGACCTTGCGAGGTAGGGTAGGCTGCAAAGAGACAGAATGGCTAGCAGCAGGCGTCCTGGCAAAGCGGAGGGCTCGATCTGCCTGGGGATAGCATCCAGTGCCTCTCCTATTCCACCCCACCCCAGTGAAAAGGGGAGGGGGAAATCTCTTTTACTTCCTGGGGAAGAAGGCTGCCTGCATCGAAAGCCTGCCTCCCACCCCACCCTCGGTGATTTTGAGGGCACCAGCCTTCACTTGGGTCTCTGCTCCATTGAACTGGGTGGGGCTGCCTAGCGAATAAAGACACAAAGGGAGCAGGAAGCCAAGGAAATTGGCAAGCCGGCTGGAGGATTGCTGGCTCAGATCCGTTCCCACAGACTCCTCCGTTGCGGAGCCATTGCAGTTCGTCCAAGAAACCAAGAGCGTGTGGGCTCAAAACAGTGTGGCCGGGAAGCAGGAGAGCATGTGCAAAGTGCCTTTCCTTCTCTTTGAAAGGAGAGCTGTCTCCTTCCGTGGAGGTTTTTAAGCAGAGGCTAGAGGACCATCTGACAGCAATGAGGAACCTGTGAATTTAGGGAGAGGTATCTGTTGAGTTTTCTGCATTGTGCAGGGGGTTGGACTAGATGACCCTGGAGGTCCCTTCCAACTCTGTGATTCTATATCATAATAAAAACGGCTGGGGGTGAGGAGAGGTATTTGTCTGCTTCAAAAACACCTATCTGGAGTGGAGGAATGGCAGGTGAAGAAAGAGTTAAGCGTTTCTGTCGTTTCCCCCCTTCTGGCTTCCCCTCCCCAGAGCAGTTTTCCTTCTAAACAACAAACTCCCACCTTAAGTTTGCCCTTAAAGTACGTTGAGTAACACAGGAAGCATCAGCCATGTTGCGCTGAGAATTGGGAGCCAGATGTTTGCGGATATAGGACTTGGAGGGTATCTCCCAGCTCTTTAAGAACTGGAGCCAAAGAAAAGCTTTCTGACCAATTTACTTCTGCAACAATTCTTATTGGCACAACAACCCTTTAGGGTAGGTTCCCTATAGCTCCATTTCCTACTGCTGGACACTTTAATTTGGCTGTAGATTTTTTTCCCCAAAAACTTTTGCGCCAGGGCTTAAGTTTTTCAGAGCCTGTTTTCAACGCTGGCTTTGGAATGTCCTAAGAGGAATATCTTTGAGCATGTGCAGAGTATTTTCCCAGTCATGTCACTAAGTGTCCTGTAGAACAGGGGCGTCGAACTCATTTGCTATGAGGGCCAAATCTGACATAAATGAGACCTTGCTGGGCTGGGCCATGTCGGGCCGGGCCGTGTGTGTGCCTATTTAAGATTAGGTAGCAGAGATATAAACTTTATAAAAGACACAAACACAATTAAATATATTTTTAAAAACTTAAAACATGCATAAAACGTTAGCATTTGTGGGCCTTAAAGGTGCTTTCTTTGTATTTCTCCCATGGGATCCAGGAAACTGGCCAAAGGAAGCTCTGGCTCTTTCTTTCCTTCCCCAGGAACAAAAAAAATAGAGGCTTTGCTCTGTAGCTCCTGTGCGATTGAGCAAGCCTTGCAAAGCAAGCTGTGATGTAGAAGGAAGCAAGTGAGAAGGAGAAGGAAGCAGATGACAGCCAGTTGCTGGGGGGGCCTGATAGGAGCGCTCTGGGGGCCTGATTCGGCCCCCGGACTGCATGTTTGACACCCCTGCTGTAGAACCTAGCTTTGCTGACTTTTTAAACTGGAGAAAGGGCTTTCTAATTGTTCCTTCCAAAGGTTTCGAAGATGGGATTGACAAGCCAGCCTATGAAAGTTGCTGGATCTCATGGGTTTCCTCCCGCCAACTCACCTGTATTGATTAGTTGTAACTGAAAGGCGATCATCTCCTTCCGTACAGCTCCTGTATCCGATGGCTGTTCTATCTCACTCGTGGCGAGTAAACCAGCTAGAAGATTCTTGGCTTCCAGCTTCCATTAGGAGTACCACAGTTTTGGGGTTTGACAGCTTTCCGGTGGAATGGAATACCACGATTGTAGGGCAGCCTTGAACAGTATCCCATAGAGAACGATATGAAGCAGGAGCCCACACAGATAATGTCAGGCAGACAGAGTCCAGCTAGAGCACGGGTGGCCAAATTTGCTTAACGTACGAGCCACATAATAATAATATAATAATAATAAATTTATTTTTTATATCCCGCCCTCCCCCGCCAAAGGCAGGCTCAGGGCGGCTAACACGACATGGTAGGCACCATGTGTACAGTAAAATACAATCATTACTACAAAACAATTAAACAATTAAAATAGATAAAATTACATTCATAAATTAAGTTAAAATTAGATAAACAGTTAGACCATTGTAAGTTATAGATTTCGGTGCTACATAGAATAAGCATCAGATGTTTGAGAGCCGCAAGACAAGAATGTCAGATATTCGAGAGCCAGGAGGGAGGGAGGAAGGAAGGAGGGAGGGAGGGAGGACATATGAAGCCGCATTCTACTGAATCAGACCCCCGGTCCATCAAAGTCAGTCTTGTCTACTCAGACTGGCAGCGGCTCTCCAGGGTCTCATGCTGAGGTTTTTCACGCCTATTTGCCCGGACCCTTTTTATTTGGAGATGCCGGGGATTGAACCTGGGACCTTCTGCTTACCAAGCGGATGCTCTACCGCTGAGCCACCGTCCCTCCCCAAAGGTAAAGGAAAGCAAATAGATGGGGAGGGAGAGGTAGAAAGAAAGTAACTTTAACTTTAAATGCATTTTCCAAGCTGCCAGCTGGCTTAGTTTTGAGAAGTGATTTAAAGAGAGAAATGCCTTCTCCAAGCTGGCCAATGGAGTGGCGGGGGCTTCGAGAGCCACACAATATATATGTGAAAGACCTACATGTGGCTCCTGAGCCACAGTTTGGCCACCCTTGAGCTAGAGCTTTCTGACTTTTTTTTTTTTTGCAATCCTTTTTTTTTTTACGACGAACCTTGCAGGGTAGGTCCCCAACTCCCTCTTAACACATTGAGAGATGATACTCCCAAGGGCGTCTGGCGAATACACAATCGAGCAAGCTTCCAGAAGGGAGTTTGCGCTTGAGACTGTTCGTTGGCTGTGTGAATGAGCAGAGACACAGGTTGCTCAGCGTCCTTCTTTCAGCAAAGTCGGTTCGCCCTGCCGCTCCTTGCATGTGGAGTACAATCCGGCAAGCTTGCATCGTCGCGGCTGGCTTCTTCTTTCTCTTTCTCTCGCTGCTGCGCTCCCCGGAGAAACGTTGCCATGGAAAGATTGGACAACCTCCCCCCTCAATGCTTTTGGAAGGGAGGTGTGGGTGTTTGTCAGAACCGACCCCTCTCTGCAGACATTTCGTACTCGAGGAAGAATTCCTGAGTGCAAAACTGTAGGAAGGTGTCAGTTTGGCATTTGTCCGTGGATGACGGCAGGGTAACGCACACCTTTTTGTTAGGCCCAGCCAGATTGTCACCAAGCGGGGGACAAGATTTCAAAGGTCCCTACACTGAACTGGGTGTTCGGTGCAAGAAAAGGGGCGATGGGAAGAGAGGGTGAGAAGTAACCCCTGAACCTTCAGGCTTCCCTGGAACAGAGATCCAGAAGCGTTGCAGGCTTCAGTTTGGTGTAGCGGTTAAGTGCATGGACTCTTATCTGGGAGAACTGGGTTTGATTCCCCACTCCTCCACCTGCAGCTGCTGGAATGGCCTTGGGTCAGCCTTAGCTATCGCAGGAGTTGTCCTTAAAAGGGCAGCTTCTGTCAGAGCTCTCTCAGGGTGTCCCACCCACCTCACAGGGTGTCTGTTGTCGGGGGAGAAGATATAGGAGATTGTAAGCTGCTCTGAGATTGATTCAGAGAGAAGGGCGGGGTATAACTCTTCAGTGGTCATCTTCTTCTTCACTTGACTTAGAGGGGTGGCCAAACTGCGGCTCCGGAGCCACATGTGGCTCTTTCACATAAATTGTTTGGCTTTCAAAGCCCCCACCGCTACGTCAGTTGACTTGGCAAAGGCGTCTGTCTCTTTAAATCATTTTCCCAAGCCAAGCTGGCCGGTGGCTTGGAGAATGCATTTAAAGTTAAAGCTGCTTGCTTTCTAGCTCCCCCTCCCTCTCCATCTATTTCCTCTCCCTCCCTCCCAGCTCTCAAGCATCTGACATTCGTGTCTTGTGGCTCTCAAACATCTGACCTTTATTCTGTGCAGCTCTTATGTTAAGCAAGTTTGGCCATCCCTGATTTAGACGGCGCAGAGTAAGGATGTATATTTTGTTGGCTAAAGTCGCTGTTTCAGTTCGTTCAAACACGATCGTTTAAACATTAACAGACTCGCACCATCTATCCAGGGCAAGTAGATTTATAGCAACGGTAAATGAATCCTTGCGGTTGGATGTTTTTGTGTCTCCAGCACTGGGAGCAAAGTAAAACTTTTAGGGGGGTCCAGAGACTGCTGGGCTGGGGGTTTCTGGTCTCCCTTTGAGGAAGTCAAACCTTTTCCAGCCTAAAGTTGAATCTCCGAGCCCCTTGCAAGGCGGCAACAAAGCATGAGAAATCCTTCTGTTCACAGAGTTTGGAGATTAAGTGTTATTCAGGCATGAAGTGTCAATAGAAGAAGCCAAATGGATTTGCCTGACCGAGTTCTTCAAACCTCTTTCCCTCTCCCCTAATCTGGTCTGATGCAGAGTTCGCAAACAGTTGCAATCCAGTTCCTTGCTTCGGGAGCAGCATTTTGGTCCTGATAAAAAAGATATTACCCCACTGATTTGGTGTTATTTCACCACTTCCCTTGAGGATTTCGTCTTAGAATCCTAGAGTTGGAAGGGACTTCCAGGGTCATCTAGTTCAACCCCCTGCCCAATGCAGGAACTTCACAAATACCTCCTCCTCCCCCATACACTCCTGGTGACCCCTGCTCCACGCCCAGAAGATGGCAGAAACCTCCAGGATCACTTGCCAAACCAGCCTGGAGAAGAAGCCTGGAGAAAGCCCTATATGGCCGAGGACCTGCCTACCTAAAGGACCGCCTCTCCCCATATGTACCCCGGAGAGCACTGAGGTCTGGTTCCCAGAACTTACTAACAATCCCTGGGCCAAGAGAAGCTAGGTTGAGGGCTACTAGGGAGCAGGCCTTCTCGGTGATAGCCCCTCGTTGGTGGAACGACCTTCCAGAGATGGTGCGAGCCCTGCGGGACCTGAACCAATTCCGCAGGGCTTGCAAAACATTTCTCTTTCAGTTGGCATTCGAGACAGAACCTGATTAACTAACGAGCAGACACTTAGCCATCTTATGTACATCAGGATTACAACATTTTAGCACCTATTTTATATGTTTTATCTATTTTAAATAACTTATTTGTAACTAATATTTAAACTGTTATGTTGTTTTATGTGAATCATGGGACTCCCATGTCTGTTATGCTGTTTTATGTGAATCATGGGACTCCCATGTCTGTTAGTCGCCCTGAGCCCGCCTGGCGGGGAGGGCGGGATATAAAAATAAAATATTATTATTATTATTATTAATTGCTTCCTGACCCCAAAGAGACCGTCTCCCCACACATTCCCCAGAGGGTACTTGGATCTGGATCTCAAAATCTATTTGTAATCCCTGGGTTGAAGGAGGCCAAATTAATGGCCACTAGAGAAAGGGCCTTCTCGATCACAGCCCCCTACTGGTGGAATCAGTTACCAGAGGAAGTGAGGGCCTGGCAGAACCTTATTCAGATCCGCAAGGCCTGCAAGACCACTGTCTTCTGGTTGGCTTTCGACTGACGTTGTGTCGTAGGGAAACGGAGGCAATACCGTCGCCACTGAAAATTGAAACATAACCTCAAAGAGATTAGCACCAAATTATTTTGATCGTTTTAATTATTGCTGGGGGGGTGACCGTTTTCATTGAATGCGTAATTTATAATGTGTATTGATTTTAACGGTGTGTTGTGGTTTTATGTTGTGAGCCACCCTGAGCCTGCTTTGGCGGGGAGGGCGGGACATAAATCAAATCAAATCTAAATACATAAATAAAATAAGGTGGCAATCAGCATTTCCCTGGGGGTGTAAGAAAGGGCCATGAGAACTACGCATGGATACAACCCTTCTTGCCCTCCTTCTCATGATATGCCTAATTCACAGAATCAGCATTGCTGTCAGATGGCCATCTAGGTTCTGTTTGGAACCTTCCAAAGAAGGAGAGCCCACCACCTCCCGAGGAAGCCTGTTCCACTGAGGAACTGTTCTGTCAAGTAGCTCTTCCTAAGGTTTAGTTGAAAACTCTTTTGATTTAATTTCTACCCGTTGGTTCTGGCCCGACCTTCTGAGGCAACGGAAAACAATTCCACACCATCCTCTATATGACAGCCCTTCAAGTACTTGAAGATGGTGATCCTATCACTTCTCAACCACCTCCTCTCCAGGCTAAACATCCCCAGCTCCTTCAACCTTTCCTCATAGGACTTGGTCTCCAGACCCCTCACCATCTTCTTTCGCCCTCTTCTTGACATGTTCCAGCTTGCCTATATCCTTCTTGAATTGTGGTGCCCAAAACTGAACACAATACTCCAGGTGAGATCTAACCAGAGCAGAGTAAAACAATACCATCACGTCACGCAGTCTGAACACTAGACTTCTGTTGATTGCATTTGCCTTTTTAGCCGCAGCATCACACTGCTGACTCACGTCAGCAATCTTGCAGTCTTTGACCATCCAGTGAACAGATTGGGATCCCATAAGAGGCTTGTGGAATCACACCAAAGATCTTGGCAGTCTAGAAGCCTGTTTCCAAGAGCATTTTCCTCCAACCTTCCAACTAGCGAGGCCTGAAGACTGGCTTCTTGTGAACAGCTGTATTCAAATGCAGCAGTGTTCGAACTTGCTTAATGTAAAAGCCACACGGAATAAACCCCAGATGTCTGAAAGCCGCAAGATGTGAGCGTCAGAAGTTTGAGAGTCACAAGAAAGGAAAGCAGGCAGGCAGGCAAATAGATGGGGGAGGGAGGGAGATGTGGAAAGAAAGCAACTTTAACTTTAAATGCCTTCTACAAGCCGACTGATGGGGTGGGGGGTGGGGTTTGAGAGCCACACAATATGTGTGAAAGAGCCACATGTGGCTCCTGAGCCAGTTTGGCCACCCCTGTTCAAAGGTATACTTGTCTCTGAACATGGAGGCTCCATTTAATTGTCGCAGCTTATAGCTGTTAATAGACCCATTCTTCATAAGCCTGCCTGTATTTTTAGAAAGAGCCATCTAAGCTTGTGTCTGTCAGCAGACCTTGTAGCATCCTGCCTTTTCCCCAAAGGCCCAAACATAAGAAAAGCCCAGCTGGATCAGAGGAGTTGCAGGAGCTTCTTGGCTGTATCGTTAAGAACATAAGAGAAGCCATGTTGGATCAGGCCAGTGGTTCTTCTAGTCCAGTATCATGTCTGATATACTGGTCAACCGGAAGCCCCTGGAATAACCTTTCTCTGTTATTGCCCAAACTCCTAGGACTGGTATTAAGAGAGCCAGTTTGGTGTAGTGGTTAAGTATGCGGACTCTTATCTGGGAGAACTGGGTTTGATTCCCCACTCCTCCACTTGCAGCTGCTGCAATGGCCTTGGGTCAGCCATAGCTCTTGCAGGAGTTGTCCTTGAAAGGGCAGCTTCTGTGAGAGCTTTCTCAGCCCCACCTACCTCACAGGGTGTCTGTTGTGGGGGAAGAAGATAAAGGAGATTGTATCCGCTCTCTGATTTAGAGAGAAGGGTGGGGTATAAATCTGCAGTCTTCTTCTTCTAGAGTCACGCTGTGCTAATCTTGCATTCTAACCTCTGCACCACACTGTCTAGTGAAAGCCAGTGTGGCATAACAGATAGAGTGTTCAATGATCAAATAGCAAGTGATGTGAAAGAAGTCCACCCGGGGAGCTGCTGCCTGTCTGAGTAGACAATACTGACTTTGATGAATTGATTAGGCACGTTCATATGATTCTGGGAGACCAAAGTTCGAATCTCCGCTTCTATCATGGAAGCTCTCTGGGGTCACTTCGAGCCCATCACAAACTCTTGGCCTGGCCCACCTCACAGAGCTGCCGTAAGAAAGGGGGCAATCATAAAACGGCTGAACATAAGAGCCACATAGAATAAAAGTCAGATGTTTGCGCTGCAAGACATGAACGTCAGATGTCTGAGAGCCTCAAGGAAGGAAGGAAGGAAGGAAGGAAGGAAAATATATGGGAGGTGGAGGTGGAAAGAAATCAACTTTAAATGCATTTTCCAAGCTGCCTGCTGGCTTGGCTTGGAGAAATGATGCAAAGAGACAAATGCCTTCTCTAAGCTGGCCGATGGGGTGTTGGGGGCTTTGAGAGCAACACAGTATTTGTGAAAGAGCCCCAACTTGGCCTCCCCGGTTCTAAATCACATTTGAGTCCCAACTAGTGCAAAAAAGTGGGATAGAGAAATGCAAATCTCTAAATGCACCATGCCCGCGACTTTTCACATCCTCGCATCGTTTGTGTTTCCTGAAATGCTTTGGCAGCAAAACGGCAAACCGAATCTCTGCTTGCCTTTTGGCTTAACTCAACCGGTTGACCCTCAGCCATTAAGAAGAAATTTATTATCGGGGCTGTATTGACTATGAATGGATGGCATCGGCCAAAATAAACCACCCTGGGGGCAACGCTGCAGCCGCCGTGTTATGACAGAGCCATCTATTCAAAACCAGAGAGGCGACTTCCCCTGCCCTGAACGAAAGTTTGTTGTTTACATGCTCTGTAAATACACCCGGCGCCTCTGGAAACCGGGCGACCGTCAACGGCTTCAAGAAGCTAAGGGGAAAGTTCCATCAGGGACAGCTTTGCACGCTCGCTGGAAAAAGAAATGTGCTTGGATCTTAAGGAAACAGGATTGTTATTCTCCTTTGGGACTGGATTTCCGCTGGCGAGATGCCAGAGGGATTCCTTGCGTCCACGAGGGACCTCACTTGACCGTTGCGTAATCAGCCCAAAGCACCCAGCTGGGTTTTCGTGGGGGTCACGAATAATCCCTGCTCAGCCACTGCGCCGTGCTGGCTCACTGTTTGGGCGGTAGGAGAAGGGCACTCTGCTTATGGTCAGAGGAACACGGGTTTGGGTTATTAATTCACAAGAGATCAGAAATTTGGCGTTGAAAAATGGATCTCAGGGCAGGAATGGCAACCTGGATATGTCGGGCAGTGTCTTAAGGTGCGGCTTTGGCTCTGTGTGTATAAAATTCTTGCTTCTCGGCTACATCTTTAAGAACGTAAGAGAAGCCAAGTTGGATCAGGCCAGTGGCCCATCCAGTCTGACACTCTGTGTCACACAGTGACCAAAAAACCCAGGTGCCATCAGGAGGTCCATCAGTGGGGCCAGGACACTAGAAGCCCTCCCACTGTGCCTCCCCCCAAGCACCAAGAATACAGAGCATCACTGCCCCAGACAGAGAGTTCCATAAGAACATAAGAGAAGCCATCTTGGATCAGGCCAGTGGCCCATCCAGTCCAACACTCTGTGTCACATAGTGGCTAAAACCCAACTGCCATCAGGAGGTCCACCGGTGGGGCCAGGACACTAGAAGCCCTCCCACTGTGCCTCCCCCCAAGCACCAAGAATACAGAGCATCACTGCCCCAGACAGAGAGTTCCATAAGAACATAAGAGAAGCCATCTTGGATCAGGCCAGTGGCCCATCCAGTCCAACACTCTGCGTCACATAGTGGCTAAAACCCAGGTGCCATCAGGAGGTCCATCAGTGGGGCCAGGACACTAGAAGCCCTCCCACTGTGCCTCCCCCCAAGCACCAAGAATACAGAGCATCACTGCCCCAGACAGAGAGTTCAAACAATACGATGTGGGTCATAGCCACTGATGGACCTCTGCTCCAGATGTTTCTCCATCTGGCCTTAGGATAAAAGGATGTACTTCTTTACCCAAAGGGTGATTAACACATGGAATTCACTGCCACAGGAGGTGGTGGTGGCTACAAGCATAGACAGCTTCAAGAGGGGATTGGAGAAACATCTGGAGCAGAGGTCCATCAGTGGCTATTAGTCACAGCCTATTGTTGGATCTCTCTGTCTGGGGCAGTGATGTACTGTTTTCTTGGTGCATGGGGGGGGGCACAGTGGGAGGGCTTCTAGCCCCATTACTGAACTTCCTGATGGCACCTGTTTGTTTTTTGCCACTGTGTGACACAGAGTGTTGGACTGGATAGGCCATTGGCCTGATCCAACGCGGCTTCTCTTATGTTCTTACGTTCATGCTTGTAGCTATCCCCCCACACCCCCCCCCAAAAAAGTCTAACTTGAGTGATTTTGCAAGAATCAAATCTTGCTCCAGAATAAAAACAGCCTGGTGTGTGTGTGTGTGTGTGTGTGTGTGTGTGCGTGTGTGCATATGAGAAGCTATTCTGCAGGAAAGAAGACCGGTGCGTGAGAATTCATCCCCCTCTTCCTTCCCTGGAGAAAAACTTTCCGGCTCCTCTTTCTCCCAGGATTCAGCTCCTCTAGATCCCTGGATGGACACACGGAGAGACCGATGACCTCACAACGGCTGCCGTGACAACCAATTACGAAGTCACAAGCAGAGAGTGCCTGTAGCCAAGGGGAGGGGGGAGGAAAAGCCGTGGATCGGAGTACAGCAGGGAACAGTCGCTCTCTTCCACTTGCCTTGCCAAAGCATGTTCCTGGAGTTGGCCACTGCTCCATCCTAACATCTCCCCCAACCCCCACGTTGGGGGTTTTCCTGTCTCCCTTGCAGGATGCGACCTTCCCCGAAGAGCTCTCGGGGGCCGCTTGGTTGGTGAAGAGCCAGCGTCTGCATCCTGCCACGGTGATCCTTTTTCAAGCCGGACAACCCGGATCGAAGGGGGAGAGAGCATCATGTTAGTCAAAGAGTACCGGATCTGTATGCCCCTCACCACGGAAGAGGTAAGCGCGGCCCAGTTCTGGGGACCAGGGTGGCCGCGTGGGGAGGGCCGTCTTCGGTTGGGTTCCATGTTCCTTCTTTTTGGTGGAGGGGCTCCAGAACCTTGAACCTTGTCACTCTCATCCTGTTCTGGTACCCTTCTCCTCTCGAGGGGGATGCGGATCTAAAACAGAAACGGGTTAGTCTTGGCAGAACCGATCCGGATTGAGCGTCACTTCCAGTTCAGTTCTGGGGAAGGAGACATTCGCATGAGCGAGCATAGTTCTCTTCAAGGACAATTCTAGTTTTATTTTGTTTGGGGAGGGTAGCTGTGGGTCCCTACTTTGCCTGATATGGTAGAGTTCTTAGGCCCATTAAGGAAGGGCATGTGGTACAGCCCTCGCAGGCCTCTATCATGTCAGGGTGTTATTTCGTTTTGGGAGAGTAGCTGTGGATTCCTACTTTGCCTGCTGTGGTATGCTTCTTGCACTCGTTAAAGAAAGTCATGTGGTACAGTCCTCACGGGCCTATATCACATCAGGGAGTTTTATTCCATTTTGGGAGAGTAGCTGTGGATTCCTACTTTGCCGGCTGTGGTACGCTTCTTGCACTCGTTAAAGAAAGTCATGTGGTACAGTCCTCACGGGCCTATATCACATCAGGGAGTTTTATTCCATTTTGGGAGAGTAGCTGTGGATTCCTACTTTGCCTGCTGTGGTACGCTTCTTGCACTCGTTAAAGAAAGTCATGTGGTACAGTCCTCACAGGCCTATATCACGTCAGAGAGTTTTATTTCATTTTGGGAGGGTAGCTGTGGGTGTCTACTTTGCCTGATATGGTACAGTTCTTGCACTCATCAAAGAAAGTTATGTGGTACAGTCCTTATGGGCCTATATCACATCAGCGAGTTTTATTTCATTTTGGGAGGGTAGCTGTGGGTACCTACTTTGCCTGATACATTACAGTTCTTATGCTCGTTAAAGAAGGTCATGTGCCCACAAATGTTTTACTCGTAATTCAGCTGCAAGTTTATTCTCATTTTTACATCGTTTATGCTTTATACAATGATAATGTCTTTTATGCAACTATCAATGAAGCCATACAATTGGGGTGGGAAAAGTAAAGAAGGTCATGTGGTATAGTCCTCACAGGCGTATATCACATCAGGGTGTTTTTTTTTTCATTTTGGGAAGCGAGATTCAAATCCAGGAGTACCTTAGAGACATATGAGATATTTGGCTTTCAAGAGTCAAAACTCTTAACAAAGGGAGCTTTGAATCACAAAAGCTTATACAACGTATTTCTGCTTGGTCTCTAAGGCACTACTGGACTCAAATCCAGTTCTTCTAGGCTTATTGATTTGCTTCCCATTCAGATTCCCAGGCTGTCTTGCATTCAGACCTCGCAGCACCATCTGCCTTTAGTCTTTGCCCTAGGGCCAGCTTTGCCAGTGAAATCTCTCTCGGCTTGACTTTGCGAACGAAGATTTAAGAAAGGTGCAGTAGTCCACGTCTGCTGCAGGCTCGCTGGTGGCTGACAAGACCAATGCGGGACAGGCAGGTCCGGGCACAGTGGCTGCAGGGAAAAGTCTGATTTGGGGTTGGTGCTGTAGCAGTACGATTCTTCCTCAATTTCCTTTTGTCCTCAAGACCAGCTATGCGTGCGTTCTCAAAGGAAGAGACAGCCTGGTGGATGGTGTGCCTCCATGCTTTGCGATCTGAGGCTAGGTCAGACCACTGGTGATGGTTGATGCGACAGGTACCAAGGAACTTCTTCAAGGAGTCCTTGTACCTCTTCTTTGGTGCCCCTCTATTTCGATGGCCGGTGGAAAGTTCGCCATACAGGGCAATCTTGGGAAGGCGGTGGTTTTCCATCCTGGAAATATGCCCTGCCCAGCGCAGCTGCGTCTTCAACAGCAGTGCCTCGATGCTTGTAACCTCCGCCCGCTTGAGGACTTCAGTGTTGGTCGCAAAGTGTCTCCAGTGGATGTTGAGGATGGTGCGAAGGCAGCGCTGATGAAAGCGCTCAAGGAGTCGCAGGTGATGACGCTATAAAACCCACGATTCGGAGCCGTAGATGAGGGTTGTCATCACAACCGCTGCGTAAACATTGATCTTTGTGCCTTTTTTCAGATGCTTGTTGCTCCACACTCTTTTATGCAGTCGGCCAAATGCACGGTTTGCCTTTGCCAGCCTGCTGTCAATCTCCTTGTCGATCTTGGCGTCTGAGGAGATGATGCACCCCAGGTGAAATATCAGTCGCGCAAACCCCATTTCCTACTGAGCTAGACTTCCGATTTTCCTCCTAGTTCCATATTGTCTTCTCTGACTGCCTGTAACCCTTCGAGGTCCCCAGCAAAGATCGTTCCCAGTTCAGCATCATTGCCGACGAAACCTCAGACTTTGCACACACAACGTGTGAGTTCTGTAGCGCTGAACCGTGGCTGCTTTCTAGTATTACCCTTAATTGGGTTTTCTTAGAGTCTATGCTGCTGGCCCAGGGTTGGTAACCAACATTGCCGTTTCTCACAACTCGAAGCAGAGTCGGTCTGTTAATTCTCCTGTTTCGTAGCTTGGCTGAACTCTGACTTGCTCAAGAGTGTATCCTGAGCTAAAAGCCACATTTTGCGTTGCGCAGAGGAAGGAGAGAAGATATGTTAATGCTTGAGCACTCTACCCCTTGTTCCAGAAAACCTGGAAGTGCAAATAGTTGCCAAACATCTTGTACAGAGGTTTCAAGGTACCGTGCAAAGCCTTCTCCAATAACAGATTGGAATCCGCTTTGCCTGATATGATACAGTTCTGACATTCGTTAAAGAAGATAATGTGGTACAGCCCTCAAAGACTTCTATCATGTCAGAGGCTGGCAGTTTGAAAATAACAGCCTGACCTGCCAACAGAAAGCTAATACTGGGGGACTTTTGCATCCCGGTGTTTCACTTTCCAGTTTGATGAGAGCCCATTTGGTGTCGTGGTTAAGCGTGCGGATTCTTATCTGGGAGAACCAGGTTTGATTCCCCACTCCTCCACTTACAGCTGCTGGAATGGCCTTGGGTTCGCCATGGTTATCTCAGGAGTTGTCCTTGAAAGTGCAGCTGTTGTGAGAGCTCTCTCAGCCCCACCCACCTCACAGGGTGTCTGTTGTTGGGGGAGAAGCTATAGGAGATTGCAAGCCGCTCTGAGTCTCTGATTCAGAGAGAAGGGTGGGGTATAAATCTGCAGTCGTCTTCTTCCCAAACTATTTTACGGGACATTGTG
Organism: Heteronotia binoei; assembly: GCF_032191835.1. Taxonomy (NCBI): domain Eukaryota; kingdom Metazoa; phylum Chordata; class Lepidosauria; order Squamata; family Gekkonidae; genus Heteronotia; species Heteronotia binoei. Next base: position 8,044,920 of record NC_083242.1, read on the forward strand.
ATGGGCCTGTAGCTCAACTGGAACTGCGTTTCAGATTTGCCCCTGAATTACGCTCTCCACTACAACTGGCTCACGCTTTAGGGCACAAAGAGAAGACGTCTAGCAATTGAACTATAACGAGAAGAGAGAATGAAACAATCAGCAGATGTGAAGCTCGCACCCTGTCAAAGGTGTGCCAGCTCCCCGGGGGCGACTTTAATTATTCAGTTCTGGCGGGGGAGGATGATTGACGAACGGTTCATTCTCTTGCGAGGATCTTCTCTGCTCGTGGCTACAGGGCCAGTGTGCCCAGCCTGATACTGTGAAGTTTAAAATGGTATACATGTTGGATGGAGGGTGCACGTACGCACACCATACTGGATTGTAGTCCCTCCTCCCAGCTTCTAGCACCGTTTTCACAAGGAATGGCACTCAGTGCACCGTTTCAATTGTGTTTAGCTTCAGCGGGGCCGGCTGGACTTCTCTGCATGAGTCAGGAGGGGGCTTTCTCCTCCTTGCGATGACCGGAGGGCTGGTTGTCGGAGGCACTGCAGTGCCATGGTTACACGGACAAGTCTCATTGAGCTAACTGGATTTAAGCTGCAGAAGAAGATGAAGAAGAAGAAGATATTGGATTTATATCCCGCCCTCCACTCCGAAGAGTCTCAGAGCGGCTCACAATCTCCTTTACCTTCCTCCCCCACAACAGACACCCTGTGAGGTGGGGGGGGGGCTGGAGAGAGCTCTCACAGCAGCTGCCCTTTCAAGGACAACCTCTGCCAGAGCTATGGCTGACCCAAGGCCATTCCAACAGGTGCAAGTGGAGGAGTGGGGAATCAAACCCAGTTCTCCCGGATAAGAGTCCGCACACTTAACCACTACACCGCAGGCCGGCGGAGGGAATGGATCTCGCTTGGAATGGATCTCGCTGTCAACCCATGTGCATTTTCTTGGGCAATGGGATAAAGCAACTGCTCCGGCTTCTGAGGCTGGGCTACATGGAATAGGCCAGGGGTGTCAAACATGCAGCCCGTGGGCCAGATCAGGCTCCTGGACGGCTCCTATCAGGCCCGCAAGCAACTCACTGTTGTTGGCTTTCTTCCCTCTTTTGTGCTTCCTTCTGCATCACAGCTTGCTTTGCCGGGCTTGCTCAATCGCGCGGGAGCTACAGAGCAAAGCCTCTATTTGCTCCATTGGCTGACCAGCTCATGAAGCAACGTACATGCAAAAGCTCACAATGCCCAGCCATTTCATATTTTCCTCTGGGTCTTAAGCTCAAAGCATCGACCATGAGATTTCTGTAATGAATGTCAATACATCAAAAGTAGGTTTGCAGCTTTCACACCTGAACAGCCTACTCTAGATTGCTACAACACAGACGTCTCCAAATTTTGGTGCAGTAATTCAGAGGAAGAGATGTCAGTTGTCAGAGACTGATAAATAAACAAAATAGTGAAAGTGGGCTAATCTTTTAAACATGTTTTATTTTAAGGTGTTTTTTTTTTAAAAAAAACCTTTAACTTTGTCTGTGCCCTTTATAAAGTTTATATCTCCCCTACCTGGGATTACATTTTATGAGACCCGTGACCTGGCCCCACAAGGTCTCATTTATGTCAGATCCGGTCCTCAGAGCCAGTTTGGCACAGTGGTTAAGCGTGTGGACTCTTATCTGGGAGAACCAGGTTTGATTCCCCACTTCTCCACTTGCAGCTGCTGGAATGGCCTTGGGTCAGCCATAGCTCTGGCAGAGGTTGTCCTTGAAAGGGCAGCTGCTGTGAGAGTCCTCTCAACCCCACCTGCCTCACAGGGTGTCTGTTGTAGGGGAGGAAGATAAAGGAGATTGTGAGCTGCTCTGAGACTCTTCGGAGTGGAGGGCGGGATATAATCCAATATCTTCATCTACCTCACAGGGTGTCTGTTGTTGGGGGGGGGGAGGTAAAGGAGATTGTGAGCTGCCCTGAGACTCTTTGGAGTGGACGGCGGGATATAAATCCAATATCTTCATCTACCTTACAGGGTGTCTATTGTGGGGGAGGAAGGGAAAGGAGATTGTGAGCCGCCCTGAGACTCTTCGGAGTGGACGGCGGGATATAAATCCAATATCTTCATCTACCTCACAGGGTGTCTGTTGTGGGGGAGGAAGGTAAAGGAGATTGTGAGCCGCTCTGAGACTCTTCGGAGTGGACGGCGGGATATAAATTCAATATCTTCATCTACCTCACAGGGTGTCTGTTGTTGGGGGGGGGAAGGTAAAGGAGATTGTGAGCCGCTCTGAGACTCTTCGGAGTGAAGGGCGGGATATAATCCAGTATCTTCATCTACCTCACAGGGTGTCTGTTGTTGGGGAGGGGAAGGTAAAGGAGATTGTGAGCCGCCCTGAGACTCTGAAATTCGGGGTGGAGGGCGGGATATAAATCCAATATCATCATCTTCTCATAACAAATGCGCTTGACTTGCTTTTAAAAATGTTTTCAGGAATGTGCACAGGAACCACTTGGTAGGCCAACTTGGATGGAAGAGAGGTATCTTTAAGAGAGAAGAACAATCTCCGTGTTGCTCGACGCACACGCAGTTTGTTGAATGTGATGGCGGTGTTCTTAGTAAATTAGTAAACCCCTTCCCACCTCTGTGATGTGTGAAACGGATAGCTCCTGGTGATCTCTGCATATATATATTCAATTTGTAAGTCTCTTTGAGATTTCCCTTGTTCACCCTGAGATGCAAGACTCGAACCTGAGCCTCCCAGCTAAACGTTCCCGTGTCTGTGCTCTTGGACTGTGCAGACTTCCCTGTTTTCCCCTTTGTGAGCTCTCTGAGTTGTATGGGGTGTTGCTCCCTTCGCAGAGGAAATTCGACCCTTTTGATGCAAAACGGAAGATCAGAGCTTTGCATTTTGTTCCCGATGGATGGCGGAGGCAAATGATTTTTGCAAATTTTGGCCACTCTTGATTAGATGACATCTCTGCCCTTTTATCATTTCAAGGAGAGACGTTTCCAAAGGGGTCAAGCATTTTCCCCGTCTGGAAATATTAACAAATTTGGGGCTTTTGGGTGTAGAAAAAGGGCATCTAGGGAAGGGAATAATGAGAGAAGTTTATCAAATTAAGCCTGGTGGGAGAAAAGGGGATAAAAAAAGAACTTCTCCTCCCTCTCCTGTAATTGCAGAACGGGGGTGGCTGACATGTGGCTCTTTCACACTTGGTGTGTGGCTCTCAAAGACCCCACTGTCCTGTTGCCCAGCTTGGAGAAGGCATTTCTCTCTTTAAATCACTTCTCCAAGCCAAGCCAGCCAGCAGCTTGGAGAATGCAGTTAAAGTTGCTTTCTTTGCACCTCTCTCCTTTCTTCCTCCCCTCCATCTCTTTTCCTTCCTTCCTTCCTTCCTTCCTTCCTTCCTTCCTTCCTTCCTTCCTTCCTTCCTTCCTTCCTTCCTTCCTTCCTTCCTTCCTTCCTTCCTTCCTCCTCTCAAACGTTCTGACGTTCATGTCTTGCAGCTCTCAAACATCTGACAGTTATTCTATGTGGTTCTTACGTTCAGCAAGTTTGGTTCACCCCATTACAAAATTTAGGGGCACCTAGTAAAGTTGACAGTAGACTCGGGGATATGCGGCAGAAATCCCTCCTCTGCACAATACATGGTTTACCTGTGGAACTCACTGCCTCAAGATGAAGATACGACCTTTGATGATTTTGAAGGATGAGAAGGCAGATTCACGGGGGATAGATCTGTCCTCGGCCGCTATGGAACCTTCATGGTCAGAGGCAGTGCAACTCTGAATAGCTGCCACAAAATGGCGGCTGCAGGAGGCGGAGCCAGGCGCAGTCTGATTGCCACAGCTTCCCTTCAGTCACCCAGTGCAGATCCTGCTGCCGAAGCGACATTTTTTTAAAAAAAAATCTGCAAAGCCAATCAAATCTCCGTTGGCCAATCAGAAGCTTTGCTGGGCAAGAACCCCCACCTACTTCCTAAAAACATGTCGCCCCACCTACTTCCTAAAAGCACTTGGTGAGCACCAGAAAATGTGGCACCCTGATGCCTGCGGGTACCGTGTTGGAGACACCTGGCCTAGACACGTAACTCCAGCCCTCCTCCACAGTGCCTGGTTCTCGCTTCCCCGTTTTGTCTCCACAGTGACCCTATGAGGCGGTCAAGCCTGAAGGAGATGGCAACGGCCGGCCTAAACGTCAGCCGGCGAAGCTTCACGGCCGCGTCAGGATTCGAACCCCAGTTCTGTCCTGCATTCCTAACTATGACACTAATTGTGGCGGGCAGGGATGTGTGTGGACGGAGGGGCAAAAGGGATGTGGTGAACCGGGTTCCTTTCTTGGACACCCCCCCCCCCCATATCCGTGGGTCAGCTTGACAGCCGGCCTCCCAGGCTTCGCCTCTCCTAGAGCTTCCTGCCTCCTCACGTGAAAAAGCTGCAGTTGCCGTGGCAGCGTGCGTCATGGAAACTTCCTCCTCGGCAGGTCTGCGGAGAAACGGAAACCAAAGGTATGCAGTGGCGGCTCAGAGGGAGAGCTGGCCAGTGCTGGGGAGGCGAAGGCCGAGAAGTGGGGGGAAGGGTTCAGCCGGTAGACAGAAGCACGCAACTATCTAGTCGGCCGCCGCTCTCGAAAGAGGGTTGCCAACTTTGTCTTGGGAAATTCCTGGGGATTTGGGGACAGGGCCCAGGGAGGGAAAGTTGCACGACTGGGATGCAAGGCTGCAGAGTCTATCCTCCAAAGCAGCTGTTTTCTCCAGGAGAGCTGATCTACGTAGCCTGGAGGGAGGCTGGGAGGACTCAAGGTCTCACCTGGAGGTTGGCAACACACCCAGGAGGGGCACTCAGCCGACTGCCTGGGCAACGGGGAGGCCTCTTACAGACTGCGCCCAAGGGGTGTGTCTTCGCCCCAAGCGGGCCACAAAATGTGGTCACAAGAGGTGCCGTTGTCCTAAATTTGGGCTCAGTGCTGGGCAGACTTCTGCCCAGGGGAGAGCATACGGTTAGTCGGCAGATTTATGGGGGAGATGCAGAGAACCACAATCATGTGGACATTTACCCCACAGCTTACAAATCCCATGGGTTGAATCGGTGCCACTTCTCTACAGTGCCTAACGTGTATGCCTTTAAAAAAAATTCTAGTCCTCATTGTGACACTTGACGAAAAGAACTTTTGCTCTCGAAAGCTTATACCTTGATCTTGTTAGTCTGCTTAGACCTGTATCCAGTTGTTCTTATGGCCCTTTGTTCCAGTTTCCCTGTCCCTCCACCCTGCTTTGCCTAAAATGTTGCCTGCTGTGTATAGCTCCAGGCAACTGAGGCCTATCTGGAATCTGAACACTTCCTGTGTGCCCAACAAACCCCCTTCTTCAACCTTCTAACTGAGGGTAAGCAACCTGGGCTCGGTCCCCCAACCCCACAACCTCTCCAGTTCTGCAGCCAGTCCCTTTTTTCTAATGTAAAGATGCACCTTCCAGTTTGGTGTAATGGTGAAGTGTGCAGACTCTTACCTGGGAGAGCTAAGTTTGATTCCCCACTCCTCCACTTGCAGCCCCCGGAGTGACCTTGGGTCAGTCATAAGAACATAAGAGAAGCCATGTTGGATCAGGCCAACGGCCCATCCAGTCCAACACTCTGTGTCACACAGTGGCAAAAAATTTTATATATACACACACACTGTGGCTAATAGCCACTGATGGACCTGTGCTCCATAGTTTTATCTAAACCTCTCTTGAAGGTGGCTATGCTTGTGGCCGCCACCACCTCCTGTGGCAGTGAATTCCACATGTTAATCACCCTTTCGGTGAAGAAGTACTTCCTTTTATCCGTTTTAACCTGTCTGCTCAGCAATTTCATCGAATGCCCACGAGTTCTTGTATTGTGAGAAAGGGAGTCTTGTATTGTGAGAAAGGGAGACTCACAACTCTCCCTGAGCTGTTTTGTTAAGAGCAGTTCAGCCCCACTTACCTCACAGAGTGTCCGTTGTGGGCAGAGAAGGGAAAGGAGATTGTGAGCCGCACTGAGTGAAGGGCAGGGTATAAATCCGATCTCCTCCTCCTTCTCAGTTGTGCTAACTAAATGGAATCTCCAGGTTCAAGAACAGTCTGTCTCTCAATACTAGTTGAAGAGTAGGGGGAGAGAAGCCAGCCCAACCCATTTGGGGGTGACCTGGAAGCAGCTAACTAACGCAGCAGTCCCCAACCTTTTTGGCATCAAGGACCGGTTTTCGGGAAGACAATTTTTCCAGGGATCGGGGTGCGGGATGGTTTGGGGATGATACAATTGTGCACTGTATTTCTGTTTGTTCGGCATGGTGGTTAAGTGTGCTGCCTCTTATCTGGGAGAACCGGGTTTGATTCCCCACTCCTCCACTTGCAGCTGCTGGAATGGCCTTGGGTCAGTCATAGCTCTCGCAGAGCTCTCCTTGAAAGGCCAGCTTCTGGGGAGAGCTCTCTCAGCTCCACCCGCCTCACAGGGTATCTGTGAAGATAAAGGAGATTGTGAGCTGCTCTGAGACTCTGACATTTGGAGTTGAGGGCAAGATATAAATCCAATGTTTTCTTCTTCTTACATTGTAATATATAATGAAATAATTATACAACTCACGGCCCGGTTGCTAACAGACCACGGACTGATACCGGTCCACAACCCGGGGGTTGCAGACCCCTGGGATAACAGACCTTAGGTCTGATCCAGACACACATGTTGCGGAAAGAGCAAAGTGCCTCTGAGCATGTGCGAACAGGTCTTATCTTTTGCTTTCAGATGACACTAGGCGCTTACGAAACGCCTGCTTCACATATGTTATCTCTGCCATCCTGTTCAGGGAATGGATCTGTGTTGCCAGCTCTGTTTCACATCCTGCCCTTTAAGCAGGGGTGTTGAGCTAATTTGTTATGAGGGCTGAATCTGACATAAATGCGACCTTGTAGAACCGGGCCATGTTGGGTTGGGCCATGATGGGCCAGACCGCGTGTGTACCTATTTAAGATTAGGTAGCAGAGATATAAACTTTATAAAGGACACAGACAAGCACAATTAAATATTTTTTAAAAACACCTTCAAACGTGTTTAAAACATTAGCATTTGTTGGGTCTTAAAGGTGCTTTCTTTGCATCTCTCCCATGGGATCCAGGCAACTGGGCAAAGGAAGCTGTGGCTCTTTCCTTCCTTCCCCAGGGGACCTGGAGAGGGAGGAGCCTCAGCCAATAGAAGGAAGACAGGCTTGACTCAGTAGCTCTGGCAAAGCAAACTCTGCCTCCCCCCCTTTCTCCCCAAGGGAGGAGCCTCAGCCAATGGAGAAAATAGAGATTTTGCTCTGTTGTTCCTGTGCGATTGAGCAAGCCTGGCAGAGCAAGCTGTGATGCTTTCTTTGCATCTCTCCCATGGGATCCAGGCAACTGGGCAAAGGAAGCTGTGGCTCTTTCCTTCCTTCCCCAGGGGACCTGGAGAGGGAGGAGCCTCAGCCAATAGAAGGAAGACAGGCTTGACTCAGTAGCTCTGGCAAAGCAAACTCTGCCTCCCCCCCTTTCTCCCCAAGGGAGGAGCCTCAGCCAATGGAGAAAATAGAGATTTTGCTCTGTTGTTCCTGTGCGATTGAGCAAGCCTGGCAGAGCAAGCTGTGATGCTTTCTTTGCATCTCTCCCATGGGATCCAGGCAACTGGGCAAAGGAAGCTGTGGCTCTTTCCTTCCTTCCCCAGGGGACCTGGAGAGGGAGGAGCCTCAGCCAATAGAAGAAAGACAGGCTTGACTCAGTAGCTTTGGCAAAGCAAACTCTGCCTCCCCCCTTCCTCCCCAAGGGAGGAGCCTCAGCCAATGGAGAAAATAGAGGTTTTGCTCTGTTGTTCCTGTGCGATTGAGCAAGCCTGGCAGAGCAAGCTGTGATGCAAAAGGAAGCAAGAGAGAGGAAGAAGGAAGCCGATGACAGCCAGTTGCTTGGGGGCCTGATAGGAGTCCTCCAGGGGCCTGATTTGGCCCCTGGGCCACATGTTTGACACCCCTGCTTTACGGGATTGTCTGTTGTACATCCCACCTCCATTTTAATCCTCCCAACAACCCTGTGCGGTGAGTGAGGCAGAGGAGGGGGGGCTGGCCCATGATTGCCCAGGGAGCGATGTGAGGATCTGAATCCAGCTCTCCCCAGCATCATGCCTGCCTGATCTAAACTCAAATTTGGGAAGTGTGAAGGGGTGGGATTTGAGCTCAGTTCTCGCTTGGCAGGCTGTGCTGTAAACAGCAGGGTTGGGGTTGCAGAAAAGAGAGATTTGGCCCATTTCCAAAGTTGTGCAGTGTGTGGATGTGTGTATCATTGGGCCCCGAAAGGGCCAGCACTAGGACAGGGCCTCGTGGCCCACCCATCGGCAGCCGGAGAAGGAGAACGGGGTCTTTGTGTCCCCCTGGGGTCATCTGGCTTCCCAGGAGACTTACGGAAGGAATGGAATTCTTTTGCTGTGAGTGCCCTGGAGGGAGAGAGCCTGGGTAACCGCTGTAGATGATTACACAGCCTTCTAGCGGCCGTCCCACGCAGGCACGTCCGATGGAGCGGCCTCTCTGCGAGGCCGCACGAACTTGGCATTCGACAAGCCCTAATGTCTGTGCCCCCGAAACCGAAACAAGGCCTCATGACCTCACTTTTGCAAATCAAGTACATTTGTGGGTTTTGTCTTACACAGGGGTGGCCAAACTTGCTTAACATAAGAGCCACATAGAATAAACGTCAGATGTTTGAGGGAAGGAAGGAAGGAAGACAAATAGATGAGGGAGGGAGGAGGGAAGAGGAGATGGAAGGAAAGCAACTTTAACTTTAAATGCTTTCTCCAAGCCGCCCGGTGGCTTGGCTTGGAGAAGTGATTTAAAGAATGTCTTCTCCAAGCTGGCTGACGGAGCAGCGGGGGCTTCAAGAGCCACATAATATGTGTGGAAAAGCCACATGTGGCTCCCAAGCCGCAGTTTGGCCAGCCCTGGTCTCTGAGATTCAGAGTATAGAGCGGGATATAAATCCAATATCTTCTTCTTCATTGTGGGCCACAGATCTCGCTGTTCTAGACTTCCTTCCTAGGTACGCAGCCCCTATCTCTCCTCCCCACTTGGAGGTCTGATGTTGTATTCCAACGCTAGCGCTCAAGCTGTTGTGGATTCAGGGATAAGAGCATGACCAAGGCCCCACAGACCGTCCTTGGCGGAGCAGAGAGACAAAGCTCCCGTTTGTGTGCTTAGAGGCGGCGGTTGGAAGCCCAGCTGGCACTTTCCGGAAATCGGCTGCAAGTTTTCCCTGAATGAAAACACAGAGATGGGGAGAAAGACTAAGCAGTCAGAAAACACCAGAGATCTCCCTTGTTCCGTGAAAACAGTGTACTTAATTACACAAACACATGAAAAACACACAAAAACTAGTAATACTTATGGGGGAAAAGTCAAAATGTTATAACACACTGTTGCCAATAAATACAACGGTCAGAATAATATAAACAAACCACCAAGTTCCAATACAGTTCCAAAGAATATGTAAAGAATGTTCAACACTCAAGAGTGGTGTGAAGATAAATTCTCCAAATGTGCATAAAGTTGGTTCTTAGCGGAATTTCGATCGTTATACTTCCCGTTCTGATAAATATCTTTATCAAACTATCATCCTAACAACCAGGGCCTTTTTTTGTAGCAGGAACTCCTTTGCATATTAGGCCACACACCCCTGATGTAGCCAATCCTCCAAGAGCTTACAGGGCCGACTGTATGCTCCAGGAAGATTGGCTACATCAGGGGGGTGCGGCCTAATATGCAGAGGAGTTCCTGCTGCTGCAAAAAGCCCTGCTAACAACCTAGGAATATAAAAATAAAGAACATAGGTAGAAGCATCACTATCCAGTTAAAAATACAACAACGCTGCAATGGCTAAGAAGTAAACGTATGCTGCAAAAACCATACTTATTTAAGCCTGTACATTGAGGCGCTCAAAACTGTGTCTCAAGTTCAAAATATTTATTTTAATGCTTATCTCCAGAGCCTCACGGCCTCTGTCAGGGGTGGAATTCTGGCAGGAGCTGCTTTGCATATTAGGCCACACTTCCCCGATGCAGCCAATCCTCCAAGAGCTTACGAGCATCTTTTTTGTAAGCTCTCGGAAGATTGGCTCCATCAGGGGTGTGTGGCCTAATAGGCAAAGGAGCTCTTGCTAGAATTCCGCCCTTGAACCTCTGTAACATTCACGACTCAGTGCTACACATTTCCGGCTGGACTAGTCACTCTCGATTAAAGTTGTCCCCCTCCATACTTCACATAGATATAATGTAACACAGGTGCTGCAAGTTTTCCTTGTGCAACCGTGGAGGCCAGGAAGCTAATTTGGGTACTGGGGGGATTTAAAAACCAAATCGGGACGTGTCGTCTGTGAAGTGCCATGTCGGAACAGCCGCAGCTCCGAGAGAGGCGGGTGCCAGTACAGTCTCCTTGTTCTTTAGCATCGGATGACTCATTTGGCAGGGGGGGGGAGTTTTTGCAGGGCGAACAGGGACGGTTGTTCCAGAGAAGGTTGTGCGCCTTGCCGCGGAGCAAAGCGGGGCGTGAGATTTTTTGAGCTGGAAGTGCTGCTCGAGTGTTACTAGCCGTAAGTAGTAAGGCGAGCGGCGCACGCGGGCACTGCCCGAAATGTTTGGCCGCCTGATGTCGAGGGGCGAGGCTGTGCAGCGCTTTGATTTCCAGCAGTGGGGGTTGGACTTGAAGAAGGGCCAGCTGTTCCGCTAGACAAACTAGGCGCTTGCCTAGGGTGCCAGCCCTGGAGGGACACCCCGACTTTTTTGTTTAAAAAAATTCCTTCTCCTCCCTCCCCGAATCTCTGCTGTCTTCCCCCCTTGCCTTGCTGCAGCTTCCCCCCGCCTCCTTCTCGTCCTCGATCGCTGCTGGGCATGTTTAGCCTGGAGAGGAAGCGGCTGAGAGGTGATAGGATCACCATCTTCAAGTCCTTGAAGGGCTGTCATAGAGAGGAGGGTGTGGAATTGTTTTCTGTGGCCCCGGAAGGTAGGACCAGAACCAATGGTTGAAATTGAATCAAAAGAGTTTCCGGCTCAACATCAGGAAGAACTTCCTGACCGTTAGAGCGGTTCCTCAGTGGAACAGGCTTCCTCCTCGGGAGGCGGTGGGCTCTCCTTCTTGGAGGTTTTTCAACAGAGGCTAGATGGCCATCTGACAGCAATGAAGATCCTGTGAATTTAGGGTGAGGTGTTTGTGAGTTTAGATTGGTCCTCAGTGAACAGGCTTCCTCCTCGGGAGGTGGTGGGCTCTCCTTCCTTGGAGGTTTTTCAACAGAGGCTAGATGGCCATCTGACAGCAATGAAGAGCCTGTGAATTTAGGGGGAGGTGTTTGTGAGTTTAGATTGGTTCCTCAGTGGAACAGGCTTCCTCCTCGGGAGGTGGTGGGTTCTCCTTCCTTGGAGGTTTTTCAACAGAGGCTAGATGGCCATCTGACAGCAATGAAGAGCCTGTGAATTTAGGGGGAGGTGTTTGTGAGTTTAGAGCGGTTCCTCAGTGGAACAGGCTTCCTCCTTGGGAGGTGGTGGGCTCTCCTTCCTTGGAGGTTTTTAAAGAGAGGCTAGATGGCCATCTGACAGCAATGAGGATCCTGTGAATTTAGGGGGAGGTATTGGTGAGTTTAGAGCAGTTCCTCAGTGGAACAGGCTTCCTCCTGGGGAGGTGGTGGGCTCTCCTTCCTTGGAGGTTTTTAAAGAGAGGCTAGATGGCCATCTGACAGCAATGAAGATCCTGTGAATTTAGGGGGAGGTGTTTGTGAGTTTCCTGCATTGTGCAGGGGGTTGGACTAGATGGCCCTGGAGGTCCCTTCCAACTCTATGATCCCATGATTCTATGATTCCCTTTGCTGCTGCTTCTCCCCGCCGCTGGAGTATGAAGGGGTGGCAGGGAGAGTGAGGACAGGGCAGGAGCGGCAGGAAGCAAGGTTGCCTGGGGCGGTGCAGGTCCTGGGGCGGCCCTAACTAGAAGGAAATCGACCCAGGTGGGAGGCCGTGTTGCTCTGAAGCCAGAACATAGTTCGAGTCCAGGGGCACCTTTAAGACCAACACCGTTTTATTCAAGGTGTGAGCTTTTGCGCAAATGATCACTCCTTCAGCTGCAACATAGAAGGAGAGTTAACTTATCAGGGGCACCTTGCAAAGAACTTGTTCTCATTTATTTGCAAATTTCTACCCAGCATTCCCAGAAAAAAATGGTTTGCCCAGGGGTGGCCAAACTGTGGCTCAGGAGCCATATTGTGTGGCTCTTGCAAACCCTCCACCCCACCTTCTTCAGCTAGCTTGGAGAAGGCATTTGTCTCTTAAAATGTCTTCTCCAAACGAAGCCAGCCAGCAGCTTGGAGAATGCCATTTAAAGTTAAGGTTGCTTTCTTCCCACCTCTCCCTCCCTCTCCCCCATCTATTTTCCTTCCTTCCTTCCTTCCTTCCTTCCTTCCTTCCTTCCTTCCTTCCTTCCTTCCTTCCTTCCTTCCTTCCTTCCTTCCTTCCTTCCTTCCTTCCTTCCTTCCTTCTTTCCTTCCTTCCTTCTTCCTTCCTCCTCTCCTTTTCTTTCTTTCTTTCTTTCTTTCTTTCTTTCTTTCTTTCTTTCTTTCTTTCTTTCTTTCTTTCTTTCTTTCTTTCTTTCTTTCTTTCTTTCTTTCCTCCCTCCCTCCCTCCCTCCCTCCTCTCTCTCTCTCTCTCTCTCTCTCTCTCCCTCCCTCCCTCCCTCCCTCCCTTCCTTCCTTCCTTCCTTCCTTCTTCCTTCCTTCCTTCCTTCCTTCCTTCCTTCCTCCTCCTCCTCCTTTTCTTTCTTTCTTTCTTTCTTTCTTTCTTTCTTTCTTTCTTTCTTTCTTTCTTTCTTTCTTTCTTTCTTTCTTTCTTTCTTTCTTTCTTTCTTCCTTCCTCCCTCCCTCCCTCCCTCCCTCCCTCCTCTCTCTCTCTCTCTCTCTCTCTCTCTCTCTCTCTCTCCCTCCCTCCCTCCCTCCCTTCCTTCCTTCCTTCCTTCCTTCCTTCCTTCCTTCCTTCCTTCCTTCCTTCCTTCCTTCCTTCCTTCCTTCCTTCCTTCCTTCCTTCCCGCCTGCTTTCAAACATCTGATGTTCATGTCTTGCAACTCTCAAACATCGGACGTTTATTCTGTGTGGCGCTTACTTTAAGCAAGTTTGGCCACCCCTGGGTTTGCCGTTCGCTTAAGTTTGTGGTCGCTGGTTGGGAGGGATGGGGGCTCAGTGGTAGAGCATCTGCTTGGTAAGCAGAAGGTCCCAGGTTCAATCCCCGGCATCTCCATCTAAAAATGCTCCAGGCAAATAGGTGTGAAAAACCTCAACTTGAGACCCTGGAGAGCCGCTGCCAGTCTGAGTAGACAATACTGACTTTGATGGACCCAGGGTCTGATTCAGTATAAGGCAGCTTCATATATATGTTCATATGCTGTGCCTAGAAAATCTATTTGTGTTATTTCAGAGCGGACTTTATCGCTAAATATTTGGGACTGCTAGACACTTTTCAAACATGGGCTGAAGGTGTCTGTTCTGTGTATAGCAAAAAGGGGTGCACAACTGGACGCAACTCACAGGCCCCTGGGTTTTGTGTGTGGGAACATCCCGGCGGTTCGGCATTGCTCTTGGCATGCTCCAAGGGACTTTGGAAGGGATGTCAATCCCCAATTCGCTGTGCGAGCGAGCCAAAATTTCACGCAGGCATCTCCAGAACATTTTAACCATCCGACGAAACGCGGCTAAGCATCGTTCCAGCAATTAGAGCCGTGACAAGCGTCGCCGGGAAAATAATGAAATTATGATTGTGTGGAATCGTTTTTCGGAGGAGCGTGCTTCCCCTCCCCCGTCTTACTTACCGAGTGCAAAAGTCACGTTTTTGTTCCCCGCGAGGTCTTTTGTCTAGAGCCCTCTTTGCCAAGTGCAAGCTGGGAGAGAATGCTAAAAAAAAAAAAAAAAGCTAAATGCTGTGTCTTACGCATCCTTGGAAAAAAGCCCCGTAAGGGTGAGGCAGTGATCCGGCCACGATCCACACACGCCCAAATTAGACCTGCCTTAGCTGGTCTCCGGTTTGATTTGTCAGAGCGACAAGGCCAATTAGAGTGGGTTAGAAATATTTCCTGGAAGACACATCTTTTCAAATATTTCCCAGGAAACCTTTTGATTGTGTGAATGCCCCCCCCCCTTTTTATGCCTATCTATTCAGTACATTTTTATCCCAGTTCAGTACATTTTTATCCTCGCAGCAACCCTGTGAGGTAGGTTGGGCTGAGAGAGCAACTGGCCAAAAGTCACCCCAGTGAACATCATGGCTGACTGGGGATTTGAACCCAACTCTCTGCGGTTCTAGTTAGATGACGACGACGATGATATTGGATTTATATCCCGCCCTCCACTCCGAATCTCAGAGCGGCTCACAATCTCCTTTATCTTCCTCCCCCACGGCAGACACCCTGTGAGGTGGGTGGGGCTGAGAGAGCTCTGATAGAAGCTCCCCTTCAAGGACATCTCCACTGTGGCTGACCCAAGGCCATTCCAGCAGGTGCAAGTGGAGGAGTGAGGAATCAAACCCGGTTCTCCTCAATAAGAGTCAGCACACTTAACCACCACACCAAACTGGCTGTAACCACTACACAATGCCAGCGTTCTCCACCTTTTGATGCTCTAGCCCCATACCTTTGGCGCCTGTCCCCCTTTTCCTCAATTGCGTCAAGAGGTGGACCCAGCCACGTGGCCAATCAGCACTGGCACCTCTTGAGGGCAAGCGAAGGCAGTAGAGAGTGGGAGCCAAAGCACGTTTTAAGTGCCAAAAAAAATTCATTTTAAAATGGAGGCGTTATTTGACAACTCGGTGGGGGGTGGAGAGAGAGAACCAAGGGAGTTGTGTCAGTTCAACCCTCTCCATATTTCGTTTGAGCGCACCGTTTTGTCTGTGGGTGAGATTTGCCCGTCGCTTCTTTGTGCTCCTCGTTTTTCTCCCCTGCTTCTGTGGATACCTGAATTCCTCCCACACCTGCGGAATCGAGAATAAAAGCTACCTTGTAGTTGTTGTTTAGATGGGGGGAAACAGGGCTGAGTTTTTGGTTTGTGTGTCATTCTTCTGTGCGTCTCCCTGTTCTTTTATTATCTTTTGAGAGCTCGTTCTGACTGGCATTATTGACTGGTACGGTCCTCTTCTGGAGCAAGGGGTGCCCTACCTGTATCACACAGGTATGGATTTGCACGAAAGAATTTCTGTTGGCAAGTGTGTCTTGTCCAGGGGTGGCCAAACTTGCTTAAAATAAGAGCCACATAGAATAAACGTCAGATGTTTGAGAGAAGGAAGGGAAATACACAGATGGGGAGGTGGAAAGAAAGCAACTTTAGCCTTAAAAATGCCTTCTCCAAGCTGGCCAACAGGGTGCTGGGGGTTTGAGAGCCACATAACATGTTTGTAAGAGGCCACATGTGGCTTTTGAATCGCTGTTTGGCCACACCAGTCTTGTCCAATTCAAATCCAGCTTGAGGCACTTCTCTACAGACGCATGAATTCCTTTCTGACAAAAGCCTCCCTGTGAGAAACTTGAGGTGAATGCTCTCCTCGTGAGGGGCTTTCGTTGTTGCCTCAGTTCACGAATAGCGTTCTGTGGTGAATCGGGATCCCACCTTTGCCTCAAACTCGCCCCGGACATCACAGGCAACTTCTTCCTAGCAACGATGCTCTTCAGTTTCCTCTCAGATGCATGGGCCTGCTTGAACTCAAAAGGCAAAGGCTCTCTGTGCATGCCCAGAGGTCTTTCAGTGATCGTGTCAGGTGTTCCGAGGTTGCACCCCGGCATGGCTCACAGATCTGAGGGCCGCACCTTGTCCCTCCAGCTCCGCCTGACGGCTGGAGACGCCAGATGGTCGGTGATCTCTCAGCCTGCGGGTGATTCAGTCCCGCTTCTCCGTGCGCCAGGCTAAAAGTAGCTCATTTCAACACTAGTCTGTGTTTCTTGCTCGGGCTGAGCAAACAGCCCTGGTTGTCGTATTTGGGATTTGCCGGGGCCTGGCAGCTTTCTGGGAGCCAATGTTTACTCTGTGAATACGGTTCCCCCTTCCTGTAAGCGTTCCTCAGTCAGTCAATAAAACAACTTCTTGTTGCTGGCGGAACTAAAAAAAAATCTCCTATTTGATTAAGGAGCCAGAAAACGCCAGTATTGTATTGGTTTACTTCAGTTGTACCCTCTCTTTCTCCAAAGTGGAGACCCAAAACATCTTTACAGAATTCTCCGTTCCTCCGTTTTATCCCCTGCGAGGTGGGTTAGGCTGAGTGTGTGTGACTAGCCTAAGGTCACCCCACCGAGCTTCCATGGCGCATGTGGAGATTTGAACCCAGGTCCCTCAGATCCCAATCCCGTCACTGTTAAACACTGCATCACACCTGTCTTATTTGTGCTGGGACATTCTTGTCTCCAGGTAACCTCCATCTTTGGCCTGCAAAGGGGCTCTTGCATTTCAAAATGCAGATTTCTGTCCCTCATGAAGAAAGGTCACAGAGGTTTAGGGTTGCCAATCCTCAGGGGTGGGCAGGGGACCCCCCAGTTTGGAGGCCCTCCCCCCGCTTCAGGGTCATCCGAAAGTGTGGGGGGAAAATATCTGCTGAGCACTCCATTATTCCCTATGGAGACCGATTCCATAGGGCAAGGGTGGCCAGCAGTAGCTCTCCAGATGTTTTTGCCTATAACTCCCATCAGCCCCAGCCATTGGCCATGCTGGCTGGAGCTCATGGGAGTTGTAGGCAGAAAACATCTGGAGAGCTACTGTTGACCACCCCTGCCATAGGGTATAATGGAAAATTGATCTGTGGGTATCTGGGGCTCTGGAGGGGCTGTTTTTTGGGGTCGAGGCACCAAATTTTCAGCATAGCATCCGGTGCCTCTCCTCAACCCCTCCCCAAAAGAAGGTGCCCCTATCCATTATTTCCAAATGGAGGGAAGGCATTTAAAAGGTGTGAGATCCCTTTCAATGTGATGGCCAGAACTCCCTTTGGAGTTCAACAGTGCTTGTCGCACCCTTGTTCCTGGCTCCACCCCCAAAGTCTCCAGGCTCCACCCCCAAAGTCCCCAGCTATTTCTCGAAATGGACCTGGCAACCCTCCTTTCGACGTGCCTTCTGATTTGCACCTGACCCAGTGTCTGCAGCACACACAGCATGGGCTTTGTTTTCTCCCCCCCCCCCCCCTTTGCATTTTAAACTTTTGCAAACTGCCTGGAGGGGAGGGCTTTAAAAAAAAAACCCTGAAGGCACAGGGAGGAAACAAAAACATTGAAAGTAAACACAACATGGAGTACCTTGACAACTGGGGCCTCCCAGGCTAGGAGAAGCCAAGGTCATTTGTAGCTGTCAGCCCAGCTAGTATGGGCTTCCCTAGCAGTCTCCGGCCTTGACCTGACTTCCTGGCAGTCTCCCGTGCTTGCCAATACGCGCGAGAGGCCTTTTGCTGCTAGGGTTGCCAAGTCGAATTCAAGAAATATCCGGGGACTTTGGGGATGGAGCCAGGAGACTTGGGGGTGGAGCCAGGACACTTGGGGGTGGAGCCAGGAGACAGAGTGTGACAAACAGAATTGAACTCCAAGGGGGAGTTCTGGCCATCACATTTATAGGGACTGCACTCTTTTTAAATGCCTTCCCCCCGTTGGAAATAATGAAGGATAGGGGCACCTACCTTGGGGGCTCATAGAATCGGACCCCCTGGTCCAATCTTTTTGAAAGTTGGAGGGTATTCTGGGGAGAGGCACCAGATGTTATGCTGAGAGTTTGGTGCCTCTGCCTCAAAACACAGTCCCTACAGAGCCCCAGATCCCCACAGAGCAATTCTTCATTGTAACCTATGGGAATCGGTCTCCACAGGGAAAAATGGAAGTGCCCAGCAGACATTTCCCTCCCCCCTTTGCTTTCTGATGACCCTGAAGTGGGGGGAGGGCCTCCAAACCGGGAGATCTCCTGCCCCCACCTGGGGATTGGCAACCCTATTTCCTGTACCCAGCCTGTGGTCACCAGCACGGGTCTGGCAGCCAGCCTGCCGGAGGGGAAACCGGGTCTGCCAACACCATCTGAGTCCCATCTGCTCTCCCGGATGCACTGGAGATCCGTCTCCATTACGTGTGTGCTGTAGGGCTGTTGTCTCAAGGGGGCATGTGGCGCCCTGGAATGAAAGGCGGGGGTTTCCTGTATATCTGGGAGGGGGTACAAGAAAAGCTTGTTTGCTTAGAAAACTATTCCTGGACCCATGGAGGTGGATGGCAACGTAAGAACCTAAGAAGAGCCCTAAGAAGAGATCTGACCGGCTGTCCTTCTAGTCCAGCATCCTTGTCTCACACAGGGACCAGCTAGTTCCTCTGGAGGACCAACACCCGGGCAGAGAGGCCAAGGCCATTCCTGATAGTAAGTGCGTCAGAAGAGCCTTGCTGGATCAGACCAGTGGTCCATCTAGTCCAGCATTCTTGTCTCACACAGGGACCAGCTAGTTTCTCTGGAGAGCCAACAACAGGGCAGAGAGGCCAAGGCCTTTCCTGATATTAAGAACATCAGAAGAGCCCTGCTGGATCAGACCAGTGGTCCATCTAGTCCAGCATCCTTGTTTCATACAGTGGCCAACCAGTTATTCTGGAGGGCCAACAACAGGGCAGAGAGGCTGAGGCCTTCCCCTGAGAAGAACATCAGAAGAGTCCTGCTGGATTAGGATAGTGGTTCATCCAGTCCAGCACCCCATCTCACACAGTGGCCAGTCAGTTCCTCTGGAGGGCTATCAACAGAGGAAAGAGGCTGAGGCCTTCCCCTGAGAAGAACATCAGATCAGACCAATGGTCCCTCTACTCCAACATCCTGTTTCACACAGTGGCCAGCCAGTTCCTCTGGAGGGCCAGCAACAGGGCAGAGGCCGAGGCCTTCCCCTGAGAGGAACATCAGCAGAGTCCTGCTGGATCAGACCAGGGAGGGTCCATCTAGTCCAGCCTCCTGTCTCACACAGTGGCTGACCAGTTCCTTTGGAGGGCCAACAACAGGGCAGAGAGGCCGAGGCCTTCATGAGAACATCAGAGCGGTGGTCCCTCTAGTCCAGCATCCCGTCTCCCACAGTGGCCAGCCAGTTCCTCTGGAGGGCCAACAACAGGGCAGAGAGGCCAAGGCTGAGGCCTTCTCAAGAACATCAGAGGAGCCCTGCTGGATCAGACCGGCAGTCCAGGAGGCGCAAGGGACACCTGTCACTTTCTCCCACACCGTGGGTTCCCAGGGTTGGCTTTGGTCCTGTGGGCAGAACATCAGCCTCATGGGCCAAGCGAAATGGAGTGGCCTGCCACTGTTTGGCACCCATGCCAGGGGGGTCGGTTTCCCCCCTCTGCTCTCTCCAGCTCCCATTAATAAGTCTGTTGAACGGACTCTGCTGTTTGGCCTCTGGGTTCCGGTCTTCACGCACACCAAACGACACTGATTGAGAAACGGGAGCCCGTTCCCCTGGGAAATGGAGTGGGGTCAGAGGTCCAGCCGGCTGCCAGGGGCCGTCTGTCTCTCTCTGTGTTTAAGCGCTTAGGAGAGACCGTAAACAGCCTCTTCCCTCAGTGGTCCCACAAAACGGTTGTGTTTGGAAAGTGTCAGGGGTTAATGCCAGACTGGTGTGCCAACTCTGCCTGCGTAGGCACCGGCCAGCTGCCTTGGAGCATGATGCCCGCCATGTGGGGCTCCGTGTGGCATGGGGGAGGAAAAACAATACATTTTCGGCCTCCTGTGAAACTGAGCCGATGTTCACTGTGCTTTATGGTCACGGAGATTTTTTTAAATAACTGGGTTCCTTGTTCTTGAGGTTTTGTTCTGTTCTCTCTTGCCTGTTTCCTTTCTGTTTGCTGTTCTGGTTGGACCAGAATTTGAGAGACTCAGATTCAGGGCTTTCTTTTTTGTAGCAGGAGCTCCTTTGCCACAGGAGGTGGTGGCGGCCACAAGTATAGCCACCTTCAAGAGGGGTTTAGATAAAAATATGGAGCACAGGTCCATTAGTGGCTATTAGCCACAGTGTATGTATGTATATAAAATTTTTTGCCACTGTGTGACACAGAGTGTTGGACTTGATGGGCCGTTGGCCTGATCCAACATGGCTTCTCTTATGTTCTTATGTTCTTATTAGGCCACACAGCCCTGATGTAGCCAATCCTCCAAGAGCTGACAGGGCTCTTCATACAGGGCCTACTGTGAGGGTTGGCTACATCAGGGGTGTGTGGCCTAATAGGCAAAGGAGTTCCTGCTACAAAAAAGCCCCCCTGCCCAGATTTAAGCCCCCACTTGGCCACAAAGCTCGCTAGATGCCCTTAAGTGAGCCAGTCTGTTTTCGCATCACCTACCTCACAGGGTTGTTGTCAAGGCTCACTTTTGTAGCAGGAGCTCCTTTGCCTATTAGGCCACACACCCCTGAAGTAACCAATCCTCCAAGCACTTACAGGGGTCTTCTGTAAGCTCTTGGAGGATTGGCTACATCAGGGGGGTGGGACCTAATGTGCAAAAGAGTTCCTGCTACAAAGCAAGTCCTGGGCGTTGTTAAGGTTGAGACTGGGGAGAACAACCCGGAACTCCTTGGAGGGAAGAGTAGGGGGAAAGGCATGAGGGGGAAATAATATCTCTAGCAGCAGAGAGAAGGCATGCTGGCAATGGTCCTTGGCTAGCAGTTTTTCGGTTACTCTTGCAGACAGGGGGAAAACAGGTATTCCAGTTGCCCTTTCCCCCCTGAGATGCTGGTTTTCCGAGTGCAGGGAGTGATACAAACAGATCGATTTTCAGCCCTCGTCTTTTGGGCAGGTCCTTTGGAATGAGGTAAGGGTTGGCGAGAACGAGGCTTGCCAGACGAGGACGTGGGAGGCTGCTTTTGACTTTCAGCCCCCTTCTATTCCTGCCTGTTTGGTCATGATGGAACTCCAGATTTCCTCCGTACCCCCCTCCCCCTGTTCAATTGGAAAAGTTGCAAAAGTCTGTTTATAAAAATAGAGCTGAGCATTTGGCAAGCTCTGGGATCTTTCCCAGATTGAAGGGGGCTTTAAAGAACAAATGAGTAGTAAACATCTATCTATCTATCTATCTATCTATCTATCTATCTATCTATCTATCTATCTATCTATCTATCTATCTATCTATCATCTTTATCATCTATTTCTCATCTATCTATTATCCATCCATCCATCCATCATCTATCTATCATTTATGTCTATCTCTGTATATATCTGTTATCTATCATTTGTGTCTCTCCATCTACCTGTCTTAGCTATCAAATCTCTCCCAGCATGATCCCCCCTCATCTTCTCTGATCTTTATCTTGGCATTTATTGAAGGTCCCTGGCCCACAAACTGCCTTGTGTCAACAAGGGTGAGGGCCTTCTCAGTAGTGGCCCCCCTCCTGTGGAACCAGCTGCCCAAAGAGGTGCATTTCTTGCAGCATGAAAGGCTGCTCCTTTTTGAACATCCTTCGAGTGATTGCATTTGCATCTTTACCATTCGTGCATCCCACCCCACTTTGTAGTGGATAGATTTTTAGCTGTTTATATTTTATAAAAGTTTATTTATTGTAATTTTTGTATCATTTTGATTGGGCTTATGTTATATGCTGTTAGCCACCCCAGGGTCGCTTCAGAGGAAAGGGAGCAGGACATAAATTTAATAATGATGGTGGTGGTGGTGGTGGTAATAGCATATGGCTACCTTTGTGATGTTTCCAACATTCCTTTAAGGCAGATCAGTAGTATTATTACCACATTCAAAAGAATGAGATATGGGTCATCCCAGAAAAAGCTACCTCCTGGGATCACACCTGGCAAAACATTCAACGGTTCAGTCCCTTCACTTTCAGTTCTAAGAAGATGTACCCCCTTTTATGCCCTCAACTTCAGGGCACTTAGCATGGTGTAATTCTGCTTAAAGCTATGCTTAGCTACTGGAATCTTAGTAGCTTGCATTTTGAACAGAAGCTTAAAATCATACAGGATGCAACCAAATAGGAGGGCTTGGCACAGGCTGGAACTAATTTGCATGCATAACAACTATAAAATTAGATGCTTTTTAAGAAAAAAAAAAGACTTTGGGAATCTAGCCCAGGCAGGATAACCTTTCTAAAATGCAAGATTTATGAATGAGGTGGAGAAAGCAAAACTGTGCCTTTCTCATAGCACTAGAACTCAGATTCTCTGAATGAAATCTGCGGATAGCAGATTCAAGATGGGAAAAAAAGAAAGCACTTTTTTACACAACACAGAATCAACCTCTGGAACTCACTGCCGCAAGATGGATTGATGACTGCTCGCTTGTACAGTTCTTAAAAAAGCCAGTTATTAAGATTTATTCCTGGTGGATAGCTATGTCGAAGAACCTTACAAAGGGAGTGAAATAGAAACTCACAGGTTTATAGTTGGCACGCTTTTCTTCCTCTCTTGATCCCTGGGCCTACGGACGCCCAACAGTCTTCAACGAGGACCAGGGCCTTTTCGGTCTGGGCCCCCACCTGGTGGAATGAGCTCCTGCTGGAGATCCAGGCCCTGCAGGACTTACCTAAGTTCCACAGGGCCTTTAAGACAGAGCTTTTCCGCCAGGCTTTTAATTCATCCAGCGGGTATCCCCTGAAGTCATCGCTTCTCCCAGCACCTTTCTATCTAGGTGCGTAAGTTATGCTGAACACTACCAGCCTATATGTAGTTTTATGACTAGTAGCCAATGACGTGGATCCTGGGTTTTGATCTAATCTGATAATCCTGTAATTATGATGTTGTTTTGTTTGGATGTGGTTTATTTAATGTCGATGTAAAGTTTTTAATGTTGTAATCCGCCCTGAGCCAGCTTGCGGGATGGGGCGGGGTATAAATCGAAAAATTAAATTACCGCATTTTTCGCACCATAAGGCGCTCCGGACGATAGGACGCACCTTCCTCCTGGGGGGCGATCCGCTGCCTCCAATCCCGGCGCTTCCTCCGTGCCTGCCTGCCTGGCTCCAGCTCTGACGCTTACAGCAAGCACCAGGATCGCTCCCTCTGCCCTCCGATCCCGGCGCTTGCTGTAAGCGTCAGAGCTGGAGCCAGGCAGGCAGGCGCGGGGGAAGTGCCGGGATCAGAGGCGGAGGCAACAGATCGCCCCCCCCCCCCGGAAGGCAGGTACCGGTACCTTCGCTCCATAAGACGCACACACTTTTCCGCCCACTTTTTTTGGGGGGGGGTGGGGAGTGCGTCTTATGGTGCGAAAAATACGGTAAATTTTAGTTTCACAGGCTAGGCTGAGAGTTGGGAACTGGCTCAAGGTCACCCAGTCGCCTCAGTGGCCCCGTGGAGCTACGAAGTTGGGGGGGTGTTTCCTAGTCCTCTCCTGATACTGTACCCTCCGCTCTCCCCTGCTTCTGCTCCAGTAGCCACAAACTCTTCTCACGGAGGTATTTGTGAAGTCCCTGCCTCGTGCAGAGGGTTGAACTAGAACTCGATGACCCTGGAGGTCCCTTCCAACTCTGTGATTCGACGGTGTGGTTTTGTGTTTCCTTGTAGTACCGAGTGGGGCAACTGTACACCATCAGCAAGCACAGCCACCAGGAGAGCGACAAAGGCGAAGGGGTGGAAGTGGTGAAGAACGAACCCCACGAGGACCCCGTGCACGGCCCGGGCCAGTTCACGGAGAAGCGAGTGCACCTGTCCAGGTGAGCGGGGTACGCCGGTCCGGTTTGAGGCCCGCCTGTCGCCTGCAGCTGGGTGGGACGCTGCTCTGGGTCACTGCGAATGATGATGAAGGTCGACTTCCACACAGTCTTTATTTGATGTGAATTCAGGTCTATCTAGCGGCCCCGTGGTGCAGAGCGGTAAAGCAGCAGTACTGCAGTACTGTGGTCTGAGCTCTCTGCTCACGACCTGAGTTCGATTCCAGCGGAAGCTGGATTCAGGCAGCCAGCCTGAGGTTGACTCAGCCTTCCAACCTTCCGAGGTTGGTAAAATGAGGACCCAGCTTGCTGGGGGGAGGGGGGAGTGTAAAAGACTGGGGAAGGCAATGGCAAACCACCCTGTAAAAAGTCTGCCGTGAAAACGTGAGAGCAATGTCACCCCAGAGTCAGAAACGACTGGTGCTTGCACAGGGGACCTTTCCTTCCCCAAGTCTATCTCCAGCTAAAAGGACCAGGCAGTAGGCGAGGTGAAAGACCGCAGCCTGGGACCTTGGAGAGCCACTGCCGTCTGAGTAGACAAGACTGAACTTGATAGACCGATCGGTCGGATTCAGCAGAAGGAAGATTCCTGTGTGTGGATTCCTGTGTGCTTTGTCGGCTTCCCCACCCCTCGTGTGCGTCAACTGCTATCGCGGCTTTTAGTGACCTCATAGGGTATTCAAGACAAGAGAGATTCAGAGGTGGTTTGCCATTGTTCGTCTCTGCAGAGCAAGCCTGGACTTCCCAATTAAGAACTAACAGAGCTCTCGATAGATTCGGTAGAAGGCAGATTTGTGTGGCCACCTGTCAAGGGCATCTCAGTCCTGGTGGCAGAAGTGCCATCGTTTGCAGCTGACTTCTACTGAGCCTGTTTGATGTGGAGAGCCGGCTTGGTGGAGTGATTAAGTGCGCGGTCTCTTATCTGGGAGAACCAGGTTTGATTCCTCCACTTGCAGCTGCCGGAATGACCTTGGGTCACTCATAGCTCTCGCAGAGCTGTCCTTGAAAGGGCAGCTTCTGGGAGAGCTCTCGCAGAGCTGTCCTTGAAAGGGCAGCTTCCGGGAGAGCTCTCCCAGCCCCACCTGCTTCACAGGGTGTCTGTTGTGGGGGAGGAAGATAAAGGAGATTGCAAGCTGCTCTGAGACTCTGATTCAGAGAGAAGGGCGGGGTATAAATGTACGGTCTTCTTCTTCAACCCTCTAAGATCGGACCAGATCAGGATAGCCTTGGCCATCCAGTCAAGGGCATCTCAGTTCTGGTAGCAGAAGGGGCCGTTACTTGCACCTGACTTTCTGTGACCCTGTAGGGTTTTCAAGGCAATAGATGTTAAAACAAGAGTGGCCAAACTTGCTTAAGTTAAGAATAGAAGAAATGTCAGATGTTTGAGAGCCACAAGACATGAATGTCAGATGGTTGGTTGGTAGGTAGGTAGGTAGGAAGGAAGGAGACTGTAGATTTATACCCCACCCTTCTCCCTGAATCAGAGTCTCAGAGTGGCTTACAATCTCCTTTAGCTTCTTCCCCCACAACAGACACCCTGTGAGGTGGGTGAGGCTGAAAGAGCTCTGACAGAAGCTGCCCTTTTAAGGACAACCTCTGTAATAGCTATGGCTAACCCAAGGCCATTCCAGCAGCTGCAAGTAGAAGAACGGGGAATCAAACCTGCTTCTCCCAGATAAGAGTCTACGCACTTAACAACTACCCCAAGCAGGAGAGGTTCAGAAGTGGTATTTGCCTTCCTTCCTTCCTTCCTTCCTTCCTTCCTTCCTTCCTTCCTTCCTTCCTTCCTTCCTTCCTTCCTTCCTTCCTTCCTTCCTTCCTTCCTTCCTTCCTTCCTTCCTTCCTTCCTTCCTTCCTTCCTTCCTTCCTTCCTTCTTCTCTCAAACAACAGACACCCTGTGAGGTAGATGGGGCTGAGAGAGCTCCCCCAGAAGCTGCAACTCCTATGAGAGCTCTGGCTGACCCAAGGCCATTCCAGCATCTGCAAGTGGAGGAGTGGGGAATCCAACCCGGTTCTCCCAGATAAGAGTCCGCACACTTCATCACTACACCAAAGTGGCTCTCAAACTGCCCCACTCTTCTTTATCCTGTACCCTAGCATCTGGATCTTGTGGTTTATTTTGAAGGAGAGGTGTGTGTCAGGGCAGAGCTTACTGGATTTAGGAGCTCCATCGAAGGTTGCTTTGGGTGCTTTTCGAGATTCAGCCGCAGTTAAAATCCCGTGCCTTGCTGACTCAGTGTTTTTCAGCTCTCAGCCGTTTGTTCTCAGTTTCCCAATTACCTTGTCACTAATTCTGACTATTACTCAATTCCGCCTTTGGTTGGGAGAAGACAAAAGCGGGGCCGCCCCCATGCGGGCCCCGTTCACCTCTGTCGCCTAAGGAGCTGTCTTTGCCTGACTCAGCCTCCCTGGCTGTGAGTCCCAACTTCATCCACATGGGACCACTTCCCAACCTGACCTATCGTTTGGAGCAGGGGTGTCGAACTCATTTGCTATGAGGGCCGGATCTGACATAAATGAGACCTTGTTGGGCCGGGCCATGTCGAGCCAGGCCATCTGTGCACCCATTTAAGATTAGGTAGCAGAGGTATAAATTTTATAAAAAAACACAGACAAACACACACACACACACAAAAAATATATATATATATATATTTAAACTTAAAACGCTAGCACTCATTGGCCTTGAGGATGCTTTGTTTGTATTTCTCCCATGGGATCCAGGGAACTGGGCAAAGGAAGCTCTGGCTCTTTCCTTCTTTCCTCAGGGGATGGGGGGGAGCCTCAGCCAATAGAAGGAAGAGAGGCTTGGCTCAGTAGCTCTGCTGTGCAATTGAGAGTGCGTGGCAAAGCAAGCTCTCCCTCCCCCCTTCCTCCCCAAGGGAGGAGCCTCAGCCAATGGAGGAAATAGAGGTTTTGCTCTGTAGCTCCTGTGCAATTGAGCAAGCCTGGCAAAGCAAGCTGTGATGCAGAAGGAGGCAAGAGAGAGGGAGAAGGAAGCAGATGACATCCAGTTGCTCGGGGGCCTGATAGGAGCTCTCCAGTGGCCTGATTCGGCCCCCAAACTGTATGTTTGACACCCCTGACTTGGGGGGCAGTGAGAGGGAGATAGGTACATGGTCGTGTCAGAACTACACACTCTTTTTGTGACACTCCTGCGGTCCTCATCAGTTCTTGCAAACCAGCTACCCATCTTGCAGCAGGTACGTGCCGCAGAATCCATGTTATGAGGTGTGTATGAGATTCCTACTTAGCCGGTAGGGAGAGTGGGTGGCTCGGGGCAGGTTACATCATAAAAAAGTCAACAGTAAAAACAGTAAAAAAGACCAGTTTAAAATATATAAAATCTAAAATTAGACAGGTTAAGATGGCAGATGCTGCCTCACAGATGTGACCTATTGTCCGGGTCCAGCAGATCTTGTAGCGTTGGGTCAGAATGAGGGGGGAGGGAGGCCGATAACAAGTGACTCCCCTTCCCTTGTATAGCATCTCCTGTTCACCAGCAGTAGCCCCAGACCAGCATGCTTGGGAATGCCACTTGTGGATCTTGACAAGGCTGCGAGTGCTGAAACAGACAAGAAAGGAGGTTACACAGCCTCCATTTGCCTTGGGGCCATGTAGGAAGAAAGTTAACCCTTCATCCTCCATTTTGTTTTGCTACTTGATGCTGGGCTCCTTATTTGGTTATTTCATCTACTCGGGCCGGCAGTGGCATTCCAGGGTCTCAAGCTGAGGTCTTTCACCACCTACTCCCTGATGCTTTTTAGCTGGAGATGTCGGGGACTGAACCTGGGACCTTCTGCATGCCAAGCGGAGGCTCTGCCGCTGAGCCACGGCCCCTCCCCTCCCCTCCTCTGGTCCCTGCAGGGGGTCGGCCTGATCCTGAGTCCCTTTGAAGCGCGGAGACGGCATGCTGCTTCTCTTGTGGTGTGCCGCTCTTCACATCCCAACATCATTATCTTGTCATCTCACAAGTCTTTTCAAGAAGGTGTCTTGTCATATGTCACTCACAATGTTCCCTGCAGGTAGGGAAAAGAGCTCCCCCCACACTCCAATCGATTCCCTTTGCAACAGATCCCTTCTTCCTTTTGAATTCGCCGTTTCCCCTCGAGAAAGATCTGGAACCTCTGAGAGCACTAGCTCAATACTGTTTCCCAGGGCTTTTCCTTTGTGGCAGGAGCTCCTTTGCATATTAGGCCACCCTCACCCTCCCGATGTAGCCAATCCTTCTGGAGCTTACAGGGCTCTTCTTACAGGGCCTATTGTAAGGTCTTGGAGAATTGGCTATATAACGGGGGTGGCCAGACTTGCTTAACGTAAGAGCCACATAGAATAAACGTCAGATGTTGGAGAGCCGCAAGACATGAACAGCAGATATTTGAGAGCCACAAGGAAAGGAAGGAAGGAAGATAGATGAGGGGAAGGGAGGAGGGAGAGGTGGAAAGAAAGCAACTTAAACTTTAAATGCATTCTCCAAGCCGGCCAACAGGGCAGAGGGGGCCTGGAGAGCCACACAACATGTGTGAAAGGGCTGCATGTGGCTCCCGAGCCAGTTTGACCACCCCTGCTATATAATATAGTGAGTTCAGTGCAAGGAGGAGACACGGTTCATAGCTCTCTTTATTAGTTGCAGCATAGTAACAGCTGAACTAGAAGACTGCTTAATGGGACCAACTATATCCACTTCAAGGTTCCCGCACTAGGATGCCATTGGATCATTCAAACCAGCAGGGGGGCCGTGATTGGAGCAGGGCAGCAGGGATACGGATCTTACTGCCCATTGTTCCTGGGTCCCCAAGCTCCGGCCAATGAGCCATGCAGGAACCTGGTTAATTGCAACATTCGTCCACATACACAACAGGTTTGTGGCCTAACAGGCAAAGGAGTTCTTGCTTCAAAAAAAGCCCTGTTTCTGTCCCGGGAGAAGACACTTGAGTTAATCGGCTAACCAAAGCCAGGATGATGTCCGGCTCACCTGGTTTGATGCTTGCTTTGTAAATCCAGGGCGGCAGAACGTGACCAGCTTAGCAGGTGGCCGTCGCAAGCATTTGGCCCTCTCCAAGACAGGTGAAAAGACTGGTCTTCTTGTGAGCTGGTCTTCCAGGAACCCCGAAGGTGCTGACTTTAACGAGGATGCTTCATTAAGGCTCTTGGCTGAGACAGCTACTGCAGCGGCCTGCCGGAAGCCGCCTTCCTGTTCTGCCTAGCTTGGCTCAGATGAGCCGCTTCCCTGTCCACATCCTTGTTTGCTTAACCTCCTGTAATATCCGAGAGAAGCGAGGAGGCTTTTGTTTTATTGTGACTTAACTCGTTGCCTTTTAGAAGAAACCGGGCCCTGCGGAAGGGCACACGAGCAGACCTGAGGAGGTTCTGCGACGGCTGACTTGTAGCCACTGTCAGAAACGACAGCCGCTACAGAGCCCTTGAGCTATCTTAAAGACTACCTTTTTACGTGAACTGGGGATTGCAGCTTAGCAAGGAGCAGGGGTGGCCAAACTTGCTGGACATAAGAGCCACATAGAATAAATGTTAGATGCTTGAGAGCCACAAGACATGAATGCCAAACATCTGAGAGCCACAAGACAGGAATGTCAGATGTCTGAGAGCCACAAGACACGAATGTCAGATGTCTGAGAGCCACAAGACACGAATGTCAGATGTCTTGAGAGCCACAAGACACAAATGTCAGATGTCTGAGAGCCACAAGACACGAATGTCAGATGTCTGAGAGCCACAAGACACGAATGTCAGATGTCTGAGAGCCACAAGACACGAATGTCAGATGTCTGAGAGCCACAAGACACGAATGTCAGATGTCTGAGAGCCACAAGACACGAATGTCAGATGTCTGAGAGCCACAAGACACGAATGTCAGATGTCTTGAGAGCCACAAGACACGAATGTCAGATGTCTGAGAGCCACAAGACACGAATGTCAGATGTCTGAGAGCCACAAGACACGAATGTCAGATGTCTGAGAGCCACAAGACACGAATGTCAGATGTCTTGAGAGCCACAAGACACGAATGTCAGATGTCTTGAGAGCCACAAGACACGAATGTCAGATGTCTGAGAGCCACAAGACACGAATGTCAGATGTCTTGAGAGCCACAAGACACGAATGTCAGATGTCTTGAGAGCCACAAGACACGAATGTCAGATGTCTTGAGAGCCACAAGACACGAATGTCAGATGTCTGAGAGCCACAAGACACGAATGTCAGATGTCTTGAGAGCCACAAGACACGAATGTCAGATGTCTTGAGAGCCACAAGACACGAATGTCAGATGTCTGAGAGCCACAAGACACGAATGTCAGATGTCTGAGAGCCACAAGACACGAATGTCAGATGTCTGAGAGCCACAAGACACGAATGTCAGATGTCTTGAGAGCCACAAGACACGAATGTCAGATGTCTGAGAGCCACAAGACACGAATGTCAGATGTCTGAGAGCCACAAGACACGAATGTCAGATGTCTTGAGAGCCACAAGACACGAATGTCAGATGTCTTGAGAGCCACAAGACACGAATGTCAGATGTCTTGAGAGCCACAAGACACGAATGTCAGATGTCTTGAGAGCCACAAGACACGAATGTCAGATGTCTTGAGAGCCACAAGACACGAATGTCAGATGTCTTGAGAGCCACAAGACACGAATGTCAGATGTCTTGAGAGCCACAAGACACGAATGTCAGATGTCTGAGAGCCACAAGACACGAATGTCAGATGTCTTGAGAGCCACAAGACACGAATGTCAGATGTCTGAGAGCCACAAGACACGAATGTCAGATGTCTTGAGAGCCACAAGACACGAATGTCAGATGTCTTGAGAGCCACAAGACACGAATGTCAGATGTCTGAGAGCCACAAGACACGAATGTCAGATGTCTTGAGAGCCACAAGACACGAATGTCAGATGTCTTGAGAGCCACAAGACACGAATGTCAGATGTCTGAGAGCCACAAGACACGAATGTCAGATGTCTGAGAGCCACAAGACACGAATGTCAGATGTCTGAGAGCCACAAGACACGAATGTCAGATGTCTTGAGAGCCACAAGACACGAATGTCAGATGTCTTGAGAGCCACAAGACACGAATGTCAGATGTCTGAGAGCCACAAGACACGAATGTCAGATGTCTTGAGAGCAACAAGACACGAATGTCAGATGTCTTGAGAGCCACAAGAAACGAATGTCAGATGTCTTGAGAGCCACAAGACACGAATGTCAGATGTCTTGAGAGCCACAAGACACGAATGTCAGATGTCTTGAGAGCCACAAGACACGAATGTCAGATGTCTTGAGAGCCACAAGACACGAATGTCAGATGTCTTGAGAGCCACAAGACACGAATGTCAGATGTCTGAGAGCCACAAGACACGAATGTCAGATGTCTTGAGAGCCACAAGACACGAATGTCAGATGTCTGAGTGCCACAAGACAAGGAAGGAAGGAAAACAGATAAGGAGAGAGAGGTAGAAAGAAAGGAACTTTAACTTCAAATGCATTCCTGAAGCCACCAGCTGGCTTGGCTTCGACAAATGATTTAAAGAGACAAATGCCTTCTCCAAGCTGGCTGATGGGGCTTTGGGGGCTTCAAGAGCCACACGGTATGTGTGAAAGAGCCACAGTTTGGCCATCCCTGGTAAGGAGCATCCCATTTGTGCGACTCTTGGACTAACTCTGTTCTTCGTCTTTGCAAATGGGCACCGGTTCTCTTAGCCCTCCTGCCCGCGTCAAAATACATCATGCAGCGAGAGTAATCTTCAGCGGAGATAAATCGACTGAATGGAACTCTGCATCAGGCTGCCTGCTTGTTCTTCTCTGCTTTGAATCCCATTTTTTGTCCCTCTCCCCCTCTCGCGGCGCAGCTGGGCTATTTTTATTCTGAAAAGAGCTCTCCTGGGCTGCTGGCTTGTCCCTTCACTCTCTGCTCCCGCTGCGCTGCCTGGCAGCTCAGAGCACGGAAACCTGTATTCATCCTGGACCACCAAGCTTTGCCTTATCCCGGCACACGAGCGAGCCGGTTAGCCGCCACGGGAGCTGTCGCTGCGCGAGGGAGGGGGTGGTATTTTTAGACAGCATTCTCACGATTCTCCTCTCGGGGTGCTATTTATAGAGAGCGAAATTGGATTGGGGAGAAGGGGATGGAAGCGCCGTGTTCTCTCCCCACCCCGCTGCCCGCCGCCGGTAGCTGTCAGGTTGGCACAAAACCCCGCGGGACCGGACCTGGCAGGCTCGAATGCCAAGGGAGAGCTTCTACCAAGTCCTTTCAGAGCAGAGCGGAATTGTAAGCAAAAGCAAAAGACACACGCCGTTCCCTTCTCCTGGCCCATGTATGGTATGATGCTGGTTGGCATTCGCCCGCCTGCAGCTAGGAAGACCTGCCAGAGAGAGGGAGTGGCATATGAGAGATGCTTCATTTCAAAACCGAGAGATCTCTGGGGGGGTCACGGCTAGCTGTCTGGCCCCAAGAGCATTTACCGATTCATTTCAAAACTGCGTGCCACGAAAGATCCGCTTGTTTATAACAGAAAAACCTCCAGAAATGTTTAAAAAACCAGTTTCCCAAATTCTTTTGCAAACTCCTGTTGTTTATATACACGTTTGATCTGGAATTTGCGGTGGGTTTTCAATAGGATGGTTGGCAGTCTTCGAGCTTATCAGGAATACTTTAGGCCAGGGGTTTCAAACATGTGGCCCAGGGGCTGAATCAGGCCCCCGAGCAACTGGCTGTCATCTGCTTCCTTCTCCCTCTTTCTTGCTTCCTTCCGCGTCACAACTTGCTTTGCAAGGCTTGCTCAGTCGCACAGGAGCTACAGAGCAAAGCCTCTATTTTCTCCATTGGCTGAAGCTCCTCCCTTGGGGAGGAAGGGGGGGGAAGGGAGAGCCTGCTTTGCCAGGCTCTCGCAATCGCACAGCAGAGCTACTGAGCCAAGCCTCTCTTCCTTCTATTGGCTGAGACTCCTTCCCCTCCTGGTCCCCTGGGGAAGGAAGGAAAGAGCCAGAGCTTCCTTTGCCCAGTTCCCTGGATCCCATGGGAGAGATACAAACAAAGCATCTTTAAGATCAACAAGCACTGACATTTTAAGCATGGTTTAAGTTCTTAAAAAAATCTTTAATTGTGTTTGACTGTGTCCTTTATAAAGTTTATATCCCTGCTATCTAATCTTAAACAGGCTCAACATGGCCCAGCCTGACAAGGTCTCATTTATATCAGATCCGGCCCTCATAACAAATGAGTTTGACACCTCTGCTTTAAGCTGATCCTGCTTTGATCTGGGGGTAGGGCTAGACGGCCTGTATGGGCTCTTCCAACACTACGAGTCTGTGAATTTGAACCCCGGAAATGTTAAATCTCAACAGCTGTTCTGTGAAACTCAATTCTGAAATGTGCTTTGTTTATTTAACGTCTGAAAGGTGTGTCTGATGTGCCGATGTGAACCGTTTAACGCACACCATTTTGCGCTCTGCCGTAAGCCCACCTGAAGCTGCCTTCTGCCAAAACAATCCCTCGGTCCATCAACATCAGCTGATGGTTGGCTGCAAACTGGCCTTGACTCTCCAGGGTTTCAGGCAGAGGTCTTTCCCATCACCTGCTGCCGCGTCCTTTTAACTAGAGACGCTGGGGATTGAACCGGGGACTTTCTCCATACTGAGCCGATGCCGTAGCACGGCGCCACCAGGTTGTCCTTTTAATTTGTTTCTGCCCTCTTACATAAGAACATAAGAGAAGCCATGTTGGATGAGGCCAATGGCCCCTCCAGTCCAACACTCTGTGTCACATAAGAACATAAGAGAAGCCCTGTTGGATCAGGCCAGTGGCCCATCCAGTCCAACACTCTGAGTCACATAAGAACATAAGAGAAGCCCTGTTGGATGAGGCCAATGGCCCATCCAGTCCAACACTCTGTGTCACATAAGAACATAAGAGAAGCCCTGTTGGATCAGGCCAGTGGCCCATCCAGTCCAACACTCTGTGTCACATAAGAACATAAGAGAAGCCCTGTTGGATCAGGCCAGTGGCCCATCCAGTCCAACACACTGTGTCACATAAGAACATAAGAGAAGCCCTGTTGGATCAGGCCAATGGTCCCTCCAGTCCAACACTCTGTGTCACATAAGAACATAAGAGAAGCCCTGTTGGATCAGGCCAGTGGCCCATCCAGTCCAACACTCTGTGTCACATAAGAACATAAGAGAAGCCCTGTTGGATCAGGCCAATGGCCCATCCAGTCCAACACTCTGTGTCACATAAGAACATAAGAGAAGCCCTGTTGGATCAGGCCAATGGTCCCTCCAGTCCAACACTCTGTGTCACATAAGAACATAAGAGAAGCCATGTTGGATCATGCCAATGGCCCATCCAGTCCAACACTCTGTGTCACATAAGAACATAAGAGAAGCCCTGTTGGATCAGGCCAATGGCCCATCTAGTTCAACACTCTGTGTCACATAAGAACATATGAGAAGCCCTGTTGGATCAGGCCAATGGTCCCTCCAGTCCAACACTCTGTGTCACATAAGAACATAAGAGAAGCCATGTTGGATCATGCCAATGGCCCATCCAGTCCAACACTCTGTGTCACATAAGAACATAAGAGAAGCCCTGTTGGATCAGGCCAATGGCCCATCTAGTTCAACACTCTGTGTCACATAAGAACATAAGAGAAGCCCTGTCGGATCAGGCCAATGGCCCATCCAGTCCAACACTCTGTGTCACATAAGAACATAAGAGAAGCCATGTTGGATCATGCCAATGGCCCATCCAGTCCAACACTCTGTGTCACATAAGAACATAAGAGAAGCCCTGTTGGATCATGCCAATGGCCCATCCAGTCCAACACTCTGTGTCACATAAGAACATAAGAGAAGCCCTGTCGGATCAGGCCAATGGCCCATCTAGTTCAACACTCTGTGTCACACAGTGGCCAAAAAACCCCAGGTGCCATCAGGAGGTCCACCAGTGGGGCTAGAAGCCCTCCCACTGTGCCCCTTCTCCCCAAGCCACAAGAATACAGAGCATCACTGCCCTGGACAGAGAGTTCCAACAATATGCTGTGGCTAATAACCGCTGATGGACCTCTGCTCCATATGCTTATCCAATCCCCTCTTGAAGCTGTCCATGCTTGCAGCCGCCGCCACCTCCTGTGGCAGTGAATTCCATGTGTGAATCACCCTTTGGGCGCAGAAGTACTTCCTTTTATCAGTTCTAACCCGACTCCTCAGCAATTTCATCGAATGTCCACGAGTTCTCATATTGTGAGAAAGGGAGAAAAGTACTTCTTTCCCTGCCTTCTCTGTCCCCGGCATAATCCTGTAAACCTCTATCATGTCACCCCACAGTTGACGTTTCTCCAAGCAAAAGAGCCCCAAGCGTTTTAACCTTTCTTCATAGGGAAAGTGTTCCAACCCTTGAATCATTCTAGTTGCCCTTTTCTCTTGTCCTGCTGCAGCAAGCTTCCCAGTTGGGCACGGGCTGTGACGCCGCGGATATTCTACATCACCGAGAAGGCCTGGAATTATTACCCGTACACTATCACAGGTAAGCCCTGGTGCAACCGCAGGATCTGTCCTTACCTTCACGTCCTAAAAGAAGAGCCCTGCTGGATCAGAACAAAGGTCCACGGCATCTAATATCCTGGCTCCGGCACAGGGGGGCCTCCAGGAAGGCTTGAAGCCGGGGAAGGGAGGAGAGAAATACATTTTGTTGTTCGGTGCCTCCCATTTGGTGGGGATACTAAACCGTTAGCGGAAAATCCATTTGCGTCTGTCGTGGTGCCCACTCCCCCGTCTCATCAATCTCTCTCCCTGTCTTTCTCCTCTTCGCTGTGCTTGTGGATTCCTGGAATCGCCTCGCTCAGAGTACACAGTAAGTAGCCCTCATTCAGTGCCCCCTATTCCCCCCCAACCCAGAAATATCTCCCCTAAGCAGCAGAGGACTGCAAAAGATTTCCTCTTGGGGGGATGGAAGGACGAGTCGGTCAGCATTTAATAACCTTTAAAATGTCCAGCTTTTTAGCTCTCGGCCTAGTCCCCTCTTCAAGCCGTCTATAAATTAGTTGCCATGACAACCTCCCATAGGCTATGAAACATCCCCCCCCCCCCCGTGAGTTAATTTAGCTAATTGCGTGCAGTTCTTCCTTTTGTCAGTCCTGAACCGACCCGCCTGTCAACTCCATGAAGTTCTAGTCATTTGGGAGGAAATGTTAGGAAATAAGCAGCGAGGAGGCGGGAGTCCCAGCGGACAGTGAGGCAGGCAGAGTTGAGCACAGCCTGCAGGGGACGGTAATCCCACACAGTTGAGGTCCGCCGTCCATACTGAATTGTGTCGTCGTCTTCTTGTTTTCCACTTCCTGGATCTTTTTTTTTTTTTTTAAACCTCTTTTTATGAAATTTTATGCGTGGTTCCATCTGAGAAACAGCATATGGCTGTTGACGTCAGCTCAAATGCTTCTACTTCGTTAAAACTGTTCAACCTTTGCCCAGTTGGCCGGGGCTGGAGCACCTCTCGTCCTGACCTCCTCCTTTTTCTAATAACAAATAAAAATGTTTTGTAGGGATTTTTCAGCTTTGCATCGTGGCAGTCTCTTGTTGATTGTTCCCAGCCGGTCTTTTTTGGAGAGCGCTTCATGAGCCCCACAGACCACGCCCCCCCCCCCCCAATCTCCGCCCTTTGAGCAAACACTGTCAATGGATCGGGGGTTTTATAGGAAAATCTGACAAATAAAGGTTCAGATATTTTTTACTAGGCCCACCCGCTTGTGCATTCCAGCGTGAGCAAGTCATTGTGAAATAGTTGTGGAAAGTTTTGAGAGATCCAGTGCCTCTTCCAGTTTGAATGGTTCCAATGCGCGAGTCTGTCCCTTCGTGAAGCTACTGTGCAGTGTTGTGGGCCTGGGTTCGAATGCTGAGTCCCTTTGTGAAGCTACTGTGCAGTGTCGTAGGCCTGGGTTCGAATGCTGGCTTTCCAGGCATCTCTTTGGTGAGATGGCCAGTCTTCCTCTCTGAGCCTGAGACACACTTGAAAGCCAGAGGGATGGTTAGGCCAAGATTTCCAGGGGTATCTTGTATGGACATAACATGAGAGCTCTGCTGGATCAGTCTAGTGCCCCATCTAAGTCTATCATCCTGTCTCGCACAGTGGCCAACCAATTTCTCAACAGGAGGCTGGAGAGGTCAAGGCCTTTCATAAGAACATCAGAAGAACCCTGCTGGATCAGAGCAGTGGTCCATCTAGTCCAGCATTGTCTCACACAGTGGCCAACCAGTTCCTCTGTAGGGCCAACAACAGAGTAGAGAGGCCCAGGCCTTCATAAAGAACATCCTGGATCAGCCCAGTAGTCCCATCTAGTCCAGCATCCTGTCTCACACAGGGGCCAATTGGTTCCTCTGGATGTCCAACAACAGGGCAGAGAGGCTGAGGCCTTCAGAAGAACATCAGGAGAACCCTGCTGGATCACACCAGTGGTCCATCTAGTCCAGCATCCTGTCTCACACAGTGACCAGCCAGTTCTTCTGGAAGTCCAACAATGAGGCAGAGAGGCCAAGGTCTTCCCCTAATGTTGCCTCTTGGCACTGGAATTCAGAGTGCACCCATGTTAGCTGCAGTCAGAACACCTAGATTCAAATCCAGTCGGAGTTACAAGATCAACAAGGTTTATGGGCTATACGGTTTGGAGAGTCAATGACAAAGGGAGCCTTTGTCTCTTGGAAACTGATACCCTGAAAAAATCTTTTTGGCCTCTGAGGTGCTCTGGATTCGAATCTAGCTGTTCCAACCAGTATTAGTCATGCAAGATAACACGCCTTTTGGCTCGGTTTGCATCGCAGGTAACAGCTAGGTTTTTCTTGGTGCAGAACTGGGATTTTGCCCAGGGCTGGATTTCATCAATATATATGTTTCACCTCAAAATATTCACAAATAGGATTGAATACCTTCTGGAATGCTGCTGGCCTCTGTTCCTCTTACCCATCATTTCCTGTCATTTAGAAACATTCGCTTTTTTTCTCTGCAGTGTTCCTTTCTACCCAAGTTTTCCATCTACATTGAAACCAAATATGAGGATAACTGTGGAGACAACCCGAATGTAAGTTGATCCAAGGGTGTGGTTGAGTGGATGCCCTTTTCTGGCCCTGAAACCGCTCGGCCCTCTGGCTTAGCAGCCTCTGAAGGGCACAGTAGGAGCTACGTAGAATTTCATCTATTGATTGAAAACTTTTATTGGCCGCCTTTTCCCCTTACGGAGCTCAAGACATCATGCAATATTGATAAAATGCATCCCCTCCCTCCCCCCAACAATTTAAGTTTAGGACTGCTTGTAAATGAAATAAAACCATCTTCAGCTGCCTCCTAAAGACTGAAAGTGTGGGGGTCAGGCGCATCTCCCTGAGGAAGTTGTTCCAGAATCCTGGGGCTACTACTGCAAAGGCCCTGTCTCCTGTACCCACCCAATGATCTTCTTTGATGGGTGGGACAAGCAGGAATGCCATCTCCCCAGGCAGGAACCTATGGGGAAAACATTCGTTCAGGTACCCCAATTTCAAGCCCTGTGGGGCTTTAAAGGACAAAACCGACACCTTGAACTGGGCTTGAGAGTGGATTGGTAGGCAGTGTAATTGCTGTAATACTGGGGTGATGTCTTCACATTAACTTGGAGACAGGCGGTGAAACCGATCCAGTTGTCTTTGCTACCCTTTGTCAACTAGAGCATGAGGTCATTTAGCCTTACCGTCTTTGTCCCCCCCACCCCACCCCCCAGATCTTCCACACTGACAAAATCTTGGGAGACCACGAAGTGATGTATCTGGACATTGCCTTTGACGAAATCCCAGAGCGCTACTACCGGAGCCCAGAGGTAACAGCCTGCAGCAGTGTAAGGGGTGACCCCTTTGCCCAGGTGCCTTGGGGTGTTTCCTTGCATCTCACCTGTTTGGGTGTTGGCTCCATTGTACTATATTGGCTTCTTTCTTTGGCCCTTGTTTGTGAGATGACTGAAGCACTGGACTTCACATGCCCTCTACAAGCTGCAATGAGCATACCGTGTACCCTGGAAGATCTGCTAGAGCACCATGAGAAATAATTTAAAAGCTCTTGCAAGCCCAAAGCACCCATCTGCAGAGGAGCCTTCCCACTGTGCCTCTGGATGAGTCCCTGTGCTGGTGTGGTCTCTTTCCAGACAGTTTCAGTCATTCTTCCCCTGTCTCTGTATGGGACACAACTCAGAGCATTCAGTTGATCCCATTATGCAGACACAGCAGAACTGCCAGAAGATGCCTGTCGCCTCTCTGTCTGTCACTGATCTAGGTTTGTCTTCTTCTAACTAAGGTGTCTATTGTATCCAGAAAAGTACAGAAACACAAAAGGGTGAACTGGTTTTTTTTGGGGGGGGGGGGGATGGCAAGTAGTTTTAAAAGTGATAAAACACGTCTTATGGAAGATGTATGAATTTTAAGTCAGGGGAGAAAACAATGAAGGTTCTCCTATTGAAAGTTTGGGGCTGACTGCCATAGAGACAGTGTCACAAGGAATGAGTGTACTCAATGCCAAAAGAAAAACCAAAAAACTCAGAGAACTTTCTGTAAATTTAGGATTGCAAGCACTTTTGTGTAAACAGATCGCTGGACCAGATTTAGGTTTTTAGATCTGTTTTCAAAGAGAGAAGAAGGAATGCTCTCTCGCCAGCTGGAAAAGGCCTGTTTGTGGTACATCTGGGAAATGAGTCTGGGCTTATTTTTCTTCCAAGGATGTTTGTGGTTTTCAACCTCTGGCGTGACAATCTTTTTTCCTTTTATTGCTTGGGGGCAGGATCTCCGGTACTTTAGCTCGACGAAAACAGGCCGTGGTCCCCTGCGGGAGGGCTGGCGGACACACACCCAGCCCATTATGTGCTCCTACAAGCTGGTGACAGTCAAGTTTGAGGTGTGGGGGCTGCAGACGCGGGTGGAGCAGTTCGTCCACAAGGTGAGACGCTTGGAAGCTCTTGGTCCCCTGGTATTTTAAAGCTCGGCATTTGGAAGGGCACCCCCGGCCGCTGTGCAGAGAGCGATTGGTGAATCGCGGTAGCAGGAGTGCTCAGCTCTCATTGGCTAGTGCCTGTAAAGCCATCTTGGAAAGTTGTCCAGGAGTGCTCAGCTCTCATTGGCTAGTGGCTGTAAAGCCATCTTGGAAAGTTGTCCAGGAGTGCTCAGCTCTCATTGGCTAGTGTCTGTAAAGCCATCTTGGACCGAGCCATTTATTCCTAGGCCAACTTTGACAGGCCAAGGTTCAGTGTCTGTAACGTTTTATCCAGGTGAGTAGCCTTGTTGGTTTGAAGCAGCGGCATGAAGCTTGAGTTGTAGTTTTTCTTCATTCTTCTAAGACTAAACCTGCAGGAATTGTTTAAATCCATTTTTACATAGGAAGGGAACCAAGTCCAAAAGCTTAAAAAAAAAAAAAGCACCCATTTTGTCTTTGTTGGGTGTAACTGAATGTACACTCTTTAAAAGCTGTTCTGCATATGAAAGAAGTGGTCAAATTCTGGACTATACCACAATGAGAGCCAGGGCTCCTGTTCCTGAATTCTTGGTTCCATGCAAAAAACTTAATTTCGTGTATTCAGCAAGTAATATAACCCTTTCCCTGATATCGACCATATAAACGAAGCTTCTTCTTCCTGTTTGGTCCTTGAATCCATTCAAGGGTGGAATTCTAGCAGGAGCTCCTTTGCATATTAGGCCACACACTCCTGATGTAGCCAATTCTCCAAGAGCTTTCAAAAAAGAGCCTTGTAAGCTCTTGGAGGGTTGGCTACATCAGGGGTGTGTGGCCTAATATGCAAAGGAGATCCTGCTAGGATTCCAC
Organism: Heteronotia binoei; assembly: GCF_032191835.1. Classification (NCBI taxonomy): domain Eukaryota; kingdom Metazoa; phylum Chordata; class Lepidosauria; order Squamata; family Gekkonidae; genus Heteronotia; species Heteronotia binoei. The sequence goes on from NC_083242.1 coordinate 8,085,384, forward strand.
CCCTGAATCCATTAAACATCTTCATTACACTGAATGCTAGTTTACTGCTCACTCTGTGCCGATATGTATGGACTGGTAACTTCCATTTCATTGTCTCTGAAGAGGCATGCACGCACACAGAAAGTGATACCTTGAATAAACTTTCGTTGGTCTTAAAGGGGCCACTGGACTCATACTTTGCTGCTTCAGACCAACACAGCTACCCACCTGAACCTTTCCCTGATTTCCTAGTTTTCTGCATGCGAGGAGCTTTTGAAATCGAGATTTAGAAACTCCCCACAAACGCATAGTACAACTGAGAATTATCATGCTTCATAAGCCATTAGGATGTAATTCGTGGTTTAAATTACTGTCTTTTTAATATTTTGGGGGGGTCTTGTTTTGTTTTGTAAGCCCCCTTGGCCAGGTTTAAGAACTTTCTAAATAAATAGTGGTTGGAGTGTCAGTCTAGGGTGTCCGAGAGACCTGGTTTCAAACCCTTACTCTTCAGGGAAGCTATTGGGGGAGACTTTGGGTCATTCGTTCTCTGTCTCTCAGCCGCCCCTATTTAACCGGGTTGTTGTGAGGATAAAAGAGGAGAAGGAGAGGTGTGTTTGGAACTCAGAGCCCCTTGGCGGTAGGGAGGGATAAAAACCGTAGCAGTTGAGATGACACATAGAATCGGTTGTTGCTAGAGATCCCGTCAGCTGGGTTTGCTCAGTTCATCACTCAGTGATGACAAAGGGCCCTTCCAAGAAATGCATCCTGAAATAAGACCGGATTTTGCTCCACAGGTCATCAGGGATATCCTGCTGATCGGGCACCGGCAAGCTTTCGCCTGGGTGGACGAGTGGTGTGGTGAGTAAGGCCACTGGCATGTTGCTGGTTGCATGTGAGTCAAAGGGGTAGAGAAGGCCCATCAGGCCACCGGGAGAGCCATCTTTCCTGAGTCGCCCTTCCCTCCCACTGGAACCTTCCGGGTCCCTATCGCTTTCCAGTGTCTTCCCTACAAATTGACTATTTCTGTTGGTGGGGTTTTGTGACAGTCACTGCGTTGGAGATGATCTCCCCTAGCCCTGGTTCGATACCTAAAATCCGTAGCATTCAAAATCAGTATGTCGGATTCAGGGGTGGAATTCTAGCAGGCGCTCCTTTGCATATTGGGCCACACACCCCGATGCAGCCAATTCTCCAAGAGCTTACAACAAAGAGCCTTGTAAGCTCTTGGAGGATTGGCTGCACCGGGGTGTGTGTGGCCTAATATGCAAAGGAGCTCCTGCCAGAATCCCACCCCTGGTCGGATTCAAGCCCCTCTGCTTCTAAGCCTGCACTGAATTAAGAGGCTTTGACAAGATTGGTTAAAAAGTATCTGTGAGGAACCCTGTAAAGAGGGTTTACTTGGGAGGGCGACCACTTTAAATTTCTCCCCGTCACCTTCCCTCAGTCCCTCAGTCACACTGCCAGAAATCCTGTCAGAACTCTTAATAATTGGCACCAGATGATTTTAAAGGCGAAAACCACAAAATATTTATTAGTTAACAAAAGGCAAGGAGGGGGGTGAAATAATATTGATTATAACTGTTCCATATTAAAAGGCAAATCAGTGGCAGGTGGTTGGGAGAATAAAATAATTACAGAGAGGTAAAAATATAACAAGACTTTGGCAGAAGATCTTAAAAATAAAAAATAAACCAGGCAAGTTTCAGAATCCCACTGGATTCTACTTCACACAGGCTGTGCCTTCTGGGCAGTCAGAATGCTGTTCCTTCAGTTGTTTAAGCCCTAGCTTCGGCAGTGCCAAATCATATAAATAACAAACTTGTCACTCTTACACACACACATAGAGAACTCCTGACTGGTGTCAGTATTCTCCCTCACAGATGCTTCCACGCTAGCTATCTTCCAGGACTTGCACCCCTCAATACCGATGCGTCTCAGCCCCACAGCTAGTCCTCTGGTCTGAGTCTTGGGCAATCCTGCTGACCCTCAGAATCCAGTTCTTCCCTCAGTGTGTAATTGTGTGATCTAGTTTGTACTTAGAGATTGCCTGATGCACTGGCAAAATCTCCCTCAGAGAGTTTCAGAAAACTCCGTTTTCCAAACAGAGTCCACTCAGCTTTGTCTGCCACAAGGAGCTCAGCCACTCTGGCCGCTCTCAGCCCCTCGTCTAGTTGGTTTTACAACTGCCCGGCCTAAGCCCACTGTCTTCACTTCAGAATGGTATTCTGGAGTCTTCTCTTGAAGGCCCCCCTGGCTAAGACTAAAAATCCTGAGGTGATTTTCTGCTGAGGAAACCTCAAAAGGATACTTTTCCATTACTCGGGCAACGTTCCAGCCAATTGCTGCGAGCCTGTTTCTCGGCTACTCAGGCTAAGGACCTGAGTCCGTCACAGTATCTAGGGTGTTTTTTTAAAAAGGTATCTAGGTGTCCCCAATATGGCGCCCGTGGGCACCAAAGAACCCACCAAGTGTCTTTCAAAAGGAGGTTGGGCTTTTGCCCAGCAAGATTTCTGATCGGCCGTTGGAGATTTGATTGGCTGTGTGGATTTTCAAAAACATTGCTTTCGCCAGCTGCTGCCCCCACAGCTCAAAGATCTCAGCTGCGTGACTGAAGGTGAGCTGTGGCCGCCATTTTGTGGCTGGCTCCACCTCCTTCTGCAGGCATTTTGTGGCTGCGTCTACCGGACTGTGTCGAAATCCCAAAGATGCCCACGGGCTCTATAAGGTTGGGGACTCCTAGTCTAGATCTTTGGCCAATGGTCCCACGTCAGTTCCCTGTGGTTCCTCAGCAGCAACCAACAGAAATGCAGTTTCAGAATCTGTTGGGTTTTCCCGCTGGAACTGTGATCACTCTGGATCCAGCAAGCTGCTGATAGATCCATTTCTGGGAAGGAGATCTGGCAAAAACCAACCCAAAGATTTCCACAAGTGGGCCCCTTCAGGTTTCACATCAAAACTAAAGCAACCTGTGGTCACTGGATGTTTTCAGAGAAGGGGACTTGTCTCTTCTGTTGAAGGGTCCTGATTTCTGCCTGATTTTGGGGGGCTCTCATGGCCAGGGCTTTTTAAGTAGCAGGAGCCCCTTTGCATATTAGGCCACACACCCCTGATGTAGCCAATCTTCCAAGAGCTTACAGGGCTCTTAATACAGGGCCTACTGGAAGCTCCAGGAGGATTGGCTGCATCGGGGGGGGGGGTGTAGCCTAATATGCAAAGGAGTTTCTGCTACAAAAAAGGCCTGGTCATGGCCATTTCGAGCCTAGCATCTGAAATATCTGTCCCCCTATCCCTACTCTCAGGGGCCGCAGTTTAAAATCCCAACTTGCCAGCCACTTGGAGCCGATTAATTCCTCTCTCTAGCTTCTTGGGAAGGTGATATCCCCTTCGTTTTCGACCCCCTTTCTTCCCAAGTTTAAATGAGAGTAAAGGGGGTTAGATCAGGCTTAGTTTAATTGAGGGAAAGGATAAGAAAAATTCCAGCTGAGATCTCCCGTCCTCGTTCTCTAACACCACTAACTTCTCCCCGTCCAATCCCCGTTCCTCTGCCTTTCAGCTCTGCCAGTCTTTCAGAGCACCCTCTGTCTTCCGGGCACATTTTTTAGTTTCGTTCCCTGTGTCACAACAAACCCACGAGGCAGGCTGAGTTGAGACAGACCCAAGGCCACCTGAGCAAGGATTCAAACCGGAGTCTCCCAGATCTTAGTCTGACTCTAACCACAACCCCGCACTGCTTCTCTTCTGTTTCCTGTTCTTTGGCAGTGCCGTTGCAGCCGCTCCTGTCTGGTCTGTTCCTGCTGGGGGCATGTGTACATACTTGAAGCGCTGGGGCGTGGCGGATCTCGTGGGTCTTTCCCACCTGATCCCAGGCAGCCCAGCGACTAATAGCTCACCGCTACCTGTGGGCGAATAACATTGTTGCATGCGCCTCGTCTTAGGAATAAAAACCCTCCCTGTGAGGAGAAAGGTGATACAGCAGAGAGGGGATTGGCTGGAACCATGGCTTTTTTGTAGCAGGAACTCCTTTGCCTATTAGGCCGCACACCCCGATGCAGCCAATCCTCTAAGAGCTTACAGTAGGCCCTGTAAGAAGAGCCCTGTAAGCTCTTGGAGGATTGGCTGCATCAGGGAGGTTTGGCCTAATATGCAAATGAGTTCCTCCTACAAAAAAAGCCGTGGCTGGAACCATTTCAGCTGATTTTACTGCCTGGAAATTCATTGGGCAGGGGGGATTTAACAGTGGATTGCATTACTGTGGAGAACAGGAGGGCGGGTTGCAGCTTTGAATGCATGAAAAACAAAACAACCAGGAAAGCAGAGAGAGGGATCTTTTATCCCTTCCTCTTGGCTTGCTTCTCAGGGAATCATTCCAGTCAGAAGTGGTGTAGCCCGTCCTTTTGACCACTTCGTTCCCTCCTCGTTGTCCTGCATGTGTGAATCAGGCCTCAGTGTGATCCAGAAGCTTGTATCGGGGGTCAGATTGTGTCACCTGACCCACACCGCCCTAAGTAGGGGTGCCAGCTCCAGGTTAGGAAATACCTGGAGATTGTGAGGGGTGGAGCTTGAGGAGGGGGCAGGCTTTGGAGAGGGAGGGACTTCAGTGAGTTATAATAGCACAGAGTCTCTCTCTCCAAAGCAGCCATTTTCTCCAGAGGGACCAATCTGTGTTGTCTGGAGATCAAGCTGTAACAGCAGAAAAGCTCCAGCCACCACCTGGAGTTCGGCAACCCCAGGCCTAAGGCTTTTACGGACCTCAGGCTGGCTTTGTGGTAGATCCCTCTTTTGGCTGAACCCCCCCCCCCCCAGCAAGGAATCGCTCTGCAAGGCTAGCGTTCAGTTTGGATTTGCTGCCCCCTGGTGGCAGCATGGCATATTCTCTAGAGCAGCTTTGCGGAACCCATCACGAAGCCACTGGCCGCTCGTTATCGGCCTGCAAGAAGCCGCCTGTTTCCAGCTAGCTGGCAGAACATCACAGCCCAGTTTTACCCGTTTCTCTGGCTTGCATTTGCTGGATAGGAAGCTGGCGACGTTACATCTGGCAACCCAGGCATCCCTGCCACTTTGAGAGTTGAAATCCAGATACTGGGGAGATATTTAGAGCGTAAAGCCCCGGGTAAAAAGACAGAAGGGGTTTCTGTGAACCTGGCATCTCTACTGAGCAATGGGAGACCACCAGTTATGCCCCAAAAGGTTTAGAGTTGGCATAAGAATTAGTGGTCTTCAGAAGAGGCTACTTGCTGTGACTCTGCGTGAGTCCCTGTTTTGGGTTGGCCAACCCATTGCTTTGGTTGCATGCTTCTGGGCCTGTCTGTTTCTCCTTTGTGTCAGGGCCCAACGAGCTCGCGCTCTTCCCGGTCAGGTTAGTGATGTTAGCGGGGTTAGCTGTTGCACAGTGGGTAGGAAGCTCAGAGACGGTGCCTTCCAGTTTGGTCTGGCTTTGCCTCATCCTCTCTTTCCTGTGTAATGCCACTAACGGCTCGGCTGCTTCTGACTCTTCTCGCCTCTGCGTCAGGCCGTAACTAAAGCTCGGGTCCCTTTTGATGCACGTGGTTAGGAAAGCATGGGAGATTTCAGTGATTGAGTAGCAAGGTGCTGTTCCCGTATGGACCGGGTAGTCCCTAGAAGCAGAGAAAATAAGCCATGAGTGTGGGGGGTGTGCGAAACAGTTCCTTCAAATATGCGGACACGATCTCTTGTGAAGGTATGGGAGTTCTAGCTGCTTCCCTCTAGATAAGAGGGAAGACGGAAGATGGAGAGACCAGGACGGTATTGCCTTTTAAGTAACTGATGCCACTCTTTGTCTGTTGTTATGGCAACCGTTTCGGGCTACACAGCAGCGAAAGATGCTAGAAAGCTGTGTTTTTTTTTTCTCGCAATCTCGAGACCCAACGCTCACGATCCCCTCCTTACTTTAATTAAAATGGAGGGCCACTTAACTTCCATGCCTTGAAAGGGGTTTACTGATAGCGAGAGAATTGCCAGTCTTCGGAAGAGTCCGCTTGCTGTGATTCTGCATGAGTCCCTGTTCTGGGTGTGTGAACCAGGAGCACTATGCAGATGAGGGGGGGGAGGGAGAGTGCCGAGTACATGTTATCCTCCCTCCCCACCTCAAGTCGATGATGGATCTAAGGTTGCCAGTCCCCAAGTGGGGTCAGGAGATCCCCCGTTTTGGAGGCCCTTCCCCCACTTCAAGATCATCAGAAAGCGGGGGGAGGGGAAATGCCTGCTGGGCATTTCATTGTTCCCTAAGCAAATAGATTCCCATATGGTATAATGGAGAATTGATCCACAGGTATCTTGGGCTGTGGTGGGGAGCTGTTTTTTGAGATAGAGACGCCAGATTTTCAGCATAGCATCCAGTGCCTCTCCTCAAAACACTCCCCAAGTTTCAAAAGGATTGGACCAGGGGGTCCAATTCAATGATCCCCCAAAGAAGGTGCCTCTATCCATTATTTCCAGCGGAGGGAATTAAATGTGATGGCCAGAGCTCCCTTTGGAGTTCAATTCTGCTTGTCACAGCCTTGCTCCTGGCTCCACTCCCCAAAGTCCCCGGATATTTCTTGTATTGGATATGGCAACCCTAGATGGATCATCGATTCCAGAGTGCCACATTTGGCATTCTACGCCAAACCTCTTCTTCTGTCACTTGGAATTAGGGTTTTCCAACAAGAATTGGAAGCCCTTTCTCACCATTGGTGGCACAATTGCATGTGCAGGGCCACTCTGCCGGCCTTTTTGGCACATTGACACGTGGCCCGCGCAGCCGCCACAGGCTCTGAAATCCCACACGAACGTTGTCTTGCATTCTCGATGGCTCCTTGGCTATCGGTGGGCTCCGGTGGTTCCCGTTGTCCTTTCTGCCACATTTCCCTCCTTCGGCTGAGGACTGAGAGCATCTCTGCGTGTTACAGACATGTCCCTGGAAGAGGTCCGTACCTTCGAGACTCAGATGTACACGGCCACAAACAAAAACTTCGGCAGCCAGGAGCTCTAGCTCCCCCACCTGGCCAGCCCCGCTCAGGACACCCGTTTTGTATGTATATTTTCTTTTTGGAGGGGGGGGGTTGTTTTTGCCTGAATTTGCTCTCTTTTTTTGCATGATAGTCATGGCTGCCCTCTTCCACACAGTCACCAGGGGGGTCCTCCCTTTCCCTCGGACCCTTTGGTACATAAACCTAAAATGGGTTCCCGCTGACACTAGTAACAGAAGACCATCTGTGGGGCCCTTCTCCATCGTGAACGTAAATCAGAGCATGCCCCAAGGCATCTTGGGAATGTTACCTCAGAGGAAACCTGGGCATTGTTGTTTCACAGGGGTGCCACGAATTCTTCTGACCATCTCTTACTCCTTAGCAAAGCACAACACTGTTTTTATGGAATGAAGTCATTGTCATCAAAGATTTCAGGTTGTCACGGCTGGTAACATCATTAGGGTTTGTAGAATCTTTCGGGCTCAAGTGCCATGTTCTACTGGAGAAAGTTTTTCTTCCAGACGTTACTTTCTCCAGTAGAACACGGCACTTGAGCCCGAAAGATTCTACAAACCCTAATGAAGTCATTGTCGTGGTAGGCTGAAGTAGAATTTGTGGACTGGGTTGCTTCTGTTTTTTTTTTTTAATATCTCCCCCTTCCCCTGTAAAAATCTCCCCGCATTTAATCAGCTAGCACTTCAAAGGGAGAGGCCTGTGCTAAAGCTTGCTTCCTGACGGGCTAGCTTATTCCACTCAGGGAGCTCTTTGAAAAGAAAGAAACAAAGATGAGAACTATGCCCACAACCTGCAGCAATACAGTCGCAAATTCCGCTGCCACCGCCTTGGTTTGTGTGGTTTGTGGAGCAGCTGTGGGCAGCCTTGCGAAGAAACAATCCCCAGGAACCCTTGAGGAAAGCAGCGACTCCCCGGGCTGGCTGCTGATTTCTGTTCAGAACTGAAGTGTAGAAATGGCTGAAACATTTGCAGCAAGAGAGAGAGAGAGAGATGTGCAGTTGTGGCTTTTTTTTTTTCTGTTGACCTGGGTGGGAAGGTCTTGCTAGTTCTCTTCTTGACCTCAAGAGGGAGCTCATAGACCAAAGCAGGATCCCTGACTGGCCACCTTGCCAGGAAAGCGGAGTTTTGCTGTTGACCTGCGTTACGACGCTGTGCGTTCTCCAGGGCTTTTTTTATTTTTGCAGCACCAGCAACTCCTTTGAATATTAGGCCACGCCTCCCCCTGCTGTAACCAATCCTCCATGAGCTTACAGGGCTCTTAGTACAGGGCCTTCTGTAAGCTCCAGGAGGATTGGCTACATCAGGGGGTAAGCAAAGGAGTTCCTTAATAAGCAAAGGAGTTCCTTTGCCATGGGATTGTCTCTTGTGGTCCCTTTTGGGCTTCCACAATAAGGATCCTCTCAAGTTTGTGTGAGGCTGGCAGTAGGGAAGCTTGAGAGATCTTTTGTACATCCCCCAAATCTACCTGTCTGAAAGGTGACACGGGGGCGGGGAGGGGGGTGTCGGTCGCCTGGGAGAAAGAGGTACAATTGCCAGACAGCTGGTATTCTGCAGGTGTGATTCCATCATGTGAGGAGATTGAATAGCCCAGCCAGTTAGAGGACTGAATAGCCAGCCGGTTGCTTCTGGTCACCCACCAAACTGGGTCAGGGAGCACCTCTGTCCTTCACCTGCTGGATCCCAGCCGAAGGGGTCCGACATGGTTCAAAGAGTCCTACGTGGTAAACGGCTTTGATTCATAGAATATACGAGGGGTTTTGCCTGCTGCTAGTTAGACGTTTGAGGCCTGGACGTTTGCAAGTCGCTTTGGATGGGGCAAGGAATATATTTTTAAAAATTTATTATTTATTTTGAGAAATTATTAGCCACTTTTCCATTTTTTGGAACTCAGGATGGCTTACAAGGTTAACAGCAAGAAACACAAAACACAACTGTACAGCTCTGTATAGGCTACCATGCTTTTACTTATGAATTTCACAAAAATAGACAGTAAGAAGCAATTCTCAGTTTCCATTTTGTTGTTTAGTCATACAACATCCAGTTAACTAGTTACAATAACAGATGTGTTTCATGTTGCCACTTCATCAGTAAGAAATTGCTTCTTACTGTCTATTTTTGTGAAATTCAGAAGTAAAAGGATGGTAGCCTATACATAACGCAGTTATGTTTTGTGTTTCTTGCAGTGTATTTCAACTGTGATCCTATATTTTTTTTTAACAAGGGAACCAAAACAAGACACATCGAAGACCACCTTAAAAAACTCCAAAAATTAGAATATCACTCAAAGGCAGTCCTAAATAAAACCGTTTTCAGCTGCCTCCTAAAGCTCAACAGTGAAGGAGCCTGGTGCATCTTTCTGGGGAGGTTGTTCCGTAATTTGTGGGGCAGCCACCAAAAAGGCCACATTTCGTAGACCTGACAGATGAGCTGCTTTGATTGGTGGGAAAGTCAGGATAAACCTCTCCCAGTCATCTTCATTGTTTCCTGCTTAGCTTTGAAACCAGCGGTCAGATGAGCTTTCTGCCACGGAGGGAACATTTACTGCTTAGGGTCAGGACATTTTTTGTAGCAGGAACTCTTTTGCATATGAGGCCACACACCCCTGATACAGCCAGACAATCCTCCTGGAGCTTACAGTAGGCCCTGTACTAAGAGCCCTGTAAGCTGTTGGAGGATTGGCTACATCAGGTGGGTGTGGCCTAATATGCAAAGGAGTTCCTGCTACAAAAAAAAGCCCTGCTTAGGGTTATCAGCTCTGGGTTTGGAAATACCTGATTTGAGGGAGGAGCCTGGGGAGGGTGGAGTTTAGGGAGGGGAGGGGCCTCGGTAGGGTTATAATGCCATAAGCGCCACCTTCCAAAGCAGCCATTTTCTGCAGGAGAAGTGGAACAAATAGATCATAAATAAGCCATCTAGATAGTTTGGATAGTTCAGAGAATTCTAGCCCCGACAGGAAGATTGAAACTTGAAAAATACCGTGAAACGATTACTAATCAAGTTTAAAGAACTCTTAACAATAAATATCAAAACATGTTTTATATATGTATATCTCTCAAGAGACATATAATCATAAACGGGTCTGCAAGATATAATAACTACACATTGAAAAATAGAAGAAGACGACTGTAGATTTATACCCGCCCTTCTCTCTGAATCAGAGTCTCAGAGCGGCTCACAATCTCCTTTCCCTTCCTCCCCCACAACAGACACCCTGTGAGGTGGGTGGGGCTGAGAGAACTCTCCCTGAAGCTGCCCTTTCAAGGACAACTCTTGTGAGAGCTATGGCTGACCTAAGGCAGTTGCAAGTGGAGGAGTGGGAAATCAAACCCGGTTCTCCCAGATAAGAGTCCACGCACTTAACCAGTACACCAAACTGGCTCTCTACACTTAACCACTACACCAAAATAGATACATTCCAAAGTCTAATTTCATATAGATTACAATTGCCCAATTTTGTGAATGATCGTCCAGTGTTGTGAACTTTTCTGCTAAAATTTGTAATGTTCTCTAACAGGAAACTCAGCATGGATTCACCCAAAGGGTGATTAACATGTGGAATTCACTGCCACAGGAGGTGGTGGCGGCCACAAGCATGGCCACCTTCAAGAGGGGATTAGATAAAAATATGGAGCAGAGGTCCATCAGTGGCTATTAGCCACAGTGTGTGTGTGTGTGTATATATGTATGTGTGTATGTGTGTGTGTGTATATATATATATATTTGGCCGCTGTGTGACACAGAATGTTGGACTGGATGGGCCATTGGCCTGATCTAACATGGCTTCTCTTATGTTCTTATGGATCCAGAGGAGTTAGCCGTGTTTGTCTGTTGTTGCAAAGTAGTAGAGTCCGGTAGCGCCTTTAACAAATTTTACTGTAGCGTAAGCTTTCGAGAAACACAGATCTCTTCATCCGATGCATGGAGCAACGTAAAAAAGAGACGCATCAGATGAAGAGAGCTGTGTTTCTTGAAAGCTTACGCTACGGTAAAATTTGTTAGCCTTCAAGGCGCTACTGGACTCTTTACTTTTAATCATGAACTGCTGTTAGCACATATGCCAGTTTGGGCATATGAAGGTTGGATCAACATTGTAATCTGTATGGAATTAGACTTTGGAACATATCTGTCAATGTGTCAAAAAGTGCCAAGAAAACGTCGTGATGTGACGGTCACCCCATGGGTCGGTAATGACTCAGTGCTTGCACAGGGGGACTACCTTTACCTTTTAGTTATTACATCTTGTCGAGCTGCTTACGATTATATGTTTCTTGAGAGATATACATATATGAAACATTTTGAGAAATATCGTTAAGATTTCTTAAATTTGATTAGTAATGGTTTCCTTGGAGAGCCAGTTTAGTGTAGTGGTTAAGCGCACGGACTCTTATTTGGGAGAACCGGGTTTGATTCCCCACTCCTCCACTTGCACCTGCTAGCATGGCCTTGGGTCAGCCATAGCTCTGGCAGAGGTTGTCCTTGAAAGGGCAGCTGCTGTGAGAGCCCTCTCAGCCCCACCCACCTCACAGGGTGTCTGTTGTGGGGGAGGAAGGGAAAGGAGATTGTGAGCCGCTCTGAGACTCTTCGGAGTGGAGGTCAGGATATAAATCCAATATCTTCTTCTTCTTCTTCTTCTTCATGGTATTTTTGCAGTTTCGCTCTCCTTCCGTGAACCTCTCATTTGTAGTCTTCCACACAGGGAGGTGGTCAAACCCCATACTTCCTGGTGTCGGCAGACAGGCACCCCCAAATGTCTCCTCCAGGTGTGCTCCTGAACATGTCTAAAATACTCCCTGGATGGTTATGGGTCTGATTCACACTTGCCACAAAATGAGGCAGACGAGCTCTGGAAAAAGGAAAAGGAAAGGTCCCCTGTGCAAGCACCAGTTGTTTCCGACTCTGGGGTGATGTCGCATCACGACGTTTTCATGGCAGACTTTTTACGGGGTGGTTTGCCATTGCCTTCCCCAGTCCTCTACACTTTCCCCCCAGCAAGCTGGGGACTCATTTGACCGACCTCGGAAGGCTGGAAGGCTGAGTCAACCTCGAGCCAGCTACCTGAAAACCCAGCTTCCGCCGGGGATCGAACTCAGGTCATGAGCAGAGCTTAGGACTGCAGTACTGCAGCTTTAACACTCTGCGCCACGGGGCTCTTTTAGACGAGATCTGAGGGGGGTCAAATGGCTTGCCCTGCTTGCGATGGCTGGTGGTGGAGAAACAAGAGAGGCCTGCCTCACTGGGTGCCAGTAGACTTTATGGGTTATGATTCTGAATTGTCCAGCTCCAAGCTGTCCAGGGGACTCCCAGAGGCTCTGCAACCGGGGTACTTCAGAAGGGCCGGATGGGGCAGCAGTGAAGCCGTTTTCCTTGAATAACTTTTGTCAATACCTGAGAGAGGGCAAGAGTCGGCTCAAAACGGCAAGGCGGGGGGCAGGTTCGGCCTGCTGCAGTGGCAAACGCAGCGGTCTGCCCACTCGGTTCCTATCCTCACAGAATCTCCCTTTTGCTTGCTCCCCCCTCAGAGATGACAATGGACGAGGTGCGCCAGTACGAGAGGGAGACGCAGGAGGCCACCAACGAGATTGTCGGCACGGTGCTGCCCACCGTCTCCATCCGCGACGTCTGCCTGCCCCCCAACACCCAGAGCGCCCCCTCCAGCGCCCCTTCCACGCCCCTCAGCGGGGAGGCCCCGGACTTCCTCAGCATACCCAAGGACAGGCCACGGAAGAAATCTGCGCCCGAGATGCTGACGCTGCCAGTGCTACGGGAGGGTGCCAACGCGGAGTGACGGCCCACCCTCCCGACCCCCCTTCCATGTCTCCCTTCCCCGGTAAAGATTCCCTGCCCACCCCCACCCCATTCATTTCCACAGCAGATTTTACTGGACTTAAACCCAGGTGTTGGACCTTTCACCTTGAGGTTGGATTTTTTTTTTAACAATCCCCTCCTTTTTTTGGTGACTTGTTCTGTCCCCTCTCTAGCCCGCGTGCCTCCTCTGGTCTGAGCCTGCAGTCGAAAGGCATTTCCGAGAGCTTTGGGAGTCTTTTGGAGAACTCGAATCCGCCCGGCCCTCATTCCTGCAGGCATCGCCGGATGCCTGGCTCCTTCCTTGCTGGGAATTTGCTACTGAAGCGCCAGACTCTGTCCTCTTACGACATACCTCTCTGCCCCTCCTCGCCGAACCTGGGAACTATCATTCTCTTCTGGGGGTAACACCCTTTTCTAGTAACTTTGTTGAACTACAGCTCCCATAATTCTTTGAGGGAAGCCAGCGATAGCTCCCTGGGGATGAGGCAGGAACGCTGCTTAGATCAGGTCGCCATCTGACAATTCCGTTGCTTGTGCAACCCATGATGCGGAAGAGCCTATTTGTGCGGCTCCCCCTGATTTGTCTGCATGTTTTAGAGTGGGATATTCGCTTTTCGAAAGGGTCTCTTTCTTTGTAAGAGGGAGCTGTGTTCCCTCCCCTTATTATTATTATTTTTATTTTTTTTGCGCTGAAGTATCACATTTCTTTAAAGCATTGCTGTGATATTTCAGTACATGCAGTCTAGGGGAGTATTTCTGCGCTGGTAGGACCTTTTATATCTCTCCAGCCAGGACTCTTTTTTCTAGCAGGAGCTCCTCTGCATATTAGGCCACGCCCCCCTGATGTAGCCATTCCTCCAAGAGCTTTGAGAGCTCTTCGTACAGAGTCTACTGTAAGCTCCAAGAGGATTGGCTGCATCAGGGGGCATGGCCTAATATGCAAAGGAGCTCCTGCTAGAAAAAGAGCCCTGCGGCTCCAGCGATAGCCACAGTAAAGGGAATAAGCACCCGGGGGCTTATATCTGCTTTGCTTGCTTTCAGATCTCTGTCTGGAAGGATCTCTGTACTCAGTAGTAGGCTTTCCTTTTTTCCTTTCAAAAATGTAGTCGTACCAGGGTAAGGTGGAGAGAGAGCCACAGTCTTTCCTCTCCAACCGGGAAGTTGGGATCTTGCCCACCCTGAGTACACTATGCGTTTCACGATCAGGGTGCATAGACATAGAATTTGCTGGCAAAGCATTGCATGGACTTGAGAACATAAGAGAAGCCATGTTGGATCGGGCCGGTGGCCCATCCAGTCCAACACTGTTGTCACACAGTGGCCCAAACCCAGGTGCCCTCAGGAGGTCCTCCAGCAGGACCAGGACTCCAGAAGCCCTCCCACTGTTGCCCCCAAACACCAAGAATGCAGAGCAGCACTACCCCAGACATTCGAAAATAAGAGAAGTCATGTTGGATCAGGCCAATGGTCCATCCAGTCCAACCGTCTGTGTTGCACAGTGGCCAAAACCCAGGTGCCGTAAGAGGTCCACCAGCAGGACCAGAACTCCAGAAGCCCTCCCGCTGTTGCCCCCTAAGCACCAAGAATACAGAACATCACTGCCCCAGACATAAGAACATAAAAGAAGCCATGTTGGATCGGGCCAATGGCCCATCCAGTCCAACACTTTGTGTCACAGTGACCAAAACTCAGGTGCCCTCAGTAGGTCCACCAGCATGGCCAGAACTCCAGAAGCCCTCCCATTGTGGCCCTCCCAAGCATCACTGCCCCAGACATAAGAATATAAGAAAAGCCATGTTGGATCAGGTCAGTGGCCCATCCAGTCCAACAATGTGTCACACAGTGGCCAAAACCAAAGTGCAATCAGGAGGTTTTCCAGTGGGGCCACAGCTCCAGAAGCCCTCCCACTGTTGCCCCCCAGGCACCCAGAATACAGAGCATCACTCCCCCAGACATAAGAGAAGCCATGTTGGATCAGGCCAGCAGCCCATCAAACCAACACTATGCCACACAGTGGCCAAAACCCAGGAACCATTGGGAGGTCCACCAGCAGGGCCAATGGCACCATCCTAAGAGTCTCACCCATTTTTTAAAAAGGCAAGTTTCTAGATCTCAGGATTGCCAAGAAGAGGTGGAAAAGATCTCAGTTGGTGACTGGTGGTTCTTCCGAAGCCAGGACTCGGTAGGATTTGATGGGGAGCAACGGTTCGTGATTCTTGCCTTGTGCCTCAGCTCGCTTGCTGCAATGATGCTCCGTTTGTATAATCAGTGTCAATCGCAGAGCTGAGTACAGAAGGCAAGTCGCAGCGTGGCAGAAGCCGAACTTGATGCTGTCAGCTGGGCGTCGTGTCTTCGGTAGGGGGAAACCAGTCAGGGGGCAGATGTTCACCGGGCGGCTGCACAGCTGCAACCCCAGCAAGGCACCCTGTTCTGCAGGTTCTTAGTTTGAATCCCCAGTGCCTCTTGACGTCATTGAACCGTAGATTCCCCAAGTGCTTCTTGATGACATAAGCTAGCATATGGCCTTCAAGGTGGGGAGGCGGGGCAGGGGTGGAATTCTATCGGGAGCTCCTTCGCATATTAGGCCACACACCCCTGATGTAGCTAATCCTCCCAAAAGCTTACAAAAAAGAGCCTTGTAAGCTCTTGGAGGATTGGCTACATTGGGGTGTGTGGCCTAATATGCAAAGGAGCTCCTGATAGAATTCCACCCCTAGGTAGGGGAATCCTCAAGAGCCAGAGGCCTTCGACTTAGATGTGTCTTAATCAGATCTTTTCCTGGATCTGCTCCATGTTTTGCCAGTGCCCCAAAGGTCTGATTTCCTCCCCCCCCCTTCCCTAGTTCCTGTGTCTGAATCAGACACTTCAGCTCCTCCCACCCAGGTGATAGCCAATGGACCGTCTTCTCCTCTGTGCCTTGGAAACGGGAACCATCTTGCCACTGCAATGGAGGAGGAGTCCCCTTGCCGGGGTTGAGAGGCATTCGGTGCCCTCAGGGTTCATCCCCGGAGGCTGGAGCATGTGCCCACCCGGCACCAGCGTCCGGTTTGCCTTTTGTTAAACAGGGAGCTCAGCACCTAAGGGGGGGGGGGGCGCTGGACAGAGCCGCGAGTTCCTGCAATGTAAACCTTCTCAGTCTTAACACGGTCTCTGACCGGCTTCGTACAAGCACAGTTCTGATTTGCACTGTCTTATCGCACAAGGTCCTTCCTTCTCGGCTTCCCTCTGCATAAATGTTGGCTCTTGGCTTCTTTTTTTCTTGAGTTTAACCAGCTGCTACAATTTTACGTCGTAATGCACAGGAATTGCCTCTCGAGGCAAGGAGGCTAAGCAAAAAGACGGCTGCACTTTGCATTGTAATGCACATCCATCGCCACTAGGGGCGAGGAGGGTAAGCAAAGACTGTTACACTTTGCGGTGTAATGCACAGAAATTGCCACTGGGGGGGAGGCAAGGGACCTAAGCAAAGACCGCTGCACTTTGCCTTGTAATGTACAGAAACTGCTACTAGAGGCATGAAGGCTAAACAAAGACTGCTATACTTTGCGTTGTAATGCACAGAAATTGCCTCTAGAGGCAAGGAGGCTAAGCAAAAACTACTACCCTCTGCATTGTAAGGCACAGAAATCGCCTCTAGAGGCAAGGGACCTAAGGAAAGACTGCTACACTTTGTATTGTAATGTACAGAAATTGCCACTAGAGGCATGGGAGGCTAAGCAAAGACGGCCATGCTTTGCGTTGTAATGCACAGAAGCCGCCTCTAGGGGCAAGGGAGCTAAGCAAGGACAGCCACGTCTTGTGTTGAAATGCACAGAAATCGCCACTAGAGGCACTAGAAGCAAGGAAGCTAAGCACAGACTGCTGCACTTTGCTTGTAATGTACAGAAGTTGCCACTAGAGGCACGGAAGCTAAGCAAAACTCTAAGAAGGACCTTCACCAGAATAAAGAATTTATGCGCTGGGGAGCCGTTGAGAATCTACTGTGGGATGCTTAGCCTCCTGTTCTGGAGTTCTGTCCCAGGAGGCAGATGGCGACGGAGGAATCTTCCAGAATGTTTGAACGAGCCCCCTTTGGACTCTCCGAAACCCCCAAGGCTGCAGACGCTATGGGGAGCAGAGTTCACATTTGCTCCTGTCAGCCATCCCACGGTCGAGTTTTGGGTGGCAGACGGAACGCAGAACCTGTATGTTTCTGAGCCTTTCTGGGAAAGGGGTTTCAGTTCCCGAGGACGATTTGGAATTGGTTCTTATCCGGCGTATATGCCGCTTTGCGAGTCTCTGCAGGGAGGATCCGCAAAGGGCCAGAGGGTGGTGTGTGTGTGTACAGAGAAAAATTGTGTGTAAATAATTTGTGATCTGTTCGGCAGCGGTGCTGTATGTATGTATTAAAAGGACTGATAAAGACAAGTTTCGTACGGAAAAACGTGTGTGTGCTGACAGCGACGTTTTCTGACCTTGGTGGTCTGTTTGCACCTTGCCTGGGTGTAGAAGTAATGGGTAGAGGAGAAAGTGTGAGCCCCTGCCAACAGCTACAGTAAAAAAGGAGCCTTGGGTGTTGTATTCCAAGTTCGACATGACCTTCTGAGGACTAAACTGAGAGCCAGTTTGGTGTAGTGGTTAAGTGCACAGACTCTTATCTGGGAGAACCGGGTTTGAGTCCCCACCCCTCCACATGCACCTGCTGATGCGACCTTCAGTCAGTCACAAGTTCTCACAGAGCTGTTCCTCTCAAGAGCAGTTTCTGTCGGAGTGCTCTCAGCCCCACCTACCTCGCAGGGTGTCGTGGGAAGGGGAAGGGAAAGGAGATTGTAAGCCCCTCTGAGACTCCGAGTAGTGGAGGGCGGGGTATAAATTCAATTCCCTCCTTCTTCTAAAGCCCACTTTGTTAGATGCTTGTAGTGGGTAGATATTGAATAGCCACCACAGGCAATCTGGCAAAAGGGGCTCTATCCCACAAAAGCGAATGCTGGGATAAAAAGGTGTTGGTTTTCAAGGTTCCTATAAGGCTCTGGTTTATTTTTGGTGAGACAGCTGCTACCCTGGAGGGAAAAATCATGAGAACGTAAAAGGCCTGCTGGATCAGACCGATAGTCCCTTGTCCACCATCCTGTCTCACACAGTGGCCAACCACTTTGTCTGAAGGACTAACAACAGGGCATAGAAGTCGAGGCCTTCCCCTGAGAAGAACAAAAGAGCAACCCTGCTGGATCAGAGCAGTGGCCAATCTAGTCCAGCATCCTGTCTCACACAGCAGCCAACAGGTTCCTCTGGAGGGCCAACAACAGGGCAGAGAGGCTGAGGCCTTCATAAGGCCTTCAGAAGAATGTCAGAAGAACCCTGCTGGCTCAGACCAGTGGTCCATCTAGTCCAGCATCCTGGCTCCCACAGTGGCCAACCAGTTCTTCTGGAGGGTCAACAAGAGGGCAGAGAGGCCGAGGCCTTCATAAGAATATCAGAAGAGCCCTTCCCCTGAGGTTGCCTCCTGAATGGGGAGGCTCCCCTCAGTCACTGCGGCTGAATGTCACTGATAGACTTGTCCTCCATGAATCTGTCTAATCCCCTGTGAAAGCTGTTTCTTCCTGTGGCCATCATGGCATCCTCTGGCAGAGAATTCCCCATTTTAATCACTCCCTGGGAAATGTATTTCCTTTTGTCCGCTCTGAACCTACTGTCCCTCAGCTTCATTGGATGCCCTCGAGTTCTAGTATTTTGGGAGAGGGAGGGGGGGAAATTCTCTTTGTCAGGTTTCTCCACCCCATGCATAATTGTATAAACCTCTTATCACGTTCCCCTCTTTTTCTAAACTGAAAAGTCCCAGACACTTCAGCCTTTCCTGGCACTTTCGGGATAGAAAGATCATCCTTGTCACCCTGCTTGCAGGTTTGCAATGACCAGAGGTGCCCGTGAGCACCGCAGTGCCTATCAACACCTTTCCTGGTGGTGTTGGAAAATGGGCCGGGCCGGGTGGGGCTTCTACCCAGCAAAGCTTCTGATTGGTCACTGAAGATTCTATCGGCTGTGCTCCTCTTTAAAAAGACCTTGCTTTAGCAGCACCTGCTGCCACGGCACAAGAAACTTCTCTATGGGATTGAAGGTAAGCTGCGGCCGCCATTTTCTGCCTGGCTCCAACCTCCTGAAGCAGCCATTTTGTGGCTGCACCCACCATGCTGTATCAGAATTCCAAAGATTGGGGACCCCTGGCAGAGACTGATCTACGGGGGAGAGGATGTTATGAAAAGATGGACTCTTGTTTTGTCGTAGGACTGGTGGATCATTCCTGAAGTTCCCAGGATTAATCCTTGGCGTTTCCAGTTTAAAGGATCTGGATATTGGGACTAGAGAAGGTTCTTGCTTGATACTCTGTAGAATCATTGCAGGTTGGAGTTGATTGTGCTGGACTTAGGTGGTCTGGTTTGATACAAATGAATATTAAGAAAGTGCAGGACATATCGGGACTGACGATTATTCAGAACCAAAGAGGCACTTAATCGGTTAAAAACGTGAGCCATCCTTCCTGTGAAATGGCTGGAAAAGCAATTTGCAATTTGAAAGTTAAAGAGCTCGTCTAATTAGAATGCCTAATTAAACCCAGTATTTATTAGCATAAAGAAATATGCAATTGCGATTCAATCAACGGTGAATGAGAACTGGGTCAACTATATCGAGTGCAAACGAGGGAAATAATAAGACTTGATTAGAAGGGACTTCCAAGGGGGTAACAATTTCAGGTGAGCCAGAATCAAAGGTTTGGGCTATTTTGTTCTGCTTGGCTTCGGAGATTTGCCATGTGCTCCATCCTATCAGACCGAGGATGTTATCAGCCAGCCTGCCTGTTAGGTCAGAGCAAATGGGCCAGATTGAAACCTCGACTCTTTAAATTGGAATTTGTTGGCCATGATAAAATGAAGCCTCTAGTGGACATAGCTCATAGGTTGCATGCCTCGAAAGCGTCCCCATTTCTAATTATTTTCACTCTCATCTGCTTCCAGCTCTTCGTTGTCTGGAGAGCCGGACAATCCACAGAACATGAAATAGTGGGAGTTGCAGTAGACAGGAGGCTTGTTGGGGTTGGAATAGGCCTGCTCCGGTTTGAGGGAGGTGAAGGGGTTGGGGCCGCAGCCTGTGATCTGCATCTCCAGCTCCATCGTGATCTTCAGGGAATATTTGAGCTCTTGCTCGCTGTGGGGACACAAAGGGAAGGGTCACTTAACAACTTTGCAAAACCGAAAACACCAAAGTGAAAACCTGCCTGTTCTCTGAGATTATCTTCAGGGACCCAGAATTGTGCAAATAAGTTTGGTAGGGACCAGTATGAAGGGTCTTCTCAAAAGCAACCCAAATCTCTGGAAATCCCACCTGGAATTAAGTTTTCCCCATCAGTCTTTTGAAGTCAGCTGAAGGTGTTTTGATTTGGGAGACCCCTTTTCAATTGAATCATAAATTACATTGTTTTATACAAGAAGTCCACAACATAGTGCCTGTGGATACCACAGTTTGGTGTAATGGTCAAATGTGCGGACTCTTATCTGGGAGAACCGGGTTTGATTCCCCTTTCCTCTGGGCCCTGGGCCAGCCATACCAATCGCAGAATTGTCCTTGAAAGGGCAGCTTCTGGGAGAGCTCTCTCAGCCCCACCAACCTCACAGGGAGTCTGTTGTGGGGGAGGAAGGGAAAGGATATTGTAAGCCGCTTTGAATCTCTGATTCAGAGAGAAGAGCAGGGTATAAAGCTGTGGCCGTCTTCTTCACAATACTGACTGACACCTTTTTCTGTCACTCCCCAAGTGTTCTAAGAAAGCAGTGGGGCCCGGCGGCACTTTTGCCTGAGCAAAGTTTCTGACTGGCGGCTCAGACATCTAAAAACATTGCTTTAGCAGCAGCTGCCACCGTGGCACAAAGATCTTCACTGTGTGACTTGAAGATAAGCGGCAGCAACCATTTTTATGGCTGGCTCCGCCTCCTACAGCAGCCGTTTTTGGCAGCCATTTTGTGACTGCGGCACCATGCTGTGGCAGAATTCCAAAGGTGCCCGCAGGCTCAAAAAAGTCAGGGAACCCCTGTTCTAAATGTCCCAGTTCTATTCTTCTGTTTGCCATTTATTTGCAAGCTGCGCACTGTTTTCAAGCAGAAAGGAAGCACGCACATTGCCTAAATCAACAGATGTAACAGGTTTTGAGAAGCCCACGCGACACTGTAACCTGACTACCGTTAAGGCTTGCTGCCCACGTGCAGTAGAATGAGGCTATGGAATGGAATGGATCCCTTCATCCTGCAGTTGTAGGGAGATCCCCTTAAAACTTCCATGCCGGTGGATCTCCCTGGAATCGCAGCTGAAGATCCATCAAGCTTGGGATCTCAAGCTCTGACCTGGATAGCCCAGGCAAGTGAGATCTCGGAAGCTATGTAAGGTCAACTCTGGCAAATACTTGGATGGGAGACCTCCTTGGAATACCAGCAGTCAGGAGGCAGAGGCAGGCTTTGTTCTGCCACCTCTCTGAATATCCTCCAGGCCCCCAGTAGGGGTCAGTCACCAGAGGTCACCATGACTTGTGAGCAGGGCTTTTTTTGTAGCAGGAACTCCTTTGCATATTAGGCCACGCACCCCTGCTGTGGCCAATCCTCCAAGAGCTTACAGGGCCTACTGTAAGCTCCAGGAGGATTGGCTACAACGGGGGTTTGTAGCCGAATATGCAAAGGAGTTCCTGCTACAAAAACCCTGCTTGTGGGTACGCATACACCCATGCACATAAAAAAGCTTGGGACCTCGGTCTTCTTGAGCAAGCAGTTAAAACTGGTCTGTGTGGTTGTTTTAAGAAGCCCCGTATTACGTTGCTGCTGCTGCAAAATGTTTGGACTATTAGACAAGATGTATGTTTTTAATATAACGTTTGGCCCTTTGTACCGCTCTCTGCATTGAAAACCGGTTGAAAAGCTGGGTGCGTTTCTCAAAGAAATGAGCCGCGCAATTTGATTTCCTCGGACAAAACTGAATTTCGGGCCAATTAGGGGGAACGAACCAGCCCGGAAAACACAATGTTTTACCTGTAAACGGTGAAGAGCGAGGGGATGTTGTAGTCTCTCAGGAGCAGCAAAGTCGGGAGCCAGCTCTCCATTAGATCAGGGCAGGAGTGGAAACCTGCAGGGAGAGAAAACGGATCATGGCTCATCTGCAGATGGTGGAGAGCCCGCCCCCCCCCCCCCCGCAAAGATCTGGGAGGATTCAATTTTTGCCTTGGAACAAGAGCTTTACATTTGACTGGCTTTGCATTTGTGCTCAAGGAGTGTCAAAAACCTGCAGTGTCCCTACAGGGAGAGAAAACGGATCATGGCTCATCTGCAAATGGTGGAGAGCCAGTTTGGTGTAGTGGTTAAGTGTGCGGACTCTTATCTGGGAGAACTGGGTTTGATTCCCCACTCCTTCACTTGCACCTGCTAGCATGGCCTTGGGTCAGCCATAGCTCTGGCAGAGGTTGTCCTTGAAAGGGCAGCTGCTGTGAGAGCCCTCTCCAGCCCCACCCACCTCACAGGGTGTCTGTTGTTGGGGAGGAAGGTAAAGGAGATTGTGAGCCGCTCTGAGACTCTTCGGAGTGGAGGGCGGGATATAAATCCAATATCATCTTCTTCTATCTTCTTCCCCCAGGGCAAAGATCTGGGAGGGTTCAATTTTTGCCTTGGAACAAGAGCTTTTACATTTGACCGGCTTTGCATTTGTGCTCAAGGAGTGTCAAAAACCTGCAATCGGGCAGTGTCCCCCCCCACAGGAACTAAGTGGTGGGATTCATTACTGATGCACGGCCACTAGTCAGGGATGCCAGCCTCCAGGGGAGACCTTGGGATCCCCTGGAATTACAGCTTAGCTTCATAAGACAGAGGTCTGATTCCTCTGGAGAAAATGGCTGCTTTGGAGGGTGGACTCTAGGGCATTGCACCCCACTGACTTCTCCGTCTACCCCAGGCTCCACCCCCAAATCTCCAGGAGTTCCCCAACCTGGAGTTGGCAACCCCACCCCATCCCTTGCCAGTGGCCTGAGAAGCACAGATAGCTTTAAAAGCAGATTCGACTTTGGCGGAGCTTAGATCCACCAACCGTGGCTAGCCATAATGAATAAGGGGAAACGGTCACATCCGGAGACGGTAGCAACCCTCTGAATAGCAGCCTTAGGAGGGAGGGCCTCTATGCCTTGTTTGCTGTTGCTTCAGAGGAACGGGTTGGCCACTGTTCGAAACAGGATGCTGGGCTAGTTGGACCACTGGTGTTGATCCGCGAGGGTCAGGTTTGCGGCTGGTGTTTGTCTCCCAACAACTCGAACATAAGAAATTGTATTAAACAAGGTCAAAGCAGGGACCCTGCTCTCACACAGTTTTCTCACTAGTAGCCAAAAAGAGTTTTCCCCATGGCCAGCAATCGGAAATATTTGCATTGGGAACTTTTCTCTTGGTGTTCAACCACTGCATCGTGACCCCTCTGTAACAATGTGAAACTGCCGTATACCAAGTCAAACTACAGGCCCAGGTAATTCAGTATCGTCTCTTCTGGCTGAAAACAGCTCTTTCCACATTTTCGAGCAGATGTCTTTCACATCACCTGCTACCTAATCCTTCAGCTTGGCGATGCTGAGCGTTGAACCTGAAATCTTCGGCGTGCAAACCATAATATGCGCTCGAAACAGAGAAGACACCAAACGGAATGAAATGTTTCCTTTAAAAAACGGTGATGTAGAAAATCAGCAAGCAGAAAGAACCAAGGCTTTTTTTTTTTTAGCAGTTCCGGCTAGCTTGGTTTCAGGGGGTGTGGCCTAATATGCCAATAAGTTCCTGCTGGACTTTTTCTACAAGAAAGCCCTGTGTGAAACAATAGTGACATTAGAGGAGGTGGCCTAATATGTCGATGAGTCCATGCTGGGTTTTTTCTACAAAAAAAAGCCCTGGAAAGAACTAAATTGACATTAATGTTTGAGTGAGCAAAGATACCAGACAAGACTCCAGGGGAAGTGCATGCTAAAACTGAGGTGCCACCACTGGGAAGGCCATGCTCCTTGCTGTCCCTCCAGCTCATATCTGTGAATGAAGGACTACTCTGAGCATAAGAACATAAAAGAAGCCATGTTGGATCAGGCCAATGGCCCATCCAGTCCAACACTCTGTATCACACAGTGGCCAAATATATATATACAGGCTAATAGCCACTGATGGACCTCTGCTCCATATTTTTATCTAACCCCCTCTTGAAGCTGGCTATGCTTGTAGTCGCCACCACCTCCTGTGGCAGTGAATTCCACATGTTAATCACCCTTTGGGTGAAGAAGTACCCCCTTTTATCTGTTCTAACCCGACTGCTCAGCATAAGAACAGAAGAACATAAGAGAAGCCATGTTAGATCAGGCCAATGGCCCATCCAGTCCAACACTCTGTGTCACACAGTGGCAATTTTTTTATATAGGCAGTAGTGGTTAAGTGTGCGGACTCTTATCTGGGAGAACCGGGTTTGATTCCCCACTCCTCCACTTGCACCTGCTAGCATGGCCGTGGGTCAGCCATAGCTCTGGCAGAGGTTGTCCTTGAAAGGGCAGCTGCTGTGAGAGCCCTCTCCAGCCCCACCCACCTCTGTTGTGGGGAAGGAAGGCCGCTCTGAGACTCTTCGGAGTGGAGGGCGGGATATAAATCCAATATCTTCTTCATATATATATATATATATATATATATATATATATATATATACACACACACACACACACACACACACACTGTGGCTAATAGCCACTGATGGACCTGTGCTCCATATTTTTATCTAAACCCCTCTGGAAGGTGGCTATACTTGTGGCCGCCACCACCTCCTGTGGCAGTGAATTCCACATGTTAATCACCCTTTGGGTGAAGAAGTACTTCCTTTTATCCGTTTTAACCTGTCTGCTCAGCAATTTCATCCAATGCCCACGAGTTCTTGTATTGTGAGAAAGGGAGAAAAGGACTTCTTTCTCTACTTTCTCCATCCCAAGCATTATCTTGTAAACCTCCATCCTGTCACCCCGCAGTCGACGTTTCTCCAAGCTAAAGAGCCCCAAGCGTTTCAACCTTTCTTCATAGGGAAAGTGTTCCAGCCCTTTAATCATTCTAGTTGCCCTTTTCTGGACTTATAAATCTAATCTCCTTCTTCTTCTCCACCACGTTCTCCAGATTTGCAGACCCCGAGAAGGGCATTTGAACCTGTGTTGCGCACGGGTCTCTCCAGAGACCAGTAGCTCAGCATGGTAGGGAAAGCATTTGCGCATCCTTCATTCGTGTGGGTACACAAGCCCCAGCAGAAGGTTCCATGCCTCGGGCGGCTGAGGCATTTTCCATCCCTCTTCAAAAGCGAGAAAAGGCTTCTGTTGATTCCAGTAATAAATCACACTTCAGGCCATGAAGAGCTGGGAACATTTCCAGGAGAGAGAGTGAGAGAATAGTGCGGAGCTCTCGTTTGCGCAGCTGTCGAAGAACGACACCGAACTTGCGCTCACGTCATCGGCTAGGAAAGAACGGCAGGCATGAATTGTACTGAGCGCCGAGCGTTTTTGAGCTAAAGGTGCAGAGCAGAGGGGGAAATTCTGTCCCGGTTTGCAACATCCTCTGGCGTTTTGCATGCCACAAACTCTTTTGCCAAGGGACTTATGTGTTCACAAAGGCATTTCACTGTCCTGGCACCAATGCCAACAGAACGTCTCACTGGGGACGAGGGAGGGGGCACCTTGTAATATCTACCGTCATAGAGCTACTGTGGAAAAGATACAGATACTATTTTGAGGTTCACAATAGGGGGGAATTGGGATTTCTAACAAGGAAAAATGTTCCTTGTTATGATAGGCGAGGGGCAATGTGAAGGAGGCAGTTGCTTCTATGCACATAGCACATTGGGCCACATTTCTTAGGATGTGGAGGTTGTGGAAAGTGCCGTCAAGTCACAGCTGACTTCTGGCACCCCTTGTAGACTTTTCAAGGCAGGTTTGCCACTGCCTGCCTTTGTGCGGCTACTAGAGATGGGAACGAACCAGCCGCTGAAGTGCATCCTGAATTTTGTCTGGCTTGCGGTTCGAAAAGCAATGTTCATGCACTGAAGAACCGCCACGAATTTTCGTGAATTTTGATGACGTTCGTGGTGGTTCATGAAGAGCAGAAAGCAGGGGCTGAAACCCCTGTTTTCTTCTCTTCATGAGAAACAGTGAAAAAAACAAAAACTGAGAACCCAGAAGCAATGGCAAGCAGAAACCAGGGGTGAAGTGGCTCCGAGCCATTTAAACCCCTGCTTTCTGCTCCCTTTGAAAAACAGCGGGAACTCTGGGCTGGTAAATTCCTGGAGATTGAGGGGGTGGTGGAGCTTGGGAAGGGGAGGAAGCTCCGCATATCATGCAGCCCACCCACCAAAGCCGCTATTTTCTACAGGGCAACTGATTTCTGTACTCTGAAGATCAGTTGTAATTCCAGAAGAGCTCCAGTCCCCACTCCAAGTCTGGACGTAACCCCTTAGGATATGAAGCCATTTATAGCCTTCGGCCCAAGGTTGACTCAGCCTTCCATCCTTCCGAGGTCGGTCAAATGAGGACCCAGCTTGCTGGGGGGAAAGTGTAGATGACTGGGGAAGGCAATGGCAAACCACTCCGTAAAAGGTCTGCTGTGGAAACATCCTGATGTGACGTCACGCCAGAGTCGGAAACAACTGGTGTTTGCACAGGGGACTACCTTTACCTTTGAGAGCCCCGTGGCACAGAGTGGTAAAGCTCCAGTACTGCAGTCCAAGCTCTCTGCTTACAACCTGAGTTCGATCCCGGCGGAAGCTGGGTTCAGGTAGCTGACTCAAGGTTGACTCAGCCTTCCATCCTTCCAAGGTTGGTAAAATGAGTCCCCAGCTTGCTGGGGGGAAAGTGTAGATGACTGGGGAAGGCAATAGCAAACCACCCCGTAAAAAGCTTTCCGTGAAAACGTCGTGATACGACATCATTCCAGAGTTGGAAACGACTGGTGCTTGCACAGGGGACTGCCTTTTTACCTTTATAGCCTTCGGCCAGCTTAACCCAACTTGGTGAATGCAATTTACCAAATGCATCATCTTGATTTCCAGCACTATAGAAGGAATTTGGGGTCTACAGCAAACGGACAACTTCCGCACACGACAGCACACAACCAGGTTTCTAGCCAATTATATGTGAAGCAAGCATCCGACCTTTGTTTGAAGATGGGCGTTTTAATGCTCTGCCACAGCTGTCCCGCTCTTAAACGGCTAGTTAGCAACTGGTATGCAAAAGAACTGATTAGCCCTGATGGTATCTATCAACTCTTTAGTGCTTGGGCTAATTCCAGCCACGACGCCCCTGTCAGCACCCAACAGCTGAGAGGAAAAAGTGCGGCCTCCCTCAAGTTCACAGGAGAAAATTTGGTACTTGTCAGCAAACTTGGGATGCATGCGATACTGCCACCGGAGACGTCGTTCGGCATTGCGAGACCTATAGGTTCCCTCTGCATATATCTGTCTGCTAACCGAGGTGAGGAAGAGTAAAGATTGTTTTCCGCCTCATAAATCTGAGGTCTTGCCTGCATCTTCCACTGTGTGATCCTTGTACGGTTCAGTTATGAGGCATGTGTGGGGCTAAGTCATCAAGGGGCCCCAACATTAGGGCTGCCAGCCTCCAGTGGGGCTTGGAGATCTCCCATTTTGACAGCTGATCTCCAGCTAGCAAAGATCAGCTCTCCTGGAAGAAAATGGCTGCTTTGAAGGGTGGACTCTATGGCACTGTACCAAGCTGAGGCCCTTCCCCTCCCCAAACCCTGCTCTCTCCAGGATCCCCCCCCCCAAAAAAAAATCTCCAGGTATTTTCCAACCTGGACCTGGCAACCCTGTTTTTGAACTCGTGGGCATCTTTGGGATTCTGACATAGATTGGTGGGCATAAATCACAAAATGGCCGCCATGGAAGGTAGGTCACAAAATGGCTGACATGGGAGGTGGAGGCAACCTCACACACAGAGGGATGAGAGGAGTCATTCTTTAAAAGTGCAAGTGCAAGGGACGAGAGGAGTCATTCTTTAAAAGCGCACTGGGGAATAGGAGTGAGGGAGACTACCAATGAAACAATGTTGTTTGAATCTGCACAGCCAATCAGATTGCCAATCCGAAGCTCTGCTGGGCAAGAGCCTCACCCACTTTCTAAAAATACTCAGAGAGCCCGTGCCAGATTGGGGACCTCCGTGCTAGCGTTCCCCCCTCTGCCTCATCTTCATCCCTGGTCGGCACTAGTGGAGGGAGCAGGGGGAAGTTTTGGATTCTAAGGTAGGCAAGGTAGACCCCTGTGCAAGCACCAGTTGTTTCCAACTCTGGGGTGACATCGCATCACAACGTTTTCACGGCAGACTTTTTACGGGGTGGTTTGCCATTGCCTTCCCCAGTCATCTACACTTTCCCCCCGGTAAGCTGGGGACTCATTTTACCGACCTTGGAAGGATGGAAGGCTGAGTCAACCTTGAGCAGGTTACCTGAACCCAGCTTCCACCGGGATTGAACTCAGGTGGGGGCAGAGAGCTTAAGACTGCAGAGAGCACACTGTGGCTTAGTACCTTGTACCATCTTTAGGGATACCTCAAATCTCTCATCAGAGGCAAAGACTCTGGGGAAAGAAGGCGTGTCACCTTCCAGCAGACTTGATTCCTCCCTGCTACCTTCATTTGAAGAAGCGTGGGTGCAAAGCGGATGTTTTTGAGCCCAGAAAGGAGGAACAAATCTTGTTTTGCAAAAGAGAGTCCCAATAAAGTGAAAGTAGAACCAAAAACAACGATCTGCAGATCTCACTAACAAACTTTTGTCCAGGTTGGCTCATCTCTGGACAATAGAGACGACGAAGGAATCGGAGGCTGCGTTCCGTGGCTTCCATCGGCTTTGGCTACTGTGCTGTTCAAGTTTCATTACTTCCCCCGGGGATAAATGTCGGCCTGACACTTGTAGTGCCTCTGATCTTGGCACTGTAGCAGCAACAAAAGATTACTGAAAGGCTTCTCCTTCAAACTTGAAGAGTGTTTCCCTCAGAGCTTCACACTGGAGAGGCATCGGGACATAATTAAGAGGGGCCTTCCAGATACGGTTGCCAGGTCTGTGTTGGAAAATACCAGGAGAATTTGGAGGTGGAGCTGGGAGAGGGTGGGGTTTGGGAGGGGAGGGGCCTCAGCATGCTCCAATGCCCTAGAGCCCACCCTTCAAAGCAGCCATTTTCTCCAGGGGAGCTGATCTCTGCCAGCTGGAGATCAGCTGTAAAAGCAGGAGATCTCCAGACCCCACCTGGAGGCTGGGAACCCAACTTCCAAGTCAGCCCCATTGCTCTGAAAAAGCTGTCACTGGCGTAGAACACAGAAAAACCGTGGCAGCAGTCAATGTGTTTCCCGTTGCCTGTTGGCTTCTTGAGTCTGGGGGACTCCATCTTACAGGTCTTGAATGTACCAAAACAACAGGGAACTTCAGGTCCTTCCCTACTGACTGATTAGTTAGCAAAGCGCTGAGCTCAGCCGCAGATGGGTGTCATGGCCACAAATCCTTGCAATTGACCAGGGTTCTCCAACACAGTGCCCACCTTCCCTGGCACCTGCCAAAGGTTTTAGAAAGTGGGTAGGTCTCATGCCCAGTGAAGCCATTGGAGATTTGATGAGCTATACCTGTTTTAAAGAACACAGCTTTGGCAGCAGCTGCAACCACAACACAAAGATCTTGACTGTGTGACTGAAGGTAAGCTGTGGTGGCCATTTTGTGTCTGGCTCCGCCTCCCGCAGCAACCATTTTGTGGCTGTGCCCATCACACTGTTTCAGAATTCCAAAGGTATTGAAAAGCTCAGAATGGTTGGGGACTCCTGCCGAAGACAAAGACTTCCGTATGTCTCCAGTGTTCGAAACTTCTCCCTGTGAGAACTGAGGGAACAAGCGCTTTCCAGTCCTGAAGCATCTACCTCCATCGTAGGCTAATGCTTGACTTGGGACATTCCAGCATTTTGTGGAACCTCCCGACATTTGGTGATGGCCCCCGGCGCCCTTGTGTCAGCCATTTTGTGACTGGGCCCATCCCCATGGCAACCGTTTCGCACTATGTCTTCTCAAGCTTCCAGGAGAAACCAAGACGGGGATTTGTTGCTGTAAAGACACCTGTTTTCCGCTCGTGTGAAGCACAAAGAGGAGGAAAAGAAGGTTTCTTTTCCTCAGGACTGGAGACAGATGATAGCTTTCAAGGCCAGGCACTACAGCCTCACTGAGTTTAAAATAAAAAGAAAACACCTCCAATTTGCTGGCAACCCTCTCAGACAGATAAAGCATGGTGTCTCACTTTCTCGGCAGCCATCCGGCACATTCCATTTTCAGTAGCTCACGGACAAATTTAGTGATGGTCTTAAGAGCCCTTTTCCATAAACAGGATTTCTCAAGTTCTCTCACCAGTGGGCCAAAATACCTCATGCATCCAGCAACCATTCCCTCGAAGGGAGGGTTATGGGGTGTCCGAAGGCATGCCAGAATCTTTTCAGAGGGTGAGAACACCATTGTGGGAATGTCTTGCACCTCACAGGGGGTGGTTTGAGCGGTAACAATCCAGAAGCTTCAACGCAGAGGCATTAAGAGTTCCTAATGATCCCGGAAGAGGGTTGCCAAGTCCAATTCAAGAAATATCTGGGGACTTTGGGGGTGGAGCCAGGAGACTTTGGAGGTGGAGCCAGGAGACAGGTTGTGACAAGCATAATTGAATTCCAAAGGGAGTTCTGGCCATCCCATTTAAAGGGACCGCAAGCCTTTTAAATGCCTTCCTTCCACTGGAAATAATGGATAGGGGCACCTTCTTTGGGAGCTCATAGAATTGGACCCCCTGATCCAATCTTTTTGAAACTTGGAGGGTGTTTTGAGGAGAAGTGTTGGATGTTATGCTGAAGATTTGGCACCTCTACCTCAAAATTTATCTCCATAGGGGATAATGGAGTGCCCAGCAGACATTTACCTTCTTCCTCCTCCCCCGCTTTCTGGTGACCCTGAAGCTGGGGGAGGACCTCCAAACTGGGGGATCCCTTGCCCCCCTCCAGGGATTGGCAATCCTATCCTGGAATGGAATGAAAGCCCTTCTTTTCCAAATAGGAAGGAAGCTTGGCCAGTCATCCAGAAAGCAGCTGTGCCTCTGAGCATGTGCAAAGTGGTCTCCCCTATGGCTAGCACCATGAGATAAGGAGGTGTGACCTACAGCTCAGGGGGATGACTGCGACTTCCAGGTACCCAGGAATTCTGAAATGACTTAATGGGTGCTTTCACACAGCCTAAATAACACACCTTCAACCCAATTTTAACGCACTTTGCAACTGGATTTTGCTGTGTGAAATGGCAAAATCTGCTTGCAAAACGGTTGCTGAAGTGGGCTGAAATTGGCATTATTTAATATGCATGACAGCGTGCTTAGTTAAAAGCCATGCAGGATCAGACCAATGGTCCATCCAGTCCCGCAACCTGCACCTACAATGGCCAGCCAGATAACCTCAGAAGGCCTACATGGATGCCAAAGTAGCTGGAATTCAGAGATAGACGGTGTCTGGATGTGGAGGTTTCATTTAGCCATTACGACTAATCACAATCTATGAATCTCCCTTTCCTGGAGTTTTAAAATCTCCTTTTAGAGACATCTACTGACTCGTGGGCTGTTCCACAAGTCAGTGACACACAACAGGGCTTTTTTTTTTTAGCAGGGATGCAGTTCTGGCTGGCTTGGTGTCAGGGGGTGTAACCTAATATGCAAATGAGTTCCTGCTGGGGTTTTTTCCTTTTTAAAAAAGCCCTAGTGACACATCATGTGAAGAGGAACCTCTTTTGGTCTGTCCAAAAGCTACTTCCCAGAGAAGGAGAGGAGGAGGAGGAGCTTTGGACTTATATCCCGCCCTTCACTTGGAATCCCAAAGCAGCTTATAACCACCTTCCCTTCCTCTTCCCCGCAACAGACACCCGGTGAGGCAGGCGGGGCTGAGGGAGCTTTGTGAGAACTGCTCTCGAGAGAACGGCTTCTTCAAGAACTGTGACTGACCCAAGGTCACTCCAGCTGGCTCCCTGTGAAGGAGGGTGGAGACCTAGTTCTCCATTCTTAACTGCTACCCCAAACTGGCTCTCAAGCTGGGATACTTAGCTCTTCCTAGCTCTATTACTGTAAGCAAAGGAGGAAACCTTCTCTCCCTCCATTTTCTCCACCTCATGCATAGCCTGTTCCTGCCCCATCCTCTTTTTTACTAAAATGAGATGAAGCATGGAGGATTCTGCCCATCTTAGAGTCATCTCCCACAGATTCTGCCCATCTTAGAGCCATCTCCAATGGGCTAAATCTATGTACTCAGTTGGCCCTATGTCCAAAGACAGTTCTCCCTGGGCATAAGCCTTGCTGTCCTTTCCTAATAACCGTGCCACCTGCTCAGGTCCTTACGGATAGGGTTACAGGGACCTGGCAGTTCAGGCAAGGAAGATCAGGTTGCTACTGGAACGCCGCTCCCTCCTGTCAGCTTCCCTTTTCTAAAGCCCCCAAAGCTCTTTCGGTAACGAGATGCAAAAAAAGGTGTGCCCCGAGCAGGTCTTCTCCAGCACCAGCCGCAGCCACCGTCTCAGGCTGTTGACTTATCGCGGACAGCCTGCTTAAAAAAAACCCTGTTGCAGGCCCTGCGGAATTGTGTAGAACCCGGAATTTTCTACAGATGAAGGAAAAGTAGAAGGGGTCAAGAGAACTTACGCACCAGGATGGAAGCCGACAACGAGGTCAGGCCGATTTGCCTCCCGAGTCTCCACTTGCGACTCCCAGAAATCGTGATAAAGGCCTTTGTAGCTGCTGAGGTAGACCCTCTCTCGAGGCCCGAAGGCCACCAACGGAGGCCTCATGATGGGCCCGTCTACTACGTCGAGGCCCACCATCACCACCTCGATGCCCTGGTGTTTAGGAAACATGCGGGACAGCTCGTCATAATCCGTTACCCGGGCGTTGAGGGTCTCCACGTGGGAAGCCCCAACCACGTGCACGACGATCGGTTTTGCGTAGGGATCAATCCGAAACACGTGCAGCCCTAGGCCAATGGTGGTGGGCCTAGACACAAAGTCTGTGGTCACCCGTTTGATGGACTCCACCAACTCCACCTCGTCTGGCTTTGGTTTCCCTGCATTGGCCCAGAGAATATTCATGTAACGGCCAGTCAGGATGGAGCGTAGCTTCTCGTCCAGATCTTTCTGCATGGAAAACCAGTCTTCCCAGACTCTTACCTCCTGGATGCGTTTCGTCCAGGGAGTTGTGGGAAAAGGGATGTCACCTATGGGAAGAATCGGAGAAATATAAAGTTCACCAGGGCTTTTGTTTGTAGCGGGAACTCCTTTGCATATTCGGCCATACACCCCTGATGTAGCCAATCCTCCAAGAGCTTACAGTACTCTTAGTCCAGGGCCTACTGTAAGCTCCAGGAGGACTGGCTACATCAGGGGTGTATGACTTAATGTGCAAAGGAGTTCCTGCTGCAGAAAAAAAGTCCTGAAGTTCACAGAGTTGTACTCTCTCTTCGGATACTGGAATTGTTTCTTACAGAATATTTCATTGGTTACGGTAAGATTCAGCATATCTGTAGCAACCAAAAGTGGTCAGAGTGCTTCTTGAGTGCTAATATAAATATGAAATAATAAATAAATAGATGTTACCTGCCCTGAGCCCGTTTAGGAAGGGCAGGATATAAATATAAAATAATAAATAATAAACATCTGTATGCCACCATGACCTTGAATGGCCCAGGCTAGCCCGATCTCATCAGATCTTGGAAACTTAAACAGGGTCAGCCCTGGTTCGTCTTTGGATGGGAGACCACCGAGGAACACCAGGGTTGCTACAAGAGGCAGGCAATGGCAAACACCTCTGAATGTCTCTTGTCTTGAAAACCCTACAGGATCACCAAAGGTTGACTATGATTTAAGGGCACTTTCTACCACCACCTCCACTAAGTAATGTTAACCCTGGTTAGTGATTCGATGGAGGGCCACCAAGGAAGTCCAAGGTTGCTACACAGAGGCAGGCAATGGCCAACCACGTCTGGACGTCTTTTGCCTTGAAAACCCTACAGGATCACCCAAGGTTGGCTCTGACTTGATGGCACTTTCTACCACCGCCTCCACTAAGTAATGTTAACCCTGGTTAGTAATTCGATGGAGGGCCAACAAGGAAGTCCAAGGTTGCTACACAGAGGCAGGCAATGGCAATGGCAAACCACCTTTGAATGTCTCTTGCCTTGAAAATCCTACAGGATCACCAAAGGTTGGCTCTGACTTGATGGCACTTTCTACCACCACCTCCACTAAGTAATGTTAACCCTGGTTAGTAATTCGATGGAGGGCCAACAAAGAAGTCCAACGTTGCCACACAGAGGCAGGCAATGGCAAACCACCTCTGAACCTCTCCTGCCTTGATCTGGCTGGCCCAGGCTAGCCTGATCTCATCAAATTTCGGAAGCTAAGCAGGGTTGGCCCTGGATGGGAGACCACCAAGGAAGCTCAGGTTTGTGACGCAGAGGCAGACAATAGCAAATCACCTCCACTAGTCTCTTTCCCTGACCTGGATGGCTAAGGTTAGCCCAATCTCATCAAATCTCAGAAGCTTAGCAGGGTCGTCCCTGCTTAGGGATGACCACCATGGAAGTCCAAGGTTGTCATAGAGAGGCAGGCAAAGGCAGACCACCTCTGGTCATTTCTTGCCTTGAAAACCTCAGGCTCCAGGGATCGCCGTGAGTCAGTTATGACTTCACTGAACACAGTTATTCACTCTAGCTGGATAGCCCAAGCTTGCCCAGCCTCATCAGATCGTGGATTCTACGCAGGGTGGGTCCTGGTTAGTTCTTGGATGAGAGACCACCAAGGAAGTCCAAGGTTGCTATGCAGAGGTAGGCAATGGCCAACCACCTCTCTTCATCTCTTGATTTAAAAACCCCAGTAGGGGTCGCCATAAGTCCTCCGTGATTGGAGGGCGTTTTCCACCATCACCACCACAAATCTATAACGAGACCCTGGGCGATCGCCGTACCTCCTTCCACCTCAGGCCTACCTGTGAACGTAAGCCACTCCATCAGCCGGTCAAGAGCCACCAGTTTCAGTTTCTTGCAGAACTTCTTGTGGATGGGCCAGTTGGCCCGTTGACACTCTGAGCCACAGTAATAGACATTCTGGCACCTGGGAGTGGAAAGGAAGGTGAAACATACAGATTCCCAGACCACATTGGTATCCATCCACAGCCACAAAAAATGGCCATTGTTCACCAATGTCATGAGCCTTTACAGAAGTACCCGGTAAAATTGGCCAGGACTGAGCCACCAGGAGCCTGTTCAAAACAGAAGAGCTCAGCTTTGGAAGAGATGGACATAATAGTTCCTCAGAGCATACACAGAGTGCTTATTCTCTCACATTTCAGTAACCACAGCCTGTGCATTGGACCCTGGGAGAAAGCTATGGCTCCCCAGCAAGCTTCAACCCCAGCATTTGTTTGCGTCTTTATGAAATGGAATTTGACGTCTTTATGAAATGGTATGCTTGGGAAATAGCTGGGGACTTTGGATGTGGAACAAGAAGCAAGGCTGTGACAAGCACGACTGAACTCTGAAAGGAGTTCTGGGCATCGCATTTCAAGGGACCGCACTCCTTTTAAATGCCTTCCCTTAACTGGAAATAATGAAGAATAGGGGCACCTTCTTTGAGGACTCATAGAATTGGACCCCCTGGTCCAATCTTTTTGAAACTTGGGGAGAAGGTTGAGAAGAAGCACCAGATGATGTGCAAAAAATGTGGTGCATCTGCCTTCAAAAACAGCCCCCCCAGTGCCCCAGATACCCACAGATTGATTGTCCATCATACCCTATATAGCAGGGGTGTCAAACATCTGGCCTGGGGGCCGAATCAGGCCCCTGGAGGGCTCCTATCAGGGCCCCGAGCAACTGGCTGTCATCTGCTTCCTTCTCACTCTCCCTTGCTTCCTTCTGTGTAATAGCTTGCTTTGCCAGGCTTGCTCAATTGCATAGGAGGTACAGAGCAAAACCTCTATTTTCGTTATTGGCTGAGGCTCCTCCCTTTGGGAGGAAGATGGGGGGGGAGGAAGAGCTTGGTTTGCCAGGGCATCACAATCGCCCATCAGAGCTACTGAGCAAGCCTCACTTCCTTCTATTGGCTGAGGCTCCCAATTTTTTTTTTAATCTTTAATTGTATTTGTCTGTGTCCTTTATAAATATCCCTGCTATCTTAGGTACACACATGGCCCAGCCCAACATGGCCCGGCCCAAGAAGGTCTCATGTCAGATCCGGCTGTCATACCCTGCTATATAGGGTATAATGGAGTACTGAGCAGACATTCAACCCAACCCACCCCGCTTTCTGATATCTCTGAGTGGGGGGGGGGGGCACTAAACTAGGGGATCCCCTGGGCCCAACTGGGAATTGGCAGTCCTATGTGGTTAACAGATTCCTTTAGAATAGTTTGGAGATGGGAGGGATTTTGGAAACGGGGACCTCGGCGGATTCATAAAGCCATAGACTCTGCCCTCCAAAGTTGCCATTTTGCTCCAGGGGAAATGATCTGTGAAGTCCGTAGCTCAGTTGTAATTCAGGGAGATCTCCAGGCCCCACCTGGAGGATGGCAGCTCCCCAGAGAGGATTTCCATGGTTGCAACAAAATTGTAATTTTTACCTTTTACACCTCCGCA
Source organism: Heteronotia binoei (assembly GCF_032191835.1). Lineage (NCBI taxonomy): Eukaryota > Metazoa > Chordata > Lepidosauria > Squamata > Gekkonidae > Heteronotia > Heteronotia binoei. The sequence goes on from NC_083242.1 coordinate 8,121,873, forward strand.
GGCTTTTGGGGTCGGGCAGTGATTCGGGAAGCTTCTTGCACTCGGCGCAGAATTTGAACGTGTCCTCCATTTTCTGGAACATCTCGAAATAGGATCGGATGCCAAATTCTGCACTGGGTTTCTTGCCTTCCATGGCAGACCTGCAAAGAAGGCGCCCGGGCAAAAGAGCTTGGAGAAAAACAGGCAGACAGCCTCGCTGTATCCTGATGCCGTTTAAAAATCCCAGAAATTTAAAGAGAGCATATTTTATTTATTTAAAACATCTTAAATAATAGTTTTATTTATTTAAAACAATTGTTTTATTTTGTGAAACATTTTACGCCAGCTTTCTGACCAGTCAGGGCCCAAAAGGTAGCAAACATTAAAAAAAAAACCAAACAATTAAAAATACAATAAAAATGGTAAAATAATTCCATTAAAAACACATATTTAGGGTTTGTAGAATCTTTCGGGCTCAAGTACCGTGTTCTACTGGAGAAAGTTTTTCTACAAACCCTAATGATGTTACCAGCCGTGAAAACCTGAAATCTTTGATAAAAACACATAGACAGACAATACTAGAAGAACATCCAATAACTGTTATTGGGTATATGCCCGATGAAACAAAAAAGTCTTCACCTTCTGGAAAGAAAGACTCTGATAGAGACAGGTGAATCTCCCTAGTCAAGGAGTTCCAAAGTTTGGTGTCAAATTTGGTGCTATGTCCAAGAAAGGCCCATCTAGCTTCAAACGGTTGGGGCATCCAAACCAAACTACTCCCCATTATATTTCAGAATTAGGGTATCATAGTCCATGAAGAATTAGGGATAGTGAATGGCTTCAAAATCCACCTCAGTCTCAAATCTTCCACATCTAGGATACAGTAACCTCTTGGGGTCTTGTGCGAGTTATTTTTCTTGTACCCACCACCACCAGTGTTTAACACATCTCCCGTGCTGTTCTCCTGAAGCATAACAAGCCTCATCAGGCCGTTTGGGAGCTTCGTTGGATCTGGCTGACCAGCCCAAGGTCACCCAGTGAGGATTTGAACTCAACTCTCCTGAACAGTATTGTGACTGTAACCACTATACCACCCTAGCTGTCTACTAGGAGTTGCCTTTCTTCTCCTGTGTGGCACTGGTACTACCCCATCGCCCACTTTCAGATATCCCACTGGAGCAGGGGTGGAATTCTAGCAAGAGCTCCTTTGAATATTAGGCCACACACCCCTGATGTAGCCAATCCTCTAAGAGCTTACAAAAAAAGAACCTTGTAAGCTCTTGGAGGATTGGCTACATCAGGGGTGTGTGGCCTAATATGCAAAGGAGCTCCTGCTAGAATTTCACCCCTGCTTTGGAGGATACCAACCTGTCCATCTGGATCCTAAAACCTTGGACAAGGCTTGTTAGCAAACGAGGGATTTTAGTCTCTTTCTAAATGGCACCATAGCTGGGTTGGCCATTTTGGCTCACCTGTATTCATCGTAGCTCTTCATGTTAAGCTTCTGAAGGATGACCTGGGACAGACCGGGGACGTTGCTATCCATAGCCAAAAATCCCAGAGAGTCCATATTGGGTCCTTTGACAACAGGAGTCTCTGTGAAATCATTCTTGGAGCTGCTTTGGACTTGAGAGGCCTTCTTCATCTTCCGGTGAGACATCTCAATGGGGATGCTAGAAGTGGATTGGAAACAAATGAACACCCTACTTGTCCAGAAGGGGCTTTTCATCAACTCCAGTTTCATCTCACGGGACAGTTAAAACACCAGTCTATATTGCGTTGCACCAAAGCCTTTGATTCTGACTGGCTGAGCTGATGATATGCTATGGAATGTGCACAAACATTTCAGCTGCTCAGGGAACAGCAAGCAAATCTTATATTCCAGATCCTTAGAAAGGAGCATTTTTGAATGGTGTTTGTGGGTTGTAGCAGCTGGATAGTTTTGAAAAGGCAAGGGGTGAGCGGAGAGTTTCTAGCTAGAGCTTGCTAAAGCTGGGAGTGAGGGTGGGGGTGCGGCTGTCAGCGTTTTGACCTCACTGCTGCAGACTGACGGCTGCTAGTTTAAGTGGCTTTAAAAAGGGATAAGACAAATTTGTGGAGGAGAGATCCATTGACCGTTATTAGACACAGTGACTAAATGGAGCTTCCATGTTTAGGGGCAGTATACCTCTGAGTGACAGCGCTGGGTGGGGCCAGAGGAGGGAGATGCTTAAGTCTCTGTCTCCAGCTTGTGGGCCTTCCAGAAATATTTAGGTGGCCACCTTTCTATAGAGTGATGGACTCAATGGACCACCATCTGATACTAGAAGCTTGCTTCTATTGCTATGCCCAAGTTGTTCCCTGTTTGCCTTCCACTCAGCATCTCAGGGTATATTTTCAAGTATTATTGATGTATCATAAGTCTCCTAAAGGAAAAAAAATCAGTAAGAGGAAGAAGATATTGAATTTATATCCCGCCCTTCTCTCCGAAGAGTCTCAGAGCGGCTCACAATCTCCTTTATCTCCCTCCTCCACAACAGACACCCTGTGAGGTAGATGAAGATATTGAATTTATATCCCGCCCTCCACTCCAAAGAGTCTCAGAGTGGCTCACAATCTCCTTTACCTTCCTCCCCCACAACAGACACCCTGTGAGGTAGATGAAGATATTGAATTTATATCCCGCCCTCCACTCCGAAGAGTCTCAGAGTGGCTCACAATCTCCTTTCCCTTCCCCCCCCCCACAACAGACACCCTGTGAGGTAGATGAAGATATTGAATTTATATCCCGCCCTTCACTCCGAAGAGTCTCAGAGCGGCTCACAATCTCCTTTATCTTCCTCCCCCACAACAGACACCCTGTGAGGTAGATGAAGATATTGAATTTATATCCCACCCTCCACTCCGAAGAGTCTCAGAGTGGCTCACAATCTCCTTTACCTTTCTCCCCCACAACAGACACCCTATGAGGTAGATGAAGATATTGAATTTATATCCCGCCCTCCACTCCGAAGAGTCTCAGAGCGGCTCACAATCTCCTTTATCTCCCTCCCCCACAACAGACACTCTATGAGGTAGATGAAGATATTGAATTTATATCCCACCCTCCACTCCGAAGAGTCTCAGAGTGGCTCACCATCTCCTTTACCTTTCTCCCCCACAACAGACACTCTATGAGGTAGATGAAGATATTGAATTTATATCCCGCCCTCTACTCCGAAGAGTCTCAGAGCGGCTCACAATCTCCTTTCCCTTCCTCCCCCACAACAGACACCCTGTGAGGTGGGTGGGGCTGGAGAGGGCTCTCACAGCAGCTGCCCTTTCAAGGCCAACTCATGCCAGAGCTATGGCTGACCCAAGGTCATTCCAGCAGCTGCAAGTGGAGGAGTGGGGAAATCAAACCCGGATCTCCCAGATAAGAGTCCGCACACTTAACCACTACACCACCCATGAAATGTCTTGTTGCTTAGGAAAGCCAGGTGTACACTTGAGATGTACCTGGAATTCTTGAAGGCATCACCAGTCCAAGTCAACAAGGTGTTTTTTTTTTGGGGGGGGGGGGAGGAATGAACAGATAATTCTCTAATAAGGAAATACATTTTATGATGGCTTGCAGGACAGAGACGGGAAGAAGAGGAAGAGGAGGGTTGTTTTTTTATGCCCTGCTTTTCTCTACCGCAAGGAGTCTCAAAACGGCTTACAATTGCCTGCCTTCCTCTCCCTTACAACAGGCACTTTGTGAGGTCAGTGGGGCTGAGAGAGTCCTGAGAGAAGCATGACTGACCCAAGGTCACCCAGCTGGCTGCAAGTGGAGGGATGGGGAAATCAAACCCGGTTCTCCAGATTAGAGTCCCCGGCTTTTAACCTCTACTCCACAGGTGGCTCTCAGGAAGACTGTCAATTCAGAGGTGGGACTGAGAGAATCAGCACTTTGGAATCATGCAGAGCCAATGCCCATGCCTTTCACGGACTAGACCAATTCAGTATGGGATGGGGGAAATGGGTCGCACCCAGTAGAGTCCCCGGCTATGGAAATGTAGCCTAGCAGCATTCTAGTTACTCCCTTCTGACGCGCCAGCCGTCTAAGTACAGAGACTCCTACAGCAGTGCAAGTATTCCATTTTCGTCAGCAGAAGGAGGAGTCTGTTTTTCAGTTTTGTGCTGCATTGCCTTTCAATGCAAGGGTTTGGTATCATTTTGACGTCTTGGCCGCCTTGAGTGGGAAAGCCGGATGTAAATTAATTGGAAGACAAGCATTTATCCTACATTAAGAAGTGATATAGTCCCAGCCAGGGATGGAATTCTTGCAGGAGCTCTTTTGCATATTAGGCCACACAACCCTGATGTAGCCAACCCTCCAAGAGCTTACAAAAAAGAGCCTTGTAAGCTCTTGGAGGATTGGCTACATCAGGGGTGTGTGGCCTAATATGCAAAGGAGCTCCTGCTAGAATCCCACCCCTGGTCCCAGCAGAGCTTTTTCAGAAGGCATGATTTCGGTTCTAAATTTCGTCAGCACCGACGGCCTTTCCCAATGCTCTCCCAACCTCCTTTCCCAGGTGTTCGAAAGCCCCAAAGGAGCCAAATCCAGTTTTATTCCCTCCCTTATCCCCATTATTGGGGCAGAGGACCCTCTTCCATTCTTCCTTCTTGTGCATTTCCCCCCCCACACACACACACACCACTTTCTTTTTCACTGGTCTGTCCCAGCACGGAACATTCACCGGGCGAAAATGAGCCACCCCAAAGTTAGCGACGAAAAACATTCTCCGCCGGCTAACAGACTCGCCCCCTTTCGCCTGCACCTGCTTCCATAAATCACCCCATTATACGATACCCTGGGGTAGGGAATCTGTCTTGGAGCAAAGGCAGACGGTGGGCCCGGGGCCAGAAGGGATTGCCTGTCTTCACAACTGATATCCATTTGATAGCATGCCTATAATCCGACAGTTTGTCACTTTTTACAAGCAGACTTGTGGGTCCCCGTGGCAAACGGCGGGCGTTATGGGGCTTCCCTGGAGCCTCGGAACCAATTCCCAGTGTTGGCGGTTCATTTTGGGGATTGGGTGGCTTAAGAAAGGCCGTTTTGTATCTGAGCGTGCGCAGAGTGCTGTTCTTACACTGTGGGGGTAACGACAGCCTGCATGAATTCTCCAGGCCGTTTTGGAACGGGATTCTCCTAGAATCTGTCAGGGGCTACAGCCAGAAGCTCACGGATGGGTGGGCTGCCACAGGGCCGGACCTAGACTGCCTGGCACCCTAGACAAGGCTAACTTCTGGCAAAAACCACTGATAACGTCACCGAGTCACATGGGGGATGATGCCCAATTCGGTTTCCCCAGAAGGGAGGCGCCCTAGGCGATAGCCAAGTTTGCCTAGTGCAAGAGCTGGCCCTACACTGCCACAAGGGTTTCCAGGTTTTCCCTGGCTACCAGCAGGGGATGAGGGGTAGGGCTGCCGGATCCAGGTGGGAAGACTCCTGGGGACTGAGAATGGATCCTAGGATGGGCAGGGACCTTAATCCCCTGTGCAAGCACCAGTCGTTTCCCACTCTGGGGTGACGTTGCTTTCACAACTTTTTCACTGCAGACTTTTTACGGGGTGGTTTGCCATTGCCTTCCCCAGTCCTCTACACTTCCCCCCCCAGCAAGCTGGGGACTCATTTGACCGACCTCGGAAGGATGGAAGGCTGAGTCAACCTCGAGCCGGCTACCTGAAAACCCAGCTTCCGCCGGGGATCGAACTCAGGTCGTGAGCAGAGGGCTCCGACTGCAGTACTGCAGCTTTACCACTCTGCGCCACGGGGCTCGACAGAGGACCTTAAAGGGGTGTAATTTTGGAGTCCACCCTCCAAATCAGCTGTTTTCTCCCAGGGGAGTTGATCTTTGTAGTCTGGAACTGAACAAGGTTGCCAGCGTCCAGGTGGTAGCTGGAGATCTCCAGTGATTAAAACTGATCTCCAGGCCAATAAGATCAGTTCCCCTGGAGAAAATGGCTGCTATGGAAGAAGAAGAAGGCCACAGATTTATACCCTGCCCTTCTCCCTGAATCAGAGACTCATAGTGGCTTACAATCTCCTTTATCTTCTCCCCCCACAACAGACACCCTGTGAGATAGGTGGGGCTAAGAGAGCTCCCCCAGAAGCTTCCCTTTCAAGGACAACTCCTACCAGATCTATGGCTGACCCAAGGCCATTCCAGCAGCTGCAAGTGGGGGAATCAAACCCAGTTCTCCCAGATAAGAGTCCGCACACTTAACCACTACACCACACTGGCTCTAGGTGGACTCTATGGCATTATACTCCATTCAAGTCCCTCCCCTCCCCAAACCCCACCCGTGGCAACCTTTCCTAGCTTTCAACATCCCCTGGAGGAAATGTCATAACACTCGAACCAAACCCAGACATAAGGGCATTTCCTCACCACGCAGGAGCACTAAAACTATATGCAGGGTCCACAATCGGAAGAGTGTGATGACAATATCTTTCTCCGAGAATGTCAAAGGGAAGCCCTTTGCTTAATTAACAAGCCGGTGGAATGTCAGAGAGAGATGTAATAAGCAAAGATGAGAGTCCCTAGCGCTGGCTCAAAAAGTGTCCTACGGGAGTATCTGGTGGGCAGAGGATGTGTTTTCCTGTCAATTGAAAAAGAGAGAAAAAAAGAACTCGCCCGACTTTGTCGGGGTGGGGAGCAAGGTTCCCTCTAAGTTGCAGAGTCTTGTAAGCTGCTGGCATTAAAGCGGTGAGCTCCTGCATCACTTAGTGTGCCCTGGGGTCCTCCTTCCTGAGCGAAGACAAAAATGGGTGAGCGGGAGGTTAAAAACCTGTGAGCTCGCTCACGCTAACACAGCTTAGAGGGAACACTGGTGGGGAGAGAAATGCCAAATCTGCTGCCTGGAATGAAATCCATTTGTTACTCACAAGGAGAGAGGGAAGCTCTCCAAGGCACGTCCACAGGCCAGGAAAAGCACAACAGATTTCAAGAATCTGCTTCAAGTGACAAGACCGTCATAGAGCCGACCAGGATCTTAGAGCTCATCTAGACTGGCTGCTCTCCTCAGTGCTGAAAGCTCAAAGAAGAGCAGTTTTGGCAGAAGGTTCTCCGGCCTCTAGTGAAGGCCGCCACTAAGAGACATCTCCTCCCATCCAAGAAACGCTTCCCACTATCAAAGTGCTCTTGATGTTAAGGGAGCCAGTTTGGTGTAGTGCAGGGGTGGCCAAACTGTGGCTCAGGAGCCACACTGGGGTCTTTCACGCATATTGTGTGGCTCTCAAAGCCCCTATCCCTCTGTTGGCCAGCTTTAAACCACTTCGCCAAGCCAAGCCAGCCAGTGGCTTACAGAATTCATTTAAAGTTGCTTTCTTTCCACCTCCACTTCCTCCAACTATCTTCCTTCCTTCCTTCTGTCCTGCCTGCCTGCCTTCCCATCCTGAAGCGGAGAAGAAAAGTACTGAAACATGATAGAGCGGTTCCTCAGTGGAACAGGCTTCCTCGGGAGGTGGCGGGTTCTCCTTCCTTGGAGATTTTTAAACAGAGGCTAGATGGCCATCTGACAGCAGTGCAGATCCTGTGAATTAGGCAGATCAGGAGAAGGAGGGCAAGAAGGGTTGCATCGATGCTCAGTTCTCATGGCCCTTTCTGACACGCCCTGGGAAATGATATTCACCACTTTGGGGTCGGTTAGCAATTTTTCTCCAGGCCAGTTTGGCCCAGGGATCCTGCAGGTTTTTGCCATCCTCTGGGCCCCTGAGCATGGAGCAGGGCCGCTCAGGATGCCTATGCGTGGGGAGATATTTGTGAAGCTCCTGCATTGTGCAGAGAGCCAGTTTGGTGTCGTGGTGAAGTGCACGGCCTCTTCTCTGGGAGAACCGGGTTTGATTCCCCACTCCGCCGCTTGCACTTGCTGGAATGGCCTTGGGTCAGCCTTGGGTCTTGCGGAGGTTGTCCTTGAAAGGGCAGCTGCTGTGAGAGCTCTCTCAGCCCCACCCACCTCACAGAGTGTCTGTTGTGGGGGGAGAAGATAAAGGAGATTGTAAGCCGCTCTGAGACTCTGATTCAGAGAGAAGGGCGGGGTCTACATCTGCAATTCTTCTTCTTTTTCTTCAGGGGGTTGGACTAGATGCCCTTCTAATTCTATGATTCTCTGACCTGAGATTTGCAGCTTCTCCAGCAAGAGATGCGGGGGGGAGGTGCTCAAATATCAGTCACCAAGATGATAAAACAGCCTCTGCCAACTTGGATGAGGCAGCAAGGCTATTCCGGTCTTCTGCCTGTCGCCAAGCCAGCCCATTGAAGTGATAACATACATACCCTGCGATGTTTCAGAGACACTGCTAGGTGCTCTCTCGCTCTCTTTTTAAAACAAAAAAATCACTCTCCACTCCATGCAAAGGCACAAAATACACTAGCAGGGGCTTTTCTCCCTCTACTGCTTCCTGTTAGCTATTTGTCTGCACCTATTGGCCCAATCTGCTTTTTTAAGCTGCACATCTTAGTAAAAAGGACATAAATCTATGTGCGTAAAGTGCCGTTTACTTGCAGCCGACTTATGGCGACCCCAACAAGGGGCTTCCAAGGCGAGGGAGAAGCGGAGGTGGTTGGCCATTGCCTTCCTCTGCAGAGCCTTCTTTGGTGGTCTCCCATCCAAGACTTATGGTGACCCCAGCAAGGGGCTTCCAAGGCAAGGGAGAAGCAGAGGTGGTTGGCCATTGCCTTCCTCTGCAGAGCCTTCTTTGGTGGTCTCCCATCCAAGACTTATGGTGCAGCAATGGGCTTCAAGGCAAGGGAGAAGCAGAGGTGGTTTGCCATTGCCTTCCTCTGCAGAGTATTTTCCTTGAAGGTCTCCCATCTAACATTTATAGTGACCCAGCAAGAGGCTTCCAAGGCAAGGGAGAAGCAGAGGTGGTTTGCCACTGCCTTCCTCTGCAGAGGCTTCCTTGGTGGTCTCCCATCCAAGTACTGCCCCTGCTTAGCTACTGAGATTCCATGAGATTGAAATATATCCAAGGAATGGCCAAACTTGCTTAATGTAAGAGCCACATAGGATAGGTGTCAGATGTTTGACAGCCACAAGACATGGACATCAGCAAAGTTCCCTCAAAGCTGCAGAGTCTTGTGAGCAAAAAATCTGCATTGTGAGCTACTGCATAAATTATTGTGCTGTGGGGTTATCCTTCCTGAGCCAAGACAAAAATGTGTCAGCTGGAGGCTAAAAATCTGTGAGCTAGCTCACGCTAACTCAGCTTAGAGGGAATACTGGACATCAGATGTCTGAGGAAAAAGAAGGAAGGAAAATGATAGATGATAGATAGATAGATAGATAGATAGATAGATAGATAGATAGATAGATAGATAGATAGATAGATAGATAGATAGATAGATAGATGAGAGAGAGAGAGAGATGGGGAGGGAGGCAGGAGGGAGAGGTGGAAAGAAAGCAACTTTAAATGCATTCTTCAAGCTGCTAGCTGGCTTGGCTTGGAGAAGTGATTTAAAGAAAGGTCTTTTCCAAGTTGGCTGATGGGGTAATGGGGCCTTCAAGAGCCACACAATATGTGTGAAAGAGCCACAGTTTGGCCACCCCTGAACTATGCCTAGCTGCCCTCCCTCCCCATAACTCTTTTACAAACAATGAGAATGCAAATATTCATTTGCACACCCTGAATCCAACTAAATTGCACCTATTCCAATAATTCGACAGGATGTAATCTCTGGAGCTTGCATTTGAAGGAGAGCCACAAACCACTGTTTTTTGAATCTGCTTGGTTAATTTGGGGCTCATAATCCCTTCGTTCAACATCTGCATGACTTTTCTAAATAAATGGTAAATCTATACCTCTGCATCTGCCGGATAATTGAGATTCATCTTAAGCCTGACCGCAGAGAATGAACTTTTATAGAATTGGAAGTACACATCTCTTCTCGCTTGCCAGATTTTTAAAAAGGCATACCCAGCTTGCTCCAAAAGACAAAAGAGAGACAGCAATTGCCTTGAAGGAGCATAAAATAGGGATTAACTTTGATAAATGGGACAACATAGACGATGGCAATTTTTAACAGTAAATGGGGGCTTGCTATTGACTTCCAGAAACCCACAGGGAGATCATTTGTGGCCAGATATCAGAGGAGAATACAGAGAAAGAAGAGTGGCAAATTATGGCGTCATCAGTCGAAGCTCTGGGGAAGTTCCAAGAAAGTTAAGGGATTCATGGATAGGACATAGGGAAAGTCCAGGTAGCAAAGAAGGCCAACTCACCTGTCTGTGCTTTTGCTATCTTCTGCTAATCAAATGCTCCCGTCTTGCTTTCTGCTTCCCACTGGAGAAATGTGACCAAGAACCTCTGGCTCTAAGAATACCTTCCTAGTCTTCAGATCTGGACAGGTCTCTCCCTGGACAGAGGGACTGCAAGACCTCCAAGCGGCTAGCCAGCCCGTCCAGCAGTCCGAAAGCCTGCAGCTGAACTGCAAAGGGACATCTGCCTCCTGCAGGGAAACGCAGGCTGCTACAACCAAATGTCCTTTTCAGGCCCATCGTCCTAACGGGAAAGAATCCCAGTTCCCCTTTGCAAGGCGGTAGAGTGTTAGAGTTGCCAGTCCGCACTTGGGTAAAGACAGCACAACCGAAGTTATAGTGACCGAATAACTAAGAACGTATTGGAACAAAATCATACAGATATGTTCAATAGACGACTAAATAGCAATAACAATCCCCCCCGCAAAGTTTCACAGTTCCATCAAAGGAGTCCCAATGAACAGGAGGTCGACTGGATTATTTCGTGCTTTGAATCCCCTTCTACCATAGGGTGCTCCAACCACATCTCTCAAGCAAAGGCAAAAAGCTCAGAAAAAAATAGCGAAGTGTTTCTGACGCATCGATAAGTTGCAAAAAGCTGCAAACCCCACAAGATTCGTCTTCAGTGTGTCCAAAGACTGCACATAGAATTCCCAGTGGACAAATGGGACAGAAAGTCTCCAGTAAGATTGCAAAATGGCACTACCCACTACCTTGAGCCTTTTGGAGTTTAGTGCCATTTTGAAATCTTACCGGAGACTTTCAGTAACAGACTCGGGATCTTGGTTGTCCCCCAGGCCCAGCCAACGGAGCATCACCAGACCACAGAAAATCCACGGGGTGCACCTTTTCTAATGGTAGTTCGCTGGATGGGTGGGCAACCTCCAAGGCATACATAAATCCCCGGGCCAACGCACCAATTGTGATAAATGGGTTCCCCTTGAACCTCCGAAAGAAAAACGAAGTCAGTCAAGTAGATCCATTCTAAAGTTTTTACTGATATCAGCAGGAGCTCAAAATATAGGCAAGCTCAGCTCATTAACAACATTCCATGCAATTTATCCTGATCCCGACCGATAGGCCCCTTCCCTGCTGTCTCATTGGATGAGACAGCAAGGTTTACAACTTTCCGGTACGCCTCACACACACAATTTACTTATCGACTCCTTAATATGACCCCCCCCCACTTTCGACATGTATTCCATGTCCATGCAAATGAAGTATTTACCTCTGCTGGGCGTGAAACTGAATATGCATAAAGCTATTAAGCACGGCTCAGTGGTCCCATTTTTATTTCTCGCTGCCAAGATGGCCTTGAGATAGGGCTGCCAATCCCCAGGCGGGGGCAGGGGATTCCCCGGTTTGGAGACCCTCCCCCCGCTTCAGGGTCGTCAGAAAGCGGGGGGGAGGGGAGGGAAATGTCTGCTGGGAACTCTATTATTCCCTATGGAGATTTATTCCCATAGGAAATAATGGAGAATTGATCTGCGGGTATCTGGGGCTCTGGGGGGGCTGTTTTTGGGGTAAAGGCACCAAATTTTCAGCATAGCATCTAATGCCTCTCCCCAAAATACCCCCCAAGTTTCAAAAAGATTGAACCAGGGGGTCCAATTCTATGAGCCCCAAAAGAAGGTGCCCCTATCCTTCATTATTTCTTATGGAAGGAAGGAATTGAAAAGGTGTGCCATCGCTTTAAATGTGATGGCCAGAACTCCCTTTGGAGTTCAATTATGCTTGTCACAGCATTGATCTTGGCTCCACCCCTAATGTCTCCTGGCTCCACCCCCAAAGTCTCCTGGCTCCACCCCCAAAGTCCCCAGATATTTCTTGAATTGGACTTGGCAACCCTACCTTGAGATGTATCAAACTCTGTGTAACACAGAGACTTCACTATAATATGTAGCATCCCTAAGTTTCACTTCTGCTTCTCTGTCCGCTAAAGTTAACCCTTACACATTGGGTTTCACTTCAGCTCAAACATCAAAATCATCTCCCTCGGAAGGAAGATCCATAGTAAATATGCATGAGATAATAATGGAATCCAGACCACCCAGTAAACAGCTCTCAAGATATCATTACAGGATTATGGCAGGAGACGTACAGTTGCAAACTGTAAGTTAGGAAATTCCTGGAGGTTTCGGAGCCTGGGGAGGGAAGGAACCTCTGTGAGGTGCAGTGCCGCAAAGCCCACCCACCCCTGCCCCCAAACAACATGGCATTGGAGCAAACGAGCCGGAAACAGAAAACTTGTTCCCCAATAAAAGGGTTAAGCTGCCCAAATATTTTGTGCTATATATTTATCTACTGCCTCTTTTATTAGTGGCCCTGTGGCGCAGAGTGGTAAAGCAGCAGTCCTGCAGTACTGTGATCTGAACTCTCTGCTCACGACCTGAGTTCGATCCCGGCGGAAGCTGGGTTCAGGTAGCTGGTCCAAGGTTGACTCAGCCTTCCATCCTTCCGAGGTCGGTCAAATGAGTCCCCAGCTTGCTTGGGGGAAAGCGTAGATGACTGGGGAAGGCAATGGCAAGCCACCCCCTAAAAAGTCTGCGGTGAAAACATTGTGAAAGCAACGTCACCTCAGAGTCGGAAACGACTGGTGCTTGCACAGGGGGCCTTTCTTTTTATTATTATTTTATTGTATTTTTATTACTATTTATTTTCTTTATTATATTGTTATTTTATTTATTTATTATTTTATTCATTGCCTCTTCTCTGGCCGTTTCCAAAACTTGCACATCATTTAACCAATGGAAAAGGGGAGATGCGGCTAGTAAAGGCCTGATGGGCGGGGTCGATGGAGTGTGCCCGCCCCCCAGAGGCCAATATTCGCTCATAGAGGTAGATAATAGATCCGGCCGTGTCGGGCTGAAGCAGCAGAATGAAGTTGGGCCCCAGGAGCCCCTTTAAGACCAACACAGTATGCTCTACACTTCAGGTTCCCCTTCGAGAGGCGTCATTGGGGGGGCATCACGCAGGCTGCAGAAGGAACTCCTTTCCTCTCCGGCATCAACCCTTTGGGCGGCCCCCCTCTTTGTGTCTAAAGAGCCAGAATTCCCCATTCCCACCCCCGACGTCGTGATAGGCCGCCTAGCTCTTTAAAAACCAATAGTTGCCCGCCCCGCGTTGTTTAGAATGAACCGGAAGTGTCGCCTTCATCTTACATGTCATCCCATACCCCCTAGGGAAGCGAAACTCCGGTAAGGTCAAAGAGAAATACAAATTATAACAATTCTATAATAATATCCAGTTAAGGACTCAAGAAACAGAAGCCTCGCATGCTTAAAAAAGAAAAAAGAAGAAGAGGAGAAGGGGGGAAAAATCAGTGGCAGCGAGGCCGGCCCTTTGCCCGTCACAAATATGGCGCCAGTGGTCGGTGTTGAGTGTCCTCCCGCGAGAGTTCTGGAAACTGAGGACCGCGAGGATGGAGGACGCTGTCGCTATGGCAACGAAGATTCGTTGCTGGCGGTTGCGCCGCGTCCTCGCGCCGCGGTCAGCCCTGAAGCTCCTCCGTGACCTCCCGGCCTCGCCCACCTCGCAGGGTTGTTGTGGAGAGACTTTTGAAAAGGCGGATTTGACCAAACTCTGGGGAGGGGGAAGGAGGAGAGACTTTAATTTAGGCGGGGGGGGGGGGGGTTGAGAGGGAGGGGGGAAGGGAGGAGCCAGGGCTGGGCTCTGGTGGCGGGGATGCCAACCTCCAGGCGAGCCAGGGGGATCCCCCCGGTATTACAGCTAATTTCCAGGTTCCCTTGAGAAAAAAAGGATGTTTTGACAGGTGGACTCTGGCATTGCACCCCACTGGCCCCTCCCCCAGGCTCCATCCCCAAATCTCCAGGAATTTTCCAACCTGGAGCTGGCAACCCCACCCCCACCCTCTGAGGGTGGCAGTGGTCATGAGATAGAGTTGCCTTCAAGGCTCTCATGACCCTTTCTTATATGCTCCAAGCCAGATTGGCTCAGGGATCCTGGAGGTTTTTTGCTTTCCTCTGGGATAGAGCAGGGGGTCACTGGGGGAGTGTGGAGGGGGGGGAGGCAGCTGTGAATTTCCTGCATCGTGCAGGGAGTTCGTATTGATGACCTTGGGGGCCCTTTCCAGCTCTAACCCCTGCAGAATCAATGCAGACACATTGCCTTGCACAAGATTCAGAGACCAGAGATGGAATGGGCCGATTGTATTTTAACTTTGCTTTCCAGACAAGAAATTTGAGGATAAGACACAAAGAGACTGGAAGAAGAAGGATTAATGCAGCCTTCAGATACAGACGCTTGTATACCTCTGAGTACCAGTTGATGGGAGGCGGCAGTAAAAACAACAACAAAAAGTCAGGTACGGGTGATTTAAAAAAAAAATCCCTTGGTTCTCAGATGAAAAGTGTGAATAAGATACGTGGGATCTAGGAGGGATGGGAAATAGTAGAACTTGCTGGTTCAGAACTGTTAAACCTTTTAATGCTAGTTGTGAACGAGTCACTTGACAGGAGTTAGTCCCCCCACCCCCACCAATTTGATCCTGAATTTGGATTCAGATGGTTCGTAATCACAAATTACGAGAGGGAAACTAACTGCGATTGACGTTGTTTTTCTGCATTCCTTTGTCATAAGTGGACACGTAAAAGGTAAAGGCAGGTCAATCCTAAACATGGTTATTGGTGTTGCCAGTGCCAGGTTGGGAAATACTTGGATATTTTGGAGGTGGAGCCTGGGAGGGGGGTGGGGTTGGAGGAGAGGAAGGACTTTGGTGGGGTCTAAGGCCAGAGAGTCCACCTTCCAATGCCAGCATTTTCTCCCAGTGAACTGATCTCGGCCACCTTCAAATGGGTTGTAATCCCAGGAGATCTCCAGCCACCGTGGGTGCCACTGAAATGTAGTAGATTTCTGTGTGAGAGCTTTAACTTGGAACACTGCTTCCATTTATGACTGTAACCTGAAGAAGATTTTCTAATAGAACCATGCTTTGCAACCTGGAGCGCATGTTGCCCTATACGCCAAAGGAGTGGATGAAATTGGCAACTCTTTCCAGGACCTGCATCAATTGAAATGACAGCCGTTGCTGCAATCGACATGGGATTCTGAGCAGTTTGGTGGTGACTAGCGTGATATGCATTGTACTATAAAGAATGTATGGACTGCAGCTTTAAGAATATATGAATTTGCAGCAAAGAGTGACTGTAATCCTTTCTGGAAAGCTTGAATGTATTCTAATACTCACTTATTGTTTTTGTTTTACCAAACACCCTGGAGGCTGGCAACCCTACCCACAAATAATTCCCCTGGTAGGCCTTAAAAAGGTAAAGATAGTCCCCTGTGCAAGCACCAGTCATTTTCGACTCTGGGGTGATGTTGCTTTCACAACGTTTTCATGGCAGACTTTACGGGGTGGTTTGCCATTGCTTTCCCCAGCCATCTACACTTCCCCACCCCCCCCCAGCAAGCTGGGGACTCATTTTACCGACCTTGGAAGCATGGAAGGCTGAGTCAACCTGGAGCCGGCTACCTGAACCAGCTTCCACTGGGATCGAACTCAGGTCATGAGCAGAGGGCTCCGACTGCAGTACTGCAGCTTTAACACTGCGCCACGGGGCTCTTCCAGTAGGCCTTACTCTGTAAGAAATGTGTTTGCAGCCTTGATTTCTCCAGTCTGCTTTGTGCAAGGGGAGACGTGAGAACCTAACGGGATTTATTCACATCCCGGCCTAATATTGGTGAAAACCAGGCCTTTTTTTTTTTGTAGCAGGACATCCTTTGCATATTAGGCCACACACCCCTGATGTAGCCAATCCTCCAAGAGCTTGCAGGGCTCTTCTTACAGGACCTACTGTAAGCTCTTGGAGGATTGGCTACATCAGGGGTATGTGGCCTAATATGCAAAGGAGCCCCTGCTAGAATTCCAAGCTCTTGGGGGATTGGCTACATCAGGGGTGTGTGGCCTAATATGCAAAGGAGCCCCTGCTAGAATTCCAAGCTCTTGGAGGATTGGCTACATCAGGGGTGTGTGGCCTAATATGCAAAGGAGCCCCTGCTAGAATTCCAAGCTCTTGGAGGATTGGCTACATCGGGTGTGTGGCCTAATAGGCAAAAGAGCCCTTGCTAGAATTCCAAGCTCTTGGAGGGTTGGCTACATCAGGGGTGTGTGGCCTAATAGGCAAAGGAGCCCCTGCTAGAATTCCAAGCTCTTGGAGGATTGGCTACATCGGGTGTGTGGCCTAATAGGCAAAAGAGCCCTTGCTAGAATTCCAAGCTCTTGGAGGGTTGGCTACATCAGGGGTGTGTGGCCTAATAGGCAAAGGAGCCCCTGCTAGAATTCCAAGCTCTTGGGGGATTGGCTACATCAGGGGTGTGTGGCTTAATATGCAAAGGAGCCCCTGCTAGAATTCCAAGCTCTTGGGGGATTGGCTACATCAGGGGTGTGTGGCCTAATATGCAAAGGACGTCCTGCTACAAAAAAAAGCTCTGGTGAAAACTGACATCTGACCATAGCCCATTTGGACTCAAACTCTGTTTTTCATCCCCTGGTCCTAAGTGGGGTAGACTTCCCAAGAATCCAGTATGTCCATTGCATGGTCAGGTAGGTGACTCTTGGATCATCCCTAATCTTGTTGTTGTTGCAGGCGTGCCACTTTCTCCATTTGCTGGCAGAGCAGCCAAGGTTTACTTCTCATGGCGGCTGCTCCTTCCTGCCCCCATCTGGACTCTGTGCAGGGTTTGGCCAAGCCAGTGAACATCACGGTGTTGGAAGGACGGGATCTGGTAAGTATTCCCTCTGGGTACGGAGGCCGGACAGCTCTTTGGTCAGATCCCGCGGGGCTCTGATCGGATTACCCCTTTTGTGTTAAAAGTCTCTTTCTTGTAAGCTCTTGGAGGACTGACTACGTCAGGGGTGGGTGGCCTAATATGCAAAGGAGCTCCTGCTAGAATCCCACCCCTGATTTGATCGTTCAAGAGCTATTCAGACAGAGAGCCGCAGTGATATCCTTCATGGCCTGGCCCTTGCCAATTGTCCGTTTGACAGAAAGGCGTCAAGGGGGACACCCCAGTGACCTTTGTGCGGGCGGAGTACAACTCCCTCATCCTTGGGGACTCCTCCAAAGTGGACGTCTCCTCGGACGGAAGCGTGAAATACAATTTCTTCACCTCCTTCGATGTCCACCCGGAAGGGCCGCATCTGCTGGATGATCTTGCGCACAAGCCATTGTTACGTGAGTAAGAGGGTCTCCCTCCTGTTGAAGTGGGTTTTCCCGAGGAACTGCCACTGAAGCAGTAGGAGGAAATGAGAGGTCACCTTCTGGAGCAGGGGTGGCCAGACTTGCTTAATGTGAGAGCCAGGTAGAATAAATGTCAGATGTCTGAGGTTTACAAGATAATGCATGGGATGGAGAAAGCAGAGAAAGAAGTACTTTTCTCCCTTTCTCACAATACGAGAACTCGTGGGCATTCGATGAAATTGCTGAGCAGTCAGGTTAAAACGGATAAAAGGAAGTACTTCTTCACCCAAAGGGTGATTAACATGTGGAATTCACTGCCACAGGAGGTGGTGGCGGCCACAAGCATGGCCACCTTCAAGAGGGGGTTAGATAAAAATATGGAGCAGAGGTCCATCAGTGGCTATTAGCCACAGTGTGTATGTGTGTGTATATATATATATATATTTGGCCGCTGTGTGACACAGAATGTTGGACTGGATGGGCCATTGGCCTGATCTAACATGGCTTCTCTTATGTTCTTATGTTCTTATGAGAACCACAAGACGTGAATGTCAGTTGTTTGAGAGCCACAAGACAGACGGATGGAGGGAGGGAGGGAGGGAAGGAAGGAAGGAAGGAAGGAAGGAAGGAAGGAAGGAAGGAAGGAAGGAAGGAAGGAAGGAAAATAGATGGGGAAGGAGGGTGGGAGAAGTGGAAAGAAAGCAACTTTACATGCATTTTCTAAGCCGCCAGCTGACATGAAGAGAGAAATGCCTTTTCCAAGTCATCTGATGGGGCGATGGGGAATTCAAGAGGCGCACAATAGGTATGAAAGAACCACATGTGGCTCCTGAGCCACAGTTTGGCCTCCCCTGCTCTGGCAGGATAAAAGTTACAGCAAGCTTGGGTGGACAATGGGGAAGGAGGGCCTGGTGGAGAAAAAAAAATGAAAGAGAAGGTGGTGGGGTGGTTTCCTTCTCTCTTGCTCCATTTTCAAGGGGTAGGCGGGATCTCTGGTTTGACAGACATGGGGCTGAGCTACTGCCAGCTGAGATTCTTTGAGCAGCCCGTTGGAGCCAGGTAGGTTGTCTCTGGCTGCCAGGCTTTTGGAATAAGCACTGAACGGAGCAGTTCCCATGGTCTAGGGCAGCCCCTTCCAAGCCACACCTTGGGAAACCCACGAAGGCTTGTTGGACGGTGGGGTGGGAAGCGGTGCAGGTTGCCAGGGAAATGGCTGCCATTGGTGCCACCGAAAGCTTGTGCGGCACAGACCCAGGAGGGAAGGGCCATCGTCACCTTCACTTCTGCTTGGCCTTCCCAGTCACCGTGATCGAAGTCTTGCCGAAGGAGAAGAAGCAGAAGGACGAAAAGACAGTCACCCTGGGCCAAGCTGTGCTGGACCTCCTCCCTTTGCTGCAAGGTGAGTGGCGGAGGTGAGGGCCCTTCGCAGGGCCGTAGCCAGAGTTTTAAAAGTCAGGGGGCCCGCTTTCCCATCCGCTGCAGGGCTTGCCACTTCTCAGAAGCTTTCTGCAGTTGGGGCAAAAGCTGGAGGCTCTGAATGTGGCCAAGTCGAGGCAGTCAGCCCTAAAACTTTGCAGTACAGTGGGGGCTGCACCTTGCGTGCAATCAGGGGACTTTCCTTCCACCTCCTTCCCCACCACTCCAGCACTTTGCAGCCAGCAGCTGTATCCATCCCTCCCTCCCTCCCCAGCCCATTCCACACAGCTTCCTCCGCCTCCCTCCTTCCTGCTTGCTGCTTTTGCTCCTGCAGTGCGCTGGGCCCTGCTCAGTGCTCCTGGCTCTGGCTGCCGCCAATGATGCTTTACCAGCTCAGTCATGGCAAAAAGAAAAAGGCGAGGGGAAGCAGGCTGCACCCCAGAGAGCCCGCTGGGAGTCAGGGGGCAAGGCTCCCACAGGCCCCCTGTGGCTGTAGGCCTGGCCCTTCGGGATCACCTCCCTTTTCCTTTCTTGCCGTCGCGGTCTCCACTGGCCAAAACGATATCTGTGAAGCGTGTTCCCTGCACACATCTGCTTGGGGCCAAGGCTTGTCCCCACATCAAGGGGGAAAGCACCAGCATGCTATGTGCGCAGCCGGAGAATGTGGGAACACAGCAGTAGAAGTGGGTTTGGAACGTACCACTTCTGGCTTCCACTGGAGGGAGGGAATCACACATCTGACTGATACCTTGTATGTTTCAAAAGGAGGGAATGGGAAAACATAGGCTGGGCTAGAACCATTCCCCTTTTTTGCTTCGTTTTCATATTGCAGGACATTCTGACATGAGGAATTCACCTGCAGGCCGAAGTGGTACAGTCTACTCTGCCACCTTCGACATTTGACGTTTATTCTACCTGACTCTTACGTTAAGCAAGTTTGACCAGCCCTGCTGTTGACTTTCTCACTTCCTTGGTTATTTCACAGGATTGCGGGATTTTAAAACAACACTTCCACTCTACCCTGTGCCTGGCTCTCCCCTGGAGTCTCTCCGGCCAGATGCCAAGGTACTAAAAAAAATGAGTTGTCCGCTCAGAGCTGTTCAATTTGAAGCATATGTAGAACTGGGTACATTTCAGTACCCTGGTCCTGTTGTTTGGGGGCGGGGTCAACAGGTGGACCTCCTGATGGTACCTGGGTTTTGGCCACATTGTGACACAGGGTGTTGGATCGGACGGGCCACTGACCTGCTCTAACACGACTTCTCTTCTTATATCTGGGGCAGTGATGCTTTGTGTTCTTGGTGCTTAGGGGGACAACAGTGGGAGGGCTTCTGAAGTTCTGGTCCCACTGGTAGACCTCATGATGGCACCTGGGTTTTGGTCACTCTGTGATACAGAGTGTTGGACTGGTTGGGCCACTGGCTTGCTCCGCCATGACTTATCTTATGTTTTTATCTCTTTGACAGTGATGCTCTGTCTTCTTGGTGCTTGGGGGGTAACAGTGGAAGGGCTGCTGGAGTTCTGGCCCTACTGGTGGACCTCTTGATGGCACCTGGGTTTTGGCTACTGTCTGACACAGAGTGTTGGACCAGATGGGCCATTGGCCTGATCCAACATGGCTTCTGTTTTTTTTTTTTCCAAACATGTTAAGTTTGGATATGTGATCTGGTTCACTCGTGTAAAGACATCATTCTGTGACTACAGCATCAGAGAGACCCTGTACTGATCGGGAACACCCCCCCCCTCTTTTCTTCTTGGTTTCTTCCCCAGAAACACGCATGCACCCAGAAGTCATGGCTGACTTCTCATGACCCCCTACTGGGGCATGGAGAAGATTCAGAGAAGTGGCTTGATAAAGCCTGCTTCTGCCTCCCAGCCCTGGTATTCCTTGGAGGTCTCCCATCCAAGTACTTGCCAGGGTCGGTCCTACTTAGCTTCCAAGATCTGGCAAGATTGGGCTTGCCTGAGCTATTCAGGTCAGGGCAAAATATGTGCATTTTTAAGGGGCTTCAGAATTGGTCTTTCTGTTCCCCCCAGGGAACTGTGTGAATTGCAGTTCTGTAAAGCGGCTTTGTTGGCAATGCATTCTTAAGTGAGGATCCTATAGAACTCTTTGCTGAACAAGTGAGATCTCAGACTGGACCCTCGCCTTTTTTTTTCAGTGTGTCATCACCGTGTTGGTGACCGTCCAGGAGAGTCTTCTCTCTCCGTACCAGCTGTCGGAAGGCAACCTCCTACGGGTCACAGTAGAAGGCGCTTACTCGGTTCCGGAAGTGTTTGTCCCCACTGGACCCCAGCAAAACTACATGGTCGGCTTCCAAGTGCCAGCAGTGGGAGAGGTAGGTGGGTCGGCTGCCGAGGTCCCGCTTTAGCAGCCTCCTCCGTGATGGCCAGGGCTTTTATTGTAGCAGGAACTCTGTGAGGAATGGTCAGGGTCAGCGCGGTAAAAGGGACCACTTTAAAATTTTTTGTCACCTTTATGTCAGGAAATTAAAATGTACCCTTGTCAGAAATAATGAAGCACCAAGATGCTTTAAAGTTCAAAACCAAAATAGCATGTTTATTAGATACAGAAGGCAGGGAAGGGAGGAAATAATATCTGGGACTCTTTAGCTTGGAGAAACGTCGACTGCGGGGTGACATGATAGAGGTTTACAAGATAATGCATGGGATGGAGAAAGTAGAGAAAGAAGTCCTTTTCTCCCTTTCTCACAATACAAGAACTCGTGGGCATGCTGGGAATTATTAGGAAGGTAATTGAAAACAAATCAGCCAGTATCATAATGCCCCTGTATAAATCGATGGTGCGGTCTCATTTGGAGTACTGTGTGCAATTCTGGTCGCCGCACCTCAAAAAGGATATTATAGCATTGGAGAAAGTCCAGAAAAGGGCAACTAGAATGATTAAAGGGCTGGAACACTTTCCCTATGAAGAAAGGTTGAAACGCTTGGGACTCTTTAGCTTGGAGAAACGTCGACTGTGGGGTGACATGATAGAGGTTTACAAGATAATGCATGGGACGGAGAAAGTAGAGAAAGAGGTACTTTTCTCCCTTTCTCACAATACAAGAACTCGTGGGCATTCGATGAAATTGCTGAGCAGACAGGTTAAAACATAAAAGGAAGTACTCCTTCACCCAAAGGGTGATTAACATGTGAAATTCACTGCCACAGGAGGTGGTGGCGGCCACAAGCATGGCCACCTTCAAGAGGGGTTTAGGTAAAAATATGGAGCAGAGGTCCATCAGTGGCTATTAGCCACAATGTGTGTGTGTGTATATATATATAAATTTTTTTTGGCCACTGTGTGACACAGAGTGTTGGACTGGATGGGCCATTGGCCTGATCCAACATGGCTTCTCTTATGTTCTTAAAATCTGCACACTCTTTGTCATTCACTCAGAGGGCTGTCTGAACTTGTGACGGAAATATCCCCACGCAGACATTCTCCATTATTACACAGATACACTTCAGATGTTGAGTAATACCTAGGAACTAACACACTTGAGTGCTATCACATCAGCACCTCAATTTCCTGTGTTCAGTCCCACATAGCTAGTAGCCCTGTCTGACTTCTGGGATTTCCTTATGGCCGCAAGATCCTTAGCCTCTCTGCCAGTGTGTTTGTGTTCTTAGTTTGAATCAGGAGTCGGTCCTTGAGCAGTGACAGAACTCCTCATCAGAGCCTTCACGTTTTCCTCTGCTGTGTGACACAGTGTGCCACAACCGAGACAGTTTTCCTTCAGAGAGAACCTTTTGATTTGCCCCTTCTCAAAGTGAACTGTCTCTCAGACAGAAACTACCAAACCAGTTCTGTCTCAAGGAACTGAGCCGACAGGCTGCTCTTAGCTCCTTTCTCTAGTTGATCTCCAACTGAACTGTGAGGCAATTTACACCACCACCCCTTCTGCCAGCCTGCTTCCACTCGATACATTTGTATCCATGGAAGCGGCTAAGCCAATCAGAGTGAGTTGTTACACTTTCACCCAGGCAAACTGCTTTCAGTCCATCTCAAATTCCTTTGCATATTAGGCCACACCTCTCTTAACCAATCCTCCAAGAGCTTACAGTAGGCCCTGCAATAAGAGCCCTGTAAGCTCCAGGAGGATTGCCTACATAAGAGGGGTGTGGCCTAATATGCAAAGGAGTTCCTGCTACAAAAAAAGCCCTGGTGATGGCTGAAGTTTGCTCCTCCACTAGCACTTTGGCTGCTGCTTTTCAGGGTTGCCTCAACTGGGGTAGGTAACCGAGCTGCAGGAATTTCCAGCTCCAGGCTGATCAGTCTGCAAATATTTGCGGACAAGCGAACATTTGAAGAGCCCACCTCGGTGGGGTAGGGCGGGATATAAATCGAATAAAGTAAGTAAGTAAGTAAGTAAGATGAGCACCTTTCCTTGTCCCGCTAACTTGCGTGTTGTTTTCTCCTGACACATTCCAAAAAACCCGAAAGAATCCCAATGCAGGTGCCTTGAAAGATCTGGGAGGAACTTAAGTCTTTCCCCACCATAACCCCCTCCCCAGTTGTTTTTCCTACCACGAAGGGAAAATTGGGTAAGGGGAATTTTTGGTGAAAAAAAAACCCCGTCGTCTCCTTTCCAGAAAGAATGCCCCTTCGTCTTCAAGAATGGGGCCCTGAAGATTGGCGGCGAGCGAGAGCCCTCGCCCCGGCCCAAGAAGTGGCCGGTCAGCTACATCTTAGCCACGGGGGCTCAGAACATTCCCGACTGCTTTGTTACCGGCGGCAATTACGAGGAGGAAGACGGAGAGCTGACTGCCCTGGAGGTGGGTTGGGCAGAGACAGAAGGGAGTTGCTCGGAAGCACCAGGTGGTTAAGGACGGCTTTGCCCGGTGTGTGTGGGGGGAGGGGGAGGGGGGCTCAGGTACAGGCCTATGAGGCTGCCTTCTGCATAGTCAGAAAATGGATCCATCTCGTTCTGACGGGCAGAGGCTCAGGGGGAGAAAGTCCTTGCCAGCTGAATGCGCCTTCCACTGGAGGATTGAATGGGAAGCCTTGCAGATGCGAGGCACCAAGTTTGCACAGCCGCCCCATTCCCCCCAGAATCCTCTAGTGCAGGGGTGTCGAACTCATTTGTTACGGGGGGCTGGATCTGACATAAATGAGACCTTGTCGGACTGGGCTGTGTCGGGCCGGGCCACATGTGTACCTATTTGAATAACCCTAACCCTTTTTAAAGGACACAAACACGACTAATGTTTTTTTTTAAAACATGCTTAGAACATTAGCGCATGTTGGTCTTAAAGGTGCTTTCTTTGTATTTCTCCCATGGGATCCAGGGAACTGGGCAAAGGAAGCTCTGGCTCTTTCCTTCCTTCCCAAGGGGACCAGGAGGGGAAGGAGCCTCAACCAATGGAGAAAATTGAGGCTTTGCTCTGTGGCTCCTGTGCAATTGAGCAAGCCTTGCAAAGCAAGCTGAGATGCAGAAGGAAGGGAGAGGGAGAAGGAAGCAGACAAGAGCCAGTTGCACAGGGGCCTGATAGGAGCCCTCCGGGGGCCTGATTCGGCCTTCAGGCCACATGTTTGACACCCCTGCTCTAGTGGCTAGCATCTCCAGCAGAGCACAGTCTTTCCCCACATCTGGGCAACCTGAATGCTTCTAATTGGGGGAGCCAGGAATCAAATCCGGTACAGGCAACGCACGGGGATGCAGCTCTTCCCATTCCCCAAGATTCCCCCAGCTTGGGGGAACTCCGGAGATGGCAAAGGGAGGGATGGTGGCTCAGTGGTAGAGCATCTGCTTGGTATGTTCAATGATAAACCCCTTGTCAGTCCCTTCAATAAAATAAGCACAATCGGTTGGCTTATTTAAAGGTATGTTTTTTGGGGGGGGAAGCGTTCTTTTTGCAGACATTTTTTTCCCAGTTTTCTTATCTTGAGACCCTCTGAAATTATGGGGCCTTCTTTATTTTTTTTCAGGATAGAGAGACCAGGATTCAGGGAGAAACTGTCAAGAAAAGGATCATGTGGGACTTGGAGAGGCGCTGTTACCTAGATCCCGGAGCTGTGATATGGTGAGAAAAACACAGGTCGTTCTCCAGGGGAATCTGTAGCGTAGGGCAGGGTTTCCCCGACATGGTGCCCATGACATCCGCTGACACCTTTCCTAGCGCTTGCCAATGTCTGTAGAAAGTGGACGGCTAGTCGTTTGCTCTGCAAGGCTTCTGATTGGTCAGTGGAGATTTGACCGGCTGTGCAGTTCTTAAAAATCACTGCTTCGGCAGAAGCCACCACCAAAGCACAGCGATCTTTACTGCGTGGCTGAAGGGAAGCAGCGGCAGCCATTGTATGGCTGGCTCCTCCTCCTACGGAAGCCATTTTGTGACTGCGCCCACTACCACCATGCCAGAATTCCACAAGAGCCCACAGGCTCAAAAGGGTTGGCGACCCCTGTTGCCGGGAGATGAGATAGGTGATCCCAAGGAGAAAGCGGGAGATCCGCTGTGGCAGAACACCAAGTTACCTGGGAGCTGAGAATCTTGCCGTAAACGTGATCGGTGGGGTTTGACAAGCTTCCTCATTGGAGCCTGAGAACTGACCCATCTCGGCCTATCGATTTCTAAGCGTCTTTCTAAGCATCAATTTCTAAGTGTCTACACCAGTTTGGTGCAATGGTTAAGTGTGTGGACTCTTATCCAGGAGAACCGGATTTGATTCCCCACTCCTCCACTCGCAGCTGCTGGAATGGTCTTGGGTCAGCCATAGCTCCGGCAGAGGTTGTCCTTGAAAGAGCAGCTGCTGTGAGAGCCCTCTCAGCCCCACCCACCTCACAGGGCGTCTGTTGTGGGGGAGGAAGATAAAGGAGAATGAGCCACTCTGAGACTGAGATTTGGTGTGGAGGGCGGGATATAAATCCAATATCTTCTTCCTTTGTGTCTCAGCTTTCGGAAACGGATTGCAGATTGCCGGTACTGGCCTGTGGAGGTAGCTAGAATGCCTGCAGTCACCTCCACCAAAGGAAAAGCTGGCAAAATGGAGAAGGTAAGATGTCTAGGGGCACTTTTCAGGCATAGGAAATGTTCCTTGCAGAACTTGTGTTCCTTCACATTCCATTCTTTTCTGTACTCCTAAGCTATAAATAGTGCCTTTTTGTTGTTGC
The DNA here is from genome assembly GCF_032191835.1 of Heteronotia binoei. Classification (NCBI taxonomy): domain Eukaryota; kingdom Metazoa; phylum Chordata; class Lepidosauria; order Squamata; family Gekkonidae; genus Heteronotia; species Heteronotia binoei. The sequence goes on from NC_083242.1 coordinate 8,147,848, forward strand.
TGCTGTTGTTGTTAAAGCAGTAAAATCCATTTAGGGTCAATAAGAAATCAAGTATTGTGCATAATTCAATTTTCCTCTAGATTTTAGTTCGTTTATTTCTTTCCTGATGGGAGCAGAAAGGTTTCTTTCGTGGCTACAAAATTTCCAGAAATGTTCCCTTTCCCTGGCTTGGTCCTGTTCTTGAGAACAGCTGAGGTATTGATGGATCTTGGTGTCAAGTGGGCAGATTCAATAAGGAGTTGTTGTTGATACAAAGAAACTAGTTTATTGATACTGTTACTTGAGGCTAGGCCAGTATTGAAAGACTAAGGAACATACAGTAGATACAAGCATATAAGGGACACTTCGAAGGAATTTCTACGGGGGGGGGGTTATGCAGGGAACATTCACACATTGATGTTACCAATTCGTTCTCAGGCCTGCTTGGCCTTGATCGCCATAGACTCCTGACTCCCTTCCGAGCCAGGCCTGAGAAGGTACAGATAAGGCTTTCACATCTCTCCATTTCAAAGCAAAATTACACTCTAAGGAAAAGGGGGATAGGGAGAGTTTGAGCTAGCAGCATTTGAATATACTTTGGTTCTACCCAGAATGTTCTTTGACTGAGCCAGAGTTATACACAGACTTGACACTTGGCAGGGATGGAATTCTAGCAGGAGCTCCTTTGCATATTAGGCCACCCCCCCCCCCCCCGATGTAGCCAATCCTCCAAGAGCTTGCAAAAAAAGAGCCTTGTAAGCTTTTGGAGGATTGGCTACATCAGGGGCGTGTGTGGCCTAATATGCAAAGGAGCTCCTGCTAGAATTCCACTCCTGGATCTTGGTTGCCTTTGTGAGAACATGGCAGCCATTTTGTTTCTTCTGTTGATGAGGTTCTCTGTAACTCAGCTGGAACATTTTGAAGATTCTTACCAAAATCCTACAAAAGATTCTACAAAAAAAACCCCTGGAAACCCATCTCTGATATGCCATGTTCTTCCTTCTTACAACAAGTTTTATTTGTTTGGGGGGGGGGTTTTGCTAGGGATGGGGAAAATTTGCTTTTGGCATCTGTCTTTAGGATGGTGGGAAAAGGAAGAAACGACATCAAAACCTGTTGATCTGTCCTAGGGAGGTGGTGGAAGCGGCGGTGGCGGTGGCGGAGGAGAGGACGAGACCATTTCTTTCCACGGGGTGGCTTATGTCAACATGGTGCCCTTGCTGTACCCGGGGGTGACGAGCATACGGGGCGCGTTCCGGGTCGTGCCCTACCATGATAGTGATGTGTATGAAAGGGTAGGTGGGAACCCACACTGTGCAAGCTTATCCAGTAGGATGCAAGGGGGATCTCCCCGGGGGCGGGATGGGGAAACAGGCTCGAGCTTGTCCATCTTCACCCGTAGTGTTCATCTCCACTGTGGTCTTTACTCTGGAGGATCATCGGGTGGCAACCCCCTGCCTGAACCACAACCCCACAAAGCTTTTAATTTTTGCGAGCTATTCTCCACATTTCCGAGAGTCTCTTCCCGCCAAAGTTAGATTTGAGACTACAATAGGGTGTCTAAAGTGTGGCTCAGGAGCAGTGTTCCCTCTAGGCTGAGTGAGTGTGAGCGAGCTCACAGATTTTTAGCCTCCAGCTCACACTTTTTTCTTAGCTCAGGAAGGAGGACCCCAGAGCACACTAATTTATGCAGGAGCTCACAACTTTAATGCCAGTAGCTCACAACAGGCCAATCTCATCCAACAACCTATTTCCCACAGTGCTCAGTTAGATGTTTCCAGAAGGGCCTCTAGGAAGACCCAGAGGCCAATTTGAGAGCCAGTTTGGTGTAGTAGTTAAGTGTGCGGACTCTTGTCCGGGAGAACCGGGTTTGATTCCCCACTCCTCCATAGCACCTGCTGGAATGACCTTGGCAGAGCTCTGGCAGAGGTTGTCCTTGAAAGGGCAGCTGCTGTGAGAGCCCTCTCCAGCCCCACCCATCTCACAGGGTGTCTGTTGTGGGGGAGGAAGATATAGGAGATTGTGAGCCTCTCTGAGACTCTGAGATTTGGAGTGGAGGGCGGGTTATAAATCCAATATCATCATCTTCTTCAATGGCAGTAGCTCACAAAGTAGAATTTTTGCTCCCAACACTCTGCAGCTTAGGACAGACTCAGAGCCACGTGTGGCTCTTTCGCACATATTGCAAAATATGTTTGCCGTGCTCACGTTGGTTCTCCACCAGGCCCTGATCATTGCGATTCCCTGTCTGTTGTCCTTCTTCCAGACAAAGTGCAGCGCCAGCCTCTTCCGCGAAGGCCACCACTTGGCAAGCAACAGGTTTGGGACCGCTGGATTGCATGCCAAAGGCGCAGTGAAGAACATGAAGGAGGAGAAGCCGGGTCGGGAGAACGTCGTGAGAAAGGTCAGGCTGGTGGCAAAGAGTGGGGGAATAATCGCTCGGGGACGGGGTGCAGGGAGCGACGACAGTCTTGCGCTCGTGATCTTCCTGGTCATCTCCACATGTAGGAGAGACCACCCCACCCCAGACAGCGACCAAACCGGATGGGGGAAAAACCCAGCGACACTTTCCAGCGGTCAACAGGTGTGGGTGTCGCCAGGCCCTGTTTCTCGGGCTGCGGTGGTTCCCCACTCGCCAGGGACTGGTTGTCAGCTCGGCCTTAACGCGCCCCTGTCCCTGCAGGGGCGGCAAGGCAGGAGAGGTCTGAAGGGCTGGTTTTCTCTCTCTCCTTAGGAAAAAGAGAGTCTTTGCAATTGAAGAACAAAAGCCCTGCCCAAGGGAAGGACTCTGGTCACTGGGGTCTGGGCTTTTATCGCCTTTGGCCATCTTCCCTAGCCAGCAGGAGGAGCAGGAAAGATTAGCTACTTTTGGAAGAACGTAAGAAAAGCCCTGCTGGATCAGGTTAATCTCGTCCAACCAGGGCTTTTTTGGGAGCAGGAACTTCTTTGCACGTTAGGCCACGCCGGGGATCATTTTGTAGAAAAACAGGTGGTGGAGCTCGTCCAGGGATTGCTATGCAGCTGCACCTACTAGTCAATGGACAAGGAGGTGGAACTCTCAGAAGGAGGAGGTGGAGCTCTCAGAAAGGTTCAGGAGCTGTGCTCTTGTGAGCTCCTGCTGAATCTGAGGCCTGGGCCACACACCTCTGATGTAGCCAGTCCTCCTGGAGCTTACAGTACTAAGGGTCTTGTAAGCTCTTGGAGGATTGGCTACATCAGGGAGGTGTGGCCTAATATGAAAAGGAGTTCCTGCTAGAAAGAAAAGCCTTTGTCCTACAACCTATTTCCCGTAGTGCTCAGCTGGATGTTTCCAGAAGGGCCTCTAGGAAGGCCTCGAGGCCAAAGTCTCTCCCATTCTTTGTCCCCAGAAGCTGATATTCTGTGATATTTCCCTGAATGTGAGTCGCTTGGATACTTCTCTTCCAGGCAGGACAAAAACCTAGCCCCTTAACCCTGCCCTGTCTCTTGGGTGTGCTGAATCTCGGAGCAATATCACACTCAAGGCTCTGCCGATTGGCAGGGGCCAGTATGTTAAATGCTTAAAATCGGTGGGGCCTTATCTGGGCGCAGCTCAGCGCCCCGCTTGCCTAGCTCCAGGCGGCACAAAGAGCAAGCAGCGGAAAGCAATCCGATTTGGGGGTCTCGATCCCGGACCCTGGCGACGATGTCGTCGTGGTCCCAGCAGAGCGGAACTCTTTTGTGTTTGGCCCCTTTCAGCTGTCCAACATTGTGAAAGTGCAAGGGTCTGAGATCGCGGTCGAAGCCGCCACGTCGCTGTGTCTGAACGTGGAAGGGCAGGTAAATATGCTGCCGAAACAACTTGGAGCTTAATCAAAGGTTTCCGACCCTCAAGCCCGTGGGGTCTCATGAAAGTTGGGCGTGAAAAACAATGCCTCTGAGCATGTGCAGGATCCATCAGTCCTGCAGGTTCATTTTTTTTCCTGTGGCAAAAAGGTCATGAGGGGGAGAGGGAGGGTGTCCTCCTCCTTGTTTCCCCTAAATGAACCCGGGCCCCAGCATCCTCGCACACAGCAGCAGAGGCTCAAAGGCCAAAGCTGCTGAAACATATCCTCTTATTTGTCTGCTGCAGCATTACGTGGATTCCGGGACATTCCTGGTGCTGGAGTTTGCTCTGCACAAAGCCTTGGTGCCTAAGCGTTTGCCAGAGGAACTTTCCTGCCGGTGAGCCGGGGCGGGGGTGGCTTCAGGGGGCGGGAGAGTCAAGGAACACGGCATAGGATGCAGATTTTGTTCAGTGTGAGCAGGAGTGACTCAAGTTTAGATCAGACAGGGCCTTGTCAGTGGTGACCTCAAGCTTGCAGAACGCTGTTCCTCCCGAGGCTCACCTGGCACACGCGCTAGTCTCTTTTAGGCAGAAGGCCCAAATGTTCCAGATCACCTTAGATATTCATGAAGAGGCGGATCTCCTAACAGCCTTTTAAACTGTGGCCTTTGAGCCCGAAAACATTTAAATTTGCTTTAAGCTGTTCATCTTTCAGCAACTACAGTACCTTTTGGCGGGATCAATAGGGCCACTCCTTGGCAGCTGCACGCTGCTTCCTATTGGCCTGTTGCTGCCACCTTCCTAAGCTCTCTGATAGGTGGAATGGCCATAGAGGATTCCCAGGGCCCTCCCACTGGTACCTCCAAGCCCTCCAGACTGCTCCCAGCAGAACCAATAGCTTGATCTACATTATTCTCACCTCCATCCATACAGCCTGAACTGCCTTGTTTCAACTTGTCAGGTAACTCGGGCCTTGCAGCATCTGTGTGTGTAAAGAGACGGATTGTATCCTAGGGCTTTCCCACAATCTCCTCTTCCTGGCTTGTGTGCTCGTGTCGCATCCGGGGTGTGTGGGTGTCTCTTCTGCACACGCTATCCGTCCTCTCGATTCGATATTACATTGGTTTGTGTCCGGCATAAAAACCTGCAGTTTACTTAACCCAATGTAATATCAAATCGACCACTAGAGGGAGGGAAACACGTGCAGAACAGGATAAAAAAAGGAATACACTAGCAAGGAAAGCAAGAAAGCAGAAAAGTACTTAGTGGTTTATCTGCATCCTTGGCCAGCCATGTTTCTTTCTTTGGGGAAAGCCCTGAGAATTAAAAAGGACCCGAAAGCCACTGTATGTTTATAGTGTGAACAGGGCTGCAGGCTGTTCTTTGTTAGAGAGGAGAGCAGTTCAGCTCCCTGTTCATTTAGAAGGTTTTTTTTTTCTTTGTCTTCCACCTGCAGGGTGAAGGAGATGATCCCGCCACGCCCTCAGCTGCCTCGAAAGACCACTGGAGCAAAGAAGGTAAGGAGCAGGACAGATGATGAAATGTGAAACCCAACCATGGTCAGTTTCTGTACCAAGCCGATTGTGACAGCATAGGAGAGGCGAAAAATGTGCAATTTCTCCTTTGGTGTACATAAGAACATAAGAGAAACCATGTTGGATCAGGCCAATGGCTCATCCAGTCCAACACTCTGTGTCACACAGTGGCCAAAAAGCCCAGGTGCCATCAGAAGGTCCATCAGTGGGGCCAGGACACCAGAAGCCCTCCCATTGTGCCCCCCCCAGCACCCAGTATACAGAGCATCACTGCCCCAGACAGAGAGTTCCATCAATACCCTGTGGCTAATAGCCACTGATGAACCTCTGCTCCTCGTGCTCATCCAATCCCTTCTTGAATCTGTCTATGCTTGCAGCTGCCACCACCTCCTGGGCAGTGAATTCCACGTGTGAAGAAGGATTTCCTTTTATCCATTCTAACTCAACTGCCCAGCAATGTCATTGAATGTCCACGAGTTCCCATGTTGTGAGAAAGGGAGAAAAGTCCTTTCTCTGCCTTCTCTATCCCATGCATAGTCTTGTAAACCTCTCTCATGTCACCCCCTCAGATGACATTTCTCCAAGCTGAAGAGCCACAAGCATTTTAACCTTTCTTCATAGGGAAAGTGTTCCAATCCTTTAATCATTCTAACATTTTGTAACATTTTAATCCTTCTAACATTGGTGTAACATTTTGGTGGGTTAGCGTGAATCTCCTAGGTTTGCGGTTCAACAGGGGAGGTCCTGCAAAGGATGTTATGTCAAGTCCCGTCCCTGCCTCACGGGCATCTTTGAACTGCCTCCACCTCTTTAGCTTCTTCAGGGTAGTTGCCGAAATGACAAACATGTGTATCACTCAGGGACAGTTCATTCCCGCAGCAGGTCCAGACAAATTGCTTTGGACGCACTGAGATCTTCCTGTTTCTATTAAGGCCGTGGAAGATTACCACTCCCAGGTAATCAGCATTGCTGAGACCATCCTGGAGGAGTACCACGAGCACTTTGGGAGGCAGCTGTCCGAAGGCCTCGTGGTCGACAACGAGAACCTGGAGGACCAGAAATGCCAGCTCAACTACGAGCTCAACAGCTCCGGGAAATATTTCGCTTTCAAGGAGCAACTCAAGGTATTGGCATGAAGCCCCCTGGGTAGTCACCTGGGTCCCAGTTCTCCGGTCCATGGGTGAAACCCACAGTGGCATTTTAGAACATAAGGACAGAAGAGAAGCCATGTTGGTTGAGGCCTGTGGCCTGTCCGGTTCAACACTCTGTGCCACACTGTGGCCAAAACCCAAGGGCCATCAGGAGGTCCACCAGTGGGGCCGGAACTCTAGAAACCCTCCCACTTTTGCCCCCCAAGCACCAAGAAGACAGAACATCACTGCCCCAGACATAAGAACAGAAGAGAAGCCATGTTGGTTGAGGCCAATGGCCCATTCAGTCCAACACTCTGTGCCACACTGTGGCCAAAACCCAAGGGCCATCAGGAGGTCCACCAGTGGGGCCGGAACTCTAGAAACCCTCCCACTTTTGCCCCCCAAGCACCAAGAAGACAGAACATCACTGCCCCAGACATAAGAACAGAAGAGAAGCCATGTTGGTTGAGGCCAATGGCCCATTCAGTCCAACACTCTGTGCCACACTGTGGCCAAAACCCAAGGGCCATCAGGAGGTCCACCAGTGGGGCCGGAACTCTAGAAACCCTCCCACTTTTGCCCCCCAAGCACCAAGAAGACAGAACATCACTGCCCCAGACATAAGAACAGAAGAGAAGCCATGTTGGTTGAGGCCAATGGCCCATTCAGTCCAACACTCTGTGCCACACTGTGGCCAAAACCCAAGGGCCATCAGGAGGTCCACCAGCAGGGCCAGAGCTCCAGAAACCCTCCCACTGTTGCCTCCCCCAAGCACTAAGAATACACAGCATCACTGTCCCAGACACATGAGATTATAAGAGAAGCCATATTGGATCCGGCTAGTGGCCCGTCCAGTCCAACACTCTCTGTTCTACAGTGGCCAAAACCCAGAGGCCATCAGGAGGTCCACAAGCAGGGTCAGAACCCCAGAAGCCCTCCCACTGTTGCCCCCCAAGGACCCAGAACATCACTGCCCCAGACAGAGAATTCAATCTCTAGTTTGTGGCTAACAGCCACTGATGGACCTCTCCTCTAGACGTTTATCCAGTCCCCTCTTGAATCTGTCTATGCTTGCAGCCACCTCCACTTCCTGCGGCAGCGAATTCCACGTGTTAATGACTCTTTGGGTGAAGAAAGTGGTTTTTTTAAAGCCTCTCTTTACCAAATTTAAACAGAAAGATTCGGGAACAGTAGCCAACGAATCTTCAGTCCTCCAACTGATAGGTGGCTTTAATTGCGTAAAACGTGTGTTTTGCCAGAAGGCAAAAGCTTGGCGCTGCCTGTCGGCTGGAGGATGAGCAGCCACAGAAAACTTGCCTCCCCCCAAGTATCCAGAAGAACCTTTTGTCAGCTGCCATTGTCTTCGGAAGCAGCCAGCCTCTGCTGCCATTCCGGCTAGAACATTGGCAAGCCGTCCGGGCGAGCGGCCGTAAAACGTGATACTGGACCGGGTGAGCTGTCGCCAGCCCGATCCTCCGTCGCCGCTCTCGCCCTCCTTGCAGCACGCCGTGGTGAAGATCGTGAGAGAGAAGTACTTAAAGACGACCGCCTTCGAGAACCTGGACCAGCTGCAGGCCTTCCTGAGCGAGCTGTACGTGTACCTGGTCGACCAGATGCACGTGGCACTGAATCAGGTGCGTCACGGCGGGGAGAGCGGCCCTCCCATCTCACGGCTATCCCGTGTTGGGGGGTGGTTGGGATAAAAACCTGGATGAGAGAATTGACCGTGGTACCATTATGCTCCTATGCAGGGCTCTTTTTTTGTTGTAGAAAAAGCCCAGCAGGAACTCGTTTGCATGTTAGGCCACACCCCCAATGCTGTGTTTTGCGCAACAGGGACTCGTTTGCATATTAAGCCACACCTTCTGATACCGAGCCAGTCGGAACGGTATTCCTGCCCCCCCCAAAAAGCCCTGCTCCTGCAATTGGGGGGGACACAGGGGTGTTAGAACGCAGGTGGTTTGTGTATTGGCTATTTATTTACTTAAAACGTTTGCTGGCTTTGTGTCTGCTTGACAGGAACTCAAGGCGGCTTACAGTGGAAATAATAATAATTTTAAAAACCTCACAATACGATGCTTCAAAACCCCTGGTTAAAGTCAGTAATTTAAAAAGGCCGTAGGCAGAAGAACGAATCAGGCGCTGGTCATGAATAAAACTGTTCTCAGCTGCCTCCCAATAAACGAGAGTGAGGGTGCTGGGTGCCCCTCCCTGGGGAGTCTGTTCCGCGATCGTGGGGCTGCCACTGAAAAGGCCCTCTTGTCTACCCAACCATCGAGCTTCTTTGGTCGATGTGACAGCCGTAAGGACATAAGAGGAGCCATGTTGAGATCAGGGCAATGGCCCGTCCAGTCCAACGTTCAGTGTCACACAGTGTCCAAAACCCAGGGGCCATCAGGAGGTTCACCAGAGGGGCCAGACTTCCCAAAGCCCTCTCAGTGTTGCCCTCCCCCACTCCAGCACCAAGAATAGAGAGCATCCCTGCCCCAGACAGAGAGTTCCTTCTATACCTTGTGACTAATAGCCACTGATGGACCTCTGCTGCAGATGTTGATCCAATCCCCTCATGGAGCAGAATAAGGCTTCTTTCATAAGAACATAAGAGAAGCCATTTTGGATCAGGCCAGTGGTCCATCCAGTCCACACTCTGTGTCACACAGTGGCCAAAAAACCCAAGTGCCATCAGGAGGTCCACAAGTGGGGTTAGAAGCCCTCCCATTGTGTCCCCCCCCCCCCGCCAAGCACCAAGAATACAGAGCATCACTGCCACAGACAGAGAGTTCCAACAATACCCTGTGGCTAATAGCCACTGATGGACCTCTGCTCCAGATGTTGTTCCAATCCCCTCTTGAAGCTGGCTATGCTTATAGCCGCTGCCACCTCCTGTGGCAGTGAATTCCATGTGTTCATCACCCTCTGTGTGAAGAAGTACCACTCGCCCAGGTGCTTTCGATGATTCCAGGCAGGAACGTATGGGAGAGAATGGCCCTTCAGACACCGCAGTCCCAACCTGTGCTGGGCTTCCGAGGGGTGGGGCGGTGCGACTGCAAATCTGTGTTTCGTACCATCAGGAATGGCAGGTGCAGGAATGGCCAGTTTGGTGTAGTGGTTAAGTGTGTGGACTCTTATCTGGGAGAACCGGGTTTGATTCCCCACGCCTCCACTTGCACCTGCTGGAATGGCCTTGGGTCAGCCATAGCTCTGGCAGAAGTTGTCCTTGAAAGGGCAGCTGCTGGGAGAGCCCTCTCCAGCCCCACCCACCTCACAGGGTGTCTGTTGTGGGGGAGGAAGGTAAAGGAGATTGTGAGCCGCTCTGAGACTCTTCGGAGTGGAGGGCGGGATATAAATCCAATATCATCTTCTTCTTCATCTTCTTCTTGCGGCACCAACTGAATATTTATTTTTTTAGCATTAACTCCGCTAGATTTGAGCCCAGCAGCACCCTTAGAGACCAATGAAATTTTCGAGCTAAGAGTCTTTTCCTCCAATTTTTACGAGCTTGGACTTCTCGAAAGCTCATGCCCCTAAAAAATCTTTCTGGCCTCTTAAAATGCTACAGGGTTTGAATCCCGCTGTTCTACCACACGCCAGCACAGCTGCGTTTTCAGTCTGTCTTTAGTGTGAGCTGTGACTCTCGCCTTGACCTTTTGTACCGTGTGTTTCTTGGGCAGGTCTTGACCCAGCAGCGCCCCAGCCCACCTCCTCCCACCTACAACACCTCCGAGCACCTCCGGCTGTTTGCTCGCGAAGCCCAGACCAACGGGGACTACACCTTGGCCTCGACTTACTACCAGGAGGTGAAAGAACGGGGGGGGGGGTGTTTCTTCTTCCTTTCCCTCCCTACTCTGCTAACAGAGCCGCCTGCGGGAACCAAGAGGCAGGCTAGCCCCATCTCCTCGGATCTCGGAAGCGAAGCAGAGTCGGCCCTTGCTAGTCTTTGGAAGGGCGACCTCCAAGGAATACCGGGGTTGCGACACAGAGGCAGGCAATGGCCAATCACATCTGAAACGTCTCTTGCCTTAAAAACAAGTGTAGCTTGCCACCTAGTGGTGCATAACACTAAAAGATTTAGAACAGGGGTGTCAAACATGTGGTCCGAATCAGGCCCCCTGAGGGCTCCTATCAGGCCCCCCAGCAACTGACTGTCGTCTGCTTCCTTCTCCCTCTCTCTTGCTTCCTTCTGCAGCTCAGCTTGTTTTGCCAGGCTGGCTCAATTCCACAGGAGCTACAGAACGAAACCTTGATTTTCTCCATTGGCTGAGGCACCTCCCTTAGGGAGGAAGGGGGGAAGAGCTTGCTTTGCCAGGCTCTCTCAATCACACAGCAGAGCTATTTAGCCAAGCCTCTCTTCCATCTATCAGCTAAGGCTCCTCTCCCTCCTGCTTTCCTGGGGAAGGAAGGAAAGAACCAGAGCTTCCTTTGCCCAGTTCCCTGAATCCCATGGGAGAAATACAAAGAAAGCACCTTTAAGATCAATGAGTACTAATGTTTTAAGCATGTTTTAAGTTTCTTTTTTAAAAATCTTTAACTGTGTTTGTCTGTGTCCTTTATAAAGTTTATATCTCTGCTACCTGATCTTAAATAGATGACATGGCCCGGCCCGACAACGTCTCATTTGTGTCTGATCCGGCCCTCAAAACAAATGAGTTTGACACCTCTGAGCTAGAACTTCCACCTGCCAGACAACGTTAGGATCTCCTGGCTATACTAGACACCAGGGGTGGAATTCTAGCAGGAGCTCCTTTGCATATAAGGCCACAAACCCCTGACGTAGACAGTCCTCCAAGAGCTTGCAAAAAAGAGCCTTGTAAGCTCTTGGAGGATTGGCTACATCAGGGGTGTGTGGCCTCATATGCAAAGGAGCTCCTGCTAGAATCCCAGTCCTGCTATACACACTGATACACGATGATATTATTATTGTTATTGTTATTATTAAAAAGAGACTGGATGCGAAGGGGTATTTGAACTGGTACGCCTCATTGAAATGCCCTGATTACATGAAGCTGCCTTGTATCGAACCAGTCCCGGTGTCTCTCTGTATCCAGAGACTGGCCCGTAACCGGCAGGATATCCAGAGCTGGCTCGACTATGGAGCTTTCTGCCTGCTGACGGAGGACAACCTCAAAGCCCAGGAGTGCTTCCGGGAAGCCGTGGCCCTGAATCATAACCACTTGCCCAGGTATTGAGGAGTCCTCCAGGAGAAGGGCTCATGTGGCAAAAGAGTTGGTGTGGTGGGGTGATTCACCCCTTCATATGAGGCTTATGGGCAAAATTCTGTGGCTGCGGATTGTTTGCACCTAGAATCGTAGAATTGGAGGAGACCTCTGGGGCGGGGGCGGCCAAGCTTGCTTAACGTTAAGAGCCGCATCGAATAAACGTCAGATGTTTGAGAGCCACGAGCGTCAGACGCTTGAGAGCGGCGAGACAGGAAGGAGGGTCAACAGATTGGGAAGGGAGAGGTGGAAAGAAAGCAACTTTAAAATAGCTCTCCAAGCTGCTGCATGGCTTGGCTTGGCGAAGTGATTTAAAGAGACAAATGCCTTCTCCAAGTTGGCCAATGGGGTGGCAGGGGCTTCGAGAGCCACACAATACGTGTGCAAGAGCCACAGTTTGGCCACGCCTGCTCCAGGGTCACCATCCAACCCCATGCACAATGCAGAAAATTCACTGTTCCTCCTGCTCACACCCCTAGTGACCATGCCTAGAAGATGGTTAAAAAACCTCCAGGGTCCCTGGCCAAACTTGCCTGGAAACAAATTGCTTCTTGACCCCAAAGCGGCGATCTGAGCATGTTCGAAAGGGCCACGAGAACGAAGCCCTGATGCGGCCCTTCCTGCCCTCCCTGTCACGATGTGCCCGAGTTCACAGGATCAGCAGTGCTGTCAGGTGGCCATCTAGCCGTTGCTTAGAAACCTCCAAAGGAGAGCCCACCCCCTCCCAAGGAGGAAGCCTGTTGCACTGAGGAGCTGCTCCACTTGTCATGTTTTAGTCCTCTTCTTCTCCGCTTCAGGACAGATTTGCATAATGTGAACAGGGGCCTTTGGCAGGCCAGGTGGAGGCCAGAACTTCAGAATTAACGTTCCACCTCCGGTTGGTTATTTCTGAGACATACATTCTGCCTTTCCACCATTTTGGCTGTGAACACAGTTTCGTGGGGTAGGCTCAAAGCGTGCCAATAAAGCCAAACGAGCAACTTAACAGACTAAACAAGGCCACTTTTTATTTTGAAAGAAGCTCAAAACGAAGAGGAATCAGACCATCAAACCCAAAATCACCGTAATGTGCTGCTTTGGTTTCACCTCCCCAGCCTGCTGATGTGCGGCATCATGGCAGTGATGATGCAAAATTACGAAGAAGCGGAAGTCTTCTTTGAGGATGCCACCTGCCTGGAGCCCGACAGTGTCGTGGCTTGGACAATTTTAGGTACGGGGTCCATTAAGGTTTGTTCAGGTGGGCTTGTTAATGGGGAGGCCCTTTTTGGAAGCTTTCGCACCTGAGGACACCACCTTGCGCCACAAAGGGTGGTGGACTCCTCCAGTCGGGGGAACTGGGTTTGATTTCCCCACTCCTTCGCATACAGCTAGGTGGGCGACCTTGGGTCAGTCACAGTTCTCTCAGAGCTCTCTCAGCCCCCACCTAACTTACAGGATTTCTATTGTGGGGAGAGGAAGGGAAAGGAAATTGTAAGACGTGTTGAGGCTCTGAGTGAAGGGCAGGGTATAAATCCAACTCCTCCTCCTCTTCTTCTTTTCCTCCTCCTTCTCCTCCATTTTCTCCTTCTTCTTATTCCTTTCCTCCTTCTTCTCCTCCTCCTTTACATACAGCTAGCTGGGTGACCTTGGGTCTGTCATAGTTCTCTCCTTATCCTCCTCCTCTTTCTTCTCCTTCTTCTTATTCTCCTCCTTCTCCTTCTTCATCTCCTCCTCTTCCTCCTCCTCCTCTCTTCTTCTTTCTTCTCTGGAGCGGTACAATATGTCCAGATCTCCCCTGCTTAGTTTTAGGACACATCAATCACGCCGATGGCTGACCAGCCAGTCAAAAGTCACGTAGTAGTTCCATGGGCTTGTTGGTGTCCTGTGCCATGCTCATGTGCCAGAGGTATTTCCACCTGTGCTGCACATGTGGCTACAGCCCTAGACATGGGTTTTTTTAAAAGAAAAGCTCTCCTCCACAGGCCTGTTCTACGACATCCAGGAGAACGACATCCGCGTGGAGATGGCGTTCCGGAAAGCCACCAAACTCCTGAAGGCTCGACTGGCCAAGGAGAAGCCCTCATTAGAAGGCGCCGAAGGTGGAGGACGGCAACCCCCCTCCCCCGCCACCTTCCCCCCAATGCAGTCTGCCGCCTTTTCCAAGGAAGAGCTGGGTAAGCCGAGAGCGCAACAAGCAGGAAGTCGGAAAAACAGCAGCCATGTCACCAGAAAAAAAATCCTCCCGTTTTTCGCAAAGCTCTTGAAGTCCGCAGCAAGCAGAACACATTAGCCTAAGAAGGCCAGTGTCATTTTGCCAACTCCCAGTTTTGAAATTCCCTGAGAGTTGGGGAGAGAGCCCTGAGGGAGGGGCTTCAGGGGGATAGAACGTCTTGGAGTTCCAACCTCCAAAGCAGCCTTTTTCCGCAGGGGGACCGATCTCCGCAGTCCAGAGATGAGTTGGGTTGGGAAATTCCTGGGGGGGTGTAGGGGAGGAGCCTCAGGAGGGTGGAGTTTAGAGAGGGACAGGCCTCAGCAGGGAAGGATCCTATGGAGAACTCCATGGTCCCAAGCTGCCATTTTCTCCTGTGGAACTGACCTCTGTACTCTGGCAATGAACTGTCATTCTGGGAAATCTCCAGCCACCACCTGGAGGTTGGCTACCAAAGGACCAGCCCCAGGAGCTTACAGTAGGTCACCTGTCCACATCAGAGGTCTTGCAGGCTTCCGCCCAATACCTGTGCAGATACCATTTCTTTAAAAAAGAACCACCCATTTACATAAGGCGAGGGGAAAATCTACAAGCAGCATTATGAACATATATGAAGCTGCCTTATACTGAATCAGACCTTTGGTCCATCAAAGTCGGTATTGTCTACTCAGACTGGCAGCGTCTCTCCAGGGTCTCAAGCTGAACCCTTTTTAGTTGGCGATGCCAGGGATTGAACCTGGGACCATCTTCTTGCCAAGCAGATGCCCTACCACTGAGCCACCGTCCCTGCCCCTTTAGTCCTAATGATGGTGACTCCTGCTTTCCTGTGGTCGGGCCAGCAAGTAAAATCCTTGGACTGATTCCCCACTAGCCTTACGCCACTCTCACACTCCTCTGCGGGGCTTCCGTCAGATTTCACACTGTCTGTCTCGGGGCTGCAACTTGCTCTGCCTTTTCTGCGCAGCAAACAAGAGCCTCTAAAAACCGGTTTCTGTTTGCCGTGCGAAAGAGGCAAAGCGAGTTGCAGCCCCGAGGGCAGCTTATCTGAAATCCGACGGAAGTGGAAACGGAAGAGGAGCGCGAGAGCGGCGTTAGGCTAGTGGGGAATCGGCCTTCGTCTTCATTTGGTTTAATCAAAATTGACTTCAGATGGCGTGAAGGGCGAGGTGGTGTGATCTTAGCACGACTCCCCGGCTGCAAAAGATGCGGCCTATGCGTGTGTTTGAAATAGCCCTTTCCCCGCAGAGCTGACGCTCACCCCCGGTTGTTTTTGGATTCAGTTTCCGAAGAGGCTCCGGATGTCCCCTCGAGATTCCGATCGGACTCCGCGGAGCCGGCCGTCACCATCCGCCTGCCGGAAGAGAAGGAGCCCACGCCCAAGCCGTCCAGGCGGCTTTCCATCTCTGCCACCAGCAAGATCAAGGTGCCTTCTGTGAAAGGTGCGGAAGGGAGAGACGGCGAGTTTGTGCGCGTTGGCAGGGAGGGGGAAGAGCTCCCAGCACCCTCGTAAATGGAGAAATGGGGGGAGGGCTAAGCTGATGTGTTCTGGTGGACGTAACGTGGGTCTGGGCCGTGTGGGGCAGTCTGTCGTGGCTCTCGCCCATGTGTTCCCGGGGGCCCACTCTCCCAGGGCACCCGAGGTAAGGCTAATTTCTGGCACGCGCAACCCCCCTGCATTGATAACGTCACCGATCACACGGGGGACACCCAATTCGGCACCTCCAGAAGGCCGGCGCCCTAGGCGATCACCTAGTTTGCCTAGCGGCGAGGTCAGCCCCGCACTCCCCTCTTGGATGACCTCCACCGGCAACTGGATCGAGGAGGCGTGGCGGTGCTGATGCTGTTAGACCTGTCGGCAGCGTTCGACACGGTCGACCACCGGCTACTGACCCGCCGCCTCGCCGACATAGGGGTCAGGGGGCTGGCCTTACAATGGCTCTCCTCCTTCCTCAAAGGTCGGGGACAAAGGGTGGCAATCGGGGGTGAGCTTTCCCGGAGGCGCACACTAGATTGTGGGGTGCCTCAGGGAGCAGTTCTCTCCCCGATGTTATTTAACATCTACATGCGCCCCCTTGCCCAGATTGCCCGGAGTTTTGGACTGGGCTGTCATCAATATGCGGATGACACCCAGCTCTATCTGCTAATGGATGGCCGGCCTGACTGCGTTCCAGTGAACTTAGACCGGGCACTGCAGGCCGTGGCAACTTGGCTTAGGCTGAGTGGGTTGAAGCTGAACCCGACGAAGACAGAGGTCCTTTGCGTGGGGCGCGGCGCTCTGGGAGGGGAAATACCTCTCCCGGTTTTTGACGGTGCGCCGTTGAAGGCGGCGGGCCGGGTCAAGAGCCTGGGAGTCCTACTGGAGCCTTCACTATCAATGGAGGCCCAGGTAGCGGCCACTGCCAAGTCGGCATTCTTCCACCTGAAGCGGGCAAGGCAGCTGGCTCCTTTCCTGGAGCGCCGGGACCTGGCAACAGTGATCCATGCGACGGTCACCTCAAGACTAGACTACTGCAATGCCCTCTACATGGGGCTGCCTTTGTGTCGAACCCGGAAGCTGCAGCTAGTGCAGAACGCAGCGGCCAGGCTGTTATTGGGACTCCCGAAATGGGAGCATATACAGCCGGGGCTGCGTGAACTGCACTGGCTGCCAGTTACATACCGGGTCCGATACAAAGTGCTGGTTATTACCTTTAAAGCCCTATATGGCCGAGGACCTGCCTACCTGAGGGACCGTCTCTCCCCATATGAGCCCCAAAGAGCACTGAGGTCGGCAGGGAAGAACACGCTGACTATCCCTGGGCCAAAGGAGGCGAAATTACAGAGTACACGGGCACGGGCCTTCTCTGTTATAGCCCCGTGCCTTTGGAATCAACTTCCGGAGGAGGTACGGGCCCTGCGGAATTTGGACCAATTCCGCAGGGCCTGTAAGACCATCCTTTTCAAGCAGGCGTTTGTAGAACTTGATAGGATGGCTGTTTAATTACCAACTATTTATCTAGTGACCCCTGCCATAATACAAGTGTACAGATAACATCAGGAAGATCACCGCCGTTTAAACTATGGAATGATCCAGACATTTGGAACTGGTTTTAGATTGTTGTTTTAAATCAATGTATAACTTAAATGTTGTTTTAAATTACCTTATATTGTATATTTTATATTGTATAATTTTATCGAACTCTTGTCAGCCGCCCTGAGCCTGCCTAGGCGGGGAGGGCGGGATATAAATAAAATTTATTATTATTATTATTATTATATTATTGGATTTGGGGGACAAAATCCGGAGGCTCTTGAATGCAAGAGCAGGAAACTCCAGGTGCTTTGGATCACTCCACCCCCGGCTGCCTGGCTTGCCACGTGCCGAGCTGCCTCCATGGCACCTCTCATGCCCTCTCAGCTTTCCAAGGGTCGCTCCTTTGAGACCTCTTGCTCCAGCCACACAAGGGCTTTCAGCGGCGACTAGTCATGACGGGTGTCGTCTCCCTCTGGTAACATAGGCAGGGTGCTGCTTTAAACCAGTAGCAAGGGAGCGTGGACACAAGGACAGAAGAGAAGCCATGTTGGATCGGGCCAATGGTCCATCCAGTCCAACACTCTGTGTCACACAGTGGCCCAAAAAACCTAGGTGCCATTAGGAGGTCCACCAGTGGGGCCAGGACACTAGAAGCCATCACACTGTGCCCTCCCCCTCAAGCACCAAGAATACAGAGCATCACTGCCTCAGTCATAAGAACAGAAGAGAAGCCATGTTGGATCAGGCTAATGGTCCATCCAGTCCAACACTCTGTGTCACACAGTGGCCCAAAAAAACCCAGGTGCCATCAGGAGGTCCACCAGTGGGGCCAGGACACTAGAAGCCATCCCACTGTGCCCTCCCTCCAAGCACCAAGAATGCAGAGCATCACTGCCTCAGTCATAAGAACAGAAGAGAAGCCATGTTGGATCAGGCCAGTGGTCCATCCAGTCCAACACTCTGTGTCACACATTGGCCCAAAAAAACCCAGGTGCCATCAGGAGGTCCACCAGTGGGGCCAGGACACTAGAAGCCATCCCACTGTGCCCTCCCCCCAAGAGAATACAGAGCATCACTGCCTCAGTCATAAGAACAGAAGAGAAGCCATGTTGGATCAGGCCAGTGGTCCATCCAGTCCAACACTCTGTGTCACACAATGGCCCAAAAAACCCAAGTGCCATCAGGAGGTCCAGCAGTGGGGCCAGGACACTAGAAGCCCTCCCAACTGTCCCTCCCCCAGCACCAAGAATACAGAGCATCACTGCCTCAGTCATAAGAACAGAAGAGAAGCCATGTTGGATCAGGCCAATGGTCCATCCAGTCCAACAGTGTGTCACACAGTGGCCCAAAAAAACCCAGGTGCCATCAGGAGGTCCAATGCCACCCCCGAGTCAGAAACAACTGGTGCTTGCACAGCGGACTACCTTTACCTTTTATGGAAGAAGAAGATATTGGATTTATATCCCGCCCTCCACTCCGAAGAGTCTCAGAGCGGCTCACAATCTCCTTTCCCTCCCCCCCCCCCGTCAACAGACACCCTGTGAGGTAGATGAAGATATTGGATTTATATCCCGCCCTCCACTCCAAAGAGTCTCAGAGCGGCTCACAATCTCCTTTCCCTTCCTCCCCCACAACAGACACCCTGTGAGGAGGGTGGGGCTGAGCTCTCACGGCAGCTGCCCTTTCAAGGACAGAGTCTCAGAGCGGCCTTCAATCTCCTTTACCTTCCTCCCCCACAACAGACACCCTGTGAGGAGGGTCGGGCTGAGAGAGCTCTCACAGCAGCTGCCCTTTCAAGGACAGAGTCTCAGAGTGGCCTACAATCTCCTTTACCTTCCTCCCCCACAACAGACACCCTGTGAGATGGGTGGGGCTGGAGAGGGCTCTCACAGCAGCTGCCCTTTCAAGGACAACCTCTGCCAGAGCTATGGCTGACCCAAGGCCATTCCAGCAGGTGCAAGTGGAGGAGTGGGGAATCAAACCCGGTTCTCCCAGATAAGAGTCCGCACACTTAACCACTACACCAAACCGGCTCTATTTTATGGAGAATACTGTAGTCCAAATTAACTTGATCTTGGTCACCAGCAACTCATCCTTACTCTTCAAGGTCTTCTCTAGCTCCTGCACGGTGTGCCTTTCTCAGTCTCCTTTTGATTTCCTGGTTGCCATCTCTCGTTCGTTTGACAATGGAAAGCCCTGAGCAACAGAGAAATGATTGCACTTTGTCGGCTTTTGTTTCAGAACCCGTCAAGATGCCGGAGGCCGGCCCGCCCCCTCCAGTCCCAGCCGTTATCTCCATCTTCAGGGAGACGATCCGCTTCTTGATGGATGTCAATGCCCTCCATGTGAGCGGGGGATCTACCCTGGGAGGGGGGCGGCTGTGGGACGCGGGCAGCCTGTGCCAAATAACAGGGCCACAAGTTCAAATCCGTGGATTTGAACAGATTTGTTGACTGACCATGGCGAGGAGTGACGGGTCTCACTGCCGGGCTACAAAGCAAAGTTTTGTGTTTATGTTTTGCTAATGTTTTGTTTGGGATGTGCTTTTTAAAGAGGAGGTTCAAAAGGAAACCGCAGCACTCGGTTTGCAAGATTTCCTCAATTAAATGGTACGCTTGGCTTACGCTTCCTGTAGCATCTCAAAATGTCACCAATAACCAGAGGTGGAATTCCAGCAGGAGCTCCTTTACATATTTGGCCACACACCCCTGATATCGCCAATCATCCAAGCACTTACAAGGCTCGAAGGACTGGCTACATCAGGGGTGTGTGGCCTAATATTCAAAGGAGCTCCTGCTAGAATTCCACCTCTGCCAATAACAGAAGATCAGTGGCATATACATTCATTTCTATTCAGTCAATTACCGGATGAGGCAGGTTATCAATTGATTTATGATTTGGTTTAAATTGTCTAATTAAGGGTCAGAGTGCAGCAGTGGTTAGGACAGGGTGAGAGAGAGACCCAGGTTCCAATTCTGACTTAGCCACAAAGCCTTCTGAGTGACTTTGGCCTCGGGTTCCCAGGTCTGGGTTGGAAAAGACCTGGAGACTTTGGGGGTGGATCTGGGAGAGGGTGGGGTTTGGAGAGGGGGAGGGGCCACAACATGGTACAATGCCCTAGAGCCCGCCCTTTGAAGCCGCCATTTTCTCTAGGGGTAGCCATAAAATACACAGGCTTCGGTGTGAACTATTGTAAAGGGAAAAAATCACTGAAGAATAATTACTGCCTTAGAACAATTGGCATACCATAGACCTTTATTGGCATTAATACAAAAATACAGTATACTTTAAAACCAACAGTGACACTATAGAATATAATAAAACCTTAGAAAAAACCAGCAAAAGTTAAATGACATAAAATAGCAGTAGGCTATGCATGAGTAAAAGCCTCTCTGATTTGGATCGCAACCTGTAAAAAGCAAGCAACGTGAGTAGTGACAAAGTTGTGTTTCCCGTGGAGTAAAAAACGAACCTTGGCATTGTCAGAAAGGCCTTGATGGTCAGAAAGCAGTGCATCTAGATATCTTGCACGTGGACTGCTATAAAAAGGGCAGTCCAAAAGGACACGAGGGACCGTTTCGATGACTCCTTGACTACAAGGGCATCGTCTAAGATTGTGGGGGATTCTGTGGTATCTTCCGAAAAGGATGGCCGATGGTAATGCATTAAATCTAGCCAGCATGAATGCTCTTCTTTGGGGGGGGATCAGTTAAAAAGAGGAAATAGGGAGCTAGAAGCCCAGGAATCTGGAATGAACCCAGATAGCTTGGGGAGCAAGTTTTCCGAGCTGCCTCCGTTAGAACAATTAACACTACCACCATTTACTCAAGGATGAAATACCTCATATATATAGCTCATTCCAACAAGTTAACATCAATGTAGAGTAGCTGCCGTCCTGAATTTCCAGTTCTGGTGCTGTCTCTTTATGAGTCACTTTGCCTGAACTAGCAGTGAGAAAGTTCAGTGTGAGATGCTGTCACTTTCCGGTGTTCTTCGGTGACTAAAAGGAATTAACCGTTTCTGGTGGATTCGGAGTCTCTTTGGAAAAGCGGGTCTCTGTCCCGATTGGGCGTGCCAGCCTGGAGATTTTACGGGTGGTCCATGGGGAGGGCGGGGTTTGCAGAGAGGCGGGACCTCAGCAGGGTGGGACGCCATTGAGTCCGCCCCCCCCAAAGCAGCTGTTTTCTTCAGGGGAACTGTTATTATAAGTTGCCATCCTGGGAGATCTCCAGGCCCCACCTCATAAACAACACGGTATCTTACTTAAATTAGGGTGTTATCATTGTTATTCACGCGCTCATGCTCTCAACAGTACAAAGCTACATTTCCAGAGCCATAATTCATATCTAGAATGCAAAGAAGAAGAAGAAGAAGATATTGGATTTATATCCCGCCCTCCACTCCGAAGAGTCTCAGAGCGGCTCACAATCTCCTTTCCCTTCCTCCCCCACAACAGACACCCTGTGAGGTGGGTGGGGCTGGAGAGGGCTCTCACAGCAGCTGCCCTTTCAAGGACACAGTCTCAGAGCGGCTCACAATCTCCTTTACCTTCCTCCCCCACAACAGACACCCTGTGAGGTGGAAGAAGATATTGGATTTATATCCCACCCTCCACTCCAAAGAGTCTCAGAACGGCTCACAATCTCCTTTACCTTCCTCCCCCACAACAGACACCCTGTGAGGTGGGTGGGGCTGGAGAGGGCTCTCACAGCAGCTGCCCTTTCAAGGACAACTTCTGCCAGAGCTATGGCTGACCCAAGGCCATTCCAGCAGGTGCAAGTGGAGGAGTGGGGAATCAAACTTGGTTCTCCCAGATAAGAGTCCACGCACTTAACCACTACACCAAACTGGCTCTCCAGAAGTCAATGTAGAAGTCTCTAGTCAGTTTCCAAAACTCTGGTCAATTTCCAATAGTGTTCCTCTTAGCTCTTGGCTTGAGATAGGTGATAAATCCTGGTCAATTTCCAGTAGTGTTCCTCTAAGCTCTTGGCTTGAGATGAGTGATGACATGTCTCCCGGGTTTCAACTGGACCTGTTTCAAGAGGCTCTCCCTTCTTCAAATCACCATCGTTAAATTGGAACTGTAAAACAATCACCATGCAACACTAATATATATCATAGAAAGACTCAATTTTGACAACCCGGGAGAGGTGCCATCACATCTAAAGCCAAGAGCTCAGAGGAACACTAGTGGAAATTGACCAGATTTTTGGAAATGTAGCTTTGTATTGTTGAGCGCATGAGTGTGTGAATAACAATTTTAACATGCTGATTTAAATAGGATACAGCGTTGTTCATTTTGTGGTTGCTCAACCTGTACGCTGTTGTTTCGTGTTTTGCTAAGTAACCACCTGGAGATTGGCAACCCTAGTACCAATCCAGAAGGCCTTTAGGGAAGCAGCCGTTCTCAGCTCCAGGGTTCCAAAGGCCACTGTGCTGGGTAGGGGGCATTTGGAGTCAAGGCCTTTGGGAGCTGACGCCGGACCCTAGGGTAGGTCTAGGAGTAGACCGGGAGCAAACAAAACTACTTGGAGGAGGCTAGAGTGAACCTGAGGCACAGTGGCTGCACCAGGAGCGTTGCTCCGCCGCGTCACAGCTGCCAGAACCTGGTTTCTCCCGTCAGTTTGTCCGCAGGGCGTTGGCGCACGAGCTGGTCAGCCCGCAAGGCGGCCCCAGCTGCGAATATTACCTGGCGCTGTCCCAGACCTACCTGCTGAAGCAGGAGTACGACAAGGTGAAGGAGTGCCTCGAACAGGCGATCCAGATCGACTACTTGGCAAGTATCGCTCGTGCTTCTGCAATGTGGCCTCGTCGTTGGGGGACAAGTGGATCTCAGGCCCGGTCCAGTAACAGAGATCACGTCACCGTAATGTCCGGTAGATCCACCTAGCCTTGTCACGGTTAGGTGTGCACCAGTAACCTCTGGATTCCACCAATGCAGCGGCTGCAAGGCTAGCCTGATCCCATCAGATCTTGGAAGCCAGGCAGGGTCAGCCTTGGCTAGTATTTGAAAGGGAGGCCTCCAAGGAATGCCAGGGGCATGACGCAGGGACAGGTAGTGGCAAAGCCACCTCCGAAACGTGTCTTGCCTTAAAAAGAAGCCTAGCTCGCCACCTAGTGGTGCATAACGCTAGAAGAACTAGAACTTCTGGCTGCCAGACAATCTCAGGATCTCTTGGGTGCGCTCCACACAGTGATACGATAATTAATGAAACGCTACTGCCACGCACAGGTTTGCCTTGAAGGTCTCTCTGGAAACCTCACCAGAACTTGACAGTTTTGAAAGTTTCTTAAGAGCCTGTATTTTCAAACACTTTCTTCTTAAAAAAAACAACAACAACAAACGTGTGGTAGTTGGCATGAAGGCTTTTTAAGTGGGGAGGTGGTGCAGGCATTTGGGGAAGACGCAAAATAGGCAGCCTGTGATATTGGGCCAGTTTGCCCAATATCCTTCTATCTAGAGCAGCCGCAGCTAACTCCCCCCACTGTGTCCCAAACAAAGCCCTCATTCCCCCGTGGAAAAGTTCCTTCTTGATCATCACCTTGCTAGTTTTATCTGTTGCCCCAGCCTTCCCATCAACGCACTCCCACGACTGGGCAAATTCTTTTGAAGTTCCTCTTCTTTCTTTCCGTTCCTCCGGCTTATGCAGAATCCAGATGTCTGGGCCCAGAAAGGGCACCTCTGCTACCTGACCAAGGACTTCGGGGAAGCCAAGGAATGCTATGAACGAACCATCAGTTTCGTCAATGACGCGTCCGACATGCATTTTGTGTACCTGCGCCTGGGAAACATCTATCTTGAGAGGAAGGAGGTGGGGTGGCAGGAATCTCTCCCTTTCTCCTTTCTTGACTTGCTCCGGGCAGCATGTGTGCAGTCTCTCTCTTTGTACCTGAATACAAATCCTGTGAGGTAGGTTAGGCTGAAGACTAAGCTTGAAGTCACCCAGCAAATTTCTTGACAGAGTGGAAATTCGAACCCAGGCCTCCCTCCCAGATCTTGGGAGGGAGCATGCCACCAGTAGACCAGAGGGGCTGGAGGAAAGAGAGGAGTGTTGGGTGGATGGGTTACCCACTGCTTGGTGGGAACATGTGAACATATGAAGCCGTCTTTTACTGAATCAGACCCTCGGTCCATCAAAGTCAGTATTGTCTACTCAGACTGGCGGCGGCTCTCCAGGGTCTCAAGCTGAGGTTCTTCACTCCTACTTGCCTGAACCCTTTTTAGTTGGAGAGGTCGGGGATTGAGCCTGGGACCTTCTGTTTACCAAGCAGATGCTCTACCACTGAGCCACCGTCCCTCTCCTCTGGCACATCTTGGTAGGCAGAGGGATCTGCGTTGCAGCCAATAGGTGCCCAGCCAGGAAGGATAGGGAAAGCGGTGGGAGAAGGTCCATGGGGATCTACAATTATTGTGGAAGCCTCAGATGTGTGGCTTTTGTGATACTTCAGTGACATAGGGAAGAGGCCTCATAGGTGGAGGTGGTTGAAATGATGCCCAGGGCCGAGAAGGAAGCTGGAAATGTTGGCCTCCTTTTTCTGCAACGCTGGGCAATCTTGATGGGTGGTAGAATCAGGACACGCTCACTGGGAAGTGCTTCTTCACCCAACCTCCCCTTCACTCGTGGAACTCCCTGCCCAAAGGATATAGCGACGGCTTTCAAAGCTGAGTGAGGCGGATCCACAGAGGATGAGTCTGTCCAGGGCTACTGGCATATGTCTCTTTAAATCACTTCGCCAAACCAGCGCCTTGGAGAATACATTTAATGTTAAAGTTGCTTTCTTTCCCTCCCTCCCTTCCCCATCTTCCCTCCTCTCTCCCTCCCTCCCTTCCTTCCTGCCTTCCGTCTCTCAAACATCTCACATTTATTCTATGATGTGGCTCTTACATTAAGCAAGTTTGGCCACTCCTGGGCTAAATGGACTTCTGTGTTCAGGGGCTGTGTACTTCTGGATACCAGCTTCGGGGAAGACTTTGTCCCATTTTTTTTGTGGGTTTCTGCGTGGCTCCCGTGGGAAACACATTCTGGAACTAGATGGATCCAGCCCGGCTGCTGTTTTTTCTGACTGGGAATGTATGCCTCCATCCTTTGTCGGCCTCAGCCTCTCTCCGCTCACGCTAACAGAACGGAAAACGACATCTTTGTTCCTCTTCTGGCAGTGCGACAAAGCCAAGAATATCTTCCTGCTGGCGAGTAAGAAATCGCCAACCTGCCTGACCTGGCTCGGAGTGGGAATCGCCTGCTACAGGGTGAGTCGTCCCAGAGGCAAAGCAACCCTGACCGGTCTTTCCTCGGCATTTGCAGAAAGGAATGGAATTGTGTCTGTAGAGGCAGGTTTGACATCTCTTTGCTGTGCTTTGCACAACAGACAAAACTTACTGGCTGCCCAATCTGAGATCCCACTGGTGCGGTCCCACACTTGGGTTTCAGGCCCTGCATGAATCCGACCTTGGAGAACTCCAAGAGCACCATCAGCTTTTTTTTTTTTTTGGCGGGCTTTTCCTCAGCAGTGACTGAGTGTGCCTAGAACTGAGGAGAAGCTGCGTTCCTGCTTCTTTTACCTCAGCGTCTTACCAATTTCTCCCCTCAGCCTTTTCAAGAATTTTCTTAGCTTTCTCCAACTTCTTTGACTTTCTCCTTAAAAAAAAAAAAAGAGAGAGGACCTTCAACAGGGTTCCCCAACACGGTGCCTGTGGACGCCACGGTGCTCGCCAGTACTTCCCACGGCACCTGCTGAGCTTTTCAGAAAGTAGGTGGAGCCATTATATGGCAAGGCTTGGTACTGGCTCCTCTCATTCCAGTGAAAGGCTTCTCCACTGGAGGGTGACTGTTAATCAGCTGGGTTTTTCTTAGTCAGTGTGCGGTTCCACTCCCCTTTCAGGGTTTCCTTTTTCCCAGGAGGTGCAAAGAGGAGAGGTATTTTGTTTGGCTTTGCCTCCCATTTTGAGTTTGGCTCTGCCTCCCATAGGAAATATTTTGGGGTGGTGCTCACCCCCTCCTCTCAAAATTTCAAAGCTGCCC
Organism: Heteronotia binoei; assembly: GCF_032191835.1. Classification (NCBI taxonomy): domain Eukaryota; kingdom Metazoa; phylum Chordata; class Lepidosauria; order Squamata; family Gekkonidae; genus Heteronotia; species Heteronotia binoei. The sequence continues at coordinate 8,173,713 of NC_083242.1, forward strand.
CCCCTCCTTAAAAAGGTCGGGGACAAGAAGCAGGTGGTCTTCAAATGTGGATCCTGTGAATTTAAGGGGAGGTATTTGTGAATTTCTTGCATTGTGCAGGGGGTTGGACTAGATGACCCTGGAAGTCCCCTCCAACTCTGTGATTCTATGATTCTGTTTGATGTTTATTTATTTATTTATTATTTATATCCCGCCCTTCCCACAAAAGTGGCTCAGGGCGGCTCACAACAGATAATAAGACATAAAATTAGATTAGCGTTTAAATATATAAGCAGTTAAAACAATCAAAACATTTAAAACCTTAAAACATCAAACCTTATAACAATATAAATAGCAAGAATCTGATAAAGCTACATTAGCTCCGGTATTAGTTAGGTGTAAGCTAACCGGAAGAGGATTGTCTTACAGGCCCTGCGGAACTGAGTAAGGTCCTGCAGGGCGCCTCACCTCCTCTGGTAGCTGGTTCCACTAAGTAGGGGCCATAACAGAGAAGGCCCTGTCCCTAGTAAACTTAAGGCGGGCTTCTTTTGGCCCAGGGATAGCGAGAAGGTTTTGGGTTCCCGACCTCAGTACTCTCTGGGGAACATGTGGGGAGAGACAGTCCTTCAGGTAGGCAGGTCCCAGGCCATATAGGGCTTTAAAGGTAATAACCAGGTAATAATGATGTTATCATAGCACGTGGCCTCTAGCCCATACAAATATAGGAAGTTGCCTCAGTTTGACCACAAGCCCAGTTCTCTCCACCCTGATGGGCTGGCAGCTACTCCCCCAGGTTTCTCTCCAGCCTTTTCCTCACAACAACCCTGTGAAGTAGGCAGGTTCCAAGTGCAGGTAGGTGAAGAGTCTGTGACTGGCCCCAGGTCATCCAATCAACTCCCATGGGAAAGTGGGGATCTGAAGCTGGCTCTCCCATTTGGGGCACTGATGAACTAGTAGCCCTTTGGGCAAGCAGGTTCTGAAACAAGAGCTGCCAGATCTCAGCCCTGGAACCAGCAGAGCGGTGATCTCGAAGGTTGGGCTTCTGAACACGTGCAGAGTGTCCTTTCCTTACTTCTCAAGGGCTGAAGTCCTTTCTCCTGGTTATAAGTGGGAAATTATAAGAGGTTGGCTATGAAACGTTTTGTCAGAAGTCCACCCGTTTACTTGCTTATTTCTCCTTCTTCAAGCTCCAAGAGATGGTGGAAGCCGAGGACGCCCTCTCCGAGGCCAACGCCTTGAACAACAACAACGCCGAAGTCTGGGCCTACCTGGCTCTTGTCTGCATGATGGTGAGTACCCCTTTCTCCTTTTCCTCCAGTCGAGATCCCAGCCCCTTTTTGCTTCATCTGTGAGTTGATGTAGGTCAGGGGTGGCCAAACCGTGGCTCGGCTCTTTCACATGTCTTGGGAAGCTCTCGAAGCCCCACCGTTCTGTTGGCCAGCTTGGAGAAGGCACTGCTCTCTTTAAATCGCTCTGCCAAGCCAAGCCAGCCGGCAGCTTGGAGAATGCAGTTAAAGTTAAAGTCGTTTTCTTTCCACCTCTCCTTCCTTCCCCCATCTATTTCTGGGGAAACTCTATGGTTTCCCCGGATGCTCTAGCATTTGGGGAGGGAAAAACTCGTACCTATTGTACCATAGAGTTTTCCCTCCCAAATTGGTAGAGTGTCTGGGAAAATCATAGAGTTTTCCTGGAAACACCTAGAGCAGCCGGTGTGCGACGTCCCTGGCACGATGACGGGCCGGCGGGTTGGGAACCTCCCAGACAGGAGAACCCCCACCCGGACTGCGGGCTTGGCAGCCCTATTTAAAGTCAAACAAACTCAGGCAACATCCCTTTTCATTGTCCTCATCCTTCCAAAGCTGACAACCCACAGGCAGCACCTCTCTCCACCATCTGTTCTTCATTAACATCAGGGCTTTGTTATGCAGCAGGAACTCCTTTGCATATTAGACTACACCCCCCTGATGTAGCCAGTCCTCCGAGCACTCACAGGGCTCTTCCTACAGGGCCTACTGTAAACGCCAGGAGGATTGGCTGCATCAGGGGGTGTGGCCTAATGTGCAAAGGAGTTCCTGCTGCAAAAAAAGCCCTGATTAACATATATATAATCAAGCCTTTTCAGGATCTTTCAGTTCTGATTTTTATCTTGTTGAGTCGCTTTTATTGTGGATTGCTCTCTTTCAGGGCGGAAGGCAGCTGGAGGCAGAACAGTCCTACAAATACGCCATCAAGGTTTGTGGTATTCCCTTCTCATACTAGCTGTTGCAGTGATGGGTGTGTGTGTGAGGTTTGGAGCGTGAATGAGGTCACATGTACTTTAAACCAGGATTCAGGCCTCACACAGCAGGACTAGGTTGCTTCTGGTTAAAAAGCCAGGGCTTTCCTTTGTAGCAGGATTCCTTTGCATATTAGGCTACATCAAGGGGTGTAGCCTAATCCTCCAAGAGCTTACAGAGTTCTTAGTACAGGGCCTACTGTCAGCTCCAGGAGGATTGGCTACATCAGGAGGCTGTGGCCTGATATGCAAAGGACTTCCTGCTAACAGAAAAAAAAAGCCTGATTCCAGCAATCCTGTCGGCTGCGATTTGAAGACCCCAAAACTTTGTTTGACCTGCAAGGTGTTAAAAAAACCAAAAAACAATCATTAGTAGTGACTTGCAGAGGTGCAAACAAAATAGGATCATTTGTAGCGATGGGCGCAGCAGCCCCCAAATGGCTGCCCCCGAAGGTGGAGCCAGACCCAAAACAGCTGCCCCCGGAGGTGGAGCCAGCCCCAAAACGGCTGCCCCCGAAGGTGGAGCCAGCCCCCAAAAGGCTGCCCCCGGAGGTGGAGCCAGCCCCAAAACGGCTGTCCCCGGAGGTGGAGCCAGCCCCAAAACGGCTGCCCCCGGAGGTGGAGCCAGCCCCCAAACGGCTGCCCTCGGAGGTGGAGCCAGCCCCCAAACGGCTGCCCCCGGAGGTGGAGCCAGCCCCAAAACGGCTGCCCCCGGAGGTGGAGCCAGCCCCAAAACGGCTGCCCCCGGAGGTGGAGCCAGCCCCAAAACGGCTGCCCCCGGAGGTGGAGCCAGCCCAAAAAAGGCTGCCCCCGGAGGTGGAGCCAGCCCCAAAACGGCTGCCCCCGGAGGTGGAGCCAGCCCCAAAACGGCTGCCCCCGGAGGTGGAGCCAGCCCCAAAACGGCTGCCCCCGGAGGTGGAGCCATTCCCCAAATGGTTGCCCCCGAAGGTGGAGCCAGCTCCCAAAGGGCTGCCCCCGGAAGTGGAGCCAGGCCCCAAACGGCTGCCCCCGGAGGTGGAGCAAGCCGCCAAACGGCTGCCCCCGGAGGTGGAGCCAGCCCCAAACGGCTGCCCCCGGAAGTGGAGCCAGCCGCCAAACGGCTGCCCCCGGAGTTGGAGCTAGCCCCCACATGGCTGCCCCCGGAGGTGGAGCCAGCCCCCAAATGGCTGCCCCCGGAGGTGGAGCCAGCCCGAAAACGGCTGCCCCGGAGGTGGAGCCAGCCCCCAAATGGCTGCCCCCGGAGGTGGAACCAGCCCCAAAACAGCCATATGGGGGCTGGCTCCACCTTCGGGGGCAGCCGTTTTGGGGCTGGCTCCACCTCCGGGAGTAGCCATTTGGGGGCTGGCTCTTTAGAAAGTGGAGCTTTTGCCAGCCAGGCTTCCGATGGGCTGATGGAGATTTGATTGGTGGTGCAGATTTTTAAAAACTTTGCTTCGGCAGCAATTACAGCACAAAGATGTTAGCTGGGTAATATGCGGCAGGTATTTGGGTCTGGCTCCACCTCCGGGGGCAGCCGTTTGGGGGCTGGCGCCACCTCGGGGGCAGCCGTTTTGGGGCTGGCTCCACCTCCGGGGGCAGCCGTTTTGGGGGCTGGCTCCATCTCCGGGGGCAGCCGTTATGGGGGCTGGCTCCACTTCCGGGGGCAGCCATTTTGGGGGCTGGCTCCACCTCCGGGGGCAGCCGTTTTGGGGGCTGGCTCCACCTCCGGGGGCAGCCGTTTGCGGGCTGGCTCCACCTTCGGGGGCAGCCATTTGGGGGCTGGCTCCACCTCCGGGGGCAGCCATTTGGGCAGCCATTTGGGCTGCCCCCGGAGGTGGAGCAAGCCGCAAAACAGCTGCCCCCGGAGGTGGAGCCAGCCCCCAAACGGTTGCCCCCGGAGGTGGAGCCAGCCCCCAAATGCCTGCCCCCGGAGGTGGAGCCAGCCCCAAAACGGAGGTGGAGCCAGCCCCAAAACGGCTGCCCCCGGAGGTGGAGCCAGCCCCCAAAACGGCTGCCCCCGGAAGTGGAGCCAGCCCCACAACGGCTGCCCCCGGAGGTGGAGCCAGCCCCACAACGGCTGCCCCCGGAGGTGGAGCCAGCCCCACAACGGCTGCCCCCGGAGGTGGAGCCAGCCCCACAACGGCTGCCCCCGGAGGTGGAGCCAGCCCCACAACGGCTGCCCCCGGAGGTGGAGCCAGCCCCACAACGGCTGCCCCCGGAGGTGGAGCCAGCCCCACAACGGCTGCCCCCGGAGGTGGAGCCAGCCCCACAACGGCTGCCCCCGGAGGTGGAGCCAGCCCCAAAACGGCTGCCCCCGGAGGTGGAGCCAGCCCCACAACGGCTGCCCCCGGAGGTGGAGCCAGCCCCACAACGGCTGCCCCCGGAGGTGGAGCCAGCCCCACAACGGCTGCCCCCGGAGGTGGAGCCAGCCCCACAACGGCTGCCCCCGGAGGTGGAGCCAGCCCCAAAACGGCTGCCCCCGGAGGTGGAGCCAGCCCCAAAACGGCTGCCCCCGGAGGTGGAGCCAGCCCCCAAAAGGCTTTCCCCGAAGGTGGAGCCAGCCCCCAAAAGGCTTTCCCCGAAGGTGGAGCCAGCCCCCAAAAGGCTGCCCCCGAAGGTGGAGCCAGCCCCCCAAATGGCTGCCCCCGGAGGTGGAGCCAGCCCGAAAACGGCTGCCCCGGAGGTGGAGCCAGCCCCCAAATGGCTGCCCCCGGAGGTGGAACCAGCCCCAAAACAGCCATATGGGGGCTGGCTCCACCTTCGGGGGCAGCCGTTTTGGGGCTGGCTCCACCTCCGGGGGTAGCCATTTGGGGGCTGGCTCTTTAGAAAGTGGAGCTTCTGCCAGCCAGGCTTCCGATGGGCTGATGGAGATTTGATTGGTGGTGCAGATTTTTAAAAACTTTGCTTCGGCAGCAATTACAGCACAAAGATGTTAGCTGGGTAATATGCGGCAGGTATTTGGGTCTGGCTCCACCTCCGGGGGCAGCCGTTTGGGGGCTGGCGCCACCTCGGGGGCAGCCGTTTTGGGTCTGGCTCCACCTCCGGGGGCAGCCGTTTTGGGGGCTGGCTCCATCTCCGGGGGCAGCCGTTATGGGGGCTGGCTCCACTTCCGGGGGCAGCCATTTTGGGGGCTGGCTCCACCTCCGGGGGCAGCCGTTTTGGGGGCTGGCTCCACCTCCGGGGGCAGCCGTTTGCGGGCTGGCTCCACCTTCGGGGGCAGCCATTTGGGGGCTGGCTCCACCTCCGGGGGCAGCCATTTGGGCAGCCATTTGGGCTGCCCCCGGAGGTGGAGCAAGCCGCAAAACAGCTGCCCCCGGAGGTGGAGCCAGCCCCCAAACGGTTGCCCCCGGAGGTGGAGCCAGCCCCCAAATGCCTGCCCCCGAAGGTGGAGCCAGCCCCAAAACGGAGGTGGAGCCAGCCCCAAAACGGCTGCCCCCGGAGGTGGAGCCAGCCCCCAAAACGGCTGCCCCCGGAGGTGGAGCCAGCCCCCAAAACGGCTGCCCCCGGAAGTGGCGCCAGCCCCCAAACGGCTGCCCACGGATGTGGAGCCAGCCCCCAAAACGGCTGCCCCCGGAAGTGGAGCCAGCCCCCAAATGGCTGCCCCCGGAGGTGGAGCCAGCCCCCAATTGGCTGCCCCCGGAGGTGGAGCCAGCCCCCAAAACGGCTGCCCCCGGAGGTAGAGCCAGCCCCCAAAACGGCTGCCCCCGGAAGTGGCGCCAGCCCCCAAACGGCTGCCCACGGATGTGGAGCCAGCCCCCAAAACGGCTGCCCCCGGAAGTGGAGCCAGCCCCCATAACGGCTGCCCCCGGAGGTGGAGCCAGCCCCACAACGGCTGCCCCCGGAGGTGGAGCCAGCCCCAAAACGGCTGCCCCCGGAGGTGGAGCCAGCCCCACAACGGCTGCCCCCGGAGGTGGAGCCAGCCCCAAAACGGCTGCCCCAGGAAGTGGAGCCAGCCCCACAACGGCTGCCCCAGGAAGTGGAGCCAGCCCCAAAACGGCTGCCCCCGGAGGTGGAGCCAGCCCCAAAACGGCTGCCCCAGAAGGTGGAGCCAGCCCCCAAAAGGCTGCCCCCGGAGGTGGAGCAAGCGCCCAAACGGCTGCCCCCGAAGGTGGAGCCAGCCCCAAAACGGCTGCCCCCGAAGGTGGAGCCAGCCCCCAAAGGGCTGCCCCCGGAGGTGGAGCCAGCCCCAAAACGGCTGCCCCCGGAGGTGGAGCCAGCCCCAAAACGGCTGCCCCCGGAGGTGGAGCCAGGCCCAAAACGGCTGCCCCCGGAGGTTGAGCCAGCCCCAAAACTGCTGCCCCCGGAGGTGGAGCCAGGCCCCAAATGGCTGCCCCCGGAGGTGGAGCCAGCCCCCAAAAGGCTGCCCCCGGAGGTGGAGCCAGCCCCCAAAGTCTGCCCCCGGAGGTGGAGCCAGCCCCCAAAAGGCTGCCCCCGGAGGTGGAGCCAGCCCCACAACGGCTGCCCCCGGAGGTGGAGCCAGCCCCAAACGTCTGCCCCCGGAGGTGGAGCCAGCCCCACAACGGCTGCCCCCGGAGGTGGAGCCAGCCCCACAACGGCTGCCCCCGGAGGTGGAGCCAGCCCCAAAACGGCTGCCCCCGGAGGTGGAGCCAGCCCCACAACGGCTGCCCCCGGAGGTGGAGCCAGCCCCACAACGGCTGCCCCCGGAGGTGGAGCCAGCCCCACAACGGCTGCCCCCGGAGCTGGAGCCAGCCCCAAAACGGCTGCCCCCGGAGGTGGAGCCAGCCCCACAACGGCTGCCCCCGGAGGTGGAGCCAGCCCCAAAACGGCTGCCCCCGGAGGTGGAGCCAGCCCCACAACGGCTGCCCCCGGAGGTGGAGCCAGCCCCACAACGGCTGCCCCCGGAGGTGGAGCCAGCCCCACAACGGCTGCCCCCGGAGGTGGAGCCAGCCCCAAAACGGCTGCCCCCGGAAGTGGAGCCAGCCCCACAACGGCTGCCCCCGGAGGTGGAGCCAGCCCCACAACGGCTGCCCCCGGAGGTGGAGCCAGCCCCAAAACGGCTGCCCCAGGAAGTGGAGCCAGCCCCACAACGGCTGCCCCAGGAAGTGGAGCCAGCCCCAAAACGGCTGCCCCCGGAGGTGGAGCCAGCCCCAAAACGGCTGCCCCAGAAGGTGGAGCCAGCCCCCAAAAGGCTGCCCCCGGAGGTGGAGCAAGCGCCCAAACGGCTGCCCCCGAAGGTGGAGCCAGCCCCAAAACGGCTGCCCCCGAAGGTGGAGCCAGCCCCCAAAGGGCTGCCCCCGGAGGTGGAGCCAGCCCCAAAACGGCTGCCCCCGGAGGTGGAGCCAGCCCCAAAACGGCTGCCCCCGGAGGTGGAGCCAGGCCCAAAACGGCTGCCCCCCGGAGGTTGAGCCAGCCCCAAAACTGCTGCCCCCGGAGGTGGAGCCAGGCCCCAAATGGCTGCCCCCGGAGGTGGAGCCAGCCCCCAAAAGGCTGCCCCCGGAGGTGGAGCCAGCCCCCAAAGTCTGCCCCCGGAGGTGGAGCCAGCCCCCAAAAGGCTGCCCCCGGAGGTGGAGCCAGCCCCACAACGGCTGCCCCCGGAGGTGGAGCCAGCCCCAAACGTCTGCCCCCGGAGGTGGAGCCAGCCCCACAACGGCTGCCCCCGGAGGTGGAGCCAGCCCCACAACGGCTGCCCCCGGAGGTGGAGCCAGCCCCAAAACGGCTGCCCCCGGAGGTGGAGCCAGCCCCACAACGGCTGCCCCCGGAGGTGGAGCCAGCCCCACAACGGCTGCCCCCGGAGGTGGAGCCAGCCCCACAACGGCTGCCCCCGGAGCTGGAGCCAGCCCCAAAACGGCTGCCCCCGGAGGTGGAGCCAGCCCCACAACGGCTGCCCCCGGAGGTGGAGCCAGCCCCAAAACGGCTGCCCCCGGAGGTGGAGCCAGCCCCACAACGGCTGCCCCCGGAGGTGGAGCCAGCCCCACAACGGCTGCCCCCGGAGGTGGAGCCAGCCCCACAACGGCTGCCCCCGGAGGTGGAGCCAGCCCCAAAACGGCTGCCCCCGGAAGTGGAGCCAGCCCCACAACGGCTGCCCCCGGAGGTGGAGCCAGCCCCACAACGGCTGCCCCCGGAGCTGGAGCCAGCCCCACAACGGCTGCCCCAGGAGGTGGTGCCAGCCCCAAAACGGCTGCCCCCGGAGGTGGAGCCAGCCCCACAACGGCTGCCCCCGGAGGTGGAGCCAGCCCCAAAACGGCTGCCCCCGGAAGTGGAGCCAGCCCCACAACGGCTGCCCCCGGAGGTGGAGCCAGCCCCACAACGGCTGCCCCCGGAGGTGGAGCCAGCCCCACAACGGCTGCCCCAGGAGGTGGTGCCAGCCCCAAAACGGCTGCCCCCGGAGGTGGAGCCAGCCCCACAACGGCTGCCCCCGGAGGTGGAGCCAGCCCCACAACGGCTGCCCCCGGAGGTGGAGCCAGCCCCCGGAGGTGCAGCCAGCCCCAAATGGGTGTCGCAGATTACCCAGCTAAGATATTTGTTCTGTAATTGCTGCCGAAGCAACGTTTTTAAAAATCTGCACCACCAATCAAATCTCCATCAGCGCATCGGAAGCCTGGCTGGCAAAAGCTCCACTCTCTAAAGAGCCTTGGTGGGCACCGGGAAAGGCGTCAGCAGGTACCACGGTGCCCAGGGACACCATGTTGGGGACCTTTGTTTTAAAGCATCTCCCTTCTCTTCACAGCTGGGCTTGACCAACCAGGATCTTCTTCAGGAGCTCCGAGAGGTGCAATCGGAGGTGGGCTTCGGCGATCCATCTTTCTGAGCACTCCTGATTTACAGATGCTTCAGCCGTTCGAGCAGGGGATGGCTTGGCGCTCGGGCACATTGCGGGAAGAAAATCCGCCGCACGGTGCAGCTCTTTGCCATTCTGCAGCCCCGGTCCACAACACTGTCGTGTCGTTGACCCTGCTCACTTCCCAAACTCATCGTGGGACTTCCAGAATCCTTAGATCCTAAAGTCAGCCATCTTTCCGCACTAGGGCACTCCTATCTTTTGTCTTAGCATAACTCCACGCTCATGGCAAATACCATCACGGTGCAGGGAGCAAGCCACACCCCTGCAGACCTTTGGCAAGGAACCACAAGGCATCGGGATGTATCCTGTAACCCCAATTTTAGATTGCGTTAATTAAGTCCATTCAAGTGCTTCAAGCCTAGCTGTTATATGTTGCAAAGGGGGTGGGTGGAATGAGGAAGAACGTCGTTTACCACAAGACCGGCAACAGGGGTGACAGGGTGGAGGGTTTTATTTCGTGGTGCTCTGCATTCAACTGCATACGCAGCTCTGTCTCTGTTCAGAGGCTCCCGCGATAAAGAAGAGCTTCGAAAACGGTTCCAAAATGACTAACAGGGAGTCAGGTCTGATGTGATGCTTTGAACCGCGTCTTGTGGAAGTACATCCAAGCATACGGTAACTTTCAGACGACTGGGAAAAGCCCCCGTAAGCTGAGATCAATTCCAGGAGAGTGGAGCAACTGACATCGGCGATCGTTTCCAGCAAGAACCCCGATAACTGTATTCAGACCGAGGCTTTAATGTCACGTGTTGTTTTTAGCTTGTGAGTGGCCTCAGATACTTAAGCCAGAAGGGAAGGTATACAGTTTGAGGAGAATATTTTAAAATTTTAATTAAAGAAAAACACCCAGCTCGTTTTCCACAGTTTTTTTTTTTAAATGTTTATTTATGTTATTTATAGTCTCAAAGGGATTAAAGGTGGGTTACACATAATGGGAAATCGCAAAGCAGATGATATTGGATTCATATCCCACCCTTCACTCTGAATCTTAGAGTCTTAGAGCGGCTTACAATCTCCTTTATCTTTCCCTCCCACAACAGACACCCTGTGAGGTGGGTGGGGCTGAGAGAGCTCTGACAGAAGCTGCCCTTTCGAGGACAACTCCCGCGAGAGCTCTGGCTGACCCAAAGCCATTCCAGCAGCTGCAAGTGGAGGAGTGGGGAATCAAACCTGGTTCTCCCCAATAAGAGTCTGCGTGCTTCACTACTACACCAAACTGATCTCCAAACTCGAGAGATCTGTTCCCCTGGAGAAAACGACTGCTTTGGATATTGAACTCTGTGGCACATCTCTATTTTTCCATGCCCAAATCTGCAGTAATTTCCCAGCACAGAGGTGGCAATCCTATGGAACACATGCAGTTTCTCTTTATGCTGCTGCTGGGCTTTCTGTCTTGCATAATTCTGAAATACAATTTGAGTCGAGGGACACCTTTTAAGAAGAAGAAGAGATTGGATTTATATCCCGCCCTCCACTCCGAAGAGTCTCAGAGCGGCTCACAACCTCCTTTCCCTTCCCCCCCCCCCCACAACAGACACCCTGTGAGGTAGATGAAGATATTGGATTTATATCCCGCCCTCCACTCCGAAGAGTCTCAGAGCGGCTCACAATCTCCTTTCCCTTCCCGCCCCCCCCCACAACAGACACCCTGTGAGGTAGGTGAAGATATTGGATTTATATCCCGCCCTCCACTCCGAAGAGTCTCAGAGTGGCTCACAATCTCCTTTCCCTTCCCGCCCCCCCCCACAACAGACACCCTGTGAGGTAGGTGAAGATATTGGATTTATATCCCGCCCTCCACTCCGAAGAGTCTCAGAGCGGCTCACAATCTCCTTTCCCTTCCCGCCCCCCCCCACAACAGACACCCTGTGAGGTAGGTGAAGATATTGGATTTATATCCCGCCCTCCACTCCGAAGAGTCTCAGAGCGGCTCACAACCTCCTTTCCCTTCCCCCCCCCCCACAACAGACACCCTGTGAGGTAGATGAAGATATTGGATTTATATCCCGCCCTCCACTCCGAAGAGTCTCAGAGCGGCTCACAATCTCCTTTCCCTTCCTCCCCCACAACAGACACCCTGTGAGGTAGATGAAGATATTGGATTTATATCCCGCCCTCCACTCCGAAGAGTCTCAGAGCGGCTCACAATCTCCTTTATCTTCCTCCCCCACAACAGACACCCTGTGAGGTAGATGAAGATATTGGATTTATATCCCGCCCTCCACTCCGAAGAGTCTCAGAGCGGCTCACAATCTCCTTTCCCTTCCCGCCCCCCCCCCACAACAGACACCCTGTGAGGTAGGTGAAGATATTGGATTTATATCCCGCCCTCCACTCCGAAGAGTCTCAGAGTGGCTCACAATCTCCTTTCCCTTCCCGCCCCCCCCCACAACAGACACCCTGTGAGGTAGGTGAAGATATTGGATTTATATCCCGCCCTCCACTCCGAAGAGTCTCAGAGCGGCTCACAATCTCCTTTCCCTTCCCGCCCCCCCCCACAACAGACACCCTGTGAGGTAGGTGAAGATATTGGATTTATATCCCGCCCTCCACTCCGAAGAGTCTCAGAGCGGCTCACAACCTCCTTTCCCTTCCCCCCCCCCCACAACAGACACCCTGTGAGGTAGATGAAGATATTGGATTTATATCCCGCCCTCCACTCCGAAGAGTCTCAGAGCGGCTCACAATCTCCTTTCCCTTCCTCCCCCACAACAGACACCCTGTGAGGTAGATGAAGATATTGGATTTATATCCCGCCCTCCACTCCGAAGAGTCTCAGAGCGGCTCACAATCTCCTTTATCTTCCTCCCCCACAACAGACACCCTGTGAGGTAGATGAAGATATTGGATTTATATCCCGCCCTCCACTCCGAAGAGTCTCAGAGCGGCTCACAATCTCCTTTCCCTTCCCGCCCCCCCCCACAACAGACACCCTGTGAGGTAGGTGAAGATATTGGATTTATATCCCGCCCTCCACTCCGAAGAGTCTCAGAGTGGCTCACAATCTCCTTTCCCTTCCCGCCCCCCCCCACAACAGACACCCTGGGAGGTAGGTGAAGATATTGGATTTATATCCCGCCCTCCACTCCGAAGAGTCTCAGAGCGGCTCACAATCTCCTTTCCCTTCCCGCCCCCCCCCCACAACAGACACCCTGTGAGGTAGGTGAAGATATTGGATTTATATCCCGCCCTCCACTCCGAAGAGTCTCAGAGCGGCTCACAATCTCCTTTCCCTTCCCGCCCCCCCCCACAACAGACACCCTGTGAGGTAGGTGAAGATATTGGATTTATATCCCGCCCTCCACTCCGAAGAGTCTCAGAGCGGCTCACAATCTCCTTTATCTTCCTCCCCCACAACAGACACCCTGTGAGGTAGATGAAGATATTGGATTTATATCCCGCCCTCCACTCCGAAGAGTCTCAGAGCGGCTCACAATCTCCTTTCCCTTCCCGCCCCCCCCCACAACAGACACCCTGTGAGGTAGGTGAAGATATTGGATTTATATCCCGCCCTCCACTCCGAAGAGTCTCAGAGTGGCTCACAATCTCCTTTCCCTTCCCCCCCCCACAACAGACACCCTGTGAGGTAGATGAAGATATTGGATTTATATCCCGCCCTCCACTCCGAAGAGTCTCAGAGCAGCTCTTTTCCCTTCCTCCCCCACAACAGACACCCTGTGAGGTAGATGAAGATATTGGATTTATATCCTGCCCTCCACTCCGAAGAGTCTCAGAGCGGCTCACAATCTCCTTTCCCTTCCCCCCCCCCCACAACAGACACCCTGTGAGGTAGATGAAGATATTGGATTTATATCCCGCCCTCCACTCCGAAGAGTCTCAGAGCGGCTCACAATCTCCTTTACCTTCCTCCCCCACAACAGACACCCTGTGAGGTAGATGAAGATATTGGATTTATATCCCGCCCTCCACTCCGAAGAGTCTCAGAGCGGCTCACAATCTCCTTTCCCTTCCCGCCCCCCCCACAACAGACACCCTGTGAGGTAGATGAAGATATTGGATTTATATCCCGCCCTCCACTCCGAAGAGTCTCAGAGTGGCTCACAATCTCCTTTCCCTTCTCCCCCCCCCCCACAACAGACACCCTGTGAGGTAGATGAAGATATTGGATTTATATCCCGCCCTCCACTCCGAAGAGTCTCAGAGCGGCTCACAATCTCCTTTCCCTTCCCGCCCCCCCCCCCCACAACAGACACCCTGTGAGGTAGATGAAGATATTGGATTTATATCCCGCCCTCCACTCCGAAGAGTCTCAGAGCGGCTCACAATCTCCTTTACCTTCCTCCCCCACAACAGACACCCTGTGAGGTAGATGAAGATATTGGATTTATATCCCGCCCTCCACTCCGAAGAGTCTCAGAGCGGCTCACCATCTCCTTTACCTTCCCCTCCCCCACAACAGACACCCTGTGAGGTAGATGAAGATATTGGATTTATATCCCGCCCTCCACTCCGAAGAGTCTCAGAGCGGCTCACAATCTCCTTTCCCTTCCTCCCCCACAACAGACACCCTGTGAGGTAGATGAAGATATTGGATTTATATCCCGCCCTCCACTCCGAAGAGTCTCAGAGCGGCTCACAATCTCCTTTCCCTTCCCGCCCCCCCCCCCCCCCACAACAGACACCCTGTGAGGTAGATGAAGATATTGGATTTATATCCCGCCCTCCACTCCGAAGAGTCTCAGAGCGGCTCACAATCTCCTTTACCTTCCTCCCCCACAACAGACACCCTGTGAGGTAGATGAAGATATTGGATTTATATCCCGCCCTCCACTCCGAAGAGTCTCAGAGCGGCTCACCATCTCCTTTACCTTCCCCTCCCCCACAACAGACACCCTGTGAGGTAGATGAAGATATTGGATTTATATCCCGCCCTCCACTCCGAAGAGTCTCAGAGCGGCTCACAATCTCCTTTCCCTTCCTCCCCCACAACAGACACCCTGTGAGGTAGATGAAGATATTGGATTTATATCCCGCCCTCCACTCCGAAGAGTCTCAGAGCGGCTCACAATCTCCTTTATCTTCCTCCCCCACAACAGACACCCTGTGAGGTAGATGAAGATATTGGATTTATATCCCGCCCTCCACTCCGAAGAGTCTCAGAGCGGCTCACAATCTCCTTTCCCTTCCCGCCCCCCCCCACAACAGACACCCTGTGAGGTAGGTGAAGATATTGGATTTATATCCCGCCCTCCACTCCGAAGAGTCTCAGAGTGGCTCACAATCTCCTTTCCCTTCCCCCCCCCACAACAGACACCCTGTGAGGTAGATGAAGATATTGGATTTATATCCCGCCCTCCACTCCGAAGAGTCTCAGAGCAGCTCTTTTCCCTTCCTCCCCCACAACAGACACCCTGTGAGGTAGATGAAGATATTGGATTTATATCCTGCCCTCCACTCCGAAGAGTCTCAGAGCGGCTCACAATCTCCTTTCCCTTCCCCCCCCCCCACAACAGACACCCTGTGAGGTAGATGAAGATATTGGATTTATATCCCGCCCTCCACTCCGAAGAGTCTCAGAGCGGCTCACAATCTCCTTTACCTTCCTCCCCCACAACAGACACCCTGTGAGGTAGATGAAGATATTGGATTTATATCCCGCCCTCCACTCCGAAGAGTCTCAGAGCGGCTCACAATCTCCTTTCCCTTCCCGCCCCCCCCACAACAGACACCCTGTGAGGTAGATGAAGATATTGGATTTATATCCCGCCCTCCACTCCGAAGAGTCTCAGAGTGGCTCACAATCTCCTTTCCCTTCCCCCCCCCCCACAACAGACACCCTGTGAGGTAGATGAAGATATTGGATTTATATCCCGCCCTCCACTCCGAAGAGTCTCAGAGCGGCTCACAATCTCCTTTCCCTTCCCGCCCCCCCCCCCCACAACAGACACCCTGTGAGGTAGATGAAGATATTGGATTTATATCCCGCCCTCCACTCCGAAGAGTCTCAGAGCGGCTCACAATCTCCTTTACCTTCCTCCCCCACAACAGACACCCTGTGAGGTAGATGAAGATATTGGATTTATATCCCGCCCTCCACTCCGAAGAGTCTCAGAGCGGCTCACCATCTCCTTTACCTTCCCCTCCCCCACAACAGACACCCTGTGAGGTAGATGAAGATATTGGATTTATATCCCGCCCTCCACTCCGAAGAGTCTCAGAGCGGCTCACAATCTCCTTTCCCTTCCTCCCCCACAACAGACACCCCGTGAGGTAGATGAAGATATTGGATTTATATCCCGCCCTCCACTCCGAAGAGTCTCAGAGCAGCTCACAATCTCCTTTACCTTCCCCTCCCCCACAACAGACACCCTGTGAGGTAGATGAACATATTGGATTTATATCCCGCCCTCCACTCCGAAGAGTCTCAGAGCGGCTCACAATCTCCTTTCCCTTCCCCCCCCCCCACAACAGACACCCTGTGAGGTAGATGAAAATATTGGATTTATATCCCGCCCTCCACTCCGAAGAGTCTCAGAGCGGCTCACAATCTCCTTTACCTTCCTCCCCCACAACAGACACCCTGTGAGGTAGATGAAGATATTGGATTTATATCCCGCCCTCCACTCCGAAGAGTCTCAGAGCGGCTCACCATCTCCTTTACCTTCCCCTCCCCCACAACAGACACCCTGTGAGGTAGATGAAGATATTGGATTTATATCCCGCCCTCCACTCCGAAGAGTCTCAGAGCGGCTCACAATCTCCTTTCCCTTCCTCCCCCACAACAGTCACCCTGTGAGGTAGATGAAGATATTGGATTTATATCCCGCCCTCCACTCCAAAGAGTCTCAGAGCGGCTCACGATCTCCTTTCCCTTCCTCCCCCACAACAGACACCCTGTGAGGTAGATGAAAATATTGGATTTATATCCCGCCCTCCACTCCGAAGAGTCTCAGAGCAGCTCACAATCTCCTTCACCTTCCTCCCCCACAACAAACACCCTGTGAAGTGGGTGGGGCTGGAGAGGGCTCTCACAGCAGCTGCCCTTTCAAGGGCAACCTCTGCCAGAGCTATGGCTGACCCAAGGCCATGCCAGCAGCTGCAAGTGGAGGAGTGGGGAATCAAACCCGGTTCTCCCAGATAAGAGTCCACACACTTCACCACTACACCAAACTGGCTTTCCAACACCAACACACATGAAGCTGTCCTCTACTGAATCTCATCCTTGGGTCACTCAAGGTCAGGATTGTCTACTCAGACTGGCAGTAGCTCTCCAGGGTCCCAGACAGACAGGTCTTTCACATCAACTACTGTCTGGTCCTTTTAACTGGAGAGGACGGCAATTGAACCTGGGACCTTCTGCATGGAAGCATGCATGAACACGAAACCTCATACCCAGAATTAAATTGGGTTCGTCTTAAAGGTACCACTGGCCTCTAGTTTTGTTCTCTTGCTTCCAGGGGTGACCAGACTTCCTTAACATAAGGGCCACATAAAATAAAGGTCATGTTTTAGAGCCACGAAGAGCCCCGTGGCGCAGAGTGTTAAGGCTGCAGTACTGTAGTCCTAAGCTCTGCTCATGACCTGAGTTTGATCCCCGGTGGAAGCTGGGTTTTCAGGTAGCTGTCTCGAGGTTGACTCAGCTTTCCATCTTTCCGAGGTTGGTAAACGGAGTACCCAGCTTGCTGGGGGGGGGGAGTGTAGATGACTGGGGAAGGCAATGGCAAACCAGCCCGTAAAAAGTCTGCCGTGAAAACGTTGTGAAAGCAACGTCACCCCAGAGTCGGAAACGACTGGTGCTTCCACAGGGGACCCTTCCTTTTCCTTTAGCGCCACAAGCTATGAACATCAGATGTTGGAGGGAGGGAAGGAAGGAAGGCAAATAGATGGGGGAGGGAGGAGGGGAGAGGTGGAAAGAAAGTAACTTTAAACATTCTCCAAGCTGCTGGCTGGCTTGGCTTGGCGAAGTGATTTAAAGAGAGAGGTGCCTTCTCCAAGTATGTTGATGGGGTGGTAGGGGCTTCAAGAGTGTGAAGGAGCCCCATGTGCCTCCCAAGCCGCAGTTTAGCCTTCCCTGCTTCAGAACAACATACCAGGGTCCCCTCTAAGCTGAGTTAGCATGAGCTAGCTCACAGATTTTCAGCCTCCAGCTCACAGATTTTTGTCTGAGCTCAGGAAGGATGACCCCAGAGCACACTAACATATGCAGTAGCAAGTAGGCTTCCCAATCCCCAGGTCCCAGCGGGGGATCCCCTGGTTTTACAGGCTTCCCCCCCCCCCCAGCCAGCTGGCCGGCGGGGGAAGCCCTACCCCCACAGCCAGTATGCATCTCCATGAACGATTCCCATAGGGAATGATGGGGAATTGATCCGCAGGTGTCAG
This sequence comes from Heteronotia binoei, assembly GCF_032191835.1. Lineage (NCBI taxonomy): Eukaryota > Metazoa > Chordata > Lepidosauria > Squamata > Gekkonidae > Heteronotia > Heteronotia binoei. The sequence continues at coordinate 8,191,088 of NC_083242.1, forward strand.
GGGCTCTTGGGGGGGGGCTGTTTTTTGAGGTAGAGGTGCCAAATTTTCAGTATAGCATCTAGTGCCTCTCCCCAAAATACCTCCCAAGTTTAAAAAGGATTGGACCAGGGGGTCCAATTCTATGAGCCCCAAAAGAAGGTGCCCCTATCCATTATTTTCTATGGAAGGCATTCTAAAAGGTGTGCTGTCCCTTTAAATGTGATGGCCAGAACTCCCTTGGAGTTCAGTTATGCTTGTCACAACCTTGCTCCTGGCTCCGCCCTCAATGTCTCCTGGCTCCACCCCAAAGTCTCCTGGCTCCACCCCCAAAGTCCCCAGATATTTCTTGAATTGGACTTGGCAACCCTAGTAGCAAGACTTTTTTTGCAGCTTAGAGAGAACATTGCCTACAACCTCCCTGGATTTGCCTTCACAGAGTAAACCCGGGATTCCCCACTTGCCCTCTAGGTGGCGCTGCTCCGCCGTCTTCTTCCCGCCGCCGCTCTCCCTGGCGCGACCTAAAAGACCTCCTCCGGCAGGTGGCGGAGTCCCCCTCGCTGTCCCTTCTGGGCGCCGGAGCGCTATGGTGCAGTCCGGGAGGCCGGAACCGGAAGTGGGTGTGGAGGCGGCGGCGGCAGTGGGGCGGGGAAGCCTCCTTGCTCTGTGAGGAGGAGGGGGAGGCTTGTAGGGCGGGAAGCCCCGAAGCAGCCGCGAGGATGAGGCGGGACGTGCGGATCCTGCTGCTGGGGGAAGGTGAGAGCCGGCTGGGCCTGGGGGGCCAGGAGGGAGGGAGGATGAGGAGCGCGGAGAGGCTAGGGTTGCCAATCCCCAGGTGGGGGCAGGGGATCTCCCGGTTTGGAGGCCCTCCCCCCATATCAGGGTCATTAGAAAGTGAGGGGGGGAGGGAAATGTCTGCTGGGCACTCTGTTATTCCCTATGGAGACTTATTCTCAAAGGGTGTCTGGGGCATTTTCTCCAGGGGAACTGATCTCTGTAGGTTGGAGAACAGCTGTAATTCGGGGAGGAAGGGGGTGGAATCTCCAGGTCCCACCTGGAGGCTGGCATCCCTATGTACAGGGCCACAGAGTCCGCCCTCCCAAGCCTCCAGGGGAACTGATCTCTGCAGTCTGGAGATGAGCTGTAATTTGGGGTGATCCCCAGGTCCCACCTGGAGGCTGGCATCCCCCGGGGATGGAGTGCTTGAGGGGTGCTGGGGAGTCAAAGGTTATGCGGGGCAAAGTTTATCCGTTGGTTTGCTAAATCTTAAGAGCCTGTGGCGCAGAGTGTTAAAGCTGCAGCATTGCAGTCCTAAGCTCTGCTCATGACCTGAGTTCGATCCCCAGTGGAAGCTGGATTTTCAGGTAGCCGGCTCGAGGTTGACTCAACCTTCCATCCTTCTGAGGTCGGTGGTAAAATGAGGACCCAGCTTGCTGTGGGGAAAGTGTAGATGACTGGGGAAGGCAATGGCAAACCACCCTGTAAAAAGTCTGCAATGAAAACGTGAAAGCAATGTCACCCCAGAGTCGGAAACGACTGGTGCTTGCACAGAGGATCTTTCCTTTTCCTTTCTTGCTAAATCTTATAGCTTGTCGTTTGCTCTGAGGCTCAAGGCAGCTGACTTGTGGGTCATCCGTTTGATCCACAGACTCCAAAAGGACATTTCAGACCTGGGAAAAGTACAGAGGAGAGAAACCAAGATTAATTAGGGGGCTGGAGCACCCTCCTGAGGAGGAAAGGCTAAAAATCTAGGACTTTTCAGGTTTTTAGAAAAGAGATAAGGAGGGGAGGGGAGATAGGATAGCGGTTTATAACATTAGGCACAGCGAGGAGAGAATAGATTCTCCCGCTCCCAAAATACTAGACCTGAAGGGCATCCAGTGAAGTTGATGAGTTCAGGATGGACAAAAGTAAGAACATCAGAGAAGCCATGTTGGATCAGGCCAATGGCCCATCCAGTCCAGCACTCTGTGTCACACAGTGGCCAAAAAAATTATATATATATATATATATATATATATATATATATATATATATATATATATATATATATATATATATATATATATACACACATATATACACACACTTGGCTAATAGCCACTGATGGACCTCTGCACCATATTTTTATCTAAACCCCTCTTGAAGGTGGCTATGCTTGTGGCCGCCACCACCTCCTGTGGCAGTGAATTCCACATATAAAAGTAAATGCTGCTTAAAACCGAGAGTCATTCAAATGTGGAACTCGTTGCGATGGCCACAGGAATAACCTGCTTGAAAAGAGGTTTAGATCGATTCATGGAGGAGAAGTTTCTCAGTAGTGACTAGCCGTGGTGGCTGGGGTGGGGTACCTCTGTGGTCAGAGGCAGGGCCAGAATCTCAGAGGCAACATCAGCGGAAGGCCTCAGTAGCCCTGCTCTGTTGGCCCTCCAGAGGAACTGGTTGGTCCCTGTTTGACGTAGGATGCCAGGCTAGATGGACCCCTGGTCTGATCCAGCAGGGATCATGAAGGTCTTGGCCTCTGTGCCCTGTTGTTGACCCTCCAGAGGAACTAGTTGGTCACTGCGTGAGCTGGGAAGCTGGAGTAGATGAACCACTGGTCTGATCCAGCAGGGCTCTTCTGATGCTCTTATCAGAAGAAGGCCTCAACCTCTGTGTCCTGTTGTCAGCCCTCCAGAGGAACTGGCTGGCCACTGTGTAAGACGGGATGTTGGACTAGATCAGGGGTAGCCAAACTGTGGCTTGGAAGCCACATGTGGCTCATAGTTACTGTGTGGCTCTTGAACCCCCCCCTCCCCCCCATCAGCCAGCTTGCAGAATCACTTCTTCAAATCACTTCTCCAAGCCAAGCCAGCCCGTGACTTGGAGAATGCATTTAAAGTTGCTTTCTTTCCACCTCCCTCCCTATCTTATTTTCCTTCCTTCCTTCCTTCCTTCCTTCCTTCCTTCCTTCCTTCCTTCCTTCCTTCCTTCCTTCCTTCCTTCCTTCCTTCCTTCCTTCCTTCCTTCCTTCCTTCCTTCCTTCCTTCCTTCCTTCCTTCCTTCCTTCCTTCCTTCCTTCTCTCAAACATCTGATGTTCACATCTTGTCAAACATCTGACTTGTATTCTATGTGGCTCTTACTTTAAGCAAGTTTGGCTACCCCTGGAGTAGATGGACCCTTGTTGGTTGGCTCTTGCAGGACTTTTCTTATGTTTCTGTATCGTCTTCTACAAAGGCCAGCCAGTGTCCTGAAGCAGCTGATGTCCTTCCCTGATGGCGTCTTCTAGCCCAGGTGTTCAGAGGCTGACTGCCTCGGAGAGCCAGTTTGGTGTACTGGTTAAGTGTGTGGACTCTTATCTGGAAGAACCGGGTTTGATTCCCCACTCCTCCACTTGCGCCTGCTAGCATGGCCTTGGGTCAGCCATAGCTCTGGCAGAGGTTGTCCTTGAAAGGGCAGCTGCTGTGAGAGCCCTCTCCAGCCCCACCCACCTCACAGGGTGTCCTGTTGTAGGGGAGGAAGGTAAAGGAGATTGTGAGCCGCTCTGAGACTCTTCGGAGTGGAAGGCGGGATATAAATCCAATATCTTCTTCTTCTTCTGTATGTGGAGGGTCCCTTTAGTCCCCACGGCTAGTAGCCACTGACCGACCTCCTCTTGCCATCAGTCTGTCAGTGCCCTCTTTTAAAGCCGTCTGTGTCAGCGGCCTTTGCTACGGCCACTAGCCTCAAATGCCACCAATTCCTACCATAGCAATCCCCGGGGTTGTTGTGCACAAGTGAGCAAACCTTTTCTTTATTTATTAAAAGATATGAAGTCGAATAAAATATTTTACCAGTAAGATACGCTGTAATCACACAGCAGGAACAAAAAAATAGAAAAAAGCTATCTGCAATCTTGTGCGCACTTTCAGAACCTGCGTTAGATGGCACGGACCTTAAGTCCAAAAGTCAAAGGACGTAGCTCACACATTCTCTACAGGGCTGTCTATTGCAATATAAGCATATCATCGGCCACGCCTTCAGTCCATCAGAATCCAAGCTATCCTCTTTTCTCTAGGTCATTCAGTCAATTATAGCTTTTGGGCAAGCATTGTCAGGTGATGACCCCCAATCTGGACACGCTCTTGCTGGAGCCCTCTAGAACAGGGTGGCCAAACTGTGGCTCAGAAGCCACATGTGACTCTTTTACACATATCGTGTGGCTCTTGAAGCCCCCACCACTGCATTGGCCATCTTGAAGAAGGCATTTCTCTCTTTAAACCACTTCTCCAAGCCAAGCCAGTCTTGGAGAACGCATTTAAAGTTAAAGTTGCTTTCTTTCCACCTCTCTCCCCCTCCTCTCATCTGTTTGCCTTCCTGCCTGCCTTCCTTCTGGCTCTCAAACATCTGACCTTCATGTCTTGTGGCTCTCAAAACAGCTGATGCTTATTCTATGTGGCCCTTACATTAAGCCAGTTTGACCACCCCTGAGGTAGAAGAACCAGCGGCTTCAGTCACCGACCAGCTCAGTTTGCTTTGTTCATTCCAACCGGACAAAAACGCAATAGTTTCCTTTCCCCATCGCTCTCTCCTGCGCCCACGGCAAGATCTCTGGCTTGTGCTCTGTCGCCTCCCAGTTAAGGCCAATGCAACTCCTCCTTATTCTGTTTTCTACCTGACCCCTCTGCCTTCAGAACCATATATAACTCTCATGGCTTGCCCTGACCATCGGACGCTGTCACTTCTCCCCATCCTGTCCCAGAAGGCGCACAAATGCCCTAACGTTAATCCTCAAGCCCTCCAAGCCATACCCCCTGCAAGGCAAAACACCCCTGCTCCCCTCCTCAGGGGTTTGTGCGAATGGTGATGGGCTAGTTCCATCCTGGTTCCATCCATTACTAATTGGTCTCCTGGCCCAGCACAGCCCCTATCATCTTCAAGGCCAGAGTTGGAAATGGGATAATTAGCTTCCCATGAGAACCTGCGTCCCAGAGGGCTGGAGGGTGAGAATCAGGAACGATGAGGTCATTTTCTAGTGCAGGGATGGCCAAACTTGCTTAACATAAGAGCCACATAGAATAAACATCAGATGTTTGAGAGCCTCAAGACACGAACGTCAGATGTTTGAGAACCACAAGGAAGAAAGGACAGAGAGGTGGAAGAGTGGAAAGAAAGCAAATAGATGGGAAGGAGAGAGGTGGAAAGAAAGCAACTTTAACTTCAAATGCATTCTTCAAGCTGCCAGCTGGCTTGGAGAAATGATTTAAAGGGACAAATGCCTTCTCCAAGCCTGCTGACAGGGTGGCGGGGGCTTCGAGAGCCGCACAATATGTGTGAAAGAGCCACACGTGGCTTCCTGAGTCGCAGTTTGGCCACCCCTGTACTGGGGTGTTTTGCACGCTTGAAAATTGTGACAATGTTAGTGCGGAGCATCATTGTTACTTGTGGGCCCGCTAAAGTTGCTCCATGCGGTTCTGCAACGTCACATCCTCTCCTTTCGAGGGCGTTCAGGTGAGGTTGCGTAGCAGAAATCTGTCCTACAAATGCGGTCAGCGCTGGACCGAAATTCCAGCTTCACAGAGTTTGGTAATGTTGTGACCTCCTCGCAGAACCTTCAGCCGGAGAAAGCTGCCCAGCGCACAAACTAGCTTACGGAGGATTTGTTTGTCGCAGACAGGCATTAGGTCTAAAATTAGTGAGGTACTCCTTCCCGCCCCCCCTTTTGTGGCCCGGAGGGTTTTTGGATCATAGGAAGGAACCGATCCTCATAATTAAGAGCAGAGAGTTTGAGCTAATGGAAGGCAGAGCGGGACCATTTTTGCCTAGCATTTGTACCAAATAATAGGATTATTCTGGGCTTAAATGGTTGTCTCTCCGTTAATTGCTTCAGGCTTTGATATTTTAAAAAAAAGCAGAGATAGCAACTGTGAGATCTAGCTTTCTGTCTCCAACAGCAACCAGCCAAATGTTTCCAGGAAAACTCACAAACAGGAACAAGCTGGTGATGGTTATCCCCTGTCGATTGTCTGCTCGCTGTAGTAGTCAGGCCTGCAGCCTCTAATACAGAGGTTAATGTTCCTGGCTGCCACATCTAATTGCTCTTCACACAACTGTCCATCTCTAGCTTGGCTAACTGGAATCGCTTGTGTTTTTCCAGGCTTCCTTTCTTGAATTTAATCTATGTACTTTATAAGAGCCCCCGGGACGCAGAGTGGTAAAGCTGCAGTACTGCAGTCAGAGCCCTCTGCTCACGACCTGAGTTCGATCCCGGCGGAAGCTGGGTTCAGGTAGCCGGCTCCAGGTTGGCTCAGCCTTCCATCCGTCCGAGGTTGGTAAAATGAGTACCCAGCTTGCTGGGGGGAAGCGTAGATGGCTGGGGAAGGCAAAGGCAAACCACCCCGTAAAAAGTCTGCCGTGAAAACGTTGTGAAAGCAACGTCACCCCAGAGTCGGAAACGACTGGCGCTTGCACAGGGGACTACCTTTACCTTTTTTTTTTTTTTAATGTACTTTATAGTTCACATTTCTCACAGAGACCCAAGGCAGATTATACAACCGGAACCAACCAAAGGAACATGGGGGGTTTTTTTGGCCACTGTGTGACACAGAGTGTTGGACTGGATGGGCCACTGGCCTGATCCAACACGGAAGATGTCAGCGGGCACGATGTTACAGACACCTGCCCTACGCATCCACCATAGGTCGGCTGCCATTGGACAGCGTCCCTCCCCCCCCCCCCGAAAGAGGGGCTGGGTTATCCGAGCCCCCCTTTAATTTCCACACATTTCAGAAAGCCATGTGAGACGCTGTCAGCTGCTCTCTAGGAACCATAGAATCATAGAGTTGCAAAAGCAAAACCGCTTCTGCTCATTTCTTGCATTGAAGACGTTACAATGGGTCCCTGTCATAGAGTTGGAAGGGGACCTCCAGGGTCATCTAGTCCAACCCCCTGCAGAGTGCAGGAAATTCACAAACCCCTCCCCCTAAGTTCATGGCATCAGCATTGCTGCCATACAGCCATCCAGCCTCTGTCTAAAAACCTCCAAAGAAGGAGAGGATGCAAAGAAGGCGTCTGCAGCTCCAAGAAACTGAAATTTTCCTCCCTGCCTTCTCAAATATTAATAGCTCTTTTTAAAAAATATACAGCCTGGAGGTGCTTCCTTTGCTGAAACAGCAGCGCTTCCATGGGGCGAGTGGGGGGGGGGAGTTGCTATGTATTATTAATCCCCTGGCTTTTCTCTAAAGACCTGCATGTATGGTGGAAGCAGATATCGGGGGCTTTGCAAATAGAACTCCCCAGTAAGGGAGATTTAACGGCGGGCTTTGTTGGAAGCTGTGTGGCTAGTGGGTGACCCCTCAGGCCCCAGGAAAGCAGAAGGGTTTTTCCC